>NC_073695.1:268468769-269073769 GCF_029784165.1 Wyeomyia smithii
GCTGCAAGTGTTGGGCAGCAACATTTCTCGCGTACTGAGATCGTGACGTCACAACAACCAATTGAACACAGTTTGGCATAGGAAAATGTATAGATTTTGTTTGAAATCGTATAAAATGCATTATATTGTTGTACTATGATAATATCAGGAACAACATGTGTCATAGATTAACTAAACTAGCCCACCTTTAGAGAGATCTTCAAAATATTTTTTTATGGCAGTCGTCTTCGGGAGAGTCTTCAATTTCATAGGTTTAAATGCCCATTTTGGGGTTTCTTTCCAAAACCAATAGAGCGACATAATTCAGGTCCACATGTCATCCTCTTCAACACTTGGGGTGAGTTCTTCCGCGATTCCAGGTTTGTCCAGGTGGCAACTCATAATGAATTTCTCTTCGAATGGTGTGAAATATGTATTTTGATATTAGGCCGAAAGAGCGTATTTTTCAGCTGGTGCTTCTATCTTGTGTTACCTTAAAAACACTGCTCCGTCCGTGATGATGGATTCACCGATGAAAGTGTAGAAATTGTTGGAACAGCTAAAACGTAAACAATTACTTTTGGACCGCTACGAATGATGAATTGATACATTATCTTCCGATGCTAAAATGCGCCAGGAATCGGCCTAGAACCTATGCTCGAAATCCTCAAACATTGCGAGAAGATTTGGTACCCGACAGTACAAACGCCAGCGTTTCTCAACATCCGGATTTTTGGGAGAAGCTTGTATGCTTATGCCTAACTTTTAGGCTTGATATGATTTATCTCCACACGAATGCATTCGCGTTTTTTGGTAACCGTAGAACGTTAGAAACTCGAAAAAAGTACAATTCGTCGAACATCCGCACTGAATGTCGAACGTAAACTATTTTTGTGACGTCACAACTTTTAACTCGCCACCTCTGATCGCATATCGAGAACTTATCTGCCACTCCTTTGTAATATACCTTATTGGTCTGGATCTGGGGTTTTCCTAAGGTATCCCTTCGTGGATTGCTAGGCCAACCCCATGGGTCCACGTATTGCTGGGACCGCTTTCAACCAATAGTGTGTAATCCTTCCCAATGAAATCTGCGGGTAGAGTTTCGGCGTTGACCATATTTTCTTGGATGGCAATTACAGCAAGTTGATAGTCCGCAATGAGTTGCTTTAACTCACACTTGTTAGCGCGTAGACCACGGAGGTTCCACTGCAACGCGAGGCATCTCTCCGAAGGCCTATGTTGGACATCCGGAATCGATGCAGATGATGATGGTGATGAATACGGTGAATTTTCCATTTTTATTGTTGTTGGAGTGGTTGGGAGCGGGGTGGGGATTGTCTGTGGGTGTATAGGGGGGTGTGCTAGAGGTTGTTTTTATGTCGAATTCGTTTTTACGGCAGGACTATCCCGTCCCGGACTACGCTTTGCAGCTGAAAAAAAAAACACTTTCCGAGCAGTTGCAATGGTGTGCGTAATACCAGAGGTAACTGTCACTTTTGTTTTGGTCATTATCGCCATTGTCTTTTATCGCATTCGTGCTACTGTACGAAAAATTTGCCAATTCTAGATAAACATTTCAAAAGGTCCTATCTGCTTTTATCGTTTTTCCGGAGCGTCTTTTTATTTTGGTAATGGTTCAGTTTTAGTAACTTTCCCAAGCGTGGTTTTCGTTCAGAAGGCTAGAGTGATCCCTCCACTATCAACTCGTGCAAATAACAAGGTATAAAAGGTGTTTAATAAGTTATGGTGATTGAATGAAAGTGATCGATCAAAAAATCGATCAAAGCAGATAGAACCTTTTGAAATGTTTCTCTAGAAGTTACTGAAAAATGACGAAATAACAAAATAAAATAAATAAAGTTCAACCTGATGTTTGACACGCGAAGAACGATAATCAAAGCAAACCGATTTTGACACATTTTTTTTTTATTTTGACACATACGTGTGAATGTGTTGGTGTCTTCAAAACTGCACTCTGTTTCTTGCGTGGACTGTCCGGCACAGAAAAGGGTAGTCCGGGATAGTCCGGAAAATGTAAAAAAACAGTGATAGGACAAAGTGTAGTCCGCGGGGTAGCTACACCGCAAAAACGAAAACGACATTAGTTTCTGGGCTTCGTTCTTGATGGGGATCGGGAACGGGGGATGGGCTGTGTAAAGTGGTTCCCATTATCGATGTTGTTTGTAGCTGACTGTTGTGTGTTGTGCTTCCGTTTATTGTTGCTGTTGTTTAGTTCTGCGATGGGAAAACCGAAGAAAGGTGGTTATTCGATGCCGTTGGTTTCCGCTGTGTCCATTTCGTTGGTGTCTTCTGTATTGTGTGATGTCGATGCCGCTGCAGATTCTGAGGATATGACATTCTCCGAGCCGTGCTCGCCCACTGGCGTCTCGGTTGGGAATTCGGTCGAGGAGATGGAAATTTGACTAGCAATTGAAACGGCGGACTTGGATCTATCCTGTTGTGTTTTTTTGTCGACAGTTTTGTTGGTTTTACTGCGCCTAGCTCGCTTGATTTCGGTGAAATCCACGTAGGGATCGAAGCTGTTTTCCGCCGAGTTTCCAGCGTCAGCGCTGCTTACGGTGTTGGAGTTCTTGACGACGTCCGCGAGAGTAAGGCGGCCATGTTTGGGTAAAGTGTAATTTCGGTTACAGTGTTTTCACGTATCTCCGTATCGATATGTACGTAAGATAGGATCGGTTTGGAGAGGATCATTCGCAAAATACGAACGCCGTTGGGTACGCCAGGTCTCTTCTCGCACAGAGTGAATTCATCCTTTGTACCAGTTGATGGTTGGTAATTTTCGGTCGAATGAATCCTAACCTCAATTGTGCCGTCCTTCATGGATAGAGGAATGCTGTAGGGTTTTCCGTTGTGTTCCAGCTCGTGTTGCATGATGTGGCTCTGGACCATGTTCTGGGCTATCTCGGGGGATTCAGTTCCAACGTAGACACGGCCGTTGATGATTTGGTGTTGTTTGACCTGGGTCGGGAGAAAATTCAGTTTCTGCACAAAAATTCAGAGATGTCGGTGCCTGTTTGGGACTGTCTTGAAGTTGATGACAGAGAGGTCATTTCGTGGTCAGCAGTGTTCCGTTAGCGGAAACGATGATGTAAAAACTTGCACGACGGACGGTGTCTGCGAAATATCGAAAAATAAAACACAATCGGAGCTGTTTGCCACGTGCGTCCAAAACCAGAGCTGTCAAAGTACTGACGCTCCCATACTAGTAAGTACTAGGGAACCTGTATGTTAGAGAATCGCCAATGCACTCACTGTTAAGGCAACTGTCAACATCAAAACAGATGACGGCAACGCAAAATTATACAGCTCGCCCGTTTTGATGTTGACAGTTGCCTTAACGGCGAGTGTCTCGACGTCTCTCTGGTGTATAGGCTGACTAGTAAGTACCATGCTTTGTGTTCTACTTCATATCCTCTGTACGATCTAATCTAGTACTCTGGATAATTTCGTTGGTCCTTTAAACATCGAGATACAGTCATAATCCGATATTAGGCAACCTCGATATAACGTAACTCGATATAGGGGAACTGCTCCATTATTCATATCAGCCCGTATATTCATCTCATTCAACATGTAAACACAATTGAATACAGGAAAAACGCATATTTTCTTAAACTAATCTGCTAATCCATGAAATGGATTCTTCTTAGCTCACTTTAGATTCCTCATAAAGTATAATCCTCAAAAACTCACTTAAAAGCACTAAATTTGATATTATAGTCGGGCATCAGAACTCGAAAACTCATTTAATTCAATCACCTACCTCAAAAAACAAAATCCGCGCATCGTTCTATACGGCTACAACGGGACTCGTTCTGCAACCAACCAGTTTTTTCATCATTAGCGGACCACTTTTCATTTTTATCACTAAACAAAATCGCTCACTACACTAAGAATACCTTAATCTTTGAAATGTTCATATCAAATTTCCTAAAACAAGCTTGAATTAGCAGAAATATATGAGATGAATTTCTGCAATTCCTAAATTTCAATTGTATGTATTTTCATCTGTTTTCACTGTGTTGAAGAAAATCAAGAGTTGCCAAATCAGTTTCTGTTAATACGAAAAAATCATACTGAAAATGTTGAATTATTCCGACATAATTGAAATAAATCTACAGCACTGTAGTGGTTACCTAGGTTACCAATTTTTCACGTAAACAACTGCAGCGGATATCTAGGTAACCTACTACGACGGGCTGCGGCTACGTTCATTCATGATAATGTGATTCATTCATGATTGACAGTGAGATGGATATAGGGGCATTATGAGATGAATAATTAAGCAGTGATTCAAGTTTTGAAATGGATATGGAAGCGTTGTAAAAAATGGTTTGTTCTACAAAATTCAGGATAAATTTAGCTAATTTTACTAAATATACAATGCTAAACGATTCCATAGGAGTACGTAAGCATATTTAGCTTATTTGTTCAATGATTTCGTGAAAATTTGGTGTTTAATCCGTGCATTCATCGTGAATATCGGCTTAATGAGATGAATAATGGAGCAGTTCTACTAACGTAACTTTTCAGAATTTCTTAAGTTTAAAGTAGAACAATTATTTTTGGGGTGTATGTTCCGAATAAATGTTTTTAGTAAGTTTTACTAGTATGTAAGTACCGTAAAATGGGGTAAAATAGATATTTTTTGACGTAGGACTACGTCTAACCGCACTATATCGAGATACATTCTGCGGAAACTAAAACCAAGGTGTAACGATGGAATGAAAGATTTCAAACGGTAATGCTGATGTAACCACATGATGGATTACAATAATCAATATGTCGTTGGATTGATAAAATGCTGGACAATTTTGTGATTCCTCAGTTATTATTATCATTTCATTGTTTAACTGTGAAAATTGGATAAAAGTTTCAAGGTCGAATTTTCACGAACGATGTACCAATCACATGCGAGCACCCCTGACACAGACTTCATGAATAGACACCAACTGCTTGCTGTGACAACCTGTATAGCAATGGCAAAAAAAAATTGACAGAATCTCCCCGTCCCAATAGGTCAACTAACGTTTGCTTCTAAGAACCTAGACAATATTGATGTCTTGAAGGTGAAGCTTTTTCGGAAAGTTCGTAACCACCTCCACTATCAGACAGATTTACGTTCTGCTGTCAGAATGTTATTAAAACTGATGTCTTGATGGATAACATGCTGGCACAGGCAACAGCACTGCACCGAGCAATGTAGAGCGCTGATCACTCGTCGTCTATCAGTGCAGTAGAACTCGATATTCATTTGTGTGCAGCCAAGCCAAGTGAAGACTACATTGCCGTTGTCGACGCACAGTGGGGCGTGTTGGGTTAACGCGTAGGTATCGTTTTGCGATCTGGAACACAATCGAATTGCCGTTTGAATTGTCTTCTTCTTCTTCTTCTTGTTTCGTATATGTAGTAGCAAATATCAGAATTCAATATGATTATTCGGGTGCCGCAAATACGCTGCGCCACCGAGGATAGCAAAATTCTGTACGTGTCGGTAGAGGCAGATAGCAGGGTATATAAATTAAGTTCATTGTACAGATAAAATGCGTTGTTTATTTTTGAACTCTACACTTTGTTTTTCTCATGTCCATTTTAAATTTTTTGTGAATATACATTTTTGTTCAAAAACTGTAATTTTTTATTGTTTTTTTTTCCACGAACTTGTAACTGAAGGAAAATTTTATTATGTGACATCTTTGCCGCTTGGTGAGCAGAGAGTGAGCCATCTTTCACAAGACAAATAAATATTGTTTAATTTCTGCTAAATCGTACTCAATTTAGGTCTGTATAGAAGCTTGCCTTTTCGCCTATTGAAGAAAATTGACTGTATTAGAATGAAAGGTATTCATCAATGTTGAAGAGAATATTTTTTCTTCTAAAATAGTGTGCTGCAAATAAATAATCAAAACACAGACCCCGTTTGATTTTGCCAAACACGACATAGCAGAATTTTCCAAAAATGAACGGTTCTCTTTTCATGACGTTTTTTCATAGATATTTCCACCAATGAACAAGTTTTAGTTCCAAGTCGTTTGAGGTGTCGCTTGATGAATTGAGGCTGATGACCTAGATACTCGATATTACTACCTAAGTAATCAGAGGCTTAGTATTGCTTAGATCATGTTCATTATACATATTACCGGCACATGTTCCGGTCATGTTCCAGGATCCGTTTTACCGATTACGGTCATTCGCTTCGGCAACATAAAGAACCAAAATACCTTTCTTTTGGAGGATGTTGAGCTTAAGTTTGTTAAAATAATCAAGAAGACTAAAAAATGTGCTTAGACATAATCGCTCGTTTCGGCACATGTGTGCCAAAATCGAACCGTGCCAAAAGTAAAAAAAAGCTCAAATCAAACAGAGCCTCAAAGGGAAATATAAAACTATTGTAGTCCTACGTCAACTATGCGGTCGTATCCCGGATACCACCCTCCTACTATTTTTCAATGTTTTGTGACTGGTTATGTTTGCCTACAAAAATTGTCTTAAAAGGACTTAAGATAGGCTTATATATACTGGTAGGTGAAGGGAATTTTTTTTTTGCGCACCTGTGATTACCCATCAAGAATTTTGCATCAATGATAGAATATTTTTTTCCGTGCTTCGGTATAACGTAACTCTTTATAACATAACGAAAATAGAAATAAAGTTGCCTTATATCGAGGTATGTCTGTACTAGTAAGTATCAGGCTTTGTGCCCTACTTCATATCCTCTGCGCGATATTATCTGAGCAGTTTCACGAAAAATGTCCCAGTTTTAATATTTTTTTTTCAATTGTTATTTTTGATTTGGCAGAAACTCAGAAACTATTGCAGTGGTGTATTTGCGTCCGTTTGGCGGCAACTTAAGAATGGGAAGTTTTAACTTTTTCTCAGTGTTTTTGTTTTTCGCAGTTATGAAAGAATTTCACACATGAACAGAGGAGTCATAATATAATTAATGGTGATGAAATAAGTCAAAATAAAGTCAGAATTAGAAAGATTTTATTTGCACCTTTTTGGTTACATAAAAGCTTCTAAAGTAAATTGAAAGTTCCTTAAGTTTCGTGAAGAGGAAAATATAGGCCATTTTTTATACTTGTTAGCCAATCGAAGGCTTTCTGTTTCGCTCGCAATTCTCTCGTATCATCCATGGGGCAACTCGTTTTCTAGCTGTCATTCTAGGGCAGAGGACGAAGCAAACTACGCTGACAATCCAAAAGCCCAGAAAAACCACACCCACCATCCCACAGTATTTGCAGCTTTCGGTTTCGGTTCCTTTCTGGAGTGTTGTGGTTTTGTGGTCAATTTCAAGATCACTTGAGTAACAAAGGCTTATTTTGGTCCACATTTGATCATTAGCATCATGGGAGCATATCGCCCTCTTCATACAACGAACGAAAGTACCTGACCAACTACTCTCACCGTTTCTATACCGATTAAAATTATGATTTAGTAAGAAGATTTGTCCTCTTTCACTGATTCTGTTTCCACGTAGCTCTTTTTCCTGACATTGTGTAAAATTGTCACGTACCAGGTATCGTCTGTCGAAGCTAGTGGAATCCTTAGAAAGTTCATTTCCACAGCAGCCATGTATATATATTCAAATTCAAAAGATAAACTCATCGCCTCACCCTGTAAACGAATTCTAAAATAGCCGCTCCTATTCGAATGACTCTTCAAATTTTCGAATGCACATCCACAATAACAGCGCCTGTCGCCTGAAAGCATTCCAATGTCACCATTTTTGCAACCGTAACAATAAAACTGGGGGCACTCCGCGCCTCCATGGCTGGAGTGACCGAATAAGCCTCCGTAACTAATTGAAAAGCAATGTCTAGAATGTGTTTCTACAAGCTAGTATTACGTGAAGGTTAGAAAATTTAAAAGCTATCAAGAACGCATAACGTAGGTTTTTTATTGACACTTTCAGTTAGCGTTACGACAGGTGTGTGTATGGCTGCGTGTGTGTCGAAAGTGTTAAATGTCACAGAACAGAGCAGCAAAATGTCTATATCATACTTGTGATGTGCGAGAGGGGGTCCAAAGGGGGTTGATCGATATACTCGATAAATTAGAATTCAGTTACTTAATATTCAAACGTCTCAGATCGTGTAGAGTTAAGCTAGATTTCGTATACAAAAACCATAAAAAGATACAAGGAGACATCCTCTTTTGATGAATGATTTTGGGCAGCATTAAGAGACAATATTTCGAAGTCCCCAAGGAGTGTGTTGAAAAATAAAAATGGGTGGCCAGCAAGCTCCACAGATCTGAATCCAACGGACTGTTTTGTTTGTTGCCTACTTTTTTGCTGGTCGAATCGAAAGTCTGTCTGCCTGTGGGACCGAAATTTTGTGACATTGCCTGGGCTGAGGAAAAAGCTTCGAATGGGGACTTTTTTAAGAAGGAAAATCTTTTGAGACTTACTGCTAAACAAAATTCGAAAGGCAATTTCCATTCGCACGCTACTGTTTATGTCACGCGATAAACAACAATTCAAATGTTCTCGAATTGACCATCGACTGAACTACGCAACGGTATTGCACGGTAAACGTTATCGCTAATGATAGCAGGAAAACACTTAATTTTTTACGTCCATTTTTTTATTCTCTGTCTTCATATTTCTCCCAAACTCATATTTTTACTACAACGCATCCCATATTTAGAGTATTTTACTAATAAAATTTTTCTACACACTCTCTCTTCAATATTCTCACAGTTCACTTTTTATCACCGCACATCCCAAAACACTGCAGTATACCTAGACTGACAACAGATCATTCAAAAAGTTCGTGATACTGATCAAAAAATAATAATCTTACAGCACTTAACAAGATTTACGTGTCCACAAATACAACGTTTGTGAGCTTTATGTACCCGGAAACTCTTGAATAATGAGAACAATGTTACATATATTTATATGAACTTTCTTTAACTTTGCTAAAACTAGATCTAGTTTAATCGAACACGTTTTAAAATGCCAAAAGCTTGTTTAATTTACCTGGAGTACAATTAACTGAAAATTAAGTGAGCAAAGTATGAGCTATTTATATATTTATACTTTATACATCTTCTTCTATATCTATAAATGTGAATGTCTGTCTGTCTGTCTGTTCCCTATAAACTCAAAAACTACTGGACTGATTACCGTGAAAATTTGTTCGTAGGGGTTTTCGAGCACGAGGAGTAATCTTAAAATATTTGGTTTGTTCTATCTCATAAGCGTAGGCAAGGGGGGAGGGTGGTAGATTGGTGGTTTATGACCGTGAAAACATCCTCCCCGACAACCGTGCAAACTTATACTGTATATGTTTTTTAGTCTGAGATGTATTTTTGCGAAGTTACTGTTTGATGCTAGAACTCCTTTATCTCTGAGGCGATGAAAGGACAAGGTGGGAAAAGGGTGGGGGGGGGGGGGGGTGAACGATGTTAACCTTCGATGATTTTCAATCTGCTGGATCGATCAGCATCATTCCGGTATTAGAGTCTATTGTAGCTGTTGTATTTCATCGACTTTGAATTTCATATATTCCATTAGCGTGGCAAGCGGGGGGGGGGGGTTAAATTAACTATCTGTAAGCTTCTTAACACCTAACCTGCTCACCGTGCCAATCTCGATTGGTGGGTGTGTTTCTATAACATTGGTTTTTCTGTATCCCAGTGGCGTAGTAAGGGGGGAATGTACTAATTTTATTTTTTGTAAATTATTAAAATGCACGTTGTGAAAATTTTTATACAGGTGGTTTCGAATATGAGACGTACTTTTGTGACAACTCTGTCATCTGAGACTTTGTTATATCTCAGAAGCGTAGTTAGGGGAAAGGGTTAGCGTAGTTAGGGTTGATGCATATGGTCAATCTATATAAGTTTTTAAATCGCTTAACCGATTATTATTTAATTCGGTAGATGCAAGTCGTAAAGTTTTGTATATGTTTCAAAAACTTTAAATTATGTCTATCTTATACAGGAAGGAGAAAATCGGATATTAGGGGGTAACAACTACAAATTTGTTCATTGTAAACTCATTGTAAACGCTTCTAAACACTTAAAACGATCATTGTGTTATTCTGTTCACATATTAATCCCGTGATATTGAATTTTCTGTATTTCAGAGGTGTAGTTAAAGAGGGAGGGGGGGGGGGTGGTGAATTGCAACAATCTTCATTATTTTTTAATCGTTTAATAGTTCATCAATTTAATTTTTTGTATTGCAAATTATAGATCGTTTATTTTTATTATCATTCAATTTAATTGCAAGGTGTTTTAAATCTCAAGCTAGGGGCAAGACACTATTGAAATATTGCGAAATATTTCCAATATTTGATATTACAAAGTATTTATCGTTGCATTTTCAGGCACCCGTCTACCTGTATCACAACTCCTTGACAGCACTTTACTGTCGGAGTGATATGGATGTGACAAATGAACGATAAATATCGAAATACATCCACCAATATCGCAAATTATCAAAATATTTCTTTTAAAAATAACGTTGTTTAGCCCCTAGGTCTCAAGAGTATTTTCATGATGTTGGTTTCCAACAGATTATCTTCGTTTTCACAACAGTGAATTGGGAAATTACTTACGCGTCCATCAATATGCGGCAAAATTATAATGTTATGACGGGAACTATTGGACTATTAAAAATGTCGAAACATGTTTTGAACTCAGATTTGGAACAATTAGAACTGAGAAAAGGCCCATAGAGGCCGGAAATCGACCCAAGATGTTAAGATGACTCCGGTTTCTGGAAAACGTTCCAAAATGGTCCAATACCACCCAATATACATATTTCTTAAACTAGAACAGTGCCGAGACTGGTAACCATTGTAGACGCCATTTTGAAATTCAAGATGGCGACATCCGGTTTCAGAAAATTATCAAACATCGACTATTATGGTTTGTCACGGAACCAAAATGATACCTAGAGACCGAAACGGCTACAGACCCCATTTTGAAATTCGTCGAGTCGATCTCCAGTTTACAAAAACAGCCGGAAACGACCGAATATCATCCAACATGGGTACTTATGGGATCGACATAATGCCCAGAACCTGAAATCAACTCTAGCTACTGTTTTCGAATCCAAGATAGTGAATTCCGGTTTCCTAAAATGACCAAATACCACCCAAAATAGGCTTTTCTGTAATCGAGATGATGCACATAGACCAAAAATCGTCCACAGACGCCATTTTGAAATTCAAGGTTATAACTTACGGTTGCTAAAAAACAGCTAAAAATAGTCATTCCATAGCCGAGATGATGCCCAAAGACCGGAATTCAAATCCCGACGCACAGTGGTTTAAAAGCAGAAATTCGTGAACTTAATTATTTTGTGACGTTTGTGTACATTTTAGCCATTCGGTATGTTCTGATGACTTCTATCGTTTTTGATTTCAAATCTAATGGAATATTCGCCATTTTGTTTTTTAAGGTAAAGGTGAATTTTGAAAAAAAATTTTTTTTTACTTCAACCGATAGCGAATAAATGTGTTCCACAATGTTGTATTACTCAAAATTTTAAATTTTAATGAAGTTTGCTTAAGACAGCAAGTTGCCATGACTTCAATTTATTGAGATATGAAGAGATCTTTGGAAGTAGTACCTTAGAATTAGTTTTTTGGACTTTTCTTAAGTTTATCCACATTTTACAACATGGGTGTGTTCAGCAAAGTTTTAGATAATACTAGAACAAACAACTTTGCTCGAGACACTTATGCGTTTAGATTTTATATAAACTGTTCCGAAAATTGTAAATACGTCTTCTTTCTTGAATAAAACAAAAAATACAGGATTTTTCGGGTCATTTTATTCTGAAATATAGATAATAAGTGTTTTTTTTCCAGTTTCAATTCAAGTTGGGATTATTTTTCGTAGGATACGCAAGTTCTATAACTTTTCTCTTAACCCTACTCATAAGCTTTTGCACAGTGTGTTCTCCGACCATTTTAACCACTTTAAGCCAATCTTTTTTAAATTTTTTAACATTGTCCGCTAGTTTGACATATTTCCTCAGCTTTGCCTTGGTCAAAGCACAAAAAGTTTCAAAAGGGCGAATTTCAGGGCAGTTTGGAGGATTCATCTCCTTTGGGACACATGTGACATTATTTGTTTTATACCACCCCAGTGCATCCTTAGAGTAATGGCAGGAAGCAAGATCCGGCCAAAAGATTGGAGGATTGTTATGCTGCTTAACCATGGGTAACAACCTTTTTTGCAAACACTCTTTCACGTAAATTTCATCATTCATTGTGTCATTCGTAATGAATGGACGAGATATTTTCCCACATTCACAAATGGCCTGCCAAACCATTACCTTCTTGCCGAATTTTTCGGTGTAAATGGTTTTCACTGGTCCAGGGACATTCTTTCCCTTCGATGATGTATAAAATTGCGGTCCTGGCAGAGTCTTATAGTCCAGCCATTAAAGCCATTCTTTCCTTGGCACGCATAACGTTACTCGCCGAGGTTCCAAGCTCTCTCGCCACATCTCGTACTGATACTGAAGGATGCCGCTTGTAGTATTCCTTAACCTTTTTGACCATTGTGGGATCAACAGGCGCGGGTTTTCTACCATGTCTTGGGGCATCAGTAAATGTGCACTCTTCACAATACTTCCGCAATGCGGTTTGAACTGCTCCGACACTAATACCTTCTTCTCTGGCTAATTTTCTTATAGAAAGACCACTCACGGTGCCCCATTTGTGCACAATTCGCTTTTTTTGCTCGGGAGAAAGGCCACACATTTTCAAAATTTCGCACTAAATGTTAGAAAAAATGACAGCATCTGTTTCTTTTGGATGTAAACAACAGGACACAGCCAACGTTTGGTTGAATACTGCACGTTATTTGAAATGACGGTTGATCGTAAGTGTATTTATAATTATCGGAACGGTCTATATGTAGAAGATATTATGATTATTAAGTTAAAAAAGGCCCTTTTTCAAAATGTTATTACTAAGTAAGCTGCAAACCGCTGCACTTACAATAAGTTTCATCTAAAAGCCCAAAGTTAGGTCTTTAATAATTGTGGAGATTATCAGTTGCCGTCAGTTGCCTGAAGTTTGCGGTGGTTTTAAGTTTCTTATGATTGTTGACTCCAAAAATCAGTTTTCAGGTTTATCCTTATTTTATATTTGTTGTAGAAGATATTATGAAGATATTATGACCACTTAGGTATGTTCAGCAAAGTTTTCGATACTAGCAAAATTAGCAACTTTGCTTACGTTACCAACATGCCTCATGCTTTTCAATGGAAGATGTTATGATTTTTAGAACCCAAGCGTCTATTTAGTATCGGTACCTCCACAAAAAAACATCATTATTGCAAGCTGGAGGGCTAATGGCAGTCTCGATCAACTAGGTTCCTGGAAAACAGCCGAGAATGACCGAATACCACCCAATATGGGTGTGTCTTTAATCAGCATGACGCTCAGAGGCCAGAAATTGTCTCTAAATGCCATTTTGAAAACCAAGATGACGTCTTCTGGTTTCTGGAAAACAACCGAATATATGGATATTAGACTGGGACACGATTATATGGGAAAAAGCGATGGTGTTATTTTTTCGCTCCCATGCACTTTTCGTGTTCCTAATGGGTCCTATAACAACTGTGTAACTTTTCAGATCGATCGGTGAAACGTCCGATTTGCGCCCGATTTTTAAAGCTTCTATACGATTTTATATGGGAAAAACCACTTTTTCAAAACTTTTTCTATAGAGATGTCCAGTTGGCTCCTAAAAATATATCAATACCTGATATTTATAGGAAATTTTCCTGAGAAACTCAAAAAAAAAAAAAAGCTGTACCTGCTGGTGTTAGAGCCTTAAGATCTTCGATCGAAATACGTGATAACGCGTCCGCTACTACGTTTTCCGAGCCCTTTTTGTATATAACGTCAATCTTATATTCCTCTAGAGCCAAACGGAACTTGGTTAATCGGCTTGAAGGATCAATAAGTGTAAATAAATAAACTAATGGGCGATCTGTAAACATTTCAAATTTCCTGCCATATAAATATTTTCTGAAATGGCGTATTGCCCATACGACGCCTAATAACTCCTTCTCGATAGTGCTGTAATTCAGTTCAGCTTTATTCAAAGCCCTACTCGCAAATGCGATGGGTCTAGTGTTTTGATTACTTAATACTGCTCCTAAAGCCTTTCCCGATGCATCTGTGTGCGAGGTAAAAATATTACTCTCCGAAAAATTCGGGTAATCGAGGACTGGTGGATTCATGAAACACTCCTTCAAGTATTGAAAGGATCGTTCACACTCTTCCGTCCTTTTAAAATCTTCATTTTTTCGAGTTAATTTATTTAAAGGACTACAAAGTTTCGCAAAATCCTTAATGTGCTTACGGTAATAGTTCGCAAAAGCAACGAACCTTTTTACCTCATCTGCGTTTCGTGGACTACTCCATTGTTTTATTATTTCAATTTTTGAAGGATCGGGTTTTACTCCTTCTACAGATACCAAATGTCCTAAATACAACAATTCGGTTTTAAGAAAATTGCATTTTTGCGGATTGAGTTTTAAATTTGTTTTACGTAAACGTTCGAAAACATCTGAAAGGTTTCTATTGTGCTCTTCCAGAGTCTTTCCAAAAACAATAATATCATCTAAATAAACAAGACATCTCTCCATATTAAGGCCTGACATGGCTACGGTCATTAATCTTGAAAATGTTGAATGTTGTCATTTGATATTGTCCTCCGCTGGTACCAAAAGCGGTAATTGGTGTATCTTCTGGCTTCAGTTCACATTGGTAATATCCTTGTGAAAGATCCAAATGAGAAAAATATTTCGCTCCTGCTAGCGACTCAATCACTTCTTTCATGTTAGGAAGTGGAAACTTATTATCTTGCAATGCGTTATTCAATTTGCGGTAGTCTATGACCAACCTCCATTTTCTTTCATCCTTAACTGATTTCTTGGGAACCAGTAATAAAGGACTATTCCACTCAGAAATAGCGTTCTCAATGATATTTTCGCTCAACATTTTGTCTACTTGTCTCTGGACTTCTTCCTTGTTCTGAGAAACAAGTTTCAACAAAAGCAATCACTTCAGTTCGTGGAGGAATTATGAAATTTTCCTCAAATCGGGGGATTCTTAATGTCATTTTAGAATTTTCAAAATTTATCTTTGCTCCAAACTTTTTCAAAAAGTTGGTTCCAATTAAACCTATGACATTGGATGGTAGCTCATCCATAATGTGAAACGTAATCGGGTACATGTAGCCATTATATTCTGTAAAAGTATCTATTGTACCTAGTGTAGTGGTTACTCCATTTACACCACTTACTTCAATTATCCGTGATGTGTCAAGATATGAATTTAAATTTTTCGTTAAATGACGCTTATCGAGTAGACAGCATGAAGCTCCACTGTCCACTACTAAAAGAAAATTAGTGTTATCTATTTTGAAATTCAATCTTAGAGCTCTCTCGCCGCTAAAATTACTCACGAAAAAACTCTCTTACATTTGCTTCTGCTCGGGGTTGTTGCTCTTGTGGTTCCTCCGCCACATTTGCATTTCGTCTCTGGGGATTATTATTATTGTTGAGGTTGTTGTTATTCCGAGGAGCATTGTTTCCATTGTTATTGTTGTTATTATTATTTTGGTAGTTATTATTAGGATAGTTATTATTAAGATTGTTGTGGTTATTGTTGAAGTTACGTAGATTGCTTCGATTATTATAATTGTATCCTTGATTGTTATTAAAATATCCAGGGTTGTGGTTATCGTAACCATGGTTGTTATTGCAATAACCTTGGTTATAATTTCGTTGATTATTGTTATTATGACGATAACCACGGTTATTATTATTGAATCTGCGGCCTCCTCTACGGCCTGGGTTTCGGTTACTAAAATGATTACTGAAATGGGGAACTCTGTTTCCCTGAGCCCAAAATGCCGGCTCCGTCGATGATTGAGGTTGAACCTCCAATGCATCAGAAATAGCCAAAGTCAAAGTCTTTGGATTTCTGGACTTTACTAAATAAGCTGCCGATTTGTCTCTTAAACCATTTATAAAGGTGTGTACGGCTATAGGCTCCACCACTGGCCTAGCGGAAGCTTCGGTAGTAAATGGGGGGCCTTTGGAAACCCATGCAGCTGCCAGTTTCGTGGCTAGTTTTTCAATTTCACTGCCGAATTCGATAACAGTTCTACCACTCCTCTGCTTTAACGATCGCAATTCAACCTCCACCGCTATGGGGGTGAGCTGGACAGCAAACTTCTCTTTAAGTGTGGCTTTCGCTACCGCAAGGGTTTGAACTCCTTCGAGGGATCCGCGTGCAGCGCCCACTAATCGGGATTTGAGAAAGGTAATAAAGCTGACTTCCGGTACTTCCGGGTCATCAGCTCGTAGGACATCCACGTTGTCCAACCAAGACTGGAGAGAAGCAGCATCCCCGTCGTATTTATCAACGACTCGGATAGCCACTCCCAAATCAATTTTATGAGCCATTGTGATCGTTTTTTGGCTTATTTCGCTTAAATTACTTTCTTTGTCGTCGTCTTCGTCTCCTATGTCTCTTGGGTCGTTTTCTGTAAACGTTAAATTTAAGTCTCCCTTTAACAAGGTCAAACACTCAATGGCTATTGTTTTTAATTTTTTGTATCTTTTTCTAATGACAATATAGTCGGCGGTTCCTTCAGCGGTTACTGTTATCTGCTTGATTTCTCGTAATAGATCGTATACCGCTTTAATCTTTTTATGCCTAGTCGGCGCTGTCAAATTCTTAAATTTTTTTTAAACTAGCTAGCAACTTGTTTAGAGTGTCACCAGCTTCAAAAATTTTTTCCATTTAGCATTAAAGCATAGGTTGTATGTTACGTAGTTATTTATTTATTTATTTATATATATATATATATATATATATATATATATATATATATATATATATATATATATATATATATATATATATATATATATATATATCTCTTTCAGACAGGAATAGAATACTTATATTCTTGTTGTTACCTAAAAGGTATACTCTCCTTTAGTCTAAAACGAGTTGGTCCATTGTATATTTCAGTGATTTCCCATATTATTCCACAACAGCACTGTATCTATTTCATCGTATAGCGCTGCCAGAGCGTTGAAAGTTGTCGTTGGTGCGCTATATCCGATGGCTGCATTTGTAGCTAGGTGGTACAGGTGTTCCGAAAGTTTCAAGTATGCTTCGGCCTCTTCCGGCATAAATGATCGTTGTTTGATATGGTCGTACAAAGTGTCTCTTAATTGCGTTAGATGATGACGGCAATATTGCACAAGGAATGCACTAGAAATTGCGGCTCTATGGGATTGTGGCCTCTTCTAGTGGTGCATTTGGTCTTTTCTGGTTCATTCGAGGAACCTGGAATCTTCTGATCGCCTCATCGTTAACTTTACGTTGCACAATTCCACTGACTGATACTGCTCATTTTCTACTGCTCTTCGGGTTATGGTTCACTGTTTTGAACATTTTACATTTGTATATCTTTGTTGCACAATTTCAAACACTTCATAACTGGGTTCAAAGTTTTCAGTAAAGCGACGCCGAACCGATACACCATCATAGGATCGCCTCCTGGCAGGATCGCCATGAAATGTTAGTGGTTGTATATATGTGTTTATGTGGGTTTCGGTTATTAAAAGAGAACTCGAACCTCTCGAGTTTACGGTCGATTCAATAATGCTTTATTATTTCTATTTCTTAGCCTATACAGGCCGCACGATCGCAGATCGATACGTGACCTTTAATGCTGTGCTCAGCATAATCGCCGTCGCCCGTTCCTCGCGCGGGTGGCGTGATAGCGTTTATGCTGATCACAGTGTTTACACTACTTAAGTTTATATTACTTTCTTTTGCTTATCTTAAAAGGGGCCGTATCCACCACACTCATCAATGGTTTGATCGTTGGTGAGACCTTTCAATGCGACCTTAAACGGCTTGGCGCCTCTAGTGTCAAATTTTTTTTAGAGGTTATTTTTCCTCTACATTATACCGGTTCCTTAATGCGCATGCTTTGTGGAAATACGATTGAAGGTCACAAGCGCTTCCATTTTTAGTGACATATTTTATATCCAAAGTGAACTAAAGACAAACTGCTAGGTGAACAAAACTCGGCTATTTTATCACAAACATCGCAGCGCAACCCGGAAAGCCTTGGAAACCACTAACAGTGTTGTCAACCGCAGGCAGAACGCGAGAACGCGGTTACAGTGCCACTTATATTTATTCCGGTTGCCTGAGTAACGGCACACTGCAGTAGCTATAAACAAGTAAGTGCATAGGGAAGAGATAGGTACATCCTATATAAGCAAATTCGTTTGATTTATCATGTGTTCAGCAATTGGTCATTTACTTTTTACGACGACTTTCTAGTTGATATCGGATATCTACTGTGTTGCTTTTGTTATTCTGCGCTCAGTCACTTGGTGATCGCGGTACAGTGTGAACATATACGATCGCGGGGACGGTTTGAGGGTTCGTTATCGGTTGAAATCGAACTGAATGTATTATTTACCTGATCGGTAGACCAGACAAAGCAAAGTACAAAAGCGGCGATCGAGTGCGCGTGTGCTTTCGTGTTAGGTGAATGCTTCAGCAAAGCGGCCATTATCTTCGGTTTGTTATCAGTAGCTTTAACAAATCGCGTTATCATCAGTGTGGTCAGTTTCATTGCGGAGATCTGAGACGGTAAGTAAGAAAGAAGAGGAGCGCACATGCGACGGGGTTGTGTGTATTTGTGATGGGTAAGGTTCAAACAAACAGTAAACTTCTGATCGCGAAATCACCCCCCTCGAACATACGCCGCCGCGTGACAGTGCAATGTCTATCTGTCGGGTCGATTAAGTCATTCGAACGCGTTTCATTCTAGCCAGCGGATGACGGAAGTTTTATTGAGCTTTTGAGTGGGTAGGGAAAAAAGTAGTGTCCAGTCACTAGGCAAAACCATGTGAGAATAATCGTTGCTTTTAAACAATCTGTCTTCCAGGGGGCAAGGTAAATCTTCCATCGTTTATCAGCCGGCGAAGTGATGCAATGTTAAAAGCTCTTTCGTGATGTTTTTTTTTCAAGTTGGGTCCTTTAAGTGTTATGAGTGCTTTTTCAAGATGTGTTTCTTTAACTTTAAGTGCCACATCAGCAAGGGGCTTATGCAAGCGATTCCAGAATAAAATTCATTTTAAAATTTTCTGTTTTTTATCATGAGTTTCCAGTAAAAAAATTGAATATATGAGAAAAAAGAGAGTGAGAAAAAATAACCCGTACACAATTGGACATGTACGACTGTTTATGAAAGGCCAAAATGCTTAAAACGAAATATTTTTCTAGTTTCATTTTGTCTCATTAAGTTTTGAATATTTCTCTAGACAACGAAGAGTGCTCAAAATTATCTGACAGTTACTGAGGAAATCGAGTGTTTACGGATTGAAGACCTAGGCTCCCTGTGTTTCGAACAAAACTTCAAAGCGTGGTGCTGTTTACCCTAGTTCTCGACCAATCAATCAAACAGCTGTGCCTTGATTAGTGTAGATTGGCGTCAGTTTCTATTGCCTACTATGGCCAATAAAACTAATCACTTGGGAAAATACTCTCACACTAATGCACACTAATGCAAACCGGCGATGGTTACTCGTACTGTATGACCTAGATCTTGTAGCTAAACCCACTTTTAAGTGGGCAATTTTCTCGACAAACAACATCATTATCTGCGCCTGACGAGAAGTTCAAAGACCTACCCGTTGACAGCCGCTTTCAATGAGTTGCGAACAAAGTGGAATTCCAATTCGGTTTATTCGCGTTGAAAGAGATTTCGAAGGCTGTTCGCACCTACGTGAACTCTCGTATGTAATTGTCAAAATGTGCGTGATGACAAAAGCAAAAATATTTCCTTCTTTCTTTTTCGCACGCAGAAACCAAACAAATACCAGCAACACCGTCAACGCCAATTGGTCGTCAAGCCAGTTTCACGACATCGCAGTACACACCCTCCAAGTGCTATCATCATCAACAACAAAAACAACAATATCAATGTTCCACTGTTCCCGAGTAGACACGGTTTAGCTCCCTCGTCACGGTCAATTATTTTTGTTCAGAGTCAATCTGCGTGCGCATGATGCAATTGATTCACTCGAGGCACGCGGCGAATCTCCCACCGTTGTTGTCGTCGTCGTTAGCAGGAAGAACAGACGCAGCACGAGCCTGTTTTCGAAAACAAAACTTGCGATACTTTTCTCGTGCTGCCTTGAATGACCATCATGCGTCTCTAGTGTCGAACGAAGGGCCTACTTAGGTTATAGTTGTGATGCCGATAGTGAAATAGAGCGGACGACGACGACGACTGCGTCTACGTAGTCGACTGTACCCCAGCTCAAGTGTGTTTTTGTTCCATCACTGCACTGATTGCGCGGCTTTCAAAGAGCAAAATATTTGTTCAATTGAGCTTCAACATCATCATCACCGATCGGCAGCGTGAGAGACGATCGACTCGTTTGGTTCCCTTTTCCCTTCCCGTTTCACAAGTGACCACGCCTGTGCATGGTCCGAGCTGTTATCAGGACCACGGGCAGGCCATACTGAAATAAAGAGCGGTCCCAATCGAAGGCTGCGATCAGTCGTTTGCTATAATTTCACCAATGAGGTCGTTTGCTTAGGTGTTTTAGGGATTTGTTTGTCCAATATTCTATTGTGTGTAAAAGTGAAACGTGGTAAAAAAGTGAAACGTACCAGTTTTGAGAGAAGAGTGTTTTCTGTCTACAAACTGAACAATTGCTGTGTTAAAAGTGTAGTAATAAAGCAACGTTGAAAAATGAATCGGTGAGTTTCGATCGACAATTGATGGATAATGGAAATAAAAGTTGCACAGTGGAAGTTTCCTATTATGAATGCAAAATAGTAGTGATAATTCTATACTTCGACTGCTGTCTCATGATGTATTGTTTTGTACAGTCACAGCTGAGCTGTGCACTCAACTTAGGTTTCATGGTACAATCTCACTATTATTATACTGTTATTTCAAGTGCCGTCGCTGAGAGTACCTTTCATGAACAAAGCACGTTTTTCGCTTCGATAATCCCTTCGAAGCACGTCTGCCTGGCAACCGAATAACAAATTATCGCCATCACGTATATAGTAACCGTAGTAACCTGATCTGAACGTTTCTTATAGATTACCGCGAGATGTAGAACAAAGTGTAACGGTTTGTTACGAAAGAAGGCGTAAGGAAGAAGCTTTTTTTTTGGTTTGAGAAGATGGAGACAGAGCATAGCACTTGACGAGTCCTGTTTGGTAAATTCTCCCTTATTAGGTTGATAAATATCAATTTCGAGGTTCGAACTGAAAATTCTCTGGTCACTTTTGCTAACAAAATTTTGACAAATTTGCTTAGAACAAATAATACTAATTGTGCTGTGCTCCCCCAGAATGCTAACGCTATATTTTCACTAGTCTGACAAGTGGATTTCTGGAACAAGTTTAAACCGTCAAAACTGATGTCAGTCGTATATGCGTCGGATTTTACAGATTAGTATTGTGATCGTGATCAATAATGAAATAGATATTGATTTAGACTTAATTTTTACTGTCTTGTATTTTTTTACGCTGGACTAAAAATGCGCAATCGAAACAAACATTTTTTATGAAAATCTCGAATCGATTTTTAGTGTTCTTCAATGAAATATTTTCAAGAAAGAAAAAAATAATAAAAAAATTGTCGGTTTTTTTTTCTTCATCTATAGTTTATTTGACACGGCACAAATACAATTCAATGTTTAACGGCGCCAATTATATCTGGTAGCTTACTTTCTAAAGTATCTTAATAACTAAAAGCAAATTTTTTATCCTCGCTGCCGACTACGAGCTGAAACTAAATCTAACTTAAAGCTAGAATATTTTGCATTAAAAGCACAGGTTTGCTGTTTGATGGTTTTCATTGCCATAGGTAAGCAGCATATTAAATTTGTTCCGCTGCTGGGCCAAGATATTACGGACTGGCATATTGGTTTTTTTCCATCGGGCCTTGAGAGTATCGTGCGGGTCTGATTGCTGTTTCGGATCCGGGGTCTTAACGTGTTCTTGTCGTTTGGTTGGATGTAGGCGGAAGGGGATAGGACTAAACTGGGGCGTGGATGGATTTCAGGAAAACGTATATAAGGGACATGTAGGATAGGTCACGGCTCGCCAAGACATCACGAACAGGAACAGCCAGCTGCCTACCTTCGGCCCGCAGGGAAGCTATTAATCTAGACCTGGCGTCACGGTGTACAGGGCATGACCAAACAACGTGCTCTATGTCGTGATAACCTTCACCACAGGCACAGATACCACTCTCCCCGAGCCCAACACGACGGAGATGCGCGTCAAATCTAAAGTGATTGGACATAAGCCGGGACATCACGCAAATGAAATCCCGACCTACATCCAACCCCTTGAACCACGGGTTCGTCGATACCTTGGGGATTATGGAATGTAACCACCTTCCCAGTTCCCCCTTGGTCCAAGAATTTTGCCAACTGATGATCGTATTCTGACGTACAAATGCGAAAAATTCATTAAAGGCAATTGGTCTTACATAAATATCACCGTTTGTTGCGCCCACCTTAGCCAAAGAGTCCGCTTTCTCATTGCCCGGTATCGAGCAGTGAGAAGGGACCCACGCTAAGGTAATCTGAGTAGATTTTTCGGATAAAGCACTCAGATGTGCCCGTATTTTCCCCAGGAAATACGGAGAGTGCTTAACATCTTTCATCGATCGGAGAGCCTCAATGGAACTGAGACTGTCCGTAAAGATGAAATAATGGTCCGCATTTTTTCGATAATCCCTAGGGTGTACTGAATTGCAGCTAATTCTGCGACGTAAACAGAAGCAGGATTATCGAGCTTATGGGAGACGGTTAAATTGTTATTGAAGATACCGAAGCCAGTGGACCCATCAAGAAGTGATCCGTCAGTGTAGTACATATTGTCGCAGTTGATGTTTCGATATTTATTGGAAAAAATTTTAGGGATCTGCTGCACGCGTAAATGATCCGGGATTCCACGAGTTTCTTCTATCATGGATGTATCGAAAAACACAGTAGAATCAGAAGTATTTGATAAGTCGACACGATTTGGAATATTCGAAGAAGGGTTAATATTTTGGGACATGTGATTGAAATACAATGTCATAAAACGGGTTTGAGAAATAAATTCGATTAACCTTTCAAAATTTTCAATCACGGGACGGTTCAAGACCTCACATTTAATTAGAATACGAGAAGACAGGCTCCAGAAGCGGTTTTTCAATGGTAGTACTCCAGCTAAGATCTCCAAACTCATCGTATGGGTCGACTGCATGCAACCCAAGGCGATACGCAAACAACGATATTGTATTCGCTCCAGTTTGATCAAATGTGTGTTTGCTGCGGAGCGGAAGCAGAAACACCCGTACTCAATAACAGACAGTATCGTTGTTTGGTAAAGCCTTATAAGGTCTCCTGGGTGGGCTCCCCACCATTGTCCGGTTATTGTACGAAGAAAATTCACTCTTTGTTGACATTTTTTCATCAGATACCTCACGTGACAACCCCAGGTGCTTTTCGAGTCGAACCAGACACCAAGATATTTGTGTACCAAAACCTGAGAAATCGTTTTACCCAATAATTGTGTTTGAAGCTGAGCAGGTTCATGCTTCCTAGAAAAAACTACTATCTCAGTCTTCTCCAGAGAGAATTCGATACCTAGCTGTAAAGCCCAAGCAGACAAATTGTCCAAGGTATCTTGCAATGGTCCTTGCAAATCCGCAGCTTTGGCTCCTGTAACAGAGATTACACTGTCGTCTGCAAGTTGTCTTATCGTGCATGAATTTGCCAGACATTCGTCGATGTCATTTACATAAAAGTTGTAAAGAAGGGGGCTTAAACATGAGCCCTGGGGAAGACCCATGTAGCTAATGCGAAAAGTTGCCAAATCGCCGTGCGTAAAATGCATGTGCTTTTCGGACAACAAATTGTGCAAAAAATTGTTCAAAATTGGAGAAAATCCTTGTCGGTGAAGTTTACCCGAAAGAATGTCAATAGAAACGGAATCAAAAGCCCCCTTAATGTCCAAGAACGCAGACGCCATTTGTTCTTTGCGACCATACGCCAGCTGAATATCTGTTGAAAGCAGCGCAAGACAATCATTCGTCCCTTTGGCACGGCGGAAGCCAAATTGAGTATCTGATAGTAGACCATTTGATTCGCCCCAATGGTCTAAACGACGGAGTATCATTTTTTCCATCAATTTCCGGATACAGGATAGCATTGCAATCGGCCTATAAGAGTTGTGATCAGAAGCTGGTTTCCCTGGTTTTTGGATGGCGATCACCTTCACTTGCCTCCAATCCTGCGGTACAATGTTTTGCTCCAGGAACTTATTGAACAAGTTCAACAAGCGCCTCTTGGCATTGCCGGGTAGATTCTTCAACAAGTTGAATTTGATTCTATCTAAACCAGGCGCGTTATTGTTACAGGACAGGAGGGCAACTGAAAATTCTGCCATCGTAAAAGGTGATTCTATCGCGTCGTGGCCCGGAGACGCATCGCGAACAATATTTTGCTCAGGAACAGAGTCCGGACATACTTTCCTGGCAAAATCAAATATCCACCGACTTGAAGACTCCTCGGTTTCGTTGACCGTTACGCGATTCCGCATTCTTCGGGCTGTGTTCCAAAGAGTGCTCATCGATGTCTCCCTCGACGTCTCGTTCACGAACCGACGCCAAAATCCGCGTTTCTTTGCTTTAGCCAAGCTTTTAAGCTTGGTATCAAGCTCCGAATACCGTAAATAGTCGCCAGGTATACCTCCCTTCTGATAGGCCAAAAACGCGTCGGATCTTTGCGTGTAGACATCGGAGCACTCTTGGTCCCACCACGGAGTGGGAGGCCGTTCTTTGATCGTTACGCCGGGATATTTCTTCGTTTGGGCTTGCAACGCGGCGTCGAGAATCAAGCCCGCGAGGAGGTTGTATTCTTCAAGTGGTGGATGATGTTGAATCGACTCGACCGCTTTTGAAATCATTTCCTCGTATAACTTCCAATCGACATTCCGTGTGAGGTCATACGGAATGTCAATTGGTCGCATGCGAGTCGACCCGTTATTAATTGAAATAAGAATAGGCAAATGGTCGCTACCGTGAGGATCAAGGATTACCTTCCATGTGCAATCCAACCGTAGCGACGTCGAACATAAGGATAGATCCAAAGCGCTTGGGCGCGCTGGAGGTTTCGGGATACGTGTCATTTCACCGTTGTTTAAAATAGTCATGTCGAAGTCATCGCAAAGGTTATAGATTCAAGAGGAGCGGTTATCATTGTATGCGGAACCCCAAGCCACACCATGAGAGTTGAAGTCTCCCAAAATCAAACGTGGCGAGGGAAGAAGTTCTATTAAATCAAAGAGCAGCCGTTGCCCAACCTGTGCTCTGGGAGGAATGTATATTGAGGCAATACAAAGCTCTTTACCTTGTATTGTCATTTGACATGCGACAGCTTCGATGCCTGGAATCGAGGGGAGGTTAATACGATAGAAAGAATAGCACTTTTTAATCCCTAAAAGTACTCCTCCATATGGAGTGTCTCGATCAAGGCGAATAATATTAAAATCATGGAAGTTGAGATCAATATTTGAAGTAAGCCAAGTTTCACAAAGGGAAAATGCATCGCATTTGTTTTTATTTATCAAAACTTTAAACGAATCAATTTTTGGTAAAATACTTCTACAATTCCACTGTAAGACAGAGATAGAATCCTTCATATACGCAGTTGAATTAGGCATCGAAGGATACAATCGCTGCAAGGAGGGGCCATTGGGCAGTCAACTGCTTCAAAAATGATCTAACTGTTGGGAGGAATGCTGTAAGAAAAATTTTAATTGGATCGGGTATATTGAAATTTTCAAAAATCCAGTCTACAATGTCAGAAAATTTCACTAATCCAGAGTTTGTTTCATCAACTGGATGTGCAAAAGGAACAACTGGGGTTTTAGATGTTCCTGGCAGTGCTGGGAACTCCTTCTGGGACTTTAAATTTGCAAGCCCAGGCGGAGTTTGCTTCGGTTTTTCCGCAGCACTGTTTGGTTTGTTCGTACTTTTCATTACACTTTGGGAAATCTTAGGACCTTTACGGGGAAGTTTAGGAGAAGAAACATTTTTCCTCTTCCTAGACTCCCCAGGATTGGCATAAGATGTTCCCGCTGATGAATCGTCAGAATCGGTTTCATCGGAGGGCAACAGATCAAAGGGGTTCGATGTTATGGTAGAAGTGGTCACGGTCTTCTTCAGCATCTCAGCGTAAGAACGCTTTGAACGCTCCTTAAGTGACCGCTTGATTTTATCTCTGCGCTGCATGTACACCGGGCATGTGGAGAGCTCATGCTGGTTTTCCCCACAGTGAATACATTTTTCAGTATTAACACTGCAAGAATCTTCCGCATGAGTCTCCCCACACTTGCTACATCGTGCCTTATTGCAGCAGTAGGCGACTGTGTGGCCTAACTGCTTGCAATTGGTGCAATTCATAACACGGGGTACATACAATCGCACAGGCAGACGAACCCGGTCGATCGAGACGTGGCTAGGGAGTGCAGATCCGGCAAACGTAACGCGAAACGAGTCTGACGGAGTGTAAACTTTTTTACCGCCGACGAGAGACATGGACCGCAATTGCTTACAATCCAAAATCTTCGCCTGTGTTTCGGTATTTTTGAAGCAACCGGTTGCGCTTTTTAGGATACACTCGACAGACAGACTCGAATCGGTTATGACACCGTCGATCTCCACGTCTCGTGCGGGTATGTAAACGCGATACTCGCGTGTGAAGAGCTCAGAGCAAGCGATAGCATTGGCCTGTGCCAGATCACTGACCACGACACGGAGCTTGTTAGGTCGGACCTTGGAAATTTCGGCCACGGCCTTGTACCCCTTCGTCAGGTCTTTAGAAATTTGCAGTATGTTTAATCGCTTTGAATTCACTCCTGCCTTTGGACGAAAAAAAACAGTATAGCTGCCCTGTTGAGATCCGTCCGGGTAAAGCCTGGGGCGAGGGGGACTGGAGAATGAACAGGGGAGGGAGTAACAGAAGGGTCAGGGTCAGGGGGGTTCGGGGATGGTGGCACGGGAGGCGAGGGATCTATATCCATCGCGCTAAATGTAGCGCACTAGCGCTGACAAGAACACGTACCTCTTTACTTCTTCCTTCCAGCAGTGGTTGTCCGATCGTTCGAAGCTGCACCCAAAGCAGCCAGCAGCACCAGTACAGCAGCACCAATACAGCCACCAGCAGTGAGCCGGGTGTGAGATCACTCAGCACAGCGACACGGACTCGACTGTCAACTGATGGCCTGGAATAATACACTCTTTTGTTTGGCTATTCGTACACACGGACCGGATTGTAATAGAACGACCACTTTGCACGTCCGTTTCTGTCGAGTGTTCGACGCGGAATGGAAAATTGTCGGTTGTTGACTATGTTCTTCGGAGCAACTTTGCATGCTTTGTTTCTCCAAAACAATCACGAGTTACTTATTAAAAGACAGAATTTTTCTCCCATTCTAGTTTTTGTTTTGTACAAAACTCAGTACTGGGAATATTCACTGTCATGATGTTCAAAAGCAGCGGTTTTCAGCTTTCTCTATATTGATAGTCATACCACCCATGCGAACCTTGATATTCATGATACCAAACAACCGATGAATACCGACCGGATCAAACTCAACGTTCGTGTTTATATTTTGATCGTCAAAAATGAAAATCATTTTAAAATAGTGAAAATCAGAACTACCTCACTCGACAATTGGTCGGCGTGTGACCAGAAGGAGCCAAGCGTCGTATTCTTCAAAATTGAATTAATAACACCAGTTGATATGCAAACTGATACCCTTTGTTTCATAAAAGAATGGAATCATTCGAACCGTTCATAGGCGTGTTGTAATTATACTGTACCGTACGGTGACAGCAACTTTTCACGCTTGAAAATCACCGAAACTTCTCTGAATACCATTTATGATACCTTTGATATTCATTCCACTGTTCTGTCATTGAGTATGATAAATAAAGTTCATGCATCGTCGCAGTGAGCGTTGGTTACTGAGTTGCATCAGAAAATAAATGTGCTGACACTGAGAACAATTCAATTCACTACTCGTGAATAAACATTGATAACACAGTTTTTTTGCATGATTTTTTCATGTATTTTGATGCAAAACAAATTCCCCTGAGTTTGAACACATTTCACCTTAAAGGGCAACAGTGGTGTCATTTTGAATTTTTGAGAAATCGGAAACTTTCGATGTTTTTTTCGACGCCATTTTGTTTTAAAGCCAAACATCAAATTTCTAAGAGTTTGTCCACATATTAGCATTTTTCTACCCATCTTAAAAAAAACAAATCCTAAATCGGACGAAAAGTGAGCTCAAAACGGTGATTATACGAAAACGTTTTTGGCATGGTTTTAGTATATTTCACAAAGCGAAATAATATCGAGTACGTATGAGCATTAATGGTAATGCGCTAATATGCGCTAAAAGTGGTAGTTGAAATATGTCTCATATTGAGGAAAAAAGTCTGATGAATCGATGTCAGCAACATGTCAATTTCACCCCAATTCCCCTACAATACTAAAATAGGTTTATCTCGACGTTATATTAACTAATTTGAAATCTGTTTATTGTAATATCAAGAGTGTAAGCGAAACTCAAAGATACAACAACAATTTGTCTTTACATGATCCTCCCCCTTTCGCGTGGAGGGGGTTTCAACTTAATAGAAATGTTCAAACAATTCAACAGGAACATTGCCTGTGTGGTGCAATAATGATTCTGGGGTTCTTAATGGAAATGGAAATAATTGTAAACGACGCCCTATTCGTCAGCTGCAAACAGTACATCACGTCGGATCAACATGGTTTTTACCCGAAACGCTCGATAACGACTAATTCTCTTCGACTTGCTTGCGAAACATGAGAAACGGTGCTCAAATAGATGCAATATACATCGATCTGAAAGCGGCGTTCGATCGAGTAGACCACAGGATACTTTTAGCTAAACTTGGAAAACTAGGAGTTTCATCTGCTCTCGTGCAATGGTATGGTTCCTACTTGATGAATCGAACACTCTGTGTGAGTTTTCTGCGCAGTTCACGAATGTCTCTGGAGTCCCGCAAGGTAGCAACCTAGGACCGCTACTCTTCATGATATCAATGATATTTCTCTGTTACTTCCGGAAGGTTGCCGTAAATTGTACGCCGAAAAGGTTAAACTCTTTAAAGTCGTGAGATGTTATGCGGACTGCGTTGAGCTTCAGCAACTGGTGGATATTTTCAGCCTATGGTGTTTTAAAAACCTTTTTTCTGTAAGCATTCAAAAATGTAGTGTCATCTCCTTCCTTCGGACAAGGAAGCCAATTTTATTCGATTACACTATGTCGGGTCAGCCTTTATCTAGAGTGACACAAATTCGAGACCTAGGAGTTATTTTGGATACTGCGCTATCTTTCAAACTGCACTAAAAGGAAATCATCGCTAAAGCTAATCGACAACTCGGATTCATGTTTAAGATAGCCAACGAGTTCCGTGATCCGTTTTGTCTCAGATCGCTATATTTCTCTCTAGTGCGGTCTATCTTAGAATTCTGCTCCGTTGTATGGTGTCCATTCCACAACACCTGGATTGCCAGAATTGAATCCGTGCAACGTAAATTTGTACGATCTGCGCTAAGATTCCTCCCTTGGCGCAATCCCTCAAATCTGCCAGCCTACACTGATCGCTATCGACTTTTAGGAATGAAAACTCTTGAGCAGAGACGATTCGAGGCGCAAACTGCATTCATTGGTAAAGTTGTTCTAAATGAAATCGATGCTCCGGAAATCCTGGATATATATGCCCCCGAACGATCTCTCAGACCTAGATCCCTGTTGAACCTGCCTCAACGCAACGCACAATATGGGCAATTTGACCCAATACGCTTCATGTCGGCCAGCTTTAACACAGCAGCAGATGCGTTCGAATTAAACATAACTGGTACTGCAGTACGGACGTTGCATTTAGAGGAAAAAATACAACTTGGACGAGTTAGAGTTTTGCCTCAACCGTTTTGGGATGTGCCGTGCAATCATCTAAAGACGTTAAAACTTTCCTGTTCTATTCACTTTTTTTTTATTAAGCTGCAAGATCCACTCTTCGAGCAGAATAGGTGTGATCCAGGCTTTTGAGTTGGCTTCATTCTGAATTGGTAATGACTTCATTCTCCTGAAACAGCGGAACTTTCGACCCTTTCCGAGCACTAGAGTAGTAATGGCAACTTGTCAGTACCATCTGCATTTTCTGCACAGAGAACTTTAAATCTTTGTTTGTAATGTTTTCTGCCATGACATGCTACAGAACGTTTTATCTGGGAGTATATAATAATTTCGTACGGCTCATAACCCTTCAGCAGCTAGTAAGATGTTAGTCATCCAGTTCTCAACCATCGTAGAATCTACGGCAGCGCTCTCTGCGCATATTTTTTTGAATGATATATTGTGCCGCTTCAAAAATGTGTACAGCCAATCATTATTATCCTCGAAGCAAGTTTTTCTGCTAGCTATCGAGTCTTTTCCTGTATGGTTTTGTTTCACGAAAATCAGCAGGTTATTTTTTGCCATTTTTCACGGGTTTTCAGGATCATTGCAACTGTAGGGACATGGAATTTCTCCGCTATTTCTGTCACATTTGCACGACTAGAAGAATCAAACTTTTCGATTATCTTGATCCTTCGGGCAATAGTCAACACATTCAGTTTCCTTCGATCATTTTTCTCCATCTTTAAAACGGATAGTTTAATTTATTGTTTGACATCATTTTTCACGTCTTCCGAACTTGAAACATAAGAACGATATCGACTCATAGAAATCAAACAATGAGTATAGTTACCGAGCGGGACCATCGATCAAAGGAGGCATCGAATAGGGGAAATATCCACTATATAGGGCGGGTTTATATGGGAAAGATTCGAACACACGACAACTGGTGTGTTATCGTTCCTCAAGACCAGCTAGGAAGAAACGGTAACGGTCAGCCCAATCAGTTTGGCTAACTGTTCCAGTTTACTACACTGCAATGCTGCCGGTACCCGTATAACTGTCCCATACTGATTTTGGTCACTTTTGAGTTATCATCGGGAATCGACTTAATTGTTATCATATTTTCTGGAAAAAAATTAAAATTGATACTTTTGTATGGAAAAACATAGAAAAAATATCAAGTTGTTTTTGTCTCATATTGAAAGTACCCGCATTATCGTCACACTGCATAATGGTACAAACTGCTAACATATAATTTTGCTCCAGATTTGTGTTTATCGGATTATTTTAGGCATATAGAAGTATGTCATTTAATTACCGAGACTAATGTTGTTTTACTGTAGTACAATCTACGTTACCGATGATACTGCCGGTTGCTGGTTGAATTTATATGTGATGGGACAAAATATGCGAGTACTTTTGAAATGTTTCCGCATATTTTGTCCCATTTTGTCTTTTTTTCAAGTTATATAACGTAAAACCAATTCCATCCATGGTTTTTTGGTCTCAACGATAAACTTGTGGTGCCATGAAACTGTTATGGTCATTGATTCTGGATGTAACTGCTGTAAATCCGAAAATTCACGGATAATATTAAATCGCCGTTATCTCGACATGTTGTTTTTCATTATGGGACAGTTATCCGGGTACCGGCAGAATGGTTTTGTCATAACTCGAGGTCTAGTCTTCAGACGGGTAGTAGATATACTTTATTTCTTGCTTCTCCATCAATTTCCTTGTGAAATAAGACTTCGTCTCTGTGCTTCATCTTCCTAACTAGCTTCTGGTGCTTATTACGGGAGTCACTTCACCGTGAAATATATTTCACTCTCACGCTCTCTTCACTTTTTTAGACCTATTCCCGATTCCACCTCAAGTGAGGTGACAAAAATCACCTACGTGTAGTGAGATTGACAGTGAAGTGAAATTGAGAATAGGACAAGTGAAATGAGATTGTTTCCCAGCTCAAAAATCTCTAAGTCCCAGAAAGTCGTTTTTTTAGATAACACCAAATCTTGACCTGTTCTGCATTTCTGAAGCAGGTATTAGACGACGCGAATATTGAAAAATAGCAAATATTTGCTTCGTCTAATACCTGCTTAAGACATTCGGCATAAAAAAAATGTTTTTTTCGAGATCGAAAATTTCCTAAGCTAGTTTGCATTTTTTTCATTGGGCAAAAAAATGAAAATTTGACCGCTTTAAGGCACGGATCAAATTCTGATTCGTTTCGTTACTGAAGAATAAATCCAATATTTACCATTAGATCACAAATCAATCAACTTTAGAACTTATGGCATCTTCGTGGAATCATTTCACTGTTCAAAATGGTCGTGAAATAATTCCACGCGAAACGTCGCTTTTTCCGTTCTCACTTCACTGATATGACACTCATAATAACCCAGATTCCGCGGCAGATTTCACTTTGCGACGTTTTTTTCACTTACGTGAGTCCCGTCATAGAATTTTGTTCACTTCATTCTGATTTCACCGTGAAGTGACTCTCGTAATAAGCACTTCTGTCTTTTCAAAATCTTCAGGAAACTTGGGTTGTCTTCGTGGATGATAACTTTTTACTTATAATTTAGCTGGAAATACTGTTCATCTTTTAGCTGGAAATCACTTCATCTACACCTCAACACCTGTGACCGAGGTGAACTTAAAGATTGTCGTCAAAGAAGCCCAGTCACATCGTTGGAGTTAGTGAATATGTCATTGGTGTCTTCATCTCCTGCGGTACTGCTTCGTCATAATCTTGAATGGCAGAAACGTTTGAAACTGTCGTTGCAACACTCCCGAAGTCTACTGGAACTGTTGTTAGTAGTTCATTTGATTTCTTCGATGCATTCGTGGTGAAAAACACCTCTCTACTTTCCAGAAAACACTTCGTCTTGGGTTTATACAAACGATAGCCTCTTGTCTCCTCCTTAAAACCAGTCAGTGTGCATGGTCTCGACTTTGGAAAACGTGCTTGGAATACCTTAAAACGACTATTTCAGCCGTTGTCTTCAAGAAGTAAACGAACGTCTTCCGAGATCGATCGCCAATGAGCATTACATTATAGCATTGGCTTTCTGATGGTCCCACTACGTCAGATTAAATCACATCTATCAACTCCTCTACTTCCGATCCGTTCTTGCTAAAGGGGATAAAAGTCTGATGTTCACTGTTCCCTCGAATTACCATGGGGTATTGCTTCAGACTTTGGAGCCGGCTCTCTGAAGTTCAGAGAGCTCTTGTTAGATTTGGTTACCAGGAGACAAAAAGTTAGCTTACTCCGGCACTTCGATGGTCATCCCGTCGGTTAATGCCTTGTAGTGCTCCTACAACTCCTGCTTCGATTTGCGATTGTTTACCACAATGACCTCCGTCTTGCGGTACGCTAGCTCCAGCTTCATGAAGCGCATTTAGTCTTCTACGGTTTTTATTGAAAGCACAGCTTTCAACTCGACCTCTTTCATGGCCATGCCATAGACTTCTAGAGTTATGTCTTCCGCAAGGCCAACAATCGCCACTTCGGGAGGGAGCTTTAGTTTCACACACTTGGCATTCCACAGAACCGGGCCCAGGATGGAACCTTGCGGTACACCTGCGGCGACTGGGACGCATTTCTGACCCTCGTCTGTGTTGTAAAGGAGTATATGATTCCGGAAGTATATTTCTAGAGTCTTGTACAGCGACACCGGCAGGCTAAGACTCCGTAGCGCAAGAGCTAACGAGTCCCAACTAGCGTTATTGAACGCGTTTTTCACGTCGAGTGTGGCGATTGCGGAAAAGCGGATGCTGTTCCTTTCAGAGATAATAGCATAGACCTACCCAAACGAAAACCAAACTGATTGCTTGATAGACCATTTTCACCTTCAATATATCTCACAAGTTTATTGAGGATAATCGTCTCAAGCACCTCGTCCGCTCTATCCAGCAAACAGATTGGTCTATATGTCGATTGGGATCACCTTTCCCGGCCTTCGGCAGCAAGACCAGTCAATGCCGCTTTCACTCACCCGGGAAGAGGCAGTCATCTAAGTATTTCTGCATGATCTCTCTGAACAACCCTGGGACTACCTTTATGGTTGCCTCAATGGCCAGGTTCGGGATCCCGTCTAGCTCCGGAGGCTTGCTCACCTCCAGAGTTTGCGATATCAAAGAGTTTCTTCTTCGTAACAATTACCGCCCTTATAAACTCCCCACGTTCGTGTTTTCTTCTAACTGCTTCCCCAAAAATATCGGCATTAAAGTGCGATGTCGACCGCGGGTGGTTAAAGTATTGGCTCTATCTGTCGCTAGACGCCTCGCGTTGTAATCTACATTATAGCGTGCCAACTTGTAGTCGCTAGAATACCTCGTCAACTTTGGCAACTAGGTAATCTCATTTGAAGTAGACACAATTTTCTGCACCGGGAACCTGCCTTTCATCCATATGACCGTCTCACCAGTTACCGTTTCCGAGTAGAATGCGGTAGGAGACCGATACGATGACAACGTCCCATTTGGCACACGGCATGTGCCTTTTTGTTTCCGGTCCCAGAATTCTCCGGACAGCTGCAAAATCAGTTTCCTTAGAGTTCACTGTTTCCGAGTTCTTTAAAGTTATGACCATAGGTTCAGAAAGTCCGTCTAGCAGAAGAAAACCTACAATCCGTGACCGGGGATATTCGTTTAACTGGTGGCACGTCGAAATCATCCTGTAAGCGTAGGTTTCCATAGTTCCGCATGATTCCAAATCGTAAACTTGTAAACTAGCCTACTTCTCACGCCAGGCCCAAATTCTCAAAAATGATTCATAGTAAATACATGTTTTTTCATGTTCATAGTTCAAATTCTAACGATGGGAAAAAACATAAAAATGTTGTGAACCATCATCCCACTTTATACAATAATAATCCAGAGGAAATTCTAGTAAAATTGGCCGCAAATCAGGCGAAGGTTGAGATTTTTGAAGTAGAATACTTCTCTCAGGAAGTTCGGCTACATAGGGATGTGAAATGAAAATCTAAAACCGAAAAAAGTGAAAAATATGTCCAATTTCCAATGCTAATAAATCGGTTTGTATTCGATGGATTTCCTTCGTTCTTGCAGCAATAGATTGGAAAATCTTCTAAGATTCTTCCCAAAATAAGATAATTGTAATTTTATTATTCAAACTATTGTACTATTGAAAATAGTCAAGCCTTGTCAAAACGAAAAATTCGACCTCTGATTGGTCGTTACATGCTTGCTTCCCAAGCACGGTCGACAGGATCATATACCTTGCAATTGAAAACATGCTATTTGGCCTATAAAAGAGCCTGTTTCAGCCGGAGCCGCTCATAATAGGTGTAGACAGCGACAACAGCAGTCGTCCTTCCTTAGCAGCAGCGCTAGCCCTGTGGTTGGTCACCACGTCTCAGGAGCAGCGCGGTTCTTCTCAGCGTGTGTCGCCAGACAGCCATTATTCCCCTCGTGTTGGGGCAGCATGAAGATTGCCATCAGGAAATCCAATTTTGAACATCAAAATGCCTTTTTGAAGGCAAATAAACAAGTCATTAAAGTTAATAACTTTTGTCAACGCAAGCAAGCATTCTGTGTTGCATATTAGCAATTTAAATTTGTCGCACCCGTCTAATTTACTGAATGTGAAATAGCTTCCATAGTGCATGTTGTCCGTGTATCTTAATTCCCCCAATGTTGGGGCAGCTCAAAGGTTGTAATTAGCAACCGATTTTGAACCGCAAAATGCTTTTTTTTAAGGCAAATAAAAAAATAATTGAAGGTTAATAATTTTCTGGCATCAACACAAGCAGACATTCTGTGCGGGATGCAATCAAATTCTGTTGTAGTTGTCTAATTTTCACTTTATTTAGTAAACCCCCCACTCTAGGGGCAGCGTAAAGGCTGCGATCAGCTTAACCGACATTGAATAATAAACTGCCCTGTTAGTACGCATTTACAAAAGCAGTTAGTTCGACTATGCAGAACTAATATGAAGTCGATTCAATCAATCAGCGTAAACAGAATTTCGTCGTCTCCCAGCTGCCAAGTTGCAACATGATGCAACACGCAACAGCGAGCAAACGAAATCGCTTGATGTTACAAACCGCAATAAGATACGGGTTAAAACCGTTGCGTGTGTGAGAGCACCATCGGTGTTTATTCGCTGGATACAAAAATCAAATGTGAACTGTGGAATAATTCGTCTAAAGCAGCGGTTCTCAACCTTTTTTTGTCCGCGTACCCCTTGGCGATATTTTTCATATCAATGTACCCCCTGGCTTGAAATGTTCTTGCAGAGTGGGAGAGAGTAATGGTAATTCATGTTGTGGTAGTCTAGTTAAGGTTCCAAATTAAACTGTAGCTTGTTTGATTGCTACAGTCATGTTTAAGGGGCTAGATTGACCAACGAATGAAGTATTTTTGAGAATAATTGCTTTGTCCGCCATTACTGATTTTTCTTTCGCGTACCCCCTGAAGGCTTTCGAGTACCCCCAGGGGTACGCGTACCCCAGGTTGAGAACCGCTGGTCTAAAGAACATAAGGAAATGGTAAACCTAAACTGAAAGGCGTGGCCTATTACGTAGCACCCTTCGGCTATAAAAGAGTGTTTCTGGGAAAACTAGCTACATTCATTAGCCGGAGGGTGAACTGGATGGACCGTCCACAACGTTGACAGCAGTAGCAGCAGATATCGGCACTCAGCAGTAACAGACCATAGCAGCGGGTCGCGCCTGTGGCTGCCTACAAATTAAACACTTGTCCTGTGGTTGGTCACCACCTCTCAGAAGCAGCGCGGTTCTTCTCAGTGTGTGTCGCCAGACTGCCATTATTCCCCCACTGTTGGGGCAACATGAAGATTGCCATCAGGAAATCCAATTTTGGAAATCAAAATGCCTTTTTGAAGGCAAATAAACAAGTCATTGAAAGTGAATAATTTTTGTCAACGCAAGCAAGCATTCTGTGTTGCATCCTAGCAATTTAAATCTGTCGCACCCGTCGAATTTACTGAATGTGAAATAGCTTCCACAGTGCATGTTGTCCGTGTATCTCAATTCCCCCAATGTTATGGCAGCTCAAAAGTTGTAATCAGCAACCGATTTTGAACCGCAAAATGCTTTTGAAGTAGAATACTTCTCTCAGGAAGTTCGGCTATATAGGGATGTGAAATGAAAATCTAAAACTGAAAAAAGTGAGAAATACGTCCAATTTCAAATGCTAATAAATCGGTTAGTTTTCAATGGATTTCATTCGTTTTTGCAGCAATCGATTAGAAAATCTTCTAAGATTTTTACCAAATGCATGAAATTGCAATTTTATTATTCGAACTATTGTACTATTGAAAATTCTTAAGCCTTGTCAAAACACAAAATTCGACCTCCGATTGGTCGTTATACGATTGCTTTCTTAAGCTCGGTCGGCAGAGTTATGGACCTAGTAAATTGGGAATGCATCATTTGGCCTATATAAGAGCTACATCAGATAATAAACAGACATTTCATCGGATATTAAATTGAACAACTGAAATTTGAAGAACACAAATGAATTTTTTCGAACTGAATTTATATTTTTAACAACGGCTTTTTCCCGTTAACACGCAAGTTCATTAAGCAGACAGTATGTGAGTAGAGGAAGAACGAAAAATGAGCGAACTGGAAATATGATACAGATTTGGAAAAATATACCGCATCCCGACGGGACTTGAACCCGCAATCTCCCTGTCTCCGGCATGGTGTTTTGACCAATTAAACTACGGGGGACGGTGGTACTGTTCCACAATCTATATCGTATCACATTCCGCTGTCGACTTATTCTATTGCTCATCCCTAACTACACACACTGCTGTGCAAGCATTATTTATAGACTGAAAGGAATGTCTCATCACACACAGAAGAGTCAGCTGATGCTGATAACTCTTATAGACCTGTGTGATCGAGACCAAAGTCAGTCTGCGTCGTGCTTGCAAGTGCGACACAACTACGGAAGGTGCTCCGTACGGCTAATTTTTTCGAACTGAATTTATATTTTTAACAACGGCTTTTTCCCGTTAACACGCAAATTCATTAAGCAGACAGTATGTGAGTAGAGAAAGAACGAAAAATAAGCGAACTGGAAATATGATACAGATTTGGAAAAATATACCGCATCCCGACGGGACTCCATGTTGTCCCGTCGGGATGCGGTATATTTTTCCAAATCTGTATCATATTTCCAGTTCGCTTATTTTTCGTTCTTCCTCTACTCACATACTGTCTGCTTAACACAAATGAATATTTGAAGAGTTAATATTTTCTCGTTTTGCGCTATAATCCAAAGTTAATTATCTTCATCTACATGCATACTCTGACTATTATTACGTGTTTGCGTCGCTTAGTGTTTGGCTACGGTTATGCAGAACGCGAATGACGGCACGATGCGATTCGGCAAGACGCAAAGTGTTGAAATGTATAGCTCTACTTCGCCTTAAAAAGAGCTGTACATTTCACCACGGTAAGGCGAATCGCATCGCGCCGTCATTCGCGTTCTGCATAACCGTAGCCTTTGTTCCGTTCCCGTTTGATGATGTCGTATTAAATGTGCATATTACAATTCGGCAACACATCAACTTCTCATTTGCACAAAATTTATAAATATTCAATGAACTTCATTCAAAATATCAAACAAAAAGAAATTACAATACTGCCATTGAACGGTCAACGTTTATATACTAGAAAAAATGACTGGCACGCATGAAGCCGGGTTATCTTTCTTGTAAAAGTATTCTACTTCAACCTTGCGGTCGTGGCTTTGCATACAACCTTCCTGTGATTTTTATTAAAGAAATCAAATATGTACGTACAAATGGCTTTTAATTATCAAAATTTGACGTTGAAGTGTTCATGGAAACGTTACGATACTGTTGCGTTATATACCAAGAAGAGATGCATCAGATTTATACTTATTTCATGTAAAAGAGTCCTGTCCGATTTTTTTTGCTCCGATCTAGCTCAAAATCGCTAATACTGTTTTTTATCGAGGAATTTTAGACCCGTATTTTTTATTTGACCTTTAGAGTGGCACTTTATGAAATAAAGCCCCCAAAAAATCGCCTATTTTCCAAATTTAGCGACTTTTGAGCCGTTTAACTGATTTTGAACATTTTGGCACTAACTTTTTTCAATGTAGACGCCCTGTCGTTCATGTATGTTTGCTGACACATTGCAAGATTAAAAAATTATATCTTCAAAATTTAAAAATATTAAATTTTCACATTTTATGTAAAATTTCCTGAAGAATCAGAAAAGAAATCAAACGATAGGGTTTTCTAGGTCTGGACCCTCCAGAACGGCAAAATTAGTTACAGTGTTACGTTAGTTACAGTCATCTTCAGTCCTTCATGTACTAAAATAATTATTATGAGTGATAATTGAAGATATCCAACTTGATGATGAATTAGTATGACAAAAATCAGATTACATCGCTGTTTTTTTAAATATTGGAATAAACATTAGAAATGAGATAGTTTCAATTGATAGATGAATCATAAAAATCGGTGTACGAATACGAAATTGAGTCGTTGCATGTAGGACAACACTTTTGCGTAAAGTGCAGCCTCCATCCGGAGTTTCGGAACCAGCAAATACCAACAACCGGGGTTTACTTGTCTATGAGTAGAAAATGCCGACTAATTAATTTTATTTGTTCGGTTCAAACGTAAAAAAATATAATTCGCTAGAAGCCTTTATATTTGCTCAACTCCACCTACTAACAAAAGGCGCGGTAGATTAAAGCGACCAACCGAAGGTCCGTCGATTAGTTCATCTTATCACATATCCATTTTAATACGCGTTCGCTTTTTCTCTATTTCTAAGCAATATAAGCTGGTGCTCACTCACCTCTCACTCACTTGCCGGTCCAACCCTTCCAGAACGACGTCACGGAAGCAACCGCGCTGGTCATTAGGCTCGTCGTTGCTGCCACCTGCGTCGGATGATGGTAGCGAGTCTGTTGCTGGTGGTGGAACCGATGAGTATTGCTGTAGGGATGCTGTACGGCTGGTGTGCCTGCCAGATGCAGTACGTCTGCCTCTACGGAAGGCGGCAGATTATTTGGAACGGCTTCCCAATCCTGGTGGAGGGTCGATTCTTCTAAAATATATTATTCATTGTGAGTTTTGATTATTTAATCTAAGGGTATCTACACCTACCATCGGAATCCGAATCTTCTCCTGCGCCCAGATTCTGCGTCAGCGCAGCATCAACTTGCTCGTTGAGGCAGAAGTTTCTATCGGTCGGTCCGAGTCGACCCAGTTCGGCGTGAGTCGGATTCAACAGCCGCTGCAGGTTTTCCAATGTGTGAGTCGGATTTAACTCCGTTAGGCGGCAGCCATGTGCGTAGCACAGATACAGAATGTTTGCGTTTAGTCGGGCAACCTTCCTACTGAAGTTGCCATCCGAAAGGGCCGTTGTGCAGAAGTCACCGTACGAGACTTTATACGGAAAACGAATGTCCAAGTAATAGCACATAATCTGTACGAGTTGGGTCGTATAGGTCAAAGCCGCGGCAATAGTGTGCGCTGGATTTCGGTTAGCCATGGTCTTGTTAGGGTCTTCATTTTTCCCCCCACTGGAACTTGCATCGTTCGTCGTTTTCCAGACATTGTAGGCCAAGTAGTTCCCGTTGCCTGGCAGAGCCGGTGCAACGATTATGTGCTGTATTTCGCCAAAACTGTCCTGCAAAACCCACTTGCCTCGCACGTAAGCCGTTCGGGTTGCCTCGGAGATTTCATTGATGGTATTTTTACTTTCTCCGTCGCTGCTCGAGAAACTGCTTCTATTACTAACAGCTTGCGAAATTGGGAAAATGTATTTGATCAGCTTCTCGATGTTATCACGTTTTAGAATCCGGAGTTTATTTTGCAACTCCACCAGACACTCTCGTCGTCTTTCATTTTCTTCCAGCTTGGACAGAACGTAATCGCCCAGCTTCCGTACTTTATCGTCGTACAGGGGCAATTTTATTCGCTGCTCGCGGTTGGATTCTTGAAGTTCTTTTTTCAACGACTGCAGTCGCTGCAAGTTACCCCGCTTCTGGGCCATTAGCTGGCGAATGATGGCAATGTTTTCCGACTTACGCTTGATCTCCGTTCGCAGCTGGCAGCTGAGCCTGCGGCGGGCCATCAGATGGACACATTTGTTCTCCAGGATGGCATGGGCGGATTTGAGGTTCTTGTAGCGTAGCTGCTTCTCCGAGAATCTAAAATAAAAAGGGAAAACAATGAGCTCATTTTTCGAATTTCTTTGTCTGGTTGGCTCACCTCTCCAGCAGGTGGTGGGACGAGTGCAGAAAATCCCCGCTCCGGATGCAATTTCGGCAGTGAAAATTTCGCTTCGAGTAGCTGCACAGTGGACACCGCATCGAGCCAGCGCTCAGATTCGAGTCGTCGTCATCGTTGCCGAACGAGATGTGGAAATTTTCCGGGGCACCCCCTTCCGACGTCAGGCTAGTGGCCATCACGGTTGTTTGTTCGCCCAGTTGTAATGATCACTAGATGACGAAACTGCGCACAATTTTTGCATAAACTTTTCTTCTGGAGAATCCGTTGCTTTCTTTTTACTGCATTTGATTTTCTTTTGTGTTTGAGAAAGTGGCACTCTTTTCCGATATCGAAACTTTCGAAATATATGTGGAATAAAACACAACTTTTTCCACCAGCGCCCTCCACGCGAAAAACCTACGTCGCACTTTGCACTCTTCAGACTGCTTTTCGTTCGCTTGACAGAGGAATATGTCAACAACGGACTCACTGCGACGGTTGCTAAAGCGAGACTAACCCCGGGCGCTGCACGGATGGTGCGCTCGTTTCGCTAGCACGCGGGTGTCAGACAAAGAGCGCAAACAGCTGTCGCAGCGTGAAGGTGAGGTGTTACGACCACCACTGAACAGGAATCAGCTGGTGATTCAACTGTACATGGGTGAATAGGTGAATGGTTTAGCATGGCATAAAGGCAACTCACTGGTGTGTGTGTTAGCAGGGTAAAGTGTTATTTCACCAGGAATGTAGTCGGTATAAAAAGATAACTTGAACGTTTTTTTTGTATTATCATAACACCATCTGCTGAATAGTATAGCACCGAGATAAATGCTACAAATTTTGGCGTATTATTTTTTCGAGAAATTCAACCGCTTTACAATAATTAGCATTAATTAACGTTAGCTTATATTCTAGCATTGTTTTTCAGTGGTAAGAAAACTAATTTTTGTCATAAAAATCAGTAAAAAACACCAAAAAATTTGGATGATACTGCACAGGGCAAATTTTACGATTAATATAGCAAAAAAACTGATTACAGTATGTTCACTTGGTATTTACGGAGAACTTCTTCATCTAGTAAACAGACTAAGAAACTATTTTCATAAATAGTTGTAAAAGTTTGTCGAGTTTCATATAATTTTTTGAGCAAATATCAATTTTCCGCAATAACTTTACAAGTATGTATTAAAATAATAGTATCCCATAACTTTATTGTTTTTCGATTTAACTCAGTTTACTATAGAAATGACATGAGACAACTATGCGTAGAACATCAGGAGTACCTCAGGGATCAGTTCTAGGCTCTATATTGTTTAGTGTGTCAGCTCTACGTAAACTGGAATGCTATGAGTGCTGAGATAATATGTGAATTATCGAACAAAACTTTAAATACCATTCAAATTTCATGAAAGTAAACATAAGTTGACCTGTTAGATTGGAAAATTATTAAGGATGTTAATAAAAGTATTGAATCTTCTCTTTTACAGCGCACTTTTCGGCAGTTTGGTGGCAATATCAGCCACCGAAGTACCCTCCGGTGTTTCCTCAGTCACCCTAGCTAACGGTTCTGCAGCGGTGGAGGTAGCGGCAACCAGACGGAACAGTTTACCGGCTGTACCGATTTTCAAAGCACTGAAACACACCTCAGTTTTGCAGAGCACAGGCCGAATGACGAACGACAGAACAATCGCGGTGGATCATGCCGCCAAACGGACCCAGGAGGCCCGGGACATGCTACGAAAGGCGCAGATCGTTTGCTTCGACGTCGACTCGACCATCATCACCGAGGAGGGTATTGACGAGTTGGCGCAATTTTGCGGAAAAGGTGCCGAGGTGGCTGCATTGTACGATAGAAACTTTCAACTGTAATAAAGGACAATTAATTGATACATATTTAAAATTTCCAGAACCAAAGAAGCCATGGGCGGTAGCATGACCTTCCAGGAAGCACTGAAGCGACGACTAGACATCATCAAACCATCGCAAAAGCAAATCCGCGAATTTCTCAAGTCCTACCCCAGCACGATTTCCGCCGGTGTCAGGGAACTGATCGATCAGCTGAGGCAAAACAGTGCCGAAATCTATCTGGTCAGTGGAGGATTCGATTGTCTGATTGAGCCAATCGCAGACGCGCTGGAGATTCCTCTGTGCAATCTATTTGCCAATAAGCTGTATTTTAACTTTAACGGTAATTGAGCTTGTCATAAAGTTTCTGAACTGAAGTTTAACAACGACGATTGCTGTTACAGGAAGTTACGCCGGCTTCGATACCACTCAAGTGACGTCGAAATCCGGCGGGAAAGGAGAAGCGATCAAACTTATCAAGAACCGATTCAAGAGCAACACGGTGGTGGCGATGATCGGTGATGGTATGACCGATTTGGAGGCTTGTCCACCTGCTGATTACTTCATTGGTAAGTTCGACTTACGAATTCTATTTTATGAACACACTTAACTGTTCGATATTCCAGGCTACGGTGGCAATGCGGTCCGTGAAGAAGTCCAAAAACGGGCAACGTATTACGTGACAAACTTCGGCGATCTGCTGTGGTAATCAAGTGAAACCGCAACTCAACTGACGAGAAACCCGCCTGTAAATATCCCACTAGGATGAGAAGTCAGTCCCTTACCCTTCACATACACGCGCAGTGCAGCGTAATACTATCCTACCCTTGAAATAGTCTTGTTGATTGATTGATGTTTAATTATTCTTTTTTTTGCTTGTTCTGTTCGATAACGATAGACAATAAGTTAGCGTTTAAAAATATTAGCTTAAGAAAAGCAATAAACAGAGGAAACAGTGTAATTGGTAGAGTGATGAAATCAGCCCGAAAGAAACATTGCCTCAGACTCGCTGGTACAGATACAGATAGCCGAGTTCCTTGGGTGGGCTCTGCGAGATAGCCACCTTGTTGTCGTTAAAGATCACCCACTGGCCGTCCTTGAGGATGTGGCAAACGTAGTGACCCACCTGCGAGGAAGTGCCCATGTGGGAGATAAATGCCACCAGTTTGTATTCTACAAGACAGAAAAAAAGACATGAAATTGTAAAAACCGTGTCACACCGTAACTCACTTCCAGCTCCGTCCCGATATTGCCCTGCTGCATTCGCGGTCGAACAACCGGCCTGCAGGGAGGATTCTTCCAGTGCACCACCGAGGGCCAAACTGTCCAACTCGTCAGTGTGTGACAAGATCCAATCGACCGCCCGTTCGGTATTGTTTTGGGTTTCCTTCAATGCCTTCGAGGCCTGCAGATCTGTAAAACCCATTCCCATCAGCATCTCCAGCCCCATCGGATCGGGAACGAAAGCCGGGGCAGCCGCACCCTTATTCTTACCGACGTCCGTCCCTGGCGGAACAAACGGAGCGGCAAAGTCGGCATCGGCAATGTGCTCCATAATCCACTGCGTTGCGGCTTCAGCACCGGAATTTTTGGTGAAAAAGATAGCTCTCTTGCAGGCCTCCGGTGGAAAGCCCATATCCGCAAGTTGCTGCACTACGGCTGGATCCATCGGCGGAGGTGTTGGGGCCTTCTCCGCCAGTTCTGGCAGCTCTTCCTCGTTCGGTTGTTTTCCCGATCCGCGAAGCGTTTCCAAATCGAGCACCTCTGGAATGTCAATGGCGACGTCCAGCTTGACGGAGGTCCAATTTTCTTTGAGGGTAAACTTTTTCAAATGCAACATCAGAAAGTCTGGCATGGTGGCCAGTTTGGTGGTCTTTTTCGCCGTTGTTCTGGCGTTGATAGCCGAGCTGTAGAACTGTTCCACGGTTTCCGGTTTGGCGAAAGCGTCCAAGCAAGCGCTGAGGGGAATCTTCGGACGCACCAAAGCTTCCGGATCGAGCCGGCGCCCTTCTTTCTCCGCCAGGGCAAGATCCTCTTCGTACTTTTTAACCTCAGCGATGTTGGTCGCCAGATTTAGGGGAATTTGCAGCGGCAGACACCATTCGTCCCGCCGGTTGTACATCACTTTTCCGCTCGCACAGCATTCCACCCGATCTTCAATGCTAAACTTAAAAGCATCGGCCGGATCCATCTGGTGGCGGCTGTGCTTCTGCAAGGTATTAATTAAATGCAAAAAGAACTCCTGCGCATCCTGCTGGTGTTTGGTAGAAAAATCTGGATGACCTTTTCCGATCAAGGCTTTGAACATGGTGGGAGCGATTCCCGCCCCAGAATCAATCGTATCCATGCTATTTTCCGTCAGCACGCTGTACCGACCACTGCACAGTCCCGTTCCCAGCTTCGCCATCTGAATGTTAAAATCATTTGCCGGATCAGCCGGATAAGCATCGAAATATTCCTTCCCGCCGTCGACGAATCGTTGAACGAAATCCGGCACTGTAAACATCACCTGCATCACGCTGTTCAGATAACACGAATTACCCAGATTACGCATTCCGGTCAATCCGGGGCCAGCAATCGGTTTCAGATTGCTTGCCGTCTCGCACAGAATACCCCACTCGCCAACCTTCTGGTTCAAATCCAACTCCAGCTCGATGATAGATTTTTCAGTTTTCTCCAACTGACCGACGTTGATTCCCCAGTGCGCCAAATGTTTCACCAGGTAAGGATCCTCCACCATATCGTCTTCCTGGTAGCTGTAGACATCCCCCTTCCCATCGCTGGTAATCGTGCCTAGCTTCACCGCCAGCGGGTAACCAACCTCGTGGAAGTGTTTCAACGCGTGTTCATTTCCACCGGAACCATCGAAAAACTTGCGCCCGCACAGAATCGATCCATCGGTAAGATTCAGCCAAAGGTTGTTCGTCAAATCACACTGCTCGCACTTCCACCCGGTAGGTGGAATCTTCCGGCCATTGTCCAACTGAAGCAGGTTCTCCGCATGGCGGGAAACCTGACGTACCTCTCCGTCCCACGTACCAGTCAGTTGTTCTCTCTCCCGTTTCACCGAGGCGGCCTCCGCGCTAAGCACAGCCTCTACCGCGTTCTGCACAATCAGCGGCAGGTCCTGATTCGGATACCCAAAGCTTGTCCCCTCAGGCAAAATAACCACCTTATAGTGCTCCTTATACTCGTACTTTTTCTGCTCGGACGGATTGAATCCTCCCTCGACACCGATCGCTAGTCTTGTTATCTTCTTCTCCGGTCCTTCTTCCGGTGACTCCGTCACCTCAATCTTATCCCGCTTCAGATGCAGAAACACCTTATTGCCAGTTTTCTCCGCATAACCCTTCACATACGGTTCGCCGAATCCGAGAAAGGTCGTCAAATTTACGTACAGCCCCGTAGCGCACTCCTAGCGAACAGAAAAGCCAATTAATTTATTAGTCATGCAAAGGCGCTGCTAGTCATAACCAACAAAAGAAAAAATGCCATCGCCCTGCTCCTACTTACCGGATTGTCGAAACTGTAAACACACTCCTCCTTGTAGACGTTATCGTTGCCGCACGGCACCTTGATCTGGCCAAGACACTTCTGCAGGACCTCCATTGTTTGCTGTCGATTGTGTTTTGCTGCGATGAACTCCCGGACGGTTTTCGAAATTCTGCCAAATCACTTTCTCCTTACACAAGCGCTACGGCAAGGGATACGGCAGAGGGAAAAAGAAAAACAAAATGATGCAGCCGAACGCGGTTCGAATTGATTGGATTGTAATGCACTAGTATTCACTCGCTTCGCACTTGGCTGGCGTATCGCGTGAGAAACAACGGTATCCTTTTTTTTCTTGCCACTTCTTTGTGTTGCACACAAAATTGACAGCTAGGTAACGCGGGTAAAGCGTAACGCGATGTAACGATGTGTTTGCATCCCAGAGATGCCAAATGCTTGGAAAAATATTCGCTACAACTCCTTTAATCCTTTATAATGCCGTGGAAACTGCGCATTGAATCGACACAAACTGCAGTTATACGTCTTCTTTACAGTATTGTATCAATTGAAAAGATGGTTGGTTTACAGTATTTATTGTATCAATCGAAAAGATTGTCGGCAATATAGTTGCCTCTGCTCGTTAACCTCAGAAACGATAATGGCAAAATTTTTGTCGCTGCATTGTAAGCTTGCTTTATTGTAATTGTAAAAGTACCGAACATCAAAACAATTTGAAAATAACAGTAAGAATTCATTTTTTACATGTAACAGATCGAGGTATGAAGTTATTACAAGTGATACCTTGCAAAAATTCTTAGGAAGAACTTTGATTTTTGACGTAGAATTATTGACGTAGAATTACGTCTTACGGCAATATACAGGGGACCAATTTCATCACAGGGATCCAATTTCAAATACCAAAAACATCGTGAGTGTCACGAAAATTGTCCAATTCCAAACGTTTTAAGCTCAGTCAGTTTCTAACCGATTTTAAGTAATCGATTGGAAAATCAACCAAGCACCCGTCCAAATGCAGAAAGTTGTAATCTGATTGTTTGAACGATTGTACTATTGAAAATCGTCAAGCCTTGTCGAAACGCAAATGTCGACCTCTGATTGGTCGCACAATGCTTCTTTTCCTAACAAGATCGACAGAATATACCTAGTTGACTAAGAATGTGCGCTTTGTGTTTTATGCATGATTCGTTCCATGATTGTACCGATACCACACTGACGTTGGATCCTGAACGTGAAGAAGAAAGAAAAGCCGGGTTCCAATTTCTGGCTGATCACGCTGATACTTAAGCACCTGTCTAACTGGCGGTGACTTCTGCTCACGGTGCTGAGTCTGTTTCAAAAAATTCATAACACTTCATTAACAAGGATGTAACGTCTTGAAAAAGATGGTTATTGTTTGACATCACAGCAGAATTTCGACCTTCATACTAATGTAATAATTTACGAAAAGTATACGGAAAAATATACCGCTTCCTCCATTAAATTGATAAACCTAATCGAGTGAATTTCCAAAGCTATTGAAAATTTTTTATTGACATTAGACAGGCTGTCGTAATTCTAGTTAACTTGCGGTCGTATATTATAAACAACCTCTTCCACTTTTTTTGTCTAATACACCATATATAAAGTAAAAGGTTGCATCCAAAACACGACCGCATAATCGACGTAGAGCCACAGTTGAACTACGCACATAATTAACTAATACATTGTTTAGACTGTTTCAATAACGAGTCATAAAATCTACTATTGCTACATAAACTCTTCATTGAATAAACTCTGATAGTCTACTGTATGAAAACAATAAAATACTTTGCTCGTTTTGTGCCGTGCTGGAGATGGAGTACAAAATATATGGCTGTGATCGGGAAAAATTCCATATCTGTCAAAGCAAAATCCCAAATCATAACGATGGCATCAATTTCCATACTGCTCACGTGCTATTGGAGTGCTTTCGGCTTCTTATTCGCACATAAAAATACGATATCACTGACTGAGCAGAATGAGAAACCGCATAATTCACTTCCAAAGTTTAGCGCTCGAGAGCTTTCGAAAAAATGATGAATCTTCGATTGCTTGTTTAGTTGCTTGCCCTTGAGAAGGTCAGTCTGCTGTTCAAAATCTGATCTGATATCTGAGGCACTCTGATAACACACATTGAAAAGAACCGTGCTGCGTTGAGACATGTGATCAACTGGGCAAATGGTTTGTATAACCTGAAAACAAATTCGGAAAACCAGCTGATACTGGCGCTGATAATACTATATATAATACTTCAAGAAATTGGTGTTCCAAAAACCGTTCAGTGGCAATAAGTTAACGAGCATTTTGAATTGATAACATAACATCTGTTGCTGCTGCAGTATGTGATGTGGTCTAACCAGCCAGAAGTACACATCGCAACATCGACGGAATGAGCGATAATTTTCTCAAATTCTCTTTTTATAGTAAACCAGCACCCTTCGAACGCAAGCGAAGGGGTCGCAAACTTTTTTTATATCAAAACGTTTATTTGACACGGCACTATACACATAATGTTTAACGCAGCCAACTGGATCTCATTTCTAGTGTATCTTATAAGCTAAAGGCAAAATGTTTATCATCGCTGCCGACTACGAGCTCAAACTAAGTCTAGAATTAAAACTAGCATATATTTTTTGTTTATTTTTATAGATGGTTAAGTTTGTTGGCATTGTTAGATGGGTACCCTTGTGCTTTTCAAATAGCCATAGATCAGCATCAAGTATGAAATGTTCCGTTGTGCCAAGATATCGCGGACCGGGACAAAGGGTTGTATTCTTCGGATCTGGCATCACGGAATTCAGCACACACCCAAACTACGTGTTCAATGTAATGATACCCCAATCTGCAAACGTTACTGCAATGGTTACTGTCCGTGAGCCCAACACGCAGTAGATGTGCATCTCACTCGCAGCGGTTGGACATAATCCGAGACATCCCGCGAATGAAGTCTCGTCCTACATCCAACCCCCGAGACCAAGGTTCGGTGGAAACCTTCGGAATGATACTGTGAAGCCACCTTCCCACTTCTCCCTTATCCCACGAGGACTACCAGTTCACGAGCGTAATTTGACGTGGAGCTTGCAAAAAATCATTGTAAGCAATCGATCTATCGTAAATATGACCGTTTGTTGTGCCCACCTTAGCCAAAGTATCCGCTCTCTCATTGCCCGTAATGGAACAATGAGACCCACCTAAGGTAATCTGAAAAGATTTTTCGGATAAAGCACTCAACTCCCATATTTTTCCCAGGAAATACGGAGAGTGCTTTGCAATATTCATCAATCGGAGAGTCTCAATAGAACTAAGACTGTCCGTAAAAATGAAATAATGGTGTACTGAATTGCTGCTAATTCTGCGACATAAACAGAAGCAGGGTTATCGAGCTTATAGGAGAAGGATAAATTGTTGTGGAAGATACCGAAGCCAGTGGACCCATCGAGAAGAGATCCGTCAGTATATATCATTTTATTTTCACTGTTCTAATTCCAAATTCCACTGATATACAGATACACGGGCATATTCATCAAACCGATGAAAACCCGCAACACTTTGCTTTTCGCTCTCTGTTTCGCCCTCTCCACACCTCTACTATGGCACTGAACGCGAATGGAACAAAAATGGCTCTTCTCAACTCAATATGGCAGAAATCCTTCGTGCTTTGTTCCACGGAAATTCAAACAATCAAATCATTTTTTTACTTATTTTGAACTGTAAGCACTAATATGTAACTTCCATTACACTACCCAAAAAACAACAATAATAAAAATCTTATAAGTTGCTGTAACTGTACATAGTTATACCCTAATTTAACTATGTTTTTCCATGTATATACATCAATTTTACATTAAATATCATCGTCCGAATCAATAAAAAACACATTGTTTTCGCTATTTTTACCATGAAAAAGGGGGAAGCTATGTATATTATACCCCGTTCACACTACACCGCATATTACCTGATATCAGGCGATTCGTGCTATCGAGGCCATATTACCATCCATATTACCTGATATCCCATACAATCGAGCTGTCAACGGATATCAGCTCGGCTACATGCTATCGCGGATATCATGTTCGAAAACCAATAATGACCACAATTCAAGCAGTTGGCAACACGGCCACCAGATATTTGACGCAACCCTACAAATTTCCAACTTCGCTTTTCATGCGAGAAAAAACGAAGGAAATATTTTTGCTATTTTAATCCCGCACATGTTGACAATTGCATATGAAAGTTCGCGTTGGTGCGAGCCAACTCGCTGACCTCTCTATCCTAATCCCATTGCTCTTGTTGTCTTGTTTTAGCTTTGACCTGTTTTTGTTTTCTTCTCTTTTCAATTCAGCTCACTCTAATGTGAACGCTCGAGGTGATATCCGATATCATCTGGCGATATCAGGTGATATCCGGCGTAGTCTGAACAAGGCATTAACAGCATTTTTCCAGGATTCTTGCCCATACACTTAGAAATCACTGACAATGTTATTTGTGGTAACATTATTGTCGATGGTAGGTTCAACAACAAAAAAACGTTGTTAAAACATGGTAATAACAAAAACACGTTTGCAAGCTTACAGTAAAAATAGCATGTTTTTTATGGTTACAATAAAAAATATTGTCCATTTACTGTTCTCACCGCAAAATACATCGTTATTTTTTTTCGGGTATACTATCAATTCCACTGACATAAATAAGGGGCCATCCACATACCACGTGGACAGATTTTAAACGATTTTGAACCCCCCCCTCCCCATGGACAACTGCTCATATAAATTCTAAAAATTTTGTATGGACCGTGGACATTACACATACAACTCCCCCCCCCCCCCTGAGCTGTCCACCTGGTATGTGGATGGCTCCTAATCGGAACTAAGAAACAAAACGCGCCGCGAAAATCTGCCAGACCAGCTAATGGCAGTGATGCTCGGAACCCCTTTAATTCAAACAGGTAACCAATTCGAACGATAAAGCCTTATTTCATATTTATTAAAAAAAAGAATGCTTTTTTGGCAAGCATCGAGGGCCAGTTCTTCTCTCAGTTAGACCGTGGTTCGGCATCTGAAAAAAAAAACCGATTGTGAGGAAGAGAAAAAAGTTGGAAATCGCTGACAAAATAGTCCGATACCCTATGAAATAGTAGCGTAAATTTGCTAACCTGGGTTTTATGGACATTTAATTTTCATTGTTTGCCTGTGCATGAGGCGGCGAGATGGGCCACGTGTTGGCCGGTGCGAGGGGTGGCCGCCGTGTAGACTGGCACGTTAGGCCTTTGCCATGTTAACGCCAACGCGAGCGAGCGGGCAAGATTCTTGCCGTAGGTTAATGAACAGCTCTACTTACGGCTGTTCATCAACCTGCGGCAAGAATCTCGTTCAATCGCTCGCGTTGGCGTTGGCATGACAGATGCCTTAGCCAGTTTGGGGGCCGTCACATATCTGTTGATCTGCTGAAACTGCGGATACTGATTGGCGTTGACTTGTGGTTGATATTACTGATATAGATGTTAAGGAATACGTTGGGAATGTAAGTATTGGGGATACTGCGTGGGATGTTGGTATTGAGTTTCAGAAAGATATTGGTATTGAATATTGGAAGGATGTGGAGTTATTGGGGATGATGGATTTGCTGTGCTAGTTTCTGCAGCTGCCACGGAGGCCTGCTGAGGGCATCTGTTCAAGTTTTATATTCGACAAATCAAATTGAAAAAAAAAAAAAATACTACAAGGTATACCCTAGGGCCGAGGTTTGTAAGAAATGGTGACGTGGGACTAACACTGTAATTACTGTAATTACAGACACAATAAATTCGTTTGTTCAGTGATTTTTGTTTTTTTTTTGTTTCACAAGTTTGTTTCATTTGCCAACAATTACATTCACTGTATTACGAAGATAGCTAATATAAGTATATTTTTTTAAGTTAAATAAAAAAATATCTAACAATGTTGAACTGTAAAAAAAAAGATTTTAAATATATCTTAGTAAATGGATAGAAAGTTCATAAGCACTCGCCGGCTTTCACTCTTCTATAAATCAATATTTTTAGAAACTTTCTCGTTGGGTATTATGTCGATCACGATTATTTAGTAAATATCGAAGATAAAAAATAAACAAAAACAACCTATAACCGTCACAAAAATGTTCAATTCTTGTTGGGTAATTGATGATTTTTAAGGTAATCATATTCATGAGATAAACCACCATCAGTAGCAGCTTTGCAGTTTTTATAGCACGCGAATAGAAATCGTGCCTGCTGCAATACTGCGACGAAGAGAAACTAGCGGCGTTCTGCTCCACATATACTCTACGGTACTGTTGCTTAACCAGCATGTTTTCTTTCAAGACATCAATTTCTATTACGCTCTAACAGCAGGTTTAGATATTGTTTAAGAAAGGAGGTTTCTTTCAAACTTTTTTTTTTTACTTTCGAGACATCAAATTAATCTAAGTTCATGAAAGCAAACATAAATTGACCTGTTGGGACGGAGAGACTGTCAATTTTTTTTTATACTGATACAGAGAATATCACGGAATGCCTATTCATGTCGACTGTACTAGGAATGCTCGCATGTGATTGGTTCATTGTTCGCGTAAATTTGTCCTTGACACTTTTGATAGATTTTTACCACTTTGCAATGGAAAAATAATGATAGCGTATTACAAAATTGTTCAGTATTTTATTTATCCAACAACATATTGGTTGGTGTTATTGATCATGTGGTTATGTTGTTACTATCGTTTGAAATCTGACGCAACATTTGCCAGTTTCATTTTCAATTTGACAGAATGCATACCAGTATAGAAAACATAGACGTAGTCTCACGTCAAAAAAAATTAAGACAATATCAGTAAGAGAGCAACTTTACTGATAGTTAATGATATGTTTTCTTACTGATAACTATCAGTAGTTAGTGATAGTTTTCCCCCCTTACAAAGCCTCGTAATAAAAAGAAGAACGAGCATCGCCAAAATAAACGAAAAATGTTATTTTGGAACATGAAAGTTGTTCGGTAAAAATTGATTTAAACGAGTTTTGAGTTTGGATCAGTACTTGGTGGATATAGATTTTGATTCTAGGATAGTTTTAGCATGATTTAAGTCAATAAAAAAATATGTCAAAATTTTTTTTGGTGGATATTACCCCTTAAAAAAGTGTTGAATCAGTGACAAAAATTTATTTGTTTTTCAATGTCCGAAAAAAAAAATGAAATTTTTGAAGAGAGGCCTGCGGGAACCTTGCGCCAGCGATTCATAAGGTGAGAATCATCTTATATAACCTACCATAGAAAAATGGAATTCCGTAGCTTAATCTGTTTGTGAGGTGTACAGTAATCATTTTGAATCAATTTAAAACAAAAACAACAAGCACTCGAACACTTTCTTTCAACATCTGCAAATATTTTCTGAGAAAATCCATGTTTTGATTTAGTGCGATTCAAGCATACAATTGTTACAAATCTTATGTTTTCGTAATATTGTAAATAGTACCTATCACATGACTGGATTCAGAATTTCCCACTTCTACTGAAACCAGTTCTTCGAAAGCCCACATTACATCGGTTTGGATCTCCTTAAATGACCACCGCGTAGTTGATTACGCAGTCGAGATAATTCTCGAAGACCGACAGTCAACTTCAGCCGCTATTTTTAATCCGAACAGCTCAAAATGGTCAAATACCATATTATATTGGTATTTTTAGAAACAAGATGATGTAAATGTGTTTTTATTTTTCGGAAATGGATGAATTGCTGTATTTGTGCATCTGTTTGACATTCTGTTTAATTTTATTCCTGTCTGTTGTTTTGAAATTTGTTGGGTATCATATAACTTTATTTATAGATATTATTAGTAAGTCGTGTTCTACTGAATCAATTTTTTTCGAAACAGCGAGCGCACCGAAACATCACATCTATAAAAAAGATAACAATGATAACACAACGGATACTATAGAAGGTACAAACAAGAACATGGAATAATTGAAAATGAGGACAGAGAAACAGACACTTCTGGAACTAGTTTACCCGCAAAAAGGATAAAATGTAAGTCAGTTACTGGTTTTTCTATATTGATTTGTAAGCTTTTATTCGTTCATCTGTTAGAATTGGTTTCATTATTTTATCATTTTTCATGACTGGAAGACTAAGCCATAATCAATGATTTAGGTAATTTTAAACCTAAAAGTAGTTTCATTTGGATGTCCACAACCCTCAGTTTTTATTTTATCACACATTGTTTTAGTTATATAAAAACCTTGATATCCATTTTTTAAGTTATTTATAGCCTTTTTTTTAAAGTTTGCTCTGACTGTTGAAACCAATAAGGTTCTCAGAAAGTTTTCAATTAATCTTAATCTATGCTTATCAAGGAATGTTTCCTTGACAATTGAACAATTACAATTACAATAGACTTGGGATTTTTCCACGCAATTAGTCCTGAATTTTATTTTTTTCTGGGCATTCGATGTGGACGCTCACCAGCTATCACAACTAAGTATTTGTTCTAGGTGGAAGAAAAGTGATTTTCTAACAGGACGTAACCATTTTAACATATGCTTGTTTTAACCCTATCCCCGTTTACCTCGAAAATGACTTCCGTTCAATAAGGGGGGTTTGTTAGTTACTTTATTTATGATAAATATTAGTGAATAATGAGTTTGTGTGCGTGGCCAATCACAAATGGTGACTTTACGACACTGTCCGTAACCTCTGTAATTCAAACAGGCAACCAATTTAAACGACAAAGTTTTATTTTAGATTTATCAAAATACAAGTTTTTTTGGCAAGCCTCTAAGGCCAATTCTTCTCTTAGTTGGGTCGTGGTAAATTTGCTTACCTGGGTTTTATGGACATTTAATTTGATGGGTTTGCTGTGCTAGTTTCTGCAGCTGCGACGAAGGCCTGTGGAGGGCATCTGCTTAGGTTTTTTTTTTGATTCTTCCGGAAGGAGCGATACACACCGATACACACTTTCGAGTATGGATGAGGACGATTTTTTAAAAAAATTTAAAATTAAAAGAAAAAGAAATTTGGTAACTTTGATATTCAAAATTATTAAAACACTATTAATTATACTTACATCGGTGGGTTCAGGTTATGGGGGGTTTAAGTTTGTAAGACTCTATACTCTACTTGTACGAAGCTTCAAGATATAATGGACCAGTTGGCAATTTCGATTCAAATTTACAGTGATGCCATTATTTTCGAAATTCGAATAAACGACATTTGAAGAAAAAATGTAGATCCATAATTTCGTAGTCTTTGTTCGACTAAAAGTTGGCACTCCAGTAAAAAATATTATTAAGTTTTTACCATCTTACCAATCAGGCGAAGGCCTTTGTTGTATCTAAGAGCCGACGCCATGTACTCGCGTTTTATACAGTCCAAAGTAAGCGCGATTTCCGGCTGCTTTCATGCCCAATATTTGACATGATGATGGGCCAGGATATGCAAAACATATTTGGGGTGGTGACGTTGATGTACTTTTTCATGTTTTATATAGAAGTTTTTGAATTACTTGTTTAAGTTTGGCGGTACAAAATGAGACATATTTAAAATTCCATAGCTTGGCTAAGACCCTGCTTTCAAGCTAAAAATAATGGGACACCCGAAACAATGTTCAATTCTAAGAGATGGCGATGCAGTGGTAGTGGTAGTAAAATCGAAATTTCAATGAGCATTTTGTTTAATGACCGAAAAAACTCCTATTAGTTACTCTGTTTTTATATTATTCTAACTTTTTAGTAGTTACTTTTACTATATGCAATCTATTTTTATCAAAAAACTTGATTTTGCTGTACTACTATATTGAGTCAACGGAGTTGTATAAGAAAATCAAGTTTTTTGTTAAAAATAGATTGCATATAGTAAAAGTAACTACTAGAAAGTTAGAAAAATATGAAAACGAGGTAACTAATAACAGTTTTTTCGGTCAATAAGCAAAATGCTCGTAGAAATTTTGATTTGAGTCACCACTTCATATTTTCAGAGGCACAAGACTTGGAAATAGATAATGTATTTCCTGTGAAAACGCTTTTTAATGTTAGCTCCACCGCAGCAAAAATGAAATAGCGTTTCCACAGGTGACGCATTAACTGTTACCGAGTCTTGTGTTTCTGAAAATTCGAAGTGGTGGCTCAAAATCGACCATTTGTGGATTTAATATCGTTTGGCCTTTATTCTTTATCTTAATACTAGATGTCGCACATGGATTGTGTCTCGGCTCATCATCTAAAACGACTTTTGTGCGTACTTGACGCTAATGATTTTTCGGTGTTTCAAGTAGTTGGTTCATTTTGATACTCCTACAGCTCTGTATCCGTTTCTCCCTCCCAGGTCAGCACTAACTATTTATTTTTATAAGCCAGGCTAACGCAGTCAGTTAATCAATTATTTCGATTGATAGACTATCTAGCGTCAACTAATCGAGTCCGATTAGCGGATACAAAAAAGGTAATCGGTTATTTACGAAAATCGGATATCATTAGCGACGATTTGCTTTTACTGAGAAGCAACATATCCAAATAACCAGTAAACACTTAATCATTGCCCTATAACAATACTATAATTGATTACAAAATTCTGAGTGAGGGATTATTCTGACCTTAATGCTTGTATGTATCTGATATAGTGTTCAAAAGGCGAAATAGCGAACCAATAAAGTACTGCAGGTGGCAACCCTTAATACACATCATGATTGCTTATTTGGAGCACTCTCGAGATGTCATCTCTACGATCTTTGCATTGAGAAAAATAAAAACAAGAAAAACATTTTTTTATGTTCAAACTAAATGTAAATAAAAGTCTTAAAATGTAATCCGTATGGTTTATTCCATGAATTCGTGCATTGTTGTTTCGGCCTCTGCTGAAGTAAGTGAATAAGCAGAGAATACTCGTATTATAAGAATCGCCGTTCGTTTTAAGCTAGTTTTTGGCACTCTAACACGAAATATTGGAAAGCTTTTTCCAAATGCATTCAAGCGCTATATCTGAGCGTTCATGGTAGCACAATAAGCGCATATTTTGCTCTCAGTAATGCAAGTTTACCATAATGTTGTGAAACATTAGTAATGGTCTTATAAAGTTAGTACGCATTAGGCTAGCTGATACAGAGCTTTTTGGCAATATGAAGACTGATTTAGTGCTAATAAATTGCTATCTTCTAATGCTTACGGTTACTTGAGCATGTTGAATACATGACGCATACCATTCCGATAGCTCAAAACGATCAGAAACAGAACACATGCTGCGTGATCTCTTGAAGCTTGGTACGCAGTTCAAAAGAAAAGGGGGTCAAGAAATTTCACTATTTTTACCAACCGGAATTTGGACAGCTAAGAATGCTATCTGTTGTCAGTGAGCGTGGTTCCACTTGATTTCCGCATAAGCATAAATATTGCGAATGCAGGACGATCAGATGAACTAACAATCAACTGTCTGACTCTTTCTGCTCCTGAAAAATGCCACTGTTCATTATTCTAGCTTATTAGCTTCACAACAGCATTCACATCAAGAGAATTTTGTTGTCACTTTCTGGTTATGATATATGGAGTAATTTGTAATAAGGTCGTATGTCTAAACGTAAACAAAATGATTGAGAGTTATATCCCTTGTACTTCACAAGCACAAATCATCTCTCAAGACCCAAGCACAATGGATACGTTTGCGTTGCGTTGACGTTGATTTGACAGAAAATGTAAGGGATAACTGTAAAATTGCCGCAAACGCAGCCGCAATGTATTTATTGTGTATGGGCCTTCACTCGTTTTGTTTACGTTCTGACATACGACCTTATCACGAAGTACTTCAGTGATCTTTTCAGCTCCGTACCGTTCATATGAAGAAATTTTATTGCTTGATTCAGTGCCTGAATTTCACAGAGGATTGAGATAAGAAAAGAAATTTCTTTTCAACTGCATACCGTGCTCAAAGTTGTGTAATTCGAGCGATCGCTTTTATACCTTTTTTATCGTGTACTTCTTTCCGACTAAAGGCGTTACGCTGGTTATGCTGCACAGACTGTCATTCGTTTTTGTTTTGTTTCTTCACCACGCACACACTCACACCGATGCACAGGTGTCGTGATTGGTGATTGGTTCCCTTTCCCACTCCTTTTCTGTTGAAAGTTCACGTTGCTGCCGTCGTCGTGTGCTTATTGCACCACATTTCAACAAAAAAAGTAAGTGCAAATTATTACCAAAAAATTAAATTTATCTCACTTGTTGGTTCAATTTCTCTCATTCCCTTATTGGGTACTGTAGTACCTCATAACGATGCCACCCAAAAAGAAGGGCAACAAAAAGAATCAGGATTGGGATTCGGACGAATCCGAACAGTCCAAACCGGCAGCTGCCACGGGTAAGGCTGGCAAGGCCAAGGGAAAAGCTGCCAACGTGGATTCCGATGAGGAAGAAAGACCAGTCAAGACGAAGGCGACTTCGGCTGCTCCCCAAAAAAAGACCAACAAGGGTAAGAAGGGAAAAGGCAAAAATGACGACTGGAGTGACGACGATGACGATAAGGCGATGCCGACCCGGAAGGGCAAGATGCCAGTAAAAGGGAAAGCCGATAGCGATAGTGAATCGGAGCGCGAGGCTAAACCGGCTCAGAAGAAAAAACAGCAACAACAGCAGCAGGGAAAGGGAAAGAAGGGTCGGAAGGATGACGATTGGTCAGATCGAGAGGAAAAGGAAATTAAACTGGACGTTTCGGATGAAGATGAGGTGCCAGTGATGGTTAGCAGCAAAGCAGCTAAGAAAAAGGGTAAGGTTGGGAAGAAGGTTAGCAAGGTTTCCTCATCTGAAGAAGAGGAGGAAGATGTTGCAAGTGAATCGGAAGCGGAGGTAGAACCAGTTCCGGTGCCTGCAGCGAAAGGAAAGAATTCTAAACCAAAACCAGAGCCGGCTGCTGTTCCGATTTCGGTTAAAAAGGAAGAAACTTTTGAAGAAAAAACCCCTGAAGTAAAAATACCGGAAAAATTACCTAAACCTGTAACGGAGGTCCAACCGAAGGCGGATGAAGTTGAGCAGCCTGATGAAGCAACGGAATTGGCCGATAAGGTCGAAGAAATGGCAATTGGCGAACAGGAGAAGAAGCTCACCCATAAAGAGAAGAAGAAACTAAAAAAACTGGAGGAGTTCCAAAAACAGGTGGAAGCCATGACACGAAAGGGCGGCCAGGGGCACTCCGATTTGGACAGCAACTTTACCATGTCGCAGGCGCAAAAAAGTGGAAACCAGGCCAAGCATATGGACCATGCGGTGGATATTAAGATCGAAAATTTCACCATTTCTGCCAAGGGAAACGATTTGTTTGTCAATGCAAATTTGCTAATCGCTAACGGACGCCGGTACGGTTTAGTTGGACCCAACGGGCATGGCAAGACGACGCTGCTTCGACACATTGCCAATCGTGTCTTTGCGATTCCGCCAAGCATCGATGTGTTGCTGTGCGAGCAGGAAGTCGTTGCCGACGAAACTTCCGCTGTTGATACTGTGCTGAAAGCGGACGTAAAACGGATTGCTTTGCTGGAAGAGTGTAAAAAGCTAGAGGAAGCAGTGGAATCTGGTAATTTGGAGCTGCAGGACAAATTGCAGGAAGTTTACAACGAACTGAAGGCAATCGGAGCTGATTCTGCTGAACCGCGTGCGCGTCGTATTTTGGCTGGTTTGGGTTTCTCTCGATCGATGCAAAATCGGGCAACGAAAGATTTTTCCGGTGGTTGGCGAATGCGTGTATCCCTGGCGAGAGCTCTGTTTCTGGAACCTACCCTGCTTCTGCTTGATGAACCGACGAATCACCTGGATCTGAATGCTGTCATTTGGTTGGATAACTATCTGCAGGGCTGGAAAAAGACGCTGCTTATTGTTTCTCACGACCAGAGCTTTTTGGACAATGTTTGCAACGAAGTTATTCATCTGGACAACAAGAAGCTGTACTACTATAAGGGTAACTATTCGATGTTCAAAAAAATGCATGTTCAGAAGCGCCGCGAGATGATCAAGGAGTACGAAAAGCAGGAGAAGCGAATCAAGGAAATGAAAGCGCATGGGCAATCGAAAAAAGCGGCCGAGAAGAAGCAGAAGGAGAATCTCAGTCGTAAGCAGGAAAAGGGTGGCAAAGGGAAGGGCCAGAAATCGGCCGCTGATGAGGAAGAAGGACCAGTGGAACTGTTGGCCAAACCGAAAGATTACATCGTTAAGTTCAGCTTTCCTGATCCACCCCCGCTGCAGCCTCCGATTCTTGGATTACACAGTGAGTATTTGAATCGTGATATTTTTGTTGAGTTTGATTTTCATTACCGTCCTTTTTCGGTTAGATGTCACTTTCAACTTCCCCGGGCAAAAGTCGCTGTTCGTTGGAGTGGAATTCGGTATCGACATGAGTAGTCGGGTGGCCATCGTCGGTCCCAATGGAGTCGGCAAATCTACTTTCCTAAAACTGCTGGTCGGTGATCTGCAGCCCGTCGTTGGTGAGTCGAGGAAAAATCATCGTCTTCACATCGGACGGTTTGACCAGCATTCCGGCGAACATTTGACAGCCGAAGAAAGTCCGGCCGAGTATCTGCAACGTTTGTTCAATCTGCCCTACGAAAAGTCACGCAAAGCACTGGGAACTTTCGGCCTAGCCAGCCACGCGCACACAATTAAGATGAAAGACCTCTCCGGTGGACAAAAGGCTAGGGTGGCCTTGGCTGAACTGTGTCTCAACGCACCGGATGTTCTAATTCTGGATGAACCGACCAACAACCTTGACATTGAATCGATCGATGCCCTGGCGGAAGCGATCAACGAATATAAGGGAGGTGTTGTAATTGTGTCCCACGATGAGCGGCTGATCCGAGAGACCGAGTGTGCGTTGTACGTTATCGAGGATCAAACCATCAATGAAATTGACGGAGATTTCGATGACTACCGGAAGGAAGTGTTGGACAGCCTGGGAGAGGTCATCAACAATCCTAGTATATCAGCTAACGCCGCAGTACAGCAGTAGCAAGGCAGATTTGTTTCAGCTTGTTTTACTAGATCTACTTTGTATATTAAAAATAAAATTTTACCCTAAACCTATCGAATTGTGTTAAGTATTTCTCTTTGCTGCTTCGTGCGCCTGTGAAATTCACTTTTGCTGGTGTACTTTTGTCCACCCATTGGTTCTTTCCAAGGTCGGGCTTTACAGCCGAATCGTAGTTGTTGACTTTTTTTCATCCCCCCGAAGCCGCCCCCTAGTCGACGTGGTTTCCAACCCTTCAGACGTCGTTCCCATTCCTCATCCACCAGTATGGCCCTTCCATTTAAAATTCGACCGTGCATCTCTTCAATCGCCCGCATGGCATACTTTCGCCGACTGTACTCGACAAATCCATACCCACGGGAAAGCCCCGTCTCAATGTCACACACCAGCCGGCACCGAACGATTGTTCCGAAGCGTTCGAAGAGCTGCCGCAGACGTTCTTTGTTTATGGCGTAATCCAACCGGCCGACGAATATCGTATGATATGGATCACCAACGACTTTGTGATTTGGTGTGTAGGTGGCATTCATCGCCCGAACCAGTGCCCGGTCGTGTGCGAACTCATCCGTTCCGTCGATGGAACCCACCCGGACGGGATCGTAAACTTCGCGGGCATAACAGGACCACGAACTGCTGGCTTGGGAATCTTGCTCCGGGTGGTTTGTGCGCTTATTGCGGTCACTGGCCATATTCAACAATTGCACCTACTTTCATATTTGATTTTGTTAACTTGATTTAAAAGTTACCGAGAACAACGGTGTCGCTAATGTTATTTATTTATTTCGTACTCCTTGTTTGACATTCTCTAATGCGAATTTGTGTTAGTGTGAAGCTGTGTGAAGCATGTGAATTGTGAACAGGGTTCAAATCTCTTTCCCTCGTACACTGAGGCAAAAAACATCACAATTTTAAAAGATTCGAAAAGTCGTTAATAGAGATAAGTGACTTTTCACCTACGCACACTAGTAAACGTGTGAACCCGTGTATAGTTGCTTTTGTTTCCTCCAAACTGTAAATCATCGCATTTCGTGGCTTCGACTTTCATCACTTTTTACCTTTTTAGTCGATTATGTTTAGCAGCTTCTTCCAATTTCTGATCACGGATGAAAAAATTTATTCAGAAACAAGTTTAAAACATATAATGAGCGTTCAACTGAATATTTGTCCAGCTGCTAAAAACATTGCATTGCAAACAAAACAGCTATTTGTAAACATTTTCCTTAACTAGTGGCACTAACACATTCGTACATAAAAAGGTCTATACCGTGCGTGACTAACGTTTGTTTATACATTACATTTGCTCACGTGTACATTTTATAAGCGTGACATATGAATTCCATAGTTATTCTTAAGCCTGTAGTACATACACTCTTTGTCTAATGGTCAAATATTTGACCTTCTGACATAATGGTCAAATTTATTTGACATCATGGTTGTTGTTTGCCCGGTGTTTTCCCCATGTTAAAATTGGAGAGTGACAGATAATTATCTTTGACCAAATTTTTATCTGTCAAAAAGTGACAAATATTTGACGCTCGGTCAAAGAGTGTACTACAGGCTTTAGTCATGATTGGGAGATTTGCTCGCGATCGCGGTTTGAACGCGATCTATATTAAGCATCGCGATTGAATCAAAGGCCGCACTGAGCTGTCCGAATAAGTGCTGTTCTAATCTGTATCAACCTTCGTTGTTAAAGTATCAGAAACATCCTTTAAAAACATCAGAAACAAACGACGGTGGCGACTAAAAACAGATGATCACCCCTGTAAGTTATGCTTGCACACAACCCTTTGCGTGGGATATTAGGGCAATCCACGGGTCACTAGCCCCTAAATTCCGGTGGTTGGATTACGCTTTCCGATGGAAATAAGCCCCAAATTCTCGGTGAAAGTTGTTGTGTACTATGTGGAGTAGATAATCACGAGTCACGACAAATTGGTGAATATTAAAATTAACGATGTTAAGTATGTTCCTGGGCCAGTAACCTACTTCACGGTGTTCCAAATACAGTAATTATAAAATAAAATACGCCATCAAAACTGTTAATGCCAGTTGGTTTGTGTTACTATCTTGCACTTCTGAGCCAAATTTGAAAATCATCCTTGGGCTGATTTTTGAGTTACGCTCTTTTCAAGTATTAGGGAGGATATCGACACCTTGATGATTATGTACTGGACCATGCAGTAGGCACTGTGGCGTGTGCTGCACAGGAATCAATGAACTACGAAGATTCGGTGAAGGATGCTAAATAGTGTGTCGGAAGACGAACTGAAATCACATCATCAAAACAACACTTTGGAAGCTTGTACCGTTGCCTAAAGTACAGAACGTTGTTGGCTCCATGTGAGTACTGAAGCTCAAGCGGGATAAAGCAGGTCGAATTTTGACAAATAAGGCTTGATTTGTAGCTCAAGGTTATTATGTGCAAAAGTACGGAGAAGACTTTGACGAGGTCTACGCTCCTTTTACGCAACATGCATAATTTCGTACATTTTTGACAATAGCGGCTAATCGAAAGATGACTGTGAAACACCCCGATAAAAAAACAACCTATCTTAATGGATCCCTTGACGAAAAGGTCTGTCTACATGCGTCAACCTCCAGGCTTTAAAGAAGCAGGAAAAGAGAAGCTTGTCTGGCCATCTGTCCCTGTGGTTTGGAGAGCAACATTTTTTATCGTGAAAGGTTCCGTAAACCAAGAAAATTATTTGCAGGAGGGTCCGAGAAAACGTCCGTTGCCTTTTATCAAGCAACACAGTTGTTTCGTTCAGTTTTGACCGGAATAGGCATCTTGCCGTAGAAAAGGCGATGGAGTGGTATGCCGCGAACAATGTTTAGGTGGCGCCAAAGGACATGAACTAGAACACACCAGAGCTCCGCGGAGCATCACGAAGACAAGAAAGACAATTATCAAAGAGATGCAGTTCAAGGGTAAGGGTGTTCTGCATGCGGTTTGATCGAAGGAGTCGGGAGAAAGGCTCGGCAATTAGTATTCGCTAAAAAGGAAAAAGGACACAGAAACATGATGTGATTTTTGCCTTTCTCTTTTTCGGTATAGCAATCACTGACAAAACCGAAGGTAACAAAGTGCTTCAAGGGGCCGAATGGCATATATTACTCGACTTGGTTCGACGAGGTGAGCATTTTCTGTATGTGTGTGTATGTTCAACTTTTCAATCTCACTCGATTTTCTCAGAGATGGCTGAACCGATTTTCATAAAATTATTCTCAAACGAAAGGTATAGTTGCCCCATAACACCCTATTAAATTTTATTGTAATCGGATTTTTAGTTTTTACGTTAGTTATCAAAATGTAGAAATCACGAAAGTTCATTATCTCAGAAACTACACAACCGATTTGAACAAATGAACGGGCCATCTCCAGAACCCTACCTTTGGAATTTTATAAAGATTGGACATGTGATTCAAAAGTTATGGAAAGAAACGTGTTTTAAAGACTGTTTAATCTCACATATATTTCTCAGAGATGGTTGGACCGATCTTCATAAAATCAGTGTCATATGGAAGGTCTAGTTGCCCCATAAGACCCTATTGACTTTTTTTTGCAAGGACTTTTACTTTACCTGTTATGTTTAAAAATGTGAAATCCAGCTTCGAAAAGTAACATATACCGATGACTACTACTCACTCATTTTTCTCCTAGATGGCTGAAACGATTTCCACCAAATTGGTTCCAAATGAAAGGTCTAGTTGCCCTATAACACATTTTTGAATTTTACTATAATCGGACTGTAACTTCGTCTGTAATGTATCAAAATGAGAAAATCACGAAACTTCAATATCACAGAAACTACACAACCAAGGTTCGTTCATTTAAAACTAATTTTGTTGAAACCGGTTGTGTAGTTTTTGAGATACTGATTTTTCGTGATTTTTACATTTTGATATTGTCTGTTTCTTTCAAAACAAAACGCGCCAAATTCGTCGCAGAAATCGTCGCCATGCAATTTGTACGGCGAAGATTTCTGCGACGAATCCGGCGCGTTTTGTTTTAAAAGAAACAGACAATACATAATCTCCAAACAAAAAATCCAATTACAATAAAATTCAACCAGAGGGGATTCACTGCTGTCAAATTTCATATATGTGTGCGTTATCGCAGATCAACTCTGGTCCATGACGTTTTTTGGTCCATGACGTTGTAACTAGGAACAATAATGGGGGAAAAAATCACTGCACAACACATTCGTGAAAGTTTTCCGCGGTTTCTCGAGTTTTGATAGAAAAACGTTTTAATTCTATAATATTTCACATCGATCAGTTTCGTGACCAAACGTAAGTACGTAAGTACTGGGCTGCGCGATCATTTCCGAACAGCACATGCTCACGTCTGCTCTTTCTCCGACCACAAAGCACTCACACTCCGACTATGTCTTCCCCACCTCGGTCGAGAACACGGCCGTGGTTTCTGGTCCCTTCGCCCTCATTTGCTGACCGATGAAAATGTGGCGGACTTCCAATATCGGTGGCAATATTGGACCCGCCAGCGCCGAAACTACGCATCTTGGATGGAATGGTGGCTGCCGTATGCTAAGCCCAAAACCAAATCTTTCTTCAAATGGAAGTCGCGAGCAGTTTTTGATGATTTCCATAACGAACACCAGCGGCTCTACTTCGAATTACGGCTAGCCTACGATGGCTACTACCAGAATCCAGCGATGCTACAAACTATAAATCAGCTTAAAGGTGAGATGCTGGCGCTGCAGCGTAACTTCTCGCATATGTTTATGCGCATCAACGAAACGTACCTGGCTGAAGAACCTATCTCTGTTTATCAACTGGGAGAACGGAGCAGGAAACGAACCATCATATCCTCTCTGCAAACCGAACAGAACGAAACCATCGACCAGCCCCAGGCCATCGAGGCGCATATGGTCGACTATTTCTCCCATTTATACTCCGAGGTAGAAAGAGCAGAAGAAGCTGACGACGACACGTTCGTCTGCGAAAACTTAAAGGGCTATTCCCACTGCTTCCGTTCCGGGACCGGGCCCAACGAAGCCTGTACGAGTGAGATAACTACGCTAGAGATTCTCGCCGCAATACGAGCGAGCGCGTCACGAAAATCGCCCGGTTCCGACGGTCTCCCAAAAGAGTTCTACCAGCGCATGTTCGACGTTATCCACCGGGAACTCAATCTTGTGATGAATGACGCTCTTTCTGGCAATTTCCCCACAACTTTCGTAGACGGCATCATCGTCCTAGTAAAGAAGAAGGGTGGCGATGGCACAGCCCGCTCGTATCGCCCCATCTCGCTTTTGAACACGGACTACAAGCTGTTTTCTCGCATCCTCAAAACCCGACTGGAGGATGTAATGCGTCACCATCATATACTGAGCGACGGACAGAAATGTTCAAACTCAGAGCGGAATATCTTCCAGGCAACTCTCGCTTCGAAAGAAAGGATAGCCAGTCTCCGGCATCATCGTCGCGCCGGGAAACTTGTAAGCTTCGACTTGGACCATGCTTTTGATCGAGTCCGGCACTCCTTTCTCTTTAAAACCATGCGATCACTCGGCGTCAACGAACGCCTCGTCACACTGCTCTCCCAGATCGCTCAACGCTTCAGCTCTCGACTGCTTGTTAACGGACATCTCTCACGGTCGATTGACATCCAACGTTCGGTTCAGCAAGGGGACCCGTTGTCTATGCACCTCTTCGTGCTATATCTTCATCCACTGGTGTGCCGACTCGAACAAGCATGCGGGAATGATCTACTGGTAGCTTATGCAGACGATATCAGCGTGATCGTTACCTCGCCTGAACAAATCGAAGCAATGAATGAGCTGTTTGTTCGGTTTGAGCTAGTTGCTGGCGCAAAACTGTTGCAATCGACGTGGGTTACTATGAAGAAAACCAAATAAAGGGCTATTCCCACTGCTTCCGTTCCGGGACCGGACCGTGGCTGTTCCGCGTGTCGTCCGGGCTCGTTTGAGATTGATTGCATGCGTTCTTATGAACGCATTCACACCGACGCGCCGTGCCCAGACCGGGGCAGCGTTGAGTTGCCGTCGTGCTGCTGCAGTGCGAGAGAAAAACTATCGTTGCCGACGATACTTTGTGTTGGCCTGAGAGTGCACGGAAGGCACTCGGGTGGATGCGTGTATGTTGTAGTGACATATTTCGCGCGGAGTGAGCTGCGGTATGAAAAAAAGAGAAAGACGTTCTTTCACATACACACATCAACATTTCTCAGCCAGAGCGCAGCGCGGGCACGGTTCAAGCACGGCGCAGTGTGAATGCATGAAAAGTCCCGGACGAGCCCGGTCCCGGCCCGGTCCCGGAACGGGAGCAGTGGGAATAGCCCTTAAATGTTCAGTGGCTGCAAACATCTAGCACGGTTAAAATATTGGGTGTTATTTTCGCCAACTCGATCCGGCTGATGACATCATTGAATTGGAACGCTGTGGTTGGAAAATTTTCACAATTGTTATGGTTGCAGTCGTCGCGCTGCCTATCTTTGCTTCAAAAGGTAACTGTGCTTAACACTTTCGGTAGTTCCAGAATCTGGTATCTATCTTCTATCCTGCCACCATTTGCCGTACACACAGCCAAGATTACATCGAGGATGGGCGCCTTTCTGTGGAGCGGTCTTGTAGCCAGAGTTCCAATAATGCAGTTGGCGCGCAACCGCGAGCATGGCGGCTTAAAGCTTCAATTGCCGGCACTTAAATGCAAATCACTAGCCGTTAATCGGCATTTACGAGAAATCGATTCCATTCCTCATTATAGATCCTTGCTTCTCCAAGACAATCCCCGCCCAACAATCTCGATGGATAATCCTGACATCAAAACCATCCTCACCACTATATCCCAAATTCCCCTTCAAATCCAACAAAACCCCTCCGTCGATCTAATCCACCAGAACTTCATCCGGCAAACCGAACTGCCAAAGGTGGAACAGAACAATCCGACTACCGACTGGCCACGGACATGGCGAAATATTGCATGCAAACAGCTCACATCGGTAGACAAAAGCTATCTGTACCTGGCGGTAAATGGCAAAATACCACACAACAAACTGCTCTTCGTGATGCAGAGAGCTGAGACTGCCGAATGCGTACATTGTGAGGATCATGCGGAGGAATCGATAAATCATAAATTCTGTTCCTGTGATCGAGTTGGTCCTGCCTGGGAATTATTGCAGCGAGAAATCACCAACATTTTGAGAGGATGGAGACGACTCTCTTTCGACGACTTAATCATACCGACCTTGGAAAGGATTTATCAAAGAAAAAAAGTAAAAATTATAAAAATGTTTGTAAATTATTTATATTATATTAACGCTCATAGTAACGATAGAATAATAAATTTACAAGGTTTAGAGTTCCATCTCAAGTTATAAATAACGAAAATTGTTATACGCTATTGACAAATAAAAAAAAAAAAAAAAACAGAACCAAAACCAAAACAAACGCCATATTGCCGAATATGTTGGTTACACGATGCTTGACAGATAGATCCCCCCTGAATTCAACAGAGTCTCATTGGACTACTACACACACACACACAGACACACACACAGCCACATACACAGACACACACACAGCCACACACACAGACACACACACAGACACTAGTGTATCATCTTCAATACTGCGATATGGAGGTCCAGCAAGGCATGGGGCATTAAAGACTAATACCCCGTTTACACTACACAGTATATCACCTGATATCAGGCGATTCGTGCTATCGAGGCCATATCACCATCCAAGATACCTAACTTCCACATTTTTCATACATTTTTAATAACATGCAGATTAATGATATTGTCATTTTTCGCACTTAATGATATTTCCACATTTTTTGCACTTCTAAGTACGAGAGAAAAGTGTGAAAATGACTGTCAGAGTGGGAGTTTATATTGAGGGGTTATATTTATTTTCAGGTCCCATTTTACCAACACTTAAAGTTTGATATGTCGCAAGCCAGTTTTCAGCACCATTGTGCATATGGTCAGGTTCACCGGGGCACCCGATTTTTGGTTTATTAACCTCGGCAAGAGTGGAAAACTTGGCTGTAGAGCGTGCTTATAGCGGTTATCCGGAATTTCTGATGGTACGCTCAATTTTAAATGATGCGCCGATTATTCTTGATTCTTCCGGAAAGTTTCATGTTTGAGAACTAAACATTCGTACACATTATTAACATTTTTAGGATGGCAGCACCGTACAGTCGTCCACATGGATACTGAAAAAATTGTTTCACCTTTCAGCAATCATGTCTTGGCCTTGTCGTCAGTTGATTTTGACGTTTATTTGTTTATCATCTTCGCTGATATCCCATACAATCGAGCTGTCAACGGATATCACCTCGGCTACATGCTATCGCGGATATCATGTTCGAAAACCAATTTGACGCAACCTCACAAATTCCGCAGTTCGCGTTGCATGCGAGAAAAAAGGAAGGAAATATTTTTGCTATTTTCATCCCGCACATTTTGACAATTGCATATGAGAGTTCACGTTGGTGTGAGCTAACTAACTGACATCTCTATCCTAATCCCATTACTCTTGTTGTCTTGTTTTAGCTTTGACCTTTTTTTTGTTTTCTTTTCTTTTCAATTACCACAGCAAATGTCAAATCATATCAGCTGTAGTGTGAACGCTCGATGTGATATCCGATATCACCTGGCGATATCAGGTGATATCCGGCGTAGTCTGAACAAGGCATAAGAGGAATCAGACGAAACTGTGCAGTGTGGTCAGGCTCATGGCCATTCAAGTCGCGAGTGCGCACAGTGCGTTCAATGTAGGGTGAAACGAGACATAAATTAAAACTACACATTTTTTTCGATAAAACATACTACTAAATGCATAAAGATCTTATGTAATTCACTAATTCACAAAACTGTTCCAAACGCCAACACACTCATCCTATACCAGAAACCGTTAATCTCTTTGTAAAAGATGTGCATTGTAACGAAAACTGCGGTTTCTATGTTTTACTTACTTTTACATAATTGCAAAAGTGACTTAAGTGCAATTATAACGAATTATTTTTATTATTATCTTATATATAAAATAAAGTTACATATATGTGCGATCGCCCATAACTTTACAACGGAGCGTCTGATTTGAGCTGGCTTTGTTTTGTTGTGTTCGTCTTCATCCAAGGCAAATTTTTACCGCGAAAAAACTAGAACAATTTAAAGGAAAATTGTGGAATTCACGAAAATAGAATTTCCATACAACGAAGAAATGAGATCGCAGAAAGCGCAATGAACAACAATAATATGATAGCAATTTAAAATAGGTGACTCTCGACAGTTATTTTGAAATTATCCTTTAAAAGCTACCACCGAAAATTAAATACAAATAGAATCACGCTCAAATGGTGGCTACCGTCACGGTGATCGGTTCAACTATCTAAACATATAAAAATGCAGCTCTGTCTGTCTGTCTGTCTGATCCATAAAGGCTTGGAAACTACTGAACTGATCGGCGTGAAATTTTGTACATAGGGGTTTTATGGGCCGAGAAAGGTGACTAAGGTAGTTCGAGACCCCTCCCTATTCTAGAAAGGGGTCCCATACAAATGAAACACAAATTTCTGCACATCTCGGAAACTGACCAAGCAAAAGGAACCAAATTTGGCATATGGATGTCTTTAGGGGTAACAAATATGTCCATATTGGTTCAAAACCCTTCACTCTTCTATAACGGAGGGGTCTCATACAAATTAAACACAATTTTCGCTCAGCTCGAGAACCAATCAAGCAAATACAACCAAATTTGGTATGTGAATGTTTTTAGATGTAACAAATATGTCCATGATAGTTCAACACCCCTCCCTCTTCTGGATGGTAGGGCTCTTATACAAATCAAACATAAATGTCTGTGGTGGTTCGATACTCCTCCGTATTCTGGAGTGGGAGGCAGGTCTCCCATACAAGATAAACAGATATTTCAACCAGGTTTCCTGGAAAACAGCCTATAATGATCGGGTCGATGCTCAGGAGTCAAAACTCGACTCCAGACGCCATTTTTAAATTTAAGATGGAAATTTCTGGTTTCTAATATGGGTATTTCCGGAATCGTAATGGTGCACAGAAGCTATAAATCGATCACCATTTTGAATTCTAAGATAGCGATTTCCGGTGTCTGGAAAACTGCCAAAAATGACCAAATAAAAACCAATATGGGTGTTTCTTTAACCAGAATGACGCTCAGAGGCTAGAAAATTTTCTTCAAATGCCATGTTGAAATTCAAGATGGCGACTTCCGGTTTCTGGAAAACAGCCGAAGGGGCCAGAAATTGTCACAAATGCCATTTTGATATCCAAGATGGCGACTGCCGGTTTCTGAAAACCACCGAAAAAGACCGAATATTACTTAATATGGATATTTCTGTAATAGAGGTGATGCATAGACCCCAAGCATTGACCCTGGACACTATTTTGAATTCAAAGATGACCACTTTCAGTTTCTGGAAAACAACAAAATTACTGAAGGCCACCCAATATGGGTATTTCCGGAATCAGATTGATGCCAGAAAAACAGCTGAAAATGATCGAATACCACTCAATATGAATATTTTCAGAATGGAGGTAATGTACAGAGTCATAAATTTGGACGGTCATAAATTTGGACGGAATACTCAGAAATCTAGCGAATTAGTTTCGGCATGTCGAATTTCAGCGAATCTTTATCATTTACTAAATTTCATTGAAATATTTTACTGACATTGTCACCAGAATCACCGAATTCGATTGGCATTCTCTAGGATTCTCTAGAATTCCTCACATTGGATTCGTGAGCGTCCTTGAAAAGGATTCCTGAAAAAAGAATCCTCAGGAATGTCCTGTATATGGCCCTAGGATTCTTGATCTTGAATAAGAATCGTGAGTGGGAACCCTCCGGATCGTGTTTACGATTCCTTTCACGATTCCGTCACCGAGTTAAAGGTATCCTTGGGATTCTTACCCAGGATTCTCTGCGTGTTAGTAAGGGTACTTTTAAAATCTCCGGGCTAGATATCCATATAAGGTGGCAACTCTATTCATGATGCATATTATAATATCATAGCAATTAAAAAACCAACTTTTGATTATAGTTTTCTTTTTCCTTCCGTTTTGTCCGATTATTGTTCCTCATTCACGATTTGTTTTTATTGGGTGCATCTTCGCCGTTTTTTGTAGTTCTGGTTTTCGCAGCTTTCAAAAAATTTCTGAGGACATCCACGAGAAGAAATGTTGTTGTACTCATAACTATTATTCTCATCGAATCGAGTAAAAGCAAGCGGTGACTCTAACAAAATTTAATGCTTTCCCATGAAATACTTTTTTATTCTATTACATTCTATTCTTACCCACTTCGAGTTCCACTTCAAACAATATACATCAGAAAACTTGTGCAAATTTTCATAAACCCGCTCAACTATGTCTTCTGGTAGAGACAATGTCAAGTATCGAAATATACATGATGTTCGTTTGCTTACATTGCAGTTAACCCACTCCTCAAAAACCTGCCGGTTCACGAGTGATTGGCATGGACCTACGACAAATAAAAAATCTCGCAGAGTTGCAGGAAGTTGCAGCTAATTCTTATATATTTTGTAGAGGACACTTCAAGCAAACTTTTGATATATGTTCTAGAGAGGAACTCGGTGGAACTTTTTTTTGAACGCTAACGAAAGTATGAGAAACAAAGTTTCTCTATCAATATATGGCACTAATCTTGATTGTTATTTGCCATTTTATTTTATTGTAATACACGAAGTAATAAAAATTTTACCAACGTTTAGAAAACGAGCGACAATTTAGCACGAAATGTGAAACTAATGATTGCTCTGAGTTCGAAAGATGCTACGACCAGAGTCAATGGCCAAATGGCAACGTGATTGGGATGGGATGGTTTTGCGCGGGGTTATGTAGAAGAAACTCCGGAGCATGTAGTTTTTCAATGCGAAGCAGAAATCTCAACGCTAAATGTCGAGAATATAGTAGCACAAATGTTTGAAGACGAGAATACTTCGAATGTCGTCAACAGTGCAGTATCACAAATCATGACAGAGTTGCAGAGAATCTGGAGAATTTGCCAGCAAGCTAGTGATGCAAGGAATAAGATAAATAGACCTTTTTACGAGACGTTTTCAAACTCAATAGACCTTGCGAAAAGCTAATTACGAAATTTAAACTATTTTCGAAAAAATCTTATACCTTGAGATTGGCTCATATTACCTCGTAGTGACAACTGTTTCCTACGGAAAATTTTCCGAGAAATACGATGAAATTATCAAATTTGAAATAGAATTAACTGCATTTATCGAAAAATGGAAAATTTGGTTTTTGAATACAAAAATAATCTATCTGACAACACTTTCGCTCAAAAATAATACTTTTTCTGAACTTTTTGTGCTTCCACGGAGATGATTAACGCTTTTCGTTTCACTAGTTTGATTTTTTATTTTCTGATATCGACTATATTTGATTTGGCTAAAACTTTGCATAGATGTTTCTTTGGGTTAAAGATGCCATTTCGTGCTATTGGATTAACTTTTCGGAGCACGATTCATTTTTGGGAATCTATTTAAAATGCTATTTGGGAAGGTATTGATGGTTACAAATATTTTCAGAGCCAAAACGGTTTATTTGTTCGGTATGACGTCTTCGGCAAAGTTGTAAATAATAATTTTTCACTTTTTGATTTTGGTAATAAATTCTTCTTTTAATTCAAGTTTGATAACGTCGAGGCCTACTGCGTAGCTTAGAGCCTTCAGGCAAAAAAAAATATCGTACTCTAATTTTCGCTCAAGATACTGTTGTAAACATTTCTAACAAACAGGAGCAACTGAAAAAAAAAAAACGTGCGCCTTCCCAACAATATTTTTTTCCACGATTGCACTCAATAAATAATCATGATAATAGGACATTACCGCGAGTACAATCGATCAACGCCACAAATTCAATTGGTATACGCGTGTCTCCATTGTTTCATGGATTATTGCAAATTAAAAATCGTGTTGTTACATTTATAGCCTGTCAATCTGTCGATAACCTGTGCCTTGATGTATTACGTTTTGGTTCGCATAATCAATTTAAAAACAAGATGAATGTTTCGTTAAGTAATAAATTTTTCAACTATTCAGAGAAGCCAATTGGTCGATGCTACTAATGAAAAAGTAAAAGATTGGAGTCTAGAAACATCCGCTTACAAACCGTTGGCGACTAATTAGCCCATGCAGATATTCTTCCTCGTGCGTATCTACTTCGTAACGAAATCGCAAATCAGATCTCAAATCTCTTCCATTCATCCATTGTTCAGTCAATTACTATTTTAAACATAGATAATGAGAAATCGCTGGCAGAAAAATCATAAGTCATCTCGAGATAAGACTGGAGTGAAAAGTAAAAAAAAAAAACGGTTATTACCAACATACAGAACGTGAAGATCATAAAATAAATCCTTTTGGGAAATATAACTTACAGACTACAGGAAAGTATCGTGACAGTTATCGGTTTACGGCCCGTGAATTGTCCCCACAAATGGATCTCGTGTTCATCCAGGTGAGACTGTCGGCAATCACAATCACAATGCCGCCGTAAAGAGTGATAAATAAACAACAACAACAACAAAGTAACCATGACAATCATGCCCAGAGAGTGTCAATCGAGTTTAGTTGTCTATGAAAATGCGCACACGATTCTCAACCATCCGCTCTACTAGGTGTCCACTTGTGTCCATAGTAACGTTGTAACAGCAGGTCTGCCAATGAAAAAGCTGCCGCCTACTGGGCGGTGGCGGTGGTGGCAGGTGGAAGTGGACTCTCTGGTTCCACTAGGTGACACATGAATCAACGTTGTAAACACTTTTACGACTACCAATCACCGGGCGGGTTTCGATTCAATTGTTATTATAATAGGTACGAATAAATTGTAGTATCGTCGTTTGTTTGATAAGCAGCAGTTCCTTCGTCATCGTCATTGTCTTGCGCGTTGAGAAGAAACGTCCGTTTCACGTGACCAGCTCTTCGAGGGCACGATCACAGCTTGTGGGAATGGCATGAAATTGTCATAATTGCACCCGCGATAACAGTCGCTATCTGCGGGGAAACTGTGCTTCGCGTGATGGGTAATACCATGATTTCGAGCAGCATGTGGTGCTGAGTTCGATTGGGCTTGAACGAGCATTCCATGGCGTACTTTGTATAATTTGTGACTTGCTTCCGGGCGCGTGTGACGTTTAAACTAATAAAAGTAGGTCCATAAATCATGAATTGCAGCCGACTTACGCTCCGAGCTTAGGAAACGTGCGGATAAGTTGGAGGTTCCAATTTGCTTGGTATACGAGATTTTCGATGGAAAAGGGGTGCTTTTCGTTATCTGCACACCTGAGTCAGGGTGAGATAGACGAAAAATGTACGACCTTCAATCTGTTTCACATTATTGCTGGCTAATGACCAGCCAATAAAAAGCAGAACTTTTCTGGCTATGATACTGCAGTTCTACTGGAGCAGTGGTAATTTTATTGTTGCACTTTTTATCGATTTATGTGGCCTCGCTTCAGAAACGAGTACAGCAATTTGGAATGGCTAAGTGATATTTTAACCGTGCGTTAATCACCCCCAGAAGTCTACAACATCATTTACACCCGAGACGAAATAATGATGGTAACAATGTACTGAACGAACAACCGTTTTCGAATAAAGCGAATACAGTTCCATCCGCTGGGAAATGCATGACATCGGTTTTCTTGGATGCGTGTGAGAGAATTTTCAAAAATCAAAATCAATCAACGGCGAGTACTATGTGAACTGGATGAAGCTTTCGCATCATGAAAATCCACTAAGATTATATTCTTCGGATTATGTTAAACCCAAACTTGAAAATGAAAGCTCGGTGGTAAGAGATTTGCCTCGAATGAAGAGGGGGAATGCGCTGTTGATTTTTATGTTGAAAAGTTAGACAAGCTAGAAGAAGACTATATTTCTCTAAATTTTTGGTGAGCATTTATTAGACACAAGACACTTGTGAGTTACGAGGAAGGAATAAAAAAGCACGTTTAGGTTTTTTACAATACAGCAAAAAAGCAAAAGCAAAGCCTCGGTGCTACATTCCTATTCGGAACTCGACCTTCTGTTTATAGTACACAGACTTCGCAGCCAATTGTTTAGTGTACAGGACAATTGCGCTACGATCCTACTGACACTAACAGTCTATTCCGAGCCGAGACTCGAACCTACGATGGCTGGCGACGACTTGTTGAGCGAATAATCTTAAATTAGAATCAAGTGTTTAATGCACCTGTAAAGTCTAAACAATTTATATTACAACTGAACAGTAGCAAGCCACTAATCGCTAACCAAAACGCTTACAATCGATAAGTATAGATCAGCAAAATTTCCGAAAATCGGTGTCATCAGATTAGCGAAAAAAAATACATTAGCAAATAGTTAAAATATGTTGAAAAAAATCAGGTTCGTAGTGGTTCTATACCGTTTTCGAACGGAACTGTTGATGAAATATTTCGAACCTGAGCTGAGTGAAATGTGTGGAAAGGTTCGTTACTGGATGGAATGATCGACAAAAGGTTCGGCTTTTCTACATCGAATATAAACTGTTCATTCGAGAAAATTCTACGGTGATGGAAAACACTGTTTCTTTCTTATTGAACATACGAGCGACAACAAGAATGTTCGAGAAGTTTTCCAAAGCGCGCGCTGATTGGTTGCAATAATTACATCATTACGTTTGTGGAGGGTCGCGACGTGCGCTGATTGGACAAGCACAAACAGCGAAGAAGTATATAAGGTTAGCAACTTCATGATTTCAGCTACAAGTTTTTGAGTATCGAAGTGAGAAAAATGTGCAAAATCAAGCGCAAAGGTGTAAATCTAGAGTGAAATATTTTTCTTTACTATTGGAGAGGAATTTTTTGAAGAACAATTTTCTTTAGTGTGTGACAACAGCAATTGTGCTGCTGCTGTGTGAAGTAACCGTATGAGAGACAGTTACATTAGTGTAGGAGAGATATACTAGAGGTACACTTCATTTTTGCATTTTTTAGTTTTTATACCACACTTTAAATTAGATTAGGTTCTAATCAATTTCTTCTTTAGTTTTTAGGCTAAAAAAATTTTCATTGAATTTATTTTAATACAGTAGTTATTTATGCTTTTGTTGATGAGTTTTTCATTAACCCTGGAAAGATAATCTTATTTTATTGTTAAATCAATGCAAGAATTGCAATCATTTAAAATGCAAGTTTTTGTTTGAAATTTATTAAAAAGTGATCATTATGGTGTTAACATAATAAATACCAGAATTCAGTTTTTTTGAAAAACGAGAACGTCTTCTCACTATTTCAAAAAAAAAGAGGGAAATGTCACTAAAAGCGAGGAGTCAAATTGACGCAGATTACACTGTGCTGCAGTGATTCAGAACTTCTGAAGTGACCTAGTGTAGGTTGTAGGTCTTGTTGGGTGTACCGTTCGCTTATTTTATAAATTATCCAAACACTTATAAATTTTTGAAGTTAAGGTCAAAATACGATTTTTGGACTTCAGCGCATACAATTTTTTAACTCAGTCATTTCTTGACCGATTTTCAATATTTAGCAGTTTTGGAAAGGGAATAAACATAGTTTTTCAAATATTTACAGATTTGTAGCAATATCACCAAAACATGTTGAGTTATTTGAGTTTAAATCGAAATTTTTAGATTTTTTCACGCAATTTTTAAACTTAACTTGAAATTTGCCACCTATTTATGTGAGAATATTTATGTGGTCTCCGTGGCTCCGTGGTTAGCGATGTTAATCGGTTAGCTTATCACACGGTTGTGATATCGGAGTCAATTCTCGATCCAGTCCAGGATCTTTTCGAGCTGGAACTTTTCTCGGCTCAGCACTGGGGCACAGTGTATCGTTGTATTTATCCTACACATGCCAAATGTGTCAAAAACAATATAGATAACGATTTCTCTAAACAAATCTAGTTGATTGAGGCCGCTATTAGCCCCCAGACTAAAACTTTGAAAGTATATTCAATGACAAATCAAAAAACAGGTGGCAAATTTCAAGTTAAGTTGAAAAATTGCGTGAAAAAGTTCAAAAGTTTAAATTTAAACTCAAATGACTTAACATGTTTTAGTGATATTGGTACAAATCTGTATATATTTACAAAACTATGTTTATCCCCTTTCCAAAACTACTAAAATATTAAAAATCGGTCAAAAATGACTGAGGAAAAAAAAATTGTATGCGCTGAAGTCCAAAAAACCGTATTTTGACCTTAACTTCAAATTTTAGAGGTGTTTGAAAAATTTCTAGTATGAGCGAATGTTACACTCAACAAGATCTACAACCTACACTAGGTCACTTAAGAAGTTCTTGCATTGTTTCTTCATTTGTAGCACCGGGAAATAATTGAGCAACAGAAGCCAAAAATTTTTGTTTTCATAAAAAATATATGACTCAGCTAAATATTTACCGATTTTCACAAAACCACTTTTGTTCGATTCGTCATTGAATATACTTTCAAAATTTTAGTGTATTTGTAGTATCTTTTTCACAAAAAAGGTTGCAAATTTCAAGTTTGTTTAAAAAATTGTGTGAAAAAGTCTAAAAAATTAGATTTAAACTCAAATAACTCAACATGTTTTCAGTGATATTAGTACAAATGTATAAATTTTGAAAGCTCTGTTTATCTTCTTCCCAAAACTGCTAAAATATTGAAAATCGGTCAAGAAATGACTGAGTTAAAAAAGTTGCATGCACTGAGGACCGTATTTTGACCATAACTTCTAGTATGAGCGAATGTTATACTCAACAGGACCTACAACCTACACTAGGTCACTTCAAAAGTTCTTGCATTTTTTTTTATTTGTAGCACAGTGTTATCTTTTTAGAGTTAAACAATATTTTTAATTGAAAGAAAATTTCAGGCGCGTGAAGCTTGCTTCCAGGGCCTTTTCAATGTTATTTTTTAAAAACTTAATTTTGTTTGCGAATTGGCAAAATAAAACTCTTCAGAATATTATTCAGCGAAAAACCTGGACAGGAATGAAAATGAAAAGGCAAAACTAAGGAAAAAAGAATCAAAACAAGAGTATTAAAAATTTGAGTTATGAGAAAAACTGAGGAATATAGATACAGAATAAATAGGAATGAAATTGTGCAAAGGGTAAAATATGAAATCAAATAACAATAAAACTAGGACAAAAACTAAACCAATTTGAGACAAAAATAATTCGATATTAAAGAAAAATAGGGCAAACATAAAACTAAAGTGAAGCGAAAATAGAGGGAAAAAGAAGAGAATATATGGACAAGTATTTAAAAAATATGTAAATTTACAAAAGTATACTTAAATCGTGAAAAATTGGCTACGAAATATAGAAAACTTTTATCCTCGGGCCTTGGCAATATTATCCAACTATAATTCAATTGACTTCTAGCGCTTGTTTTTGCATTTTTTTTTCTTATTTTAGAATCGAAACATGAAATATTTTTATCCAATTTAAAAAAAAAAGTTGCAAATTGAAACTTTATTATGTTGTACTGTTGACAGAGAAGATATGGTTTACTTGCAATTCGTATACGTTCTCATTTTTTTACCAAGTGAACCATTGTGTTAGTGAAGTGAGAGCGGAGCCAGTAACGTTGAAAAGGAATCACTACGTTGACATTTAGCATCAACTGGGCTTGGGTTTTTTCTTTCGCTGAGATTTTTGAGCAACATAAGGCATTTCTTGCATCCGTTGTTCCTGTTGTTGCTCGCCCGTTCGTCGCAATAATACCAAGATCCACAGGAGAGACGGGAACAGAAATATTAAATGTGCAGATTTGTCTGCAAAACGCGGATTTTTAGAAACCATGTGCAGATTGCAGATATTTGCAGTTTTCCAAGGTTTCTGCAGATTTTATCAGAGTCTCCTCATATTTGCGTAGGTTTTTTAAAAATTTGTGCAGATTTTTGCAGACTTCTATCTACGCGAGAGAATTTTTTCGAATCACGGATAGATTTTTTCAGATTTCGAGCACATTTTTCCAGTTTTTCGAGCAGTTGCAGACATTTTCAAAAACATCTGGCATCTCTGGACGGGAATCAGAAGGATAACTATTGATATTGGTGTTGCTCATCTACTACACTGCCTATAATCGCATATCAGTCCCATTTGGAAAATCAACGAGTTGAGTAAACAGCGCTTGAACATATGTTTCTCGTTTTGGGTATTTCACCTGTTTGGGGTGGGTTATTCTTATTTTTTCGATATGATGTAATGAAATATACCGTAATCATAACTTCTTCATTAAAGAATTGCCTTTTTCGTGAAAATTACAATGAAAAATAAGGAAGAGACACATATGAGATTATTTAAGCCATCGAGTAGCAGAATAAACGCATACCAGTCTCACTTTCAACCACTCGGCGTAGGGGGAATCATTTTTTTCTCAAGTATTTTGAATATGGGCAGACGTTTCTGCCCGCAGAAAGCTTCTAAATATGCTGCATGGAGAATGGCGGAGACGTTTACCCACTACTTACCCCGACTTTAAGGTCGTCGTTGAAAACGCAAAATCTAAGGTGGAAGTCTTGGATTTGCTACTGAATAATTGGCTCTCTTACGTCTTTGGTGTTTCGAAATACAAGCTGAATAAAATTATTCCGCATTTGACCGTGCATTTAGCATATTGGAAGAGTGGTATTGAGAAAAGAAAGTTTCTAATTTAATTACAACAGTGACTTGGCGGAAGACGACGGCGATGAAAAGCGATACAAGCTGTTTTTAGCTAAGCAACTAAAAACTATATCTTCTGAGTTCTGACAATTCCAACTTGAATGATCATTTGAAGTGAGCAGATCCTCTAGAGGAAATCAACTTCTTACAGAAAGCAGCATTGCTCAAAGCTATTATCCCCCTGATTGACGAAACCAATAACCTTTCAAGAACGAACTTCCAGAAAAGGTTGCAGTTTCAGTGTCTACTTAAAATGAACTTTTGTGTCGAATTTATTTGAAACAACCTTGCATTCATTAAATATCTGATGATTTTTTAACAGTACAAATCTAAAAAAACAGCACCAAATATTTGTTATATAGTTTGAAAAAAAAAAAAATAAAAAAAAATTGAACCGTGCACAGGAAAAACATTTGATGTGACTGATATGCGAAAATTTTCAAGATGGGACAATTTGTCCTCCCATTTTTTTCAGACTTTTTCAAATGAATGTTGTGGTCCCCGTGGTTCTGTGGTTAGCGATGTTGGTTGGTTAGCTCTCCCACACGGTTGTGATATCGGGTTTGATTCCCGATCGAGTCGAGGATCTTTTCGAGCTGGAAATTTTCTCGACTCAGCACTGGGGCACGGTGTATCGTTGTACTTATCCTACACATGCAAAATGTGCCAAAAACAATATCGATAACGAATTCTCTCAATTAGTCTAGTTGATAGAGTCGTTATTAGCCCCAAGGCTAAGTGTGCGATATTGTTGTTTTGTTGTTGTTTTGTTGTTGTTTTCTTAATTGATAGTAAATCAAGAAATAAATGGAATCTGATATTTAACTCGTAAACGATAGAAATCCATATGGGACTGGTATGCGATTATAGGCAGTACATGTGATGCGAAGTGGAATTAAAAAAAATCAGAGTACGATTAACGCACATACCTTTTCTTTCGTTCGATACCTTTTAACTCGCCATTCAGGCAGCGGTCGAGTGAGTAAGATTCCGTTTTTTCCTTTTTTAACTTTTTTCTCGCTACTTGCGATTTTGAGATTCTCTCGCTTGACTTCTTGCCGTGTGTGTTTGTGTTATCTAAACTTTATCATTCTACGTTTCATCGAATTGGGGAATTGTGTGTTGGGGAAATAGATTGGATTGTGTTACATATTTTATGCACACGGTGTTATCAGTTGGCCGTTTTGGAACCATTTTTTTGTAGATTGTTGTTTAATAAAGTCTGTACTCGAATATACAGAATTGTGCTGTTTGTCCTTATCCCCACTTTTAATATTATACTACGAATTTTGAACATGCTCGTGACAAGTATCTGATCGGATTGCCTACCATGGAAAGTCCTGACCGGACGGTTACGGACATTTTTCCCAATTATATGCTGTAGCTCTATGAACACAATACACAATAATAAATTTTATTTAATTATATTGAAATCTTGTTGGGTGGCGTGACAATAGACCACAACAACTAAAATTTGATTGCGTTTGGTTTCTGCGTTTTGTAATTAAACTTAGAACTCTGTTTTGTTTGATATGCATAGTTGCATTTTCAGTTTTCTGGCTATGAATGGAATTTTGTTAATTTTTGAACTCAGTAGGTGTTTTGGTTTATTCATTTGACAGGTACGAGATTATCGGTACGAAACGCTGTGTCAGCGCGTTTGCGTCGGTAGTAAGGAATAGAGTGATCGTCCGTAATTATCCGGTGCGAACGCGCCTTCGGCCCGGGTGAGTTTTGTTCGACAATGGGTTTTTGGAGTGTATCATGGTGACCGTTTAGCCGGAGACTGCTCACTCGTTGACTCTATCTTAGCACGTTGCAAACCGAAGTAGATTTCGTTCGGTCGATACATGTCGTGATAAATCTAATAACTAGCGATGTTTATCTTTCAAAGACCCTCGTTTTCTGAAGTGCGTTTGCTTTCTCGAAGGTATTCGAGATTGCTTACAGAATTGGGTTGTTTAGCTATATCAGTTTATAAATCATCTGAAATAGCTGCATTTTCTAAGCAAAACGTGATTTTCAAAATTTTTTTATCGTTGTCATTAAATTTTTAAATCACGATTAAAAACTGCTCAAAATCTGCCCCAAATTGCTATAATGACAGTCCGCCCATATACCAACTGTCATTGTAGCGATTTTTATGTTTTGTTTAATCGAAACACAACGCTATAGAATTTTAAAAAATCATGTTTTGCTCAGAAAATTACACTCTTTTAGGGGCCATCCACATACCACGTGGACTGCTTTGGGGGGTGGGGGAGCGGTGGGGTGTATGTGTAATGTCCACGGTCCATACAAAATTTTTAGAATTGATATGGGCACTTGTCCACGGAGGGGGAGGGGAGTCTGTTGTCCGTTGAAAATCTGTCCACGTGGTATGTGGATGGCCCCTTACCTGATATATAAAAATCAGAAATCTGTGAGTAGCTAAACAACCCAATTGATATAGATACTTAGGGGCCATCCACATACCACGTGGACAGATTTTTAACGATTTCGACCCCCCCCTCCCCCTCCGTGGACAACTGCCCATATAAATTTTGAAAAAAGTGTATGGACTATGGACATTAGCCAACCCCCCCCCCCCCAAAGCCGTCCACGTGGTATGTGGATGGCCCCTTCGATGCTTCCGGTGGCAGATGATTTTTGCGTGCGTCATTCTCAGGGGATCGCGGTGTTTGAATCGTTCGTTCGTTTTTATAATGAGCTAGCTTCGCGCGCAACATTGTTCGTTTTGTCACTTACCACGATGACCAAATCCTACCTTTCCGTCGCAGTCGTGGAGATGCAGAGGTAAACTTAGTCTCCGACAGCGACGACTGTAACACTAGTCTGTCCCAAAAAAAATGATGTTGAAAAAGTCAAGGTGCTCCGCCATAAATTGAAAAATATTGATTTATGAAAAAAAAATGACTTTTTCAAGCTACAAAACCACTCTCACACTTTTTTCAATTCTGATCGATTCCTACATTTTTATTTTTATTTTTGTGGGGTTGTTTTTGAATATTTTTCATTCACAGAGCCCATTGAACATCGCAGAAAAGTGAATTTTTCTTATAAATTTTAGATAAAACCCTTCAAAACACATAAAAACAAATTCGGTCGAAAACTGAAATATGTACTGCAAAGCGGGATTCAAGACGAAAATTTACATTAAAAAGATCTTAGATTTATTATTGGGGGGCTGAGATATTGGCGTTTTTACATGTGATGGAAAACTATGCATTTTCACAAAAAATCCAATACTTCTATTGCACAGCGTTTCATTATGCCGTTTTTGTGCGATTAATTGAATAGTGATTCAAATGTTGATTATAGCCATAAGGTATGTTCGGAGAAGTCTCAGGGTTTTCAAAAATGCATCTTTCAATGTAGAAAGATTGTTGGTTAAACCACCAATAAGTGAGATGAAAACAATTTCCTTAATAATCAGATTAAGATAGACGCGAGGTGTCTTCGACAAACAAGAAACTTTGCTGAAGAAATTATGTTTCTATCTCTTATATATTACGAGCAACATAAAGTTTTCTATTAGAAGGCACTAAAAATCACAATTTTCGTTATAACTTTTTTCGCAGATTTTCCCGAAATTTTGAACCTTCTTCTAAGTTATCAGTCATCCAAAAATGCTTTTGTTTTCTGAACATTGTTATTTTTTATCTTCCAACAGTTATTTGAGATATTTGTAAAAACGCATGGTTTTCAATCACATATAAAAACTCCAATATCTCAGCCCCCGATAAGATACCAAGGATGTTTTCTTATGTAAATTTTTGTTTTGAGTCTCGCTTTGCAGTACATATTTCATTTTCCGATCAAAAAATTTTTTTATGTGCTTTGAAAGGTTTTATCTAAAATCTATAAGAAAAATTCACTTTTCTGCGATGTTAACTGCGCTCGGTGAGTCAAATAATTGAATGCGATGCTGAACTAATCCATGAAAAATATTTAAAAACAACTCCACAAAAATGAAAAAATATATGGAAAAATGTGGGAATCGAACAGAATTGAAAAAAGTGCAAAAGAGTGGTTTTGTAGCTTGAAAAAGTAATTTTTTCATAAATCACATTTGGGCAACCTAAAAACAATTTTTCAGAAAGTCGAAATGTTCTACAAAAATGCTATAAATAACATTATATTTCAATTTAGGGCGGAGCATCTTTTTTAACATCGATTTTTTTGGGACAGCCTACTGTAACATCTCCTTCCTTACAATCTTTTTCTTCACCCTAACGATCGTAAGGACGTGGCTGGCGCCGTTATCGATCCATACAAAGCGGAAGCTACCGAATTGTTGCACAATAAAGATGGTAATCTAATCCCAAGTAACCATATACGTGGTTCTCTGTGCAACTTCACTAGCTCAGATCCATCACGGAGGAGCAACTACGAAATGTGTGGTCGTCAAGCTGAAGCTCAAGCTTAATACAAGATGGCGACTTCTGTTTCCGGAAATTACCAAATATCACCTAATATATATAAGCCAAAAATCAATCACGACCTCTTTTCAAATTCAAGGTGGTAACTTCCGGTTTCTAAAAAACAGCCAAAATAGTCTATTTGACATCTAAGATGGGTATTTTTTGGACTATTTCCATTTAGGTTGCCATATTTGTGCTCTGCGCCTTGCGTCCTTGAAGATGGAAATTTTGAGGTTGTCGATTGTCCTGGCTGAATTGCACGAAGAGGATCTATGTCAAACACAGGAGCAGCTTACTTCGGTATTAGAAGTTACCCACCAAGCCATTTTCAAGCGATTGCATGCTTTGGAAATTATTCAAAAATAAAAAATTTGGATTCCATATGGACGAGATTCGTTGAGTGATGGAACGTTTTTTTGTTTGTGAAACCCCAATTCGTCATCGCAAAACCCTGATCGATTCAAAAATCCAAAGAAAATAAAGTCGTGAGAATTGCCCAGTTATGCTGTGTGTTTGACGGAACCAAGTCGGTGTTTTTTTTATGGGCTGTTGAAACCCAACGACACGAACAGAGGAACGAAAAAATGATTCTACTGCATGACAACGCTCGGCCTCATACTCACTAATTACTCATAAGGTTGTAATTAGTGATGGGCAATACTTCAAATGGTTTTTTTGGCATCTCTAGGTTTCGCACAACCAAAAGTTCAAAAATAATGGGCGACGCGTAAATTCGCCATTTTTGATAGTATGTACTCTTTCGAATGGACTCACAGCACTGTCTTCGATCCGCTTTAGATTCATTGCGGCTTGAGCTCCAGAGAATACGATGGGTCAAAGAAGGTAATTATTTGCTTTACGTAATTATTAGACGTTCTCTAATGGGCCGTGTATGGCAGGGCAGAACATCTGGAAAATTCTCGAGAGGAATTACTTGAAACAATGAACAATGAACAATGAAAAAATCGTAGTGAAATGTACGTAAAATGGAGTAGTAAGTACGTAAAATCTAGGTATACCTATACCAGTGAAGAATGCGAACTGATCCCGCTTTTCAGCGCATTCTTTTTTTCTGGTCCCAGTCGCACCCACTTCGGCATAAGTTCTGAATCAAATGTTTTCCGAAAAATGTAAAGGCGTCGTCGTTCGTCGATAGTTCCTCACCAGGAAGGTGCGGTGAAAGTTCCTGCTTCAGGTGGCCGTCGCTGGCCGAATTCTACACGATTCCCAGCACTTGGTCATAATGTACCTCTCTATCTTCGCAGAACTGCACCCACTGATCAGTTTTCTGCTCGCCCATAGTTTCAGGGAATATCTCCGAGTTGGGCACCCAGTTCCGCAGCTTGAATCCACTCTTGGAATGCACATATCGCATGTCTAGCACCCGCTTCTTTATTTCTTCAACGGTTTCAACGCAGTCGAAATCAGGGGAGTGCTGCCATCAAAGTTTGGCCTACAAATCATAAATTCATCATGGAATCGAATTTTCATTGAAAATGGTCACACACAACATAAGATATTCATTGAAAGTGCACATTCTACTGAATACAAACGTTCCATTTACGAACACATTCATTCGGAAATAAGTCAATGGCAATTATGGGACGTTTACTCCATTCCAGTTGTTATAGGGCAAACCAACCAAAAAGTGGGTACCAGAATCAATGAGTGGTAGATGATAAATGTAAGCAGTTTGATAGCCACACCAATCCCCTGGTCGAAATAGTCGTCGACGTAGTGGTTTCTTACGGTCGCCTCACATGTTCGGGCCTTTCAGAAGTTTTAACTCCTTTTCAACTCCTTCACGATACGGGACAAGAAATCCTCCAATGTTTTTTGTGAAATTGCTCAAAAACAAACGAAACATATCCAAACGAGATCACAATAAGAAAGTAGGACATAAATGAAACGAAACTTGCTGAATTCAAAAAACATAATTCAATATTAAAAAAAATTACAGAAAATACCAGAGACGAAAATAAGTTTAAAAGAGGTGAAAAAAAACCCAAAGGAAGATAGAATGAAAAAGACAACATATTAAGAATTAGAGAAGCTTGCATTCATATTATTAATAAAGGATGGTCAGTAATCAAAAACGACAGCTTCATGCACAAAGTTCCATTACAGAGGGTGCTACCGGTTATTGAATTTCAAGAACCAAGAACCCGTAAGCTGTAATCGAATATCGATTTTTTTATTATATTAGCAAGGGCACCGAGCCGCTCCGACTAGTGTTTTTACTAGGTATGTTTACGGGAAGTATGACATTAATATATAGACATTTATCAAAAGGTAAGAACCATAATAAAGATTTTCCCATTCTTAGAAATTAAAAAAAATGGAATTAACAAGAGCGAATATGACTTACTCGAATCCTATCTCTATATTGCTTGTGTAATCGATGTTGCACGAAAAAAAGGGCTAAATATCGTTTCACGATTCTTCAGAATCAATTAAAGCATTCCTCGTCAGCTAATGATCTATTGATTTGTAACTAAGCGGCTTCTTGGCCACTAGAGACGAATTAGATTCACTTAAGACGAATTAGATTCACTTAATAAGCAATAGCAAATAAACTCGCCGTATTGAACCGGTATCTACAATACAGTACTGTTAGTTTCGCGAAGTGAAATGTTTGTGTTACGATTTTTCACGCTAGCAATAAACGCGTTCGACCTCCTCTAGGTTCTGAAGTGTTGTCAACATTGGACTGCGACCTAGTTGGGGTTAGGTACACGGAGCAGAAATCTAATCTATAATTGTCGTCACAAAATTCACTCCTCGCTGCTGGAGTACTTTCCATGATCCAGTCAAGTCGAGTGCCGGTTGGTTATTTTATTACTTTGAACCCTGGTCGTAAAAGCTGTGAAGAAGCTTCACGATTCTACGGTTAGATCACGAATCGGTTATGTCATCACCTGACAGAATGTGAGTTGAAGATGATTTCCCAGTAAATCTTAGTAAACTTATGAAGAAGAATGGGCTTCCCCCGGTTTCCCGCATGAGTTGATTTTCAACAATTAAAGTGCTTGACGATGGCACGTTTTTTACTTTTTTTTGCTAGTGAATGATTGCTTTTCAACTATTGAAGCGGTAAAAAGTGCTTTGAAGCACTGCAAAATGTCATTCCCGATCGCACTGATCGCAGTTAAGTGATAACTCAAGAAGGCTGTTGGATGATAAACAAATCAAATAATTCGCGAGTGACAAACATCACGTTTTTTGTCATTCTGTCTAGAACTCAACTGCACGTTACGAATCGAATCAACGAGTTGTATGATGATCACAAATTTGTTGTTGTATGTGATAGAATAAAACCGAAACGGTTATCTATTTACGACCTGCTGTTAATTCGATTGGGCGGTGAACGGTTGGCTGGTAAGTACAATTCCATTACGTCAGTCACGTTTCACTGCCGAAAATTAAACAACTGCCGAAAGTAAACAACTTCACTTTAAGTAAACAATTGTTGTCTAACATGGGACGTGGTAGGTAAACACTAACTGAAGCAATTTTGTGACAATTGGGCAACATTCCTATCGGTTGAAACCGGATTGGAGTTGCGAATTGAGTCATCTAAGCTCAAACTACGACATGGTAAACTGAACGCAGAAATTCCTCATTCCACAGTAGACGGACGGGTCGCTTAATCTCGCGGTAAATATCGACGATGAACTGCACTCGAGCAGCAGGTGATTACAACTTTGTAAATAATTTTCAAACAAGTGGAGTAATGAACGCGCTTTTATCAGAGCTGCCGCATAATCATCCTGCAATTGTGAGGTGGAGATGATAATAAAGTGAGCAGTAGCTGCATTCCAGGACTGGATGAAGCTGGTTTGCTTAAGCATTTACGCAGAGTTGAACTCGATCCTGCGATTGTGTGGTGATTAAACCACAAGCTGTTTGAAAATTATAAGAGCAATGATTTCAGAGAATGTTGCTACAAATGTCCGAAAGTCATGACAAATTATGATTAGATAGACGAGAAACTTATTTGTTGTCTTTAAAATGAGATTAAATAGTTTCCAAATATTGGTAAACCATTTTAGGAGGTCTATAAATTAGTAGTGTCTAAATAGGTTACTCAATGAGCGTGAGGAAAAAACTTTAAAAAACAACTTTGACTTATGTTAACAAATCGTCTAGAAATATTGAAATATATAAGAAGACCTGGACTATTGGACTATTAGAATCAGCATTAAAAAAAACTAGGTGCAAATGAATAGCTAAATTGAAAAAAACTTTGGCGCTGATAAAAACATTGGAAACGCTTCAACTGAAGTTATAAAATCTGAGGAAACTTCATGAAAGTATAAATCAGGAATTCAAAACAAAAGCGCAGAGGAGACAAAATATAAATAAAAAGGTGCTTTTTAGTTTAGGTAGGTAATAAATAACTGTGAAAAAATATCAAAAGTCGTTATAGCCAAAAATGTTTGAACGTTAAAAATAGAGTACACTTGAACTATTATTAAGTGATAAATACAAATAAATAAGATATTGGAAATTTAGAAAAGATATCTTACTGCTGAGAACAAAACCAAAAACTCATTGTTAAATGATACAAAGCTTAAAGAAATATCTGATGAAAATCACATAAATAATAAAAATGACAGAACTTACACAAATGATAAAACGTTAGGGAAGTGACAAAAAATATGAACAAATGACAACATAAATGATTTAAAAGACAATAATAATACGAACAAAGGAAATGCCAAAAATGATATAAAATGCGAAAATGGCAAAAAATATAAAAAAGATCGAAATCTCATAAACGATAAAAAATACAACAATAATACCAGTATCGAAAGGGCAAAAATTTAATATAAATGATAAAAAATAACAAAAATAACAAACATGGAAAATATAACAAAAGTAACAAATATGAAAAAAAGTTATAAACAAAAATAAAAGAAATGCCAGAGATCATGAGAGTAACAATAACGAAATATAAGCATAATATGAAAATGGTGTCAAAATCGGATAAATCAATAATACATCAATACGAAAATGTCGTAAAGACACTTAACTGACAAAAAATAATAGAAAAGGGGCATAAGAATAACTCGAAGGTAACATAATAATAATCCGAAAAAGATACAAAAAAACTCAAAACTAAAAAAAAAGACAGATTGGTATTCAAATAATATAAGAGTTGCACATAAATGGGACAAAAGCATAAAAACAAAAACACAAAACTGCACGGAAATGACGCAAAGGGAGAGAAAGAAAAGTTACAAAAAGTGGCAATAAACACAAATAAGATATACAAATGATACAAAAACGACACAAAAAACGTACCTATCTGACAAAAATTGATAGAAATAGATCAGATAATGGTAAAAAGTACAAAAATGGCATAATAAAAATCTAAAAATGGAATAAAAATACGTTTCAATGAGACAGAATGACAAAAAAATACCGCAAAAAATTAAAATATTACATGAAAAGTATATAAAAAGTAGCTTAAAAAAGACAAAAATTGGTTCAAATTTAAGACAACAAAAATAATAAACTTATAGAGAAATGGTGACAAGAAATGACATGAAAATGTTTGAAAAGGAAAATGGAAAAGTGAAAGATATGATGCAAAATCTGACAAAAACATTCATGAATAATATTTTAACGATACAAAAATTAAACAAAAATGATATAATAAACATAAAAATAATCCAAAATGAAACGTAAATGACATGAAAGTAAAAAAAATGGAGAAAAAAGTCTCCAAAATGATCGAAAAACAAAAATAACACGCAAAAACAACGAAAATAGTACGAATATATTACAAAAATGAAACAAAAATGCTCAGATAAAAATGACCCTCGAATTTGAAAATTACCCGAAACAAACACAGAATAATCACATAAAACTGAAACGTAGATATCGTTTAGACATAAACGAAATTGAAATCACACAGAGATAGCACAAATATTGGAAAAACACAAAAATTAACATAATAACATGATTGAAATGGTTTGAGAATGATACAAAAACTTCAAAAATAATTCAAATATCATATGAAAATGTTATTGAAAAGCAGAAGCACAGAAATTTCGCAAAATACATAGAAATTATATTATATTATGTGAACAAAAGTGGCTTGAGCATGAAGTAAAATTAACAGAAAAAAAGATACAGAAATCATTTTAAAATGACACGAAAATGATAAAATATGCACCATAAATGAAATAGATTATGTTAATGAACCAGAGATAATAAAAATAAACATCAGAATAGTACGTTAACGATAAATAAATGAATATTAAACTGTGCAAAAATGATATAAAAATAACGCGAAAACGAAATTAATTGAAACGAAAAAGTTACGAAAATGAGGCAAAAATAACACCCATATATTATAACCGATAATGATGCAAAAAATACAAAATTAGATAAAAATGATGCAGAACTGATTTGAAAATTTTCGAAAAATGGCACAGAATTGATTCAAAAGTGTGCAAAAAATGAAACAGAATCAACACCTATGTACTAACTGACACAAAAATGACAAAAATGATACATAAACGGTTTGAAATTGAACCAAAATTCAACTGCCAAAATGCCAAAAAAATGACAGAAAAATGGCAAAAATAATAACATAATTTAAAACTGGAATAAATAAAATAACAAAGAAATCACTAGAAACTGGATCGAAAATGAGACATAAAGGACTGAAAAGTAGCACAGAAATGGACTAAGAATGACGCAAAATATACAAAAATTGTTAAAAAAACATTAAATTATACAAAAATGACGTAAAAAGGAGGCAAAATTGGCATATTAACACAAAAGTGCCAGTTTCGTGAACGTGCAGTAAAATTGATACAAATTGACACATACACGAGTAAAAAATGACACAGAAATGAAACAAAAAAGACAAAAAAATGCAGCAAAAAAAAAAGCTAGACAATGTTGGAAGCTATGGAACAAAAAAGGACAAAAATAACACAAAAACGCAACAAAAAGGACAGAAAAATGCCGCGAAAAATTACAGTGACACAACAATAACCCGAAAAAGATACCGAGAAGATTGAACCAAACTGACATTAGAAACAGAGAAATGATATAGAAATCGAATTAAAACATTATAAAAGTTGAACGAAAATGAGACAATAACAAAATCAGAAAGACACCATACTGCACGGAAATTATACAAAATAGACATTAATAGACACCAATGCAAATATCACAAACATGGTAATAATGGAAATAATAAAAAATGACACAGAAAACACACTAATCTTACTTAAAGATGATAGAAATAGCAAAGATATTGGTAAAAAGTACAAAAAACGTAATAACAAGCATATAAAATGTAAATGAGACAAAATGACCAAATAATATCGAGAATGAATAAAAATGATTATAAAAGTAACTTAAAATTGACACAAAAGTAGTTCAAAAATTCAACAACAAAAACTGATACAGAAATAGTTACAAAAAATGTCAAAAATACCACAAAAACGATACATTACAGGTCGGACTCGATTATATACAGACTCGATAAAATATTGACTCGATTATATATGATTCGATTATATATAAAATTGTATATAATCGAATCATAAAAAAAAATTTTTTTCAATTTTAAATATAACTTACCTAAAGCAGCAATGTCGTATAGGGATCGTCCAAAAATACGTAACGCTTAGGGGGAGGTAAAGATCTGACAAAACGTCGCAATCAATACTAAAAATTTTGAAGATCTATACAAAGAGCGTTACCTAGAGGAAAGAGGGGGTCGAAAATAGTTTTTATTTACGGGACGTAATTTATGGACGTTCCCTTCAGTCCAATATGACGTAACGCAACATTTTTTACCCAAAACGTTGATTTTTGAGCCATAATGTTTCAAGTAAAGTAAAGCTGATCTAAAACAGAAATATCGCGAGGGAACGTTTACAAATTATGTAACGCTCAGGAAACGGGAAAGAGTGTTGGGTTGGCAAAGTGTTGCAACCCATACGGAAAATTTAACAAAAAGTCCAATATTTAAGTCACGTTAAATTTGAATGGACCCTAATATTACTATTTCAATGTTAAAGTTGAGGTGATAGAGATTGACTCTTTTCAAATACTTATTTTTATGAAGTTGAAATCAATACTGGTGAGCAAAAATTTAAATAAATTAAAGGCAATGTTTTCTAGCTAATCTACTATCTACCCAATACGCAAGTCGCTAATCTAGCTAATCTACTATCTACCCAATACACATCATGCAGTGCCAGTTGCAATACGCGCCGTGTAGTGTTTCTATGCAATAGTGGCACCCGTGCAGCACGGTGTAGTGTTCTTGCCATGGCTGACTGCAATAACATAAAGAATAACTACGAAATCTATACATACATATATTTTTGTAAGATAGGTTTTTTGCGACTTTGAGGGTGTTAGTCAAAAAAATTTTACTTATTTAATTAAAAACAACAAAAGATATATGTGAAATAAACAAAACAAAAATTTCTGATTCGATTATATATGCATATAGTTTTGCAAGAATGGTTTTTTGCGACTTTAAGGGGGTTAGTCAAAAAAAATCCTACTTATTTATTCAAAAACAACAAAATATTTATGCAAAAAAAAATTTTTTTTTTCTGATTCGATTATATACAGGATTCGATTATATATAGTGAAAATTTTTCGGAGACTGTATATAATCGAGTCCGACCTGTATAAACGACAGAAAAATTACGAAAAAATATGGCAAAAATTACAAATAATTCACAAAAAAAATAAAAAGGACATAATATGACGCGAAGAAAATGACACAGAAATGGCATAAAAATAACACAAAAGCAATACAAAAATAACACGAAAACGACACCTAAGTGAAAAAAATAACACGAAAATCAGACATAAATATCTCAGAAATGACGTGTAAACGACAAAAAAATAAATAAATAATTACACAAAAATAACACGAAAATGAGGTAAAAATAAGTGTGAAACGATTTAAACATGATTCGTAAAAACGATACAGTAATGGCGCAAAAATGAATTAGAAAAAGTACGTAAATGCCCTAAACATGGCACAGATATAGCAAGAAAATGACATAAAATAACAAGAATATGAAGTTGGCATAAAATTGTAACAAAAATATCGCAGAAAATATCACATAGAAATGAACACAAAAAATGATGAAAAAAAGTTTAAATGTTATATAAAAATGTCGTGAAATGCAAAGAAAAAAATGTTATAAAAGATTTGAAAATGCCTCAAAATATGCTAAAATTGCATAACAATGACATAAAAACGACACGAAAATGACTTGAAAAGGCACAGAAATGACACGAAAACAACAGTGAAACAAAGATATGAAAATGAGACAAAAATGACATGAAAACGACACAAGAATAACACCAAAATCATATAAAAAAGAATGAAACTATTTGAACTATGTCAAAAATAATACACAAAAGTGAAGTAAAAAAGGCTATGAGAATGTTACCAAAATGGCTCGCAAATGAATCAACAATAACACATAAAGATGCGAAAATGGCGCAATAATACAAAATTTACATGAAAATATACATGAAAAATAACTCGAGGAGGAGAGAACAATGACCAACATGCTGTAGACATTAAGCCAATTATGACATAAACTTGCACGATAAAGATAGTGAAAAGACACATAAATTGCACAAAAATTAGGTAAAAAGGACACCAAAACGACACAGGATTGATATTAAAATACCACAAAAATAAGAATTGAAACAAAAATAACACGAAAATAAAACAAGAATATCTCGGAAATAATATGAAAACGAACGAAAATAATATAAATAAGTTACACGAAAAAGGTGCAGAAAATAAAAAAAAAGACACAAAGATAAGATAAAAATAGGATTGCAATAATTAAAGAATGAATCAGAAATACCGCAAAAATTAACCAGGAATAGTACGTAAATGATTGAAAATGGCACAGATATAGCGCGAAAATGATATGACATGACAAAAATGTGAAGATGGTACAAAACTGTCATGAAAAAGATACATATAAGAATTAAATATCACATGGAAATGACACAAAAATGGGTCGAAAAAAAGTCGACAATAATACAAGAACGAGCGAAAATAACAGAAAATTATTTTACAACAATGATAAAAAAATAGCACTAAAATGAGACAGAAATAAGGTCAAAACAAGCTAAAAATAAATAAAAAATTATTTGAAAAATGACAACATACTTCATGTGAAGGAATAGAATTACAAAGTATGGTTGACACGACGTAAAAACGATAGATGAATGATAAAAAACCAATTGCAAATAACATTACGAATATGAGACGAAAATGATGAAAAACATACAAAAATTGTAAAAAATGACAAGAAAGTGAGATAAAATGCCTCGAAAAAATATAGTTAAAAACTAAACTGAAGTGGCACAAAAATACGAAAAAAAAGATATGAAGATGTCAGAGAAATAACATACTAATAAAACAACAATTGCACAAAGGAATGCAAAAATGGCACAAAATTGAAAAAAATCACATGAAAATATTCAAAAATGATACAAAAATAACGCGACAAAGAGACGAAAAGAGTTCATAAATGATGCCGAAAATAACACAAATAAAGACAAATATAACATAGAATTCCACAGCTGCAATTATATTGCAAAAAGGACACAGAAATTGCAAAAAACTGAAACAGAATTGATTCAAAAACGACACAAGTTTGATATTACAATGACAGAGAGAAGATGAAGAAAAGACAAAAATAAAACAAAATTGACTGATATGATATAAAATGACATAGTAATGAAGGTTGGTAGCATTTGCACTGTATCCGAATGAATTCATAGAATTATTAGGGGGACAAGACAGTTTAGAAAAATCAAATTTTTCAATTCCTGTAGAACTTCTAGAAAGATTTCATTAAAAAATTTTGTTTGCGAATTGTTTTTAAATAAGCGTAAAGTACAGACCCACTGTGGTCCAGAAATGAAAAAAGGTGGTCAAAAGTCATTTTCTCATAAACGTTACATTTTAGAGCAATACTGTCTTCGGGAAAGTTTCAGAGTAAAATAAGATCCTTCTTTGGACATTAACAGATCCGTGATGAATCCCCCTACAAGTGAGATAAAAAGAATAATTTCTCTAAAAATCAATATTTTTTTTCGCTGTCTTCGACAAAGTTTTTCAAAATAACATAACAAAAAACTTTGCTGAAGACACTAGGTAACTATTTCTCAATTTTACTGTTCTATCGGATTATGTACAATTATGTTTTAAAAAAAAAGTTTTTGCCGTTAAAATTCATATTTTATACTACTATACCTTTGAAATTCGCACTGAACTTTTAAAACAACATCAGACCTTTATTTTTCATATGTTACAGCAGCCTTTATTTTATGATAAGTTCTTTTCGATTTTCTGCCGTTTCCCAACATATCCCACGGCAAGATTACCACCAATTGAAATGTCCATGTGCTCTGCACACACGGCAGTTAAAATTTCTTGCAGAAATTTGCAGAAACTTATGAAATCATGGAGTAAAACAACTTTAACGTAAGTTTATTTATGTCACGTTGATCAATAGCGGATCATTGTTGGAAAAAACATAGCAAGCTTTGCATTTTTACGTTTTGGCGCAGCTTTTGAAGTATTATCAATGCATGGGATGTGTTGGGAAACGGCAGAAAATCGAAAATGACTTGTCAGTTGTCAAAAGTATTTTTTTTGGCAGGAAAAATTGATAAAAAAAATCTAATTATCATAAAATAAAGTCTGCTGTAACATATGAAAAATAAAGGTCTGATGTTGTTTTAAAAGTTCAGTGCGAATTTCAAAGGTATAGTGGTATAAAATATGAATTTTAACGGCAAAAACTTTTTTTTAAAACATAATTGTACATAATCCGATAGCTCAGTAAGATTGAGAAATAGGTACCTAGTGTCTTCAGCAAAGTTTTTTGTTATGTTATTTTGAAAAACTTTGTCGAAGACAGCGATAAAAAATATTGATTTTTAGAGAAATTATTCTTTTTATCTCACTTGTAGGGGGATTCATCACGGATCTGTTAATGTCCAAAGAAGGGTCTTATTTTACTCTAAAACTTCCCCGAAGACAGTATTGCTCTAAAATGTAACGTTTATGAGAAAATGACTTTTGACCACCTTTTTTCATTTCTGGACCACAGTGAGACCCTCCACAATTTTGGGTCAAGCATATCTAAGGGTGAGTTTTACGAAAATATGTCTATTTTCACGGAACTGAACAATTTTCATTAACGGTGGTGTTTTTTTTTAATTCAGTTGTAACCTTAAATAATTTAATGAAGTAATTTAAATTTAAAAAAAAATAATCTTGCACCGAGCATTGGGGAGAAACGACTCCTAATATTGTCTCTTTTGCTACGTAATATTTTTCTTCGCAACCGATTTATACAAATCAGCTGCAGTGAAATTAATTGCTGATCGAAAGTACACATCAGAACCCAGAAATAGAACGTAAAACATTGACAATTGATTGTTTTCCCAATTTTAGGTCTATTTGTTAATATTCAGACAACACGTTGGCTGACCAATAATTGTAGAATGACTGTAACCAGCATGAACCCCAATCTTGCAAAATGATGTAAGGGTTGTGAAATTTAATAAAGAACATTATTTGCTATAACTATCAAGGATACTGACTAAACACAGGTATGTCTTCGGAAAAAAAATGTTTTCTACCAAACCGGCAGAGAGTCGTACGATGCTTGAAAAGAAACGATTTCTATAAATCTGCTGGTTCTAAACATTCATTTAAAGTAAGTCGGAACTAGGAAATGAGTGCAAAACCGACCAGCACAGGAACAAATACATCATGCAGTGTACGCTGGCCGAAAAATCAACATAAAATTCACAAATTCGAGGGGTGCGCCGTCTCGCTAAAGCAAGCCTTTAAATAACAACCCGACACATGACTCACTGCGATGTTCAATTATTCAGTTTTGAAATAAACTCTCATTTGAATTCAGAGCAAATTACGAACGACTGGCACCTAGACTAAACTATATCCCCAATCAGAGTGGAGATTTATTTACATACTGTGGCCGTGAGTCACCTCCAGGTTCACTCGTTTGGAATCGCGTATATTGTTACCGATTTCAGCTAATCTAACATTCGATTGTATAAATTTCCACCTGATTTCGTTGCCGACCGACAGATTTTCCAGCTTCGCCACAGTATCATAACATCTTGATTTTGATTAGCAACGCGTGTTGAGGTTGAAGTCATACTTTTGGAAGAATGGTTCAAAATTTACCAAAGCCCGCTACATCGTGTGCGCATGCTGCGAACTTTGCCTCATCGATCATCGTCTGTCATTCGAACAATCTATTGCGGGAATGTCAATCAATGTTGTTTTATCAGGTAGTCTGCGAAACTGTCAGGTGTGGTTTCTTATCACTGTAGGACGACTATCATTGTTAGCCACCATTGAGGTCTCTTCTTTGTATTGTTCTCGTAGAAAAATTGCGGGCACTGGATTTAATAGCTTTAACACTCCTGACATGACATACTACAAGCTTGTTAAGCGGTTGTCATTAAAGGGGTTGATAATGCAGATGAATGCAGTCTGTTTGCTACTGCACATAATGTATTTCGCTAATACATAGCTCCTTATCTTCATCGAAACGGCCAATCCATAACGGTACCACAGCGTGGCGGGAAGACGGCATCGACGCTTATCGCACCTGGAAATTATCTTCGAGTTATTAGCGGCCTCACAACAGCACCCAAGCAGCGCACGCTACCGGCGTTTGCCATCAATTATTTGGTAGAGCTATAAATCATTGCCAACTCCGCTAATTATCGGAACGTCAAGCGATCGGATTGTGTTTATATATATTGGCTGTGCTCTAAACAGCAAATAGCTAGAAGCACGCGACGGTTGGGGGGGTTCGCTGCCACAAGGGTGAATTTATACCTATCTAATTTATGACTGTTTATGCAAAATTCATATTTCGATACGTTCCATTCGCGCTTAACCCGGACAAAGTAGAGGTAAAAACTCCGAATTAAAGTTGTCATTAATTGCACATTAGTTTGTATCACACTCTATTTGCAACAGCAACTGGGGCAGACGTTTTTTGTATAACGATCAAATGATTTCTTACTCTTAGTTAAGTTTGGTTGGGTTCAGATAATATCAATAAAATTCAACTTTTACTTAGTTTTTTTTTTTGGTTGTATCGGTTCTGCTTCAAAGGAAACATTCGCAGCCTAATGCATCACGTACGGAAGAACGCACGAATGATGCAAACGAATCGTAAGCGGTGTGATGCAAATATCTATTAGGAGGTAAGTGTTATATATGTTAATCATATCCGTTTTCTTTGCATGCAACTTGCTCACATCGGCCTAACAGAGAATGATCTCAAATTGAATTGCCAAAAAGTACTTCTTAAGGCTGTAAAAAAATCTCCAGCTCGGAAAATGACTAAAAGAAATGCATTCAATATGACCTCAGAATGGCCAGGAGTGTGCAAGAACAAATATTTTTCCTTCAGATATAAGTGAATATAACAATTTTCCTTATTGCTTAAGAAATTTGTTCTCTCAAGAACAATTATTTTAGACCTTCTTTCTTCAAATAAAACTCATAATGACGGAAAAACACTTCCGAAGGCCATATGTGACCTTTCAAGGAAATAAAAATTGAAACACTAAAATAGCGAAAAAATATCAGGCAAAACTATCTATAGACCAGAAAAGCGCTTAAAAGTGATTTAAAATTTAGCTCAGCCTTGTGAAAAAAACGTTTCTAAAGACCGAAAAGGGTTTCGAAGAAACTGATCTCGAACTGAGCTCAGAACTGCAACGAATTCTTTAAAAAGTTAAAAAAATAGTAATGCCAAATCGATTCTTGTAAATATGCCAATAAGGAAAATGATGTCATATTTATCTCAGGAAAAACGCAAAGTGAATACATTTCCAGTTTAGTTTCAAACAGCGAAAAATCACTTTTAGGCGTCAGAAACGACCATAAAAAATGATCCGGAATGAAGCTCAGAGTGGCAAGGAAACGCTTAAAAAAGTCAGCAAAGCGGTATTACTACTTGGGCAGATAGTACTCCCGAGAAAGCTCACCGAGCAAGAGACCGTGGATCTTGGATCACCGGGTCGGCTTGCTGCGGGGTAATCGGAGGGGCTTCGCGCGGAAAAGTGTGCAACAACTAATGTATTCCTAGGAGGTTTCTTTTTACCTTTAATTTATAACTTGATTCGATTTCTGAGTTTTTACTTTAATAATTAACTGCGTATCTAAAGGGTGTGCGTGCGTGCGTGTGTGTGTGTGTGTGTGCGTGCGTGTGTGTGTGTGTGTGTGTGTGTGTGTGTGTGTGAGGGGTGGGCGCTAGCGGATCACTTCTCTTCTCACGGTACGTACCGACTATCTCGAAGGGTTCTGGTTCTGCTGGGCTGCGTTGCTGTTGCTGCGATGCCACGTTGATGGTTGCGGGGGGAGGGGGAAACTCGTTGCTGTTCTGCGCTGACTGGAACACTGGCTATGCCTTATCGCGATGGCGGATTCGTGGTTTGGCGGGAATGCGGGTCCTTCGGCGTCTTCCTTCCTTGGCTCGATCCATGGGCCACGGACGATACCGTATTGGCTTCACCGAGAAGGGTCCTCTTTTACGGTTAGGGCCGGTCGCCCGAGGATTAAGCGGGCTCGTCGCTGCACCTAGGCCGACTCGTGCGAAGTGAGGAACCGACGTTCGAATATGGATTCGATAAAATAGCAATAAAAAGGTCCTGAATATGTTCGCCTTGCTTAGTGCAACAATCTGCTCACTTTACTTAGCTTCCTTCTTGCAACTTTTCACTCACTTGTTACTCACACGAACGCCGCGGTACTTCTGATCATTTGGCGGTTTTTCAATTCCTGATTCCCTTCCTTTTACCACCCACCATTTTCTTCCCTTTTCCTGAATTCAATTATGCCCACCCCCTCAGGGTTGTATTTTGCTGAGTGTGTATAACAGTTCCGCGTTTAGCTTGGCCCATTTTAACCTAACAATTTTTGTGTTTGTGTATCTTACTAACCTAACTAATAACATTATTTTTATTTTTATTTACTAATCCTACTAACAAACTATATGAAAACAAATTAGAAACACAATAGTTATAATAAACATACAGCACATTTTTAAAATACTAAGGACAATTTGTAACAACGGTTACAGTGGCACAAAGAAATCGGTCCCAGAACAAACTCAGAATGGCGAAAAGGTTCTCAAGATGAGCTTAGAACTTAAAAAACGGTTATAAAGGTCACAATAAATGAAGATATGACTTGTGTGAAAAGGTTTTATAGGCATAGTAAAGCCAGAAAAGATTAGAAAAGCAAATGATGCCAAATCGAATTCCGCTAAAGCGAAAGGTGGCTTTGTAAGGGCCAGTAAAGGCCCGAACTAAGCTAGGAATTTCTAAGGCCACCAGATAAACTCAAAATGGTGAAAATACCCTGTAGAATCCAAGAAAGGCTATTAAAAATTATACTAAATGGCGAAAAAACGTTCCTAAAATCCAAAGAGGGGTAAAAGAGTGATCTCAAATTGACCTCGGATTTACGAAAATTTTTTCTGAAGGTAAAAAATGAACTAAAATCGATATTAGAATGATTTGAAAACGACACAAAAATTACCCAGAAGAGGTACAAGAGTCACAACAGATGATGAAAAATAATGAGAAACGGATACAAAAATGGCACAAAAATAGTATTTATATTATATTACACTGATAAATACAGGTTTTGTCCTTGAGATCAAACTGTAAAAAAGAAAGATTATAACTTTTTACCCATTCCTGGGAGTTTTGGTGCCCCTTTAATAGCTTTCTAAGAGACTTAAATGAGTTTTCCCATGAGCCAGCGTAAAAGCGACGAACCCAGCTAGATATTACTATGCGACACTAGAGGCACCAAAATTCACAGAAATGGTTAAAAAGCTATAATCTTTTTAGGGCAACAATTTTGAGCTATGGCAACCGTTTTTTTGCTTTTGTCGAGCAGGATTATCTATTACTAGCTGAGTACTCGATCTTACTTGGGATTCAATATTAGCTCGTGTTGTTGTTGTGGCTTAGAAGTTACTGGTGAAAGGATTTTACCTTCAACAAATAGGGCGAGGTGAGTGTTTCATAATTTATGGATGCAGCCTAAATCCTTTTCCACCTTTGTTAGTTTTTGTCTTTCTCCCGAAGTTAGGTTTTAATCATTTCCATATCAACTCTAACACATTCTCTCTCTCTTCTTCTGAATGTCGCTTTTGCTTCCTGTTCTCTTTTTCTTTTCTTTTTGTTTCATTTTTTTCCCCTCTTTTTCCAATTTGCTTGCTTTTTCTTTATCTCTCTCTCTCTCTCCTTTCTGTCCTCTTTTTCCTATTTGCTCTATTGCTAAGCTCTAACCTATCAACTGTAGCATCTCTACTACAATTCTTTATCACAGCTCTACGCTCCACCTTATATACAGAAAGATTTCAGCAGCTCTTAGGGGACATCCATAAATTACGTAAAGAAAACAAAAAATTCTGGACCTACCCGCCTCACCCTTCCTACGTAACAACCCTACCTTTTTGTATTTGGCCAATAACACACAATTATTGAGGTTACAGCGTTTGCAGAATAGAATAATGCGTTTGATTAGATTAACTTCCTCTGCTTTTATGTTGGACGCTTTGCAATGGTTATCCGTGAAGCAAATTTGAAAGCTTTTATCAAAGACGAGAGTTTATATGACGAAGTTTAAACAACGGATTTATTTTGGATGAAATATTTATTTTTGGAAACCTATTTATTTATTGATTGTTTAATTGAAGCCTGTAACTGACGAAGTATTTTACGAACGGATATGATTGTGTTGTAAAATTTTATTTATATTTTATATTAGATCTTTTTTTAACATATAATGACAAAACTACTGTGTCCGTCACGGTGGTGATGATGGAATTTTTTTTCCTTTATGTTGTTGTAGCTTAAAAAATAATAGAAAGTGACTACATAAGTTTGAGCCTCGCGCGCGGAAGTCAAATAAAAATGGATTATTTTACAATTGAAACTTAAATTGTTATTTGAATGTTTAGAGAATATGCATGAAGTAGTTGTGGTTAGTCTGACTGAAGGTCATGAAAACCCTGTGCTAGCTTTGTGTAACTCTACAGCAATTCACGTCTTTACCGATGTGAATCAAGTAAACAGTTTTTGAAGAAGTTTATATCTGGAAATGGAATCAGTTCGTTTTTTTTTGTATAACTGATTGAAATTGTGAATACATTAATTATCTATAGATAAATCGTCCAGCTCAAACCTTTGTAGGGGTATGTGGCGGGACCATCATCATCATCATCATCAACAAAACGTAATGCCAGCACCTACCCTCTCATAAAAATACATAACGCAGTAGAAGAATCTGCTTAATGAAAATGCTCGTGTTGTGGATAAAAATTATAGCCTTTCCAGATATTTTTCGTTGCGTAACACTAATCTTATTTAGCCCCCTCCTCTACGTAACAATTCGTAACGCTCAAGATTACTCCCCATCCCCCTATGAGCGTTACGTGATTTGTGGATATGGATATTTTGAACGTATTTTTTATCCAGGACGCTAGATTGGACTCTCCGTTGTCAAATTATGCAAGAAATGTGCCATCTCCCAGATGGTCTCGAGGTATGATTTTTTTTCCGTGTTGGGTATTTTCGTCACTGCGAAAATTCGAGGTACGATACTGGCCTAACAAGCCAGTCGTCGTAAGTTCGAGTCTCGGTTCGGGGGAGACTGATAGTGTCAGTAGGATCGTAGCGCTAGCCCAAGCCCGCAATTGTCCTGTACACTAAACAGTCGGCTGCGAAGTCTGTGTATAAATTAACAGAAGGTCAAGTTCCGAATCGGAATGTAGCACCAAGGCTTTGCTTTGCTATGCCATGAAACGTGTTCAAAAGTTGTGGAAGTTAAAGAAAGCAATCGTTATGTTGAGATAAAATGATAAAAAAAATTCTGTTATTTTATTGAAGAGTACTACTAGCTTTATTACAGATTAGTTCAGTTATTACAAATTACCATATGAAAAATCATTCAAAAAAATTGAGGGTATAATTGATTTGTAAAATATCGCAAAAAGGTACGTGGACAAAAAAAAGTTGCGAATTGAATTTTAAAGGCGTAAAATCTCAATTTCCTGTTTCTCAGCATCAGGCCAGCTCCGGATTTTTCAATAGAGAGCAGTATTTGAGCATTTTCTTCAAATTTATCCTGCTGGAAATCATCATCTTGGATTGAAAAAAGTGTCAAATCGAAATACAATATTTGATCTCTGAAAGTCATCTTGATTCTTAGAAATATGCATATTGCAGTAAATAATCGATTTTCGCAGATTTCCCGGAAGTCGCCATCTTGAATTTAAAAATGTCCTCGGACACCGATTTCCGTCATCTAAGCGTCATCCCAGTTGTGGCAATAACATTATTTGGAGGATTTCGGAATGCTTTCCACAGTTTAACAACTACTTCACAGAAACCGGAAGCCGCCATCTTAGATTCGAAAATGGCATCCAGACATGATCAAGGGCCCGAAAGTGATCGAAATTATTCATAAAAGTTTCCATAATCCACAAAAAATAATGATTTTTGATCTCTCCTTTGTTCAGGGGTTTTCCACCCCTCTTTTCAAATCGTCTATGTAGAAGGTGCTCTATGCCATGTTTGGTGGAAATCGGTTCAGGCATTCAAGAGTTATGCTGGAACATACATAAAAATCTTGTCTTTTATATTAATAGCAGGGCCGGATTTAGACGCTGGACGGCACGGGGCAAATTTGTTTGTGAGGCCCCTTTATCTTAAAACATTTAGAGGTTACGTTCTGAAAGGTGACGAGCAAAAAAAAAGTCGCCCTAGGACTAGGGGGGCCTCTTCAATCGGGAGGCCCGGGGCATTTGCCCCCCCCCCTCAAATCCGGGCCTGATTAATAGATATATTTTGTGCGATCAACCAAAAGGGATGACTTCTCAACACGAAATGGCATACAAATGGAGTAAAATTGAAAAAAAAAAGAGATGTCGGCACAAAATACTAGCACTAGCGGCTGTATCAAATGGTGACGTAGGACAAATATAAATATTGATTTTAACTTTTATTTAACATATTTCACTGCGCCTGTTATACACCGTGTATCTCACACAGGTATAATGGCTCCACTTGCTATCGAATCAAGAACAAGAATGAAGCTGAATTTTCTACATGCAGTCTTTTATATCGAGTTCAGCGTAGATCTTTTTATTTAAGGCGTGGCCACGCAGTTTCGAAAAAGAGAAATGAAACAAAACATTTTCGATATTATTGAGTGATTTTCATAAGCACCAAAAGCAAGTTTGTGCTTTCTCGATGCGAAAATTACTCTGGTTCTTAGATTAACCCTCTAGTGCCCAAATTATTTCCTAAACGGACTTCGATAAAACCACTATAAACCATTATAAACACTTTTTAAGTATTTATTGAAGCTTTTCGGAACTTCGACTGAAGCCCGCCAAATGGCGGTATTGGGCACTAGAGGGTTAACTAATTTGCGTTATCAATATTGGACCAAATACGGTGTTTGAGTGGCCACAAAGGAACAATTGAACCGGTAAATCAGTCAATTTAGCAGTGAAAATTCTTAAAATGAGGGTTATATCTAGCTGCGATAAACTGTTCATAGGCAATACTACCGTTTACTTTTGGTGCCGTGGTCGTTATTGTAAAAATGATTATTGAGTAATACATGAACATTTCACACTAGAAGTAGTTGCGAAAATTCCTATAACTTCTATCTTGAAGCATTTATAGTTCTGAAAAGACCCGATTCCATAATCCTCAGCTAGAAATGCGTGCTACAGAACGCTGATGATCGCACCACCGGTAGCATTGAATATTTTACTTGGCCGCGAATAATAAAATTTGCTCTCCGCTGTACCCTCCGGTAACTGTGCCAGCATAATATACTGCTGCATACGATGTCGTATGCAAAATAAAGGTAAGGTGTTCCGCAGTGCCTGGAAGTTGACTCGTATACAGCTCTCGTTTCCTAATGTCGCGTACCTCTAACAGCTATACTCCACACGCTGTTGTGTGACAAACTAGAATGAAGCTGAAATTTCCACACGTGGTCTTTTGTATCAAGTTGACCTTAGATTTTTGCATTGGACGCGTGGCCACGCAGTCTCGAGAAAGAGAAACGAAACAAACACTTTGTTGAGTCAGAATATGTAGCCAGTGGAGTTTATTCCGTCCATGTTATTGTTATCCGTGCTCGGTAAGCAAGGCAACAGCGAGGAAAATGTATGGGATAGCTTGACCTTGGAACTTTTAACCATTTTTCACCATTAAGCAGTAAAGCAACAATGTTAAACATCATATCAAACAATTGTCACACAATTTTTCTATCCACCAACATATAAATGACTAAGATGCATTAAGTCGTTCGCTTGCTATAATCGTTTGAAATCTGACGCAACATTTGCCAGTTTAATTTTCAATTTCGCAAAATGTAATCTAGTATAGAAAACAAAGACGTCAAAATGATACAAAAATGGCAGCAATAACGTAGAAGCATGTAGCGCAAAACTAACATAAAATGACAAAAACATGTAGATGATGCAAAATTCACACAAAAAGACAAAATTTAAATATGTAGGGTACCGGCTCTATTATCGTCGTAAAAGAGAAGGGTCCTCTTTTACGGTTAGGGCCGGTCGCCCGAGGATTAGGCGGGCTCGTCGCTGCCCAAACTCCTTTACGCTTAGGCGTAGGCGGATTTCAGCACCTAGGCCGACTCGTGCGAAGTGAGGAACCGACGATCGAATATGGATTCGATAAAGTAGCAATAAAAAGGTCCTGAATATGTTTGCCTTGCTTAGTGCAACAATCTGCTCACTTTACTTAGCTTCCTTCTCGCAACTTTTCACTCACTTGTTACTCACACGAACGCCGCGGTACTTCTGATCATTTGGCGGTTTTTCAATTCCTGATTCCCCTCCTTTTACCACCCACCATTTTCTTCCCTTTTCCTGAATTCAATTATGCCCACCCCCTCAGGGTTGTATTTTGCTGAGTGCACAAAGAAATCGGTCCCAGAACAAACTCAGAATGGCGAAAAGGTTCTCAAGATGAGCTTAGAACTTAAAAAACGGTTATAAAGGTCACAATAAATGAAGATATGACTTGTGTGAAAAGGTTTTATTGGCATAGTAAAGCCAGAAAAGATTAGAAAAGCAAATGATGCCAAATCGAATTCCGCTAAAGCGAAAGGTGGCTTTGTAAGGGCCAGTAAAGGCCCGAACTAAGCTAGGAATTTCTAAGGCCACCAGATAAACTCAAAATGGTGAAAATACCCTGTAGAATCCAAGAAAGGCTATTAAAAATTATACTAAATGGCGAAAAAACGTTCCTAAAATCCAAAGAGGGGTAAAAGAGTGATCTCAAATTGACCTCGGAATTACGAAAATTTCTTCTGAAGGTAAAAAATGAACTAAAATCGATATTAGAATGATTTGAAAACGACACAAAAATTACCCAGAAGAGGTACAAGAGTCACAATAGATGATGAAAAATAATGAGAAACGGATACAAAAATGGCACAAAAATAGTATTTATATTATATTACACTGATAAATACAGGTTTTGTCCTTGAGATCAAACTGTAAAAAAGAAAGATTATAACTTTTTACCCATTCCTGGGAATTTTGGTGCCCCTTTAATAGCTTTCTCAGAGACTTAAATGAGTTTTCCCATGAGCCAGCGTAAAAGCGACGAACCCGGCTAGCTATTACTATGCGACACTAGAGGCACCAAAATTCACAGAAATGGTTAAAAAGCTATAATCTTTTTAGGGCAACAATTTTGAGCTATAGCAACTGTTTTTTTGCTTTTTTCGAGCAGGATTATCTATTACTAGCTGAGTACTCGATCTTACTTGGGATTCAATATTAGCTCGTGTTGTTGTTGTGGCTTACAAGTTACTGGTCAAAGGATTTTACCTTCAACAAATAGGGCGAGGTGAGTGTTTCATAATTTATGGATGCAGCCTAAATCCTTTTTAATCTTTGTTAGTTTTTGTCTTTCTCCCGAAGTTAGGTTTAAATCATTTCCATACCAACTCTAACACATTCTCTCTCTCTTCTTCTCAATGTCGCTTTTGCTTCCTGTTCTCTTTTTCTTTTCTTTTTGTTTCGTTTTTTTCTCCTCTTTTTCCAATTTGCTTGCTTTTTCTTTATCTCTCTCTCTCTCTCTCTCTCTCTCTCTCTCTCTCTCTCTCCTTTCTGTCCTCTTTTTCCTATTTGCTCTATTGCTAAGCTCTAACCTATCAACTGTAGCATCTCTACTACAATTCTTAATCACAGCTCTACGCTCCACCTTATATACAGAAAGATTTCAGCAGCTTTCAGGCTTTCAATTATTCAATTATTCAATTATTGAGGTTACAGCGTTTGCAGAATAGAATAATGCGTTTGATTTTAAATTGTGATAGATTAACTTCCTCTGCTTTTATGTTGGACGCTTTGCAATGGTTATCCGTGAAGCAACGAATTGTTTAGCTGTCTATGGTGTTCATTTTTAAAATAATTAATGGTTTGCTACCTCAATATTTGTGTGATCGAATTGAAAGAGGAAGCGATTTTCATAGATATAACACTAGAAACGCGGATGAAATAAGAACACCTTTCTTTTTAACCAGAGCTTCACAGAATTCATTATTTTATAAAGGTATAAATTTTTTCAATTCGATGGCATCGAATGTTAACGTGCACCATGTTATACATGTTAAACGTGCACCAACACTGGCGGAGTTCAAGAGACAATGTATTTCACACGTGAAAGTTTCTGTTGTACAGAACGAAATTTGAAAGCTTTTAACAATGACGAGAGTTTATATGAGGAAGTTTAAACAACGGATTTATTTTGGATGAAATATTTATTTTTGGAAACCTATTTATTTATTGATTGTTTGATTGAAGCCTGTAACTGACGAAGTATTTTACGAACGGATATGATTGTGTTGTAAAATTTTATTTATATTTTATATTAGATCTTTTTTTTTAACATATAATTACAAAACTACTGTGTTCGTCGCGGTGGTGATGATGGATTTTTTTTTTCCTTTATGTTGTTGTAGCTTAAAAAATAATAGAAAGTGACTACATAAGTTTGAGCCTCGCGCGCGGAAGTCAAATAAAAATGGATTCTTTTACAATTGAAACTTAAATTGTTATTTGAATGCTTAGAGAATATGCATGAAGTAGTTGTGGTTAGTCTGACTGAAGGTCATGAAAACCCTGTGCTAGCTTTGTGTAACTCTACAGCAATTCACGTCTTTACCGATGTGAATCAAGTAAACAGTTTTTGAAGAAGTTTATATCTGGAAATGGAATCAGTTCGTTTTTTTTTTGTATAACTGATTGAAATTGTGAATACATTAATTATCTATAGATAAATCGTCCAGCTCAAACCTTTGTAGGGTATGTGGCGGGACCATCATCATCATCATCATCATCATCTTCAACAAAACGTAATGCCACCACCTACCCTCTCATAAAAATACATAACGCAGTAGAAGAATCTGCTTAACGAAAATGCTCGTGTTGTGGATAAAAATTATAGCCTTTCCAGATATTTTTCGTTGCGTAACACTAATCTTATTTAGCCCCCTCCTCTACGTAACAATTCGTAACGCTCAAGATTACTCCCCATCCCCTTATGAGCGTTACGTGATTTGTGGATATGGATATTTTGAACGTATTTTTTATCCAGGACGCTAGATTGGACTCTCCGTTGTCAAATTATGCAAGAAATGTGCCATCTCCCAGATGGTCTCGAGGTACGATTTTTTTTCCGTGTTGGGTATTTTCGTCACTGCGAAAATTCGAGGTACGATACTGGCCTAACAAGCCAGTCGTCGTAAGTTCGAGTCTCGGTTCGGGGAAGACTGATAGTGTCAGTAGGATCGTAGCGCTAGCCCAAGCCCGCAATTGTCCTGTACACTAAACAGTCGGCTGCGAAGTCTGTGTATAAATTAACAGAAGGTCAAGTTCCGAATCGGAATGTAGCACCAAGGCTTTGCTTTGCTATGCCATGAAACGTGTTCAAAAGTTGTGGAAGTTAAAGAAAGCAATCGTTATGTTGAAATAAAATGATAAAAAAAATTCTGTTATTTTATTGAAGAGTACTACTAGCTTTATTACAGATTAGTTCAGTTATTTTTACAAATTACCATATGAAAAATCATTCAAAAAAATTGAGGGTATAATTGATTTGTAAAATATCGCAAAAAGGTACGTGGACAAAAAAAAGTTGCGAATTGAATTTTAAAGGCGTAAAATCTCAATTTCCTGTTTCTCAGCATCAGGCCAGCTCCGGATTTTTCAATAGAGAGCAGTATTTGAGCATTTTCTTCAAATTTATCCTGCTGGAAATCATCATCTTGGATTGAAAAAAGTGTCAAATCGAAATACAATATTTGATCTCTGAAAGTCATCTTGATTCTTAGAAATTTGCATATTGCAGTAAATAATCGATTTTCGCAGATTTCCCGGAAGTCGCCATCTTGAATTTAAAAATGTCCTCGGACACCGATTTCCGTCATCTAAGCGTCATCCCAGTTGTGGCAATAACATTATTTGGAGGATTTCGGAATGCTTTCCACAGTTTAACAACTACTTCACAGAAACCGGAAGCCGCCATCTTAGATTCGAAAATGGCATCCAGACATTATCAAGGGCCCGAAAGTGATCGAAATTATTCATAAAAGTTTCCATAATCCACAAAAAATTATGATTTTTGATCTCTCCTTTGTTCAGGGGTTTTCCACCCCTCTTTTCAAATCGTCTATGTAGAGGGTGCTCTATGCCATGTTTGGTGGAAATCGGTTCAGGCATTCAAGAGTTATACTGGAACATACATACAAATCTTGTCTTTTATATTAATAGCAGGGCCGGATTTAGACGCTGGGGGGCACGGGGCAAATTTGTTTGTGAGGCCCCTTTATCTTAAAACATTTAGAGGTTACGTTCTGAAAGGTGACGAGCAAACAAAAAGTCGCCCTAGGACTAGGGGGGCCTCTTCAATCGGGAGGCCCGGGGCATTTGCCCCCTTTGCCCCCCCCCCTCAAATCCGGGCCTGATTAATAGATATATTTTGTGCGATCAACCAAAAGGGATGACTTCTCAACACGAAATGGCATACAAATGGAGTAAAATTGAAAAAAAAAAGAGATGTCGGCACAAAATACTAGCACTAGCGGCTGTATCAAATGGTGACGTAGGACAAATATAAATATTGATTTTAACTTTTATTTAACATATTTCACTGCGCCTGTTATACACCGTGTATCTCACACAGGTATAATGGCTCCACTTGCTATCGAGTCAAGAACAAGAATGAAGCTGAATTTTCTACATGCAGTCTTTTATATCGAGTTCAGCGTAGATCTTTTTATTTAAGGCGTGGCCACGCAGTTTCGAGAAAGAGAAATGAAACAAAACATCTTCGATATTATTGAGTGATTTTCATGAGCACCAAAAGCAAGTTTGTGCTTTCTCGATGCGAAAATTACTCTGGTTCTTAGATTAACCCTCTAGTGCCCAAATTATTTCCTAAACGGACTTCGATAAAACCACTATAAACCATTATAAACACTTTTTAAGTATTTATTGAAGCTTTTCGGAACTTCGACTGAAGCCCGCCAAATGGCGGTATTGGGCACTAGAGGGTTAACTAATTTGCGTTATCAATATTGGACCGAATACGGTGTTCGAGTGGGCACAAAGGAACAATTGAACCGGAAAATCACTCAATTTAGCAGTGAAAATTCTTAAAATGAGGGTTATATCTAGCTGCGATAAACTGTTCATAGGCAATACTACCGTTTACTTTTGGTGCCGTGGTCGTTATTGTAAAAATGATTATTGAGAAATACATGAACATTTCACACTAGAAGTAGTTGCGAAAATTCTTATAACTTCTATCTTGAAGCATTTATAGTTCTGAAAAGACCCGATTCCATAATCCTCAGCTACACGCAAAAGTTGGATGGTGCGAAACCAGTACAAAATTGTGCGTTTTTAGCGCAATCATTGCGTGTTGGGCATAACGCAATTAATGCTCTATGGTTTCTTAAATGTATTTGGCAGCTCCAAACTACTACACCTAAACAGTTTCAACTGGTATCAAGCAGCATTGCAAAGCGAGCGAGAAGCAAAACCATTCTCCTCCTTTCTGCTTGAGGACAAGACATATGCTACGCTTGTCAAGTCTTTTGCATACACGCTTTCGAGATACTTTTTCTTCTTCATGCATTCCTCTGAATAGCAGCAAGCACGCACCGACAGTATGAGTGAGAGACTAACAACACTGGTATCAAGTATGTGCAGCACGGGTGTCTCGCTCATTTCGTGAAGCAACGAGATATCGCCTTGCGCGTCGCAATCCGAACCGAAAGAGAAGCGAAAGAGCAGCCTGCAAATTGTATGTCACGTGTCTGAAATTCTACGAGCGAGAGAGAAATTTCTCTCGTCGCTTGAGAAAAAAGCGCGTGCAGTCACTAATACACTCGACGTGAGAAATAAAGTGTCGGTGTATGATACATATTTTGATATCATTCTATGTCAATATAGTCGCAGTACAACTGTTGCGTTATGCGTTTCACACTTTTATTGTGCGATTTCTGTGCAACATTTGTGCGAATCGGGAAGACACAATGATTGTACAAGACTTCAACTTTTGCGTGTAGAAATGCGTGCTACAGAACGCTGATGATCGCACCACCGGTAGCATTGAATATTTTGCTTGGCCGCGATTAATAAAATTTGCTCTCCGCTGTACCCTCCGGTAACTGTGCCAGCATAATATCCTGCTGCATACGATGTCGTATGCAAAATGAAGGTAAGGTGTTCCGCAGTGCCTGGAAGTTGACTCGTATACAGCTCTCGTTTCCTAATGTCGCGTACCTCTAACAGCTATACTCCACACGCTGTTGTGTGACAAACTAGAATGAAGCTGAAATTTCCACACGTGGTCTTTTGTATCAAGTTGACCTTAGATTTTTGCATTGGACGCGTGGCCACGCAGTCTCGAGAAAGAGAAACGAAACAAACACTTTGTTGAGTCAGAATATGTAGCCAGTGGAATTTATTCCGTCCATGTTATTGTTATCCGTGCTCGGTAAGCAAGGCAACAGCGAGGAAAATGTATGGGATAGCTTGACCTTGGAACTTTTAACCATTTTTCACCATTAAGCAGTAAAGCAACAATGTTAAACATCATATCAAACAATTGTCACACAATTTTTCTATCCACCAACATATAAATGACTAAGATGCATTAAGTCGTTCGCTTGCTATAATCGTTTGAAATCTGACGCAACATTTGCCAGTTTAATTTTCAATTTCGCAAAATGTAATCTAGTATAGAAAACAAAGACGTCAAAATGATACAAAAATGGCAGCAATAACGTAGAAGCATGTAGCGCAAAACTAACATAAAATGACAAAAACATGTAGATGATGCAAAATTCACACAAAAAGACAAAATTAAAATATGTAGGGTACCGGCTCTATTATCGTCAGGTTTGTTCTATTATCGTCCGGGGGGTAAATGATGTACCTACTAGAGCGTCAATTTCCCGTATGATAGTTCATCACAATTGCGCATTGCGATTAAGTTAAAAATATTATAAAAATGACACAGAAATGGTTCAAAAATGAGACGAAAAAGAGTAACATATGGCACATTTCTGTGTTCTCAAGAAATAATGCAAAATATACAAGAACGATATAAAAACGACTCTGAAAAATGAAACTGACGAAAATAACCATAAAACAGAGTAAAATTGACATAGAAATAAATTGAAAATGAAATGATACGAAAAATGACACAGGAATAATTGAATAAATACAAATATCTTAAAATAACAACATAGTTCACTCTCGAATTTCCCATATATTCCCGTGAAGACAGACAGGGAGCACCCCCTCTTGTGGTGGAAAAGGTAACTAAACTCATTGCACAGTGGTACAGTAAGGCAATTTAGGCGGACATAGGCTTTTCGTTGCGATTTTGGTTTACGGTTTAAAGCCATAGTTTTTGTAAAAAGTTGTTTCTTATACATAGTCCTTTATTCATGTGCGAATGAAAATTAGGGTGGTCCTAAAATCAACGAAATAAAACATTCTTTGGCAAACTTGTAGACCAACTAATTCTAAGTAACTTTGTAAAAAAAAACTTTTTTGTAGACATGAAATTTGGTTTCCAAAAACAGTCTTTTCGCTCTATTTTTTGAGTTCAAATTTAAAAACAAAGTTTTCTTCGGTAACTTTAATCAAAAATACGCCAATTTTGACGAAAAAACATTGTCGATATATTATACAGATGAAGAGTTTTCACTATTTCTATTTTAAAAATAGGCCCTTTTGATATATTGATGTCTCTGTTTAGGGCAAACATAAATAATATTTTTTGGTATCATTTGATAGAACAAATATTGTATAAGTATTGTAAAAAAATACCGAAAGTTGCTTAAAATTAGTTGATCTACAACTGTGCCGATGAATGTATACATTTATTTATGCAAATAAAAAGTTAGTTTTTTCATTTAGTCGATTTCAGGACCACCCTAATTTTCATTTGCACATAAAAGATAGACTAAATATAAGAAACAAGTTCTTAGAAAAAAAATTTACTCTAAAACCACAAAATCGCATCGAAAAACTCGTGTCCGCCTATATTGCCTTACTGTATCACTGTGCATTGTTGTTGAATTTCTGTGAGCGTGTGACATTCTCACACACGAAACTGAATTTACTCAATTATTGAGTAATAATTAAATATTGATAATATAATAGATGTAGCTTATCGAGGCACGAAGAAGAAATATTCAAATAATCAGGCCATCAAGTGTAAATGGTAAACTAATCCCAAGTTGCTATATACGTGGTTCCCTGTGTAACTTCACTAGCTCAGATCCATCACGGGAAGCAACTACGAAATGTGCGGCCGTCAAGCTCAAGCTCAATAATCAGGCCACGAAGTGTACAATTAAATGAATATTTCAATTACCTCGTGAAAAAGATAAAAGGAGAAACCGCACAATGGTTGTCAATAGTCGTATATGGTTGTTGTGCAACTTTTAGCTTAGATAACACTTGAATGTTCTATCAATTTAACAATTTAAGTATGGATACATATCATGTTGCAATTGGTTTAAAAGCTTTTTTATATTATATATAAAAGATATTCAACAAAACAAACATAATTAGTGATAACAACTGTTATGCAAAAACTATTATTTAATGTTTAGTTTGCTTCTTTTTGAAAGTATTTTTTGTTTTTTTTTTTTATCCCTCCGAATTTTTTGCTCTCGAGTTCTAATCTTCGTATTCATCACTTGCAGCTTTGCTTCAACCAGCATATTTATGTATTTACTAGCTGACTCGGCAAACTTCGTCCCGCCTATTTTTGTGTTTAATTCAATATTTTTCAACATTCCAAATTCATTGATTTCTTGCGATTTGTTTATATCGTTTGAAATTATTGGTTTTATCGGAATGACAACATCCTCGACTTTTGCCTTTAGTACATCAGTTAGGTGGTATTCAGTTATTTTCGTTGTTTTCCAGAAACTGAAAGTGGTCATCTTCGAATTCATTATGGTGTCCAGGGTCAATGCTTGGCTTCTATACATTATTTCGATTACGGAAATATTCATATGCAGTAGTATTCGGCTGTTTCCCAGAAGTTGCCATCTTACAATTCAAAATGGTGTCTGAGGTCAATTTTTAGCTCCATGCATCATTCTGGTTAAAGAAACACTCATATTGGGTGGTATTTGGTCCCTTTAGGCTATTTTTTTGGAGACAATTTCTGGCCCCTGAGCGTCATTCTGGTTTAAGAAACACCAATAATAGGTGTTATTTAGTCATTTTCGGCTGTTCTACAGAAACCGGAAGTCACCATCTTAGAATTCAAAATGTTGTCTGTGGTCGATTATAGCTCCTGTGTATCATTCTGGTATCGAAACATCTCATATTGGATGGATATCAGCCGGTTGAAGAAATACCCATATTGGGTGATATTTGGTTATTTTCAGCAGTTTCCCATCTACCGGAAGTCGTCATTTTACAATTCATAATGTTATCTGAGGTCGATTTGTAGCTTCAGTGCATCATAACAATCCCGGAAATACCCATAATGAGTGTTATTTGGTCTTTTGCCACTGTTGTTTAGGAACCGGAAGTCGCCATATTGGATTTCAAAATGGCATTTGGAGACAATTTCTGGCTTCTGAGCATCATTCTGGTTAAAGAAACACCCATATTTGGTTGTTTTTGGGTCATTTTCGGCAGTTTTCCAGTCACCAAAAGTCGCCATTTTACAATTCAAAATGTTGTCTGAGGTCGATTTGTGGTTTCAGTGCATCATCACGATTTCGGAAATACCCATATTGGATGGTATTTGGTCATATCTCGCTGTTTCTCAGAAACCGGAAGTCGCCATCTTGGATTTCAAAATGGTATTCAGAGACAATTTCTGGCCTCTGAGCGTCATTCTAGTTAAAGAAACATCCATATTGGTGGTATTTGGTCATTTTCCTTTTTTTTCCAATCACTGGAAGTCGCCATCTTACAATTCAAAATTTTGTCTGATTTTTCAAAAACCGGAAGTCGCCATCTTGGATTTCAAACTGGCATTTCGAGACAATTTCTGGCTTCTGAGCCATTCTAGTTAAAAAAACCATCATTCTAGTTAAAAAAAACCCATATTAGGTGGTATTTGGTCATTTTCGGCAGTTTTCCAGTCACCGGAAGTCGCCATTTTACAACTCAAAATATTTTCGGAGGTCGACAAACGTACAAACCGTGGAACACCACCCATGGATTGCCTTATGCATAGGCGAACTTTATTATTATAAAACATTCGGCCGAATCCACTTCACAATAAAATGTGAATTTTTTTCAGTGTACCCATTAGGGTAATATTATTGTCAAAAGTTGCTCTATTTCGCATGTCGTGAAGAACAAAATCAGAAGTGGCGCACCTAGCGGTCTAACGGTCACTAACGCTGACTAACGCTTCTGTCATTTTCAATTTGTCTTCATAATTTCACGTAAGTGAACTATATTGGTATTTAATATATTTGATAAATATACAAAAAATGATCCAAAACTAAACAAGAATTGGTGCAAAAAATAGCAGAAAATGCCGCAAATATGGCACATAATCATATAAATGATAGAAACTTTATTTTATTTTCGTTACGTTATATCGAGTTACGTTATATCGAAGCAAAAAAAAATTTTTTTAAAATTTATGTAAGAATGTTAATGGTTACTCAAAGATGCGCAAGAACCTATTGTTGGCGCCGCAACGTCGAACCACCCTACAATCTTCGATGAGAGTGGTATAAATGGTTTCCCGCGCGACGAAAGTGCATCGCTACATAATTGGCGTAGAGCAACCAGCTCTCTCCCTCTCTTCACTACATTGCTCATTGTAATAAATCCTACAAAAACCCAATCCCCGCCAATATTAGAATATAGACAAAGTTCAATTGTTAAAGATAACACCCGCTTATTATATCTTCCGAAATCCTTTTTAAACCGTTGACTGTTCGTTAGTTCGATTGCGAAAGTTACCCGCGTTGCAACCACCTTTTTTCCATAACCTATCAGTATTTTTAAACCTTTCTTATGCCCATTTAGAAATGTTTTCAGAAGCAAAAAAAATATTTTTTTCAATTGATACAAGAGGTCACTCGAAACTGCGTGAAAACCTATTTCCCATCACCTATCAGTATTTTTAAACCACTGTTATGCTCATTTAGGACAATTTTCAATAGGCAAAAATCTTTTTTTGATTGATGCAAGATTACTCACAGATGCGCGAAAACCTTTTTCTCATTTTTAAGCAAATTTAGAAAAAAATTTAACAAGCAAAAAAAATTTTTTTTTTATTGATGCAAGACTGTGAATTGTTACTGAAGTATGCGTGAAAACCTATTTCCCATCACCTATTAGTATTTTCAAACCTTCCTTATGCCCATTTTGGACAGTTTTCGCATTGGTTTCATTGGTTTCAAAACTTACTACAAACATTTTTTTAAAGTAATTTCTAGCCCAAAAACAGTTGCTGTATCATTTATTTTCAATTTCAATACATTTTAAAAAGTTACGTTATATCGAGGTTGCCTTATATCCACTGTAATAATTGTAACACAAATATGTTATAAAAATATTACGAAAATGACGCAAAAATACACAAAAAATGATACACAAATTCAGAATGATTTTTATCAATCAGAAAAATTTCTCAAAAGTGCTATAAAAACAACAATAAGCTTCGATGAAGGACACAAAAAGGACTACAAAGAAAATTGAGCTCGAAAATACGAATTTGAAGGTAAAAAAGAGCAAAAAAGACCTCAGAGTGACGAAAAATGCTTTATAAAAAAATGAAATTACAAATTAGGCTCAGGAAGCGAAGAGGCTCAAAACAAACACAATCCTCGATGAGTTTCAAACAACAAAGATCACAAGTAATATACAAAGTGGCGAGAAAACGCTTTTTGAAGGCAGAGAAGCGCAACTGATCCCAACTGATCCCAACTATAAAAGAATATGATCCACAGATGTGCTCGCGGAAATAAGGTTCTAAAAATCACAAACTGAGCTAAAAATGGCGAGAAAAAAACCCGTAGAGATTGTGAAGACTAAGAAACTAAAATGATCCGAAATTGCGATCTTAAGGCTGGATAGAGTTATAAAAGAAATGGATCCGGAATTAATGTCGAAATGTCGAAAGCGGATTGCATGGGCCTGAAAAGGTCATAGAAGAAAATTATTCAAAATTTATATTTTTAATATATTCTGTAAAGGCGAAAAAATTTTTCTGAAAAAAAAGCTATAAAGAAAATAAATCCTGAGAATTCCGAAAAACGGTTTAAACGATCACAAATTAAGCTGGCAAAAAAGGCTTCCTCTCAGAATGGCAAAAAAAAGAAGAGATCAAGCTCAGTCAGAATCGCAACCATAATTGACATACCTAATTGAGCAAAGTACGGTTTTTGTTTGGATCGTTTTGCATAAATCCCAGAATTTTCTATAATTCATAGAATCACGTCTTGCACAGTTAAAAGTATTTGATAGAAAAAAATACAAAGAAAATATACAGAACTCGAAAGAATATTACTGAACCTACAAATCTATAGGAGCTTGACGAACCCGACGAGCGCTTACTGTGCGGCACTCTGCATACACTACCTGGTCAACTATCCTTTGGACGTCTTTATGAAACGGAAACGACCGCTATCGATTAGCATAGAATCAATATCAGTTGATTTTAGTTGTTATCGTTTTACTATATAGGAGCTTAAAGAGTGGTTGATCGGTGCTCTAAAATTCACAAGAATGGTTAAAAAGTTATAATCTTTTTAGAGCAACTATTTTATTATCATAAGTAAAGTTATGGACGTTTCTCCGAAACTACTTTTTTAGGTTTCTTGCGATAATAACGATGGAGGCTCAACACGTCAAACCGATATAATTTTTTTAGCTTAGTTGTCCCGTGTCCTTGAATGATCATTTTCATAAGTGTTTTGTATTTACTGAAAACGGGAACGTTTTTCTCAACGAAATCTATGATTTGGGAGCTAAAAATTGTAATTATTTTTTTTTGTTCGGGCAAGTAACACTATGTGCAATAAAAAATAACACTGATTAACACAGGTTTTGCCCTAGAGGTCAAACTGGAAAATAATGAAAGAATTTAGCTTTTTAATCATTCCTGGGAGTTTCGTTCCGGTGCCACTAGTAAAAATAATTTCATAGAGACTTTTTCCTTAAGGGGTTATATACCTGTTTGGTCGAGAAAATGAGGGAAGTTTGAATTTATTTTTAAGTGCATAGCACCAATTTCATTGCATCAAAGTGGTATTTTTCTGAAAGTACAGTTTATCAACAACAAAAAAATACGTTTGATTTTGAGATATACCAATTATTACTGGATAATGGCCGTTTCCCCGAAACGCTATTTTTTGCAGAGGCTTGCGGTGATCCTGATAGAGACTCAGCGGGTCAACCGAAATCAAAAAACTCATATTATTTCATTACTTGTGCCGGGTCCTTGAACGATCGCTTTTATGAGTATTTTGTTTTCAGTGTAAACGGGAACGTTTTTCCCAAAAAATGCACGTTTTGAGCGCTAAAAATTGCATTAAGTTTTTTTTTGCGGCAAAATGTAACTGTATGTTTCAAAAAGTGATCGTTCAAGGAACGGCGAATTTAATAACGAAAATTTAAAAAAAAAAAAGATTAAGGAAATCGGTTCCGTAGTTTTCCCGCAATCAGCATCACGGCAAAGTCATTTTTCGGAAAACACTATTCCGAGATAATCGCGTGTAAAGTTTCAAGTTTAGCTTATGCGGCCGTGGCGAGGCGCGCTGCAAATCGCTCTACCTTTCTTCCTATTGCTCAGATCTTTATGAAAATTTGTGAAAATGTTCTCAAGATGTTGTATTTGAAGATAATGCAATAAATTTTTTATTCGGTTTTTTGAAAACTAAAAAGGCTAAAAAAACCCCTTAAGTAAACGTAGAAGCGATGAACCCAGTGAGCGATTCCTCTGTGGCCTTTTGAAGCACTTCTGCATTGGCTAGGGTCACCAAAATTTACAGGAATGGACAAAAAAACTATAATCTTTCTTTTGTCGACCAGTGTTATCAGTCAAGAACATAAGACGTTTATAACGAAAATTAAAAAAAAACCTAAATTAATCCACCTAGCGGTCAGACGCAGCCTTTCTCATTCAAACTTATTATTTGTAAAAATAGATTTTTTTCCCTTGTAGAAGACTGAACCACTGCGACCATTGTTTGATCTATTGTGGTAAAAAAAATAGATTTACATGAACGCTTCGATCCAATGAATGTATATTCACTCTTCAGGTTCAAAAAAAAAAAATTGATGTTGTTATCTATACATATAAAAATGCAGTCCGGTCTGTCTGTCTGTCTCTCTGATCCATATTGGCTCAAAAACTACCGAACCGATCGACGTGAAAATTTGTGTGTAGGGGTTTTTGGTGCCGGTAAAGGATCCTATGATAGTTGGAGACCCCTCCCTCTTCTGGAAGGGAGGGGTCCCATACAAATGAAACATAAATTGCTGTACAACTCAAGAACAAACCAATCAGGTAAAACCGAATTTGGCATGTGGATGTTTTAAGGAGTAACAAATATGTCTATAATAGTTGGACGCCCCTCCCTTTTCTGAAAGGGAGGGGTTCCATACAAAAGAAACACAAATTTCTGCACATCTCGAGAACTAATCAACTAAAAGGAACCAAATTTGGCAGGTGAATATTTTTAGAGGTAACAAATATGTGCATAATGGTTTGACACCCCTCCCTTTTCTATAATGGAGGGGTCCCATACAAATGAAACACAAATTTCGCACAGCTCATGAACCAATCAAGAAAATTCAACCAAATTTGGTATGAGAATGCTTTTAGAGTTAAGAAATATGTTCCATAATCGACCTCAGGCAGCATTTTGGATTGTAAGATGGCAGCATCCGGTTTCTGGAAAACAGCCAAAAATGGCCGATTTCCGTCTAACATGAATATCTCCGGGTCTAGAATGATACACAGCAGCTGAAATCGACCACAGACCCCATTTTGGATTCTAGGTTGGCGACTTTCGGTTCCTGGGAAACAGCCGAGAATGATCTAATAACACCCAATATGGGTGTTTCTTCAACCAGAATGACGCTCAGAGGCCAGAAATTATCTTAAATACCATTTTGAAATCCAAGACGGCGACTTCCGGTTTGTGAAAAACAGCCTAAAATAAACAAATACCATCCAATATGAGTGTCTCTGGAACCAGAATGATGCAATGAGCTAACAATTGACGTCAGGCACCATTTTGAATTGCTAAATGGCAACTTTTAGAAAACAGTCGAAATGACCGAATAATACTCAATACGGATGTTTCCGTAATTGAGATGATACATAGAAACCAAACATTGACCCTTGACACCATTTTGAATTCAAAGACGACCACTGTTAGTTTCTGGAAAACAACCAAAATAACTAAAAACCTCCCAATATGAGTATTTCCGGTATCAGATTGATGCCAGAAAATTTGCTGAAAATGACCGAATACCACCTAATATGAATATATTCAGAATTAGGGCGATGTACAGAGTCCAAAAGTCGAGGATGTTGTCATTTCGATAAAACCAATCATTTCAAACGATTTGTCTTTCGACTTTGATCATATCCTATGGCCGATTTGTCGTGCATTTGCAGACTTTAAACACATCGCAAGGAATCAATGAATTTGAAAAGTTCAAATAGTACGATACCACATTTAAATTATGTTGAGGCCACATATATCGATCAAAGCAAGTATAGCTTTCAATAGTCTGTGAATTTCTTGTCTTTCCATAACTTTTGAGCCACATATCAAATTGTTATGAGGTTTTTTTTTTCTTCACATAACATTTATTTGACACGGCACAAATACAATTTAATGTTTAACGGCGCCAATTATATCTGATGACTTAAAAACTAAAGCAAATTTTTTATCCTCGCTGCCGACTACGAGCTGAAATTAAGTCTAACTTAAAACTAGCATGGGATTTCCAATCAGTGTTTTGTTGTTCAATGGTCGTCTGATAATCGTCGAATGGCATGTATGGATTCGTTCTGCTGAGCCACGATGTCGTGAGTTGGGACAGAGGCTCGTAGTCCTTGGGTCCTGGTTCTGTTGTGCGGGGTCTGGTTGCTGGTTTTGTGCTTAAGGTTCAAACGTGTTCTTGTCGTTTTGTTGGGTGTAGACGGAGGGGAACGGGACTAGACTGGGGCGTGGATGGATTTCAGGAAAACGTATATAAGGGAAATGTAGGATAGGTCACGGCTCGCCAAGACATCACGAACAGGAACAGCCGGCTGTCTACCCTCGGCCTGCAGGGAAGCTATTAATTTAGACCTGGCGTCACGGTGTACAGGGCATGACCAAACCACATGCTCTATGTCGTGATAACCTTCACCACAGGCACAGATACCACTTTCCCCGAGCCCAACACGACGGAGGAGCGCGTCAAATCTATAGTGATTGGACATAAGCCGGGACATCACGCAAATGAAATCCCGACCTACATCCAACCCCTTGAACCACGGGTTCGTCGATACTTTGGGGATTATGGAATGTAACCACCTTCCCAATTCCCCTCTGGTCCAAGCATTTTGCCAACTGATGATCGTATTCTGACGTACAAGTGCGAAAAATTCATTAAAGGCAATTGGTCTTTCATAAATATCACCGTTTGTTGCGCCCACCTTAGCCAAAGAGTCCGCTTTCTCATTACCCGGTATCGAGCAGTGAGAAGGGACCCACGCTAAGGTAATCTGAGTAGATTTTTCGGATAAAGCACTCAGATGTTCCCGTATTTTCCCCAGGAAATACGGAGAGTGCTTAACATCTTTCATCGATCGGAGAGCCTCAATGGAACTGAGACTGTCCGTAAAGATGAAATAATGGTCCGTGGGCATTTTTTCGATAATCCCTAGGGTGTACTGAATTGCAGCTAATTCTGCGACGTAAACAGAAGCAGGATTATCGAGCTTATGGGAGACGGTTAAATTGTTATTGAAGATACCGAAGCCAGTGGACCCATCAAGAAGTGATCCGTCAGTGTAGTACATATTGTCGCAGTTGATGTTTCGATATTTATTGGAAAAAATTTTAGGGATCTGCTGCACGCGTAAATGATCCGGGATTCCACGAGTTTCTTCTATCATGGATGTATCGAAAAACACAGTAGAATCAGAAGTATTTGATAAGTCGACACGATTTGGAATATTCGAAGAAGGGTTAATATTTTGGGACATGTGATTGAAATACAATGTCATAAAACGGGTTTGAGAATGAAGTTCGATTAACCTTTCAAAATTTTCAATCACAGGACGGTTCAAGACCTCACATTTGATTAGAATACGAGAAGACAGGCTCCAGAAGCGGTTTTTCAATGGTAGTACTCCAGCTAAAACCTCCAAACTCATCGTATGGGTCGACTGCATGCAACCTAAGGCGATACGCAAACAACGATATTGTATTCGCTCCAGTTTGATCAAATGTGTGTTTGCTGCGGAGCGGAAGCAGAAACACCCGTATTCAATAACAGACAATATCGTTGTTTGGTAAAGCCTTATAAGGTCTCCTGGATGGGCTCCCCACCATTGTCCGGTTATTGTACGAAGAAAATTCACTCTTTGTTGACATTTTTTCATCAGATACCTCACGTGACAACCCCAGGTGCCTTTAGAGTCGAACCAGACACCAAGATATTTGTGTACCAAAACCTGAGAAATCGTTTTACCCATTAATTGTGTTTGAAGCTGAGCAGGTTCATGCTTCCTAGAAAAAACTACTATCTCAGTCTTCTCCGGAGAGAATTCGATACCTAGCTGTAAAGCCCAAGCAGACAAATTGTCCAAGGTATCTTGCAATGGTCCTTGCAAATCGGCAGCTTTGGCTCCTGTAACAGAGATTACACTGTCGTCTGCAAGTTGTCTTATCGTGCATGAATTTGCCAGACATTCGTCGATGTCATTTACATAAAAGTTATAAAGAAGGGGGCTTAAACATGAGCCCTGGGGAAGACCCATGTAGCTAATGCGAAAAGTTGCCAAATCGCCATGCGTAAAATGCATGTGCTTTTCGGACAACAAGTTGTGCAAAAAATTGTTCAAAATTGGAGAAAATCCTTGTCGGTGAAGTTTACCCGAAAGAATGTCAATAGAAACGGAATCAAAAGCCCCCTTAATGTCCAAGAACGCAGACGCCATTTGTTCTTTACGAGCATACGCCAGCTGAATATCTGTTGAAAGCAACGCAAGACAATCATTCGTCCCTTTGGCACGGCGGAAGCCAAATTGAGTTTCTGATAGTAGACCATTTGATTCGACCCAGTGGTCTAAACGACGGAGTATCATTTTTTCCATCAATTTCCGGATACAGGATAGCATTGCAATCGGCCTATAAGAGTTGTGATTAGAAGCTGGTTTCCCTGGTTTTTGGATGGCGATCACCTTCACTTGCCTCCAATCCTGCGGTACAATGTTTTGCTCCAGGAACTTATTGAACAAGTTCAACAAGCGCCTCTTGGCATTGCCGGGTAGATTCTTCAACAAGTTGAATTTGATTCTATCTAATCCAGGCGCGTTATTGTTACAGGACAGGAGGGCAACTGAAAGTTCTGCCATCGTAAAAGGTGATTCTATCGCGTCGTGGCCCGGAGACGCATCGCGAACAATATTTTGCTCAGGAACAGAGTCCGGACATACTTTCCTGGCAAAATCAAATATCCACCTACTTGAAGACTCCTCGCTTTCGTTGACCGTTACGCGATTCCGCATTCTTCGGGCTGTGTTCCAAAGAGTGCTCATCGATGTCTCCCTCGACGTCTCGTTCACGAACCGACGCCAATATCCACGTTTCTTTGCTTTAGCCAAGCTTTTAAGCTTGGTATCAAGCTCCGAATACCGTAAATAGTCGCCAGGTATACCTCCCGTCTGGTAGGCCTTAAACGCGTCGGATCTTTGCGTGTAGACATCGGAGCACTCTTGGTCCCACCACGGAGTGGGAGGCCGTTCTTTGATCGTTACGCCGGGATATTTCTTCGTTTGGGCTTGCAACGCGGCGTCGAGAATCAAGCCCGCGAGGAGGTTGTATTCTTCAAGTGGTGAATGATGTTGAATCGACTCGACCGCTTTTGAAATCATTTCCTCGTATAACTTCCAATCGACATTTCGTGTGAGGTCATACGGAATGTCAATTGGTCGCATGCGAGTTGACCCGTTAGTAATTGAAATAAGAATAGGCAGATGGTCGCTACCGTGAGGATCGAGGATTACCTTCCATGTGCAATCCAACCGTAGCGACGTCGAACATAAGGATAGATCCAAAGCGCTTGGGCGCGCTGGAGGTTTCGGGATACGTGTCATTTCACCGTTGTTTAAAATAGTCATGTCGAAGTCATCGCAAAGGTTATAGATTAAAGAGGAGCGGTTATCATTGTATGGGGAACCCCAAGCCACGCCATGAGAGTTGAAGTCTCCCAAAATCAAACGTGGCGAGGGAAGAAGTTCTATTAAATCAAAGAGCAGCCGTTGCCCAACCTGTGCTCTGGGGGGAATATATATTGAGGCAATACAAAGCTCTTTACCTTGTATTGTCATTTGACATGCGACAACTTCGATGCCTGGAATCGAGGGGAGGTTAATACGATAGAAAGAATAGCACTTTTTAATCCCTAAAAGTACTCCTCCATATGGGGTGTCTCGATCAAGGCGAATAATATTAAAATCATGGAAGTTGAGATCAATATTTGAAGTAAGCCAAGTTTCACAAAGGGAAAATGCATCGCATTTGTTTTTATTTATCAAAACTTTAAACGAATCAATTTTTGGTAAAATACTTCTACAATTCCACTGTAAGACAGAGATAGAATCCTTCATATACGCAGTTGAATTAGGCATCGAAGGATACAATCGCTGCAAGGAGAGGCCATTGGGCAGTCAACTGCTTCAAAAATGATCTAACTGTTGGGAGGAATGCTGTAAGAAAAATTTTAATTGGATCGGGTACATTGAAAGTTTCAAAAATCCAGTCCACAATGTCAGAAAATTTCACTAATCCAGAGTTTGTTTCATCAACTGGGAGTGTAAAAGGAGCAACTGGGGTTTTAGATGTTCCTGGCAGTGCTGGGAACTCCTTCTGGGACTTTAAATTTGCCAGCCCAGGAGGAGTTTGCTTCGGTTTTTCCGCAGCACTGTTTGGTTTGTTTGTAACCTTCATTTCACTTTGAGAAATCTTAGGACCTTTTCTGGGAAGTTTAGGAGAGGAAACACTTTTCCTCTTTCTAGACTCCCCAGGATTGGCGTAAGATGCTCCCGCTGGTGAATCGTCAGAATCGGTTTCCTCAGAGGGCAACAGATCGAAGGGGTTCGAAGTAACGGGAGAAGTGGTAACGGTCTTCTTCAGCATGTCAGCGTAGGAACGCTTTGAACGCTCTTTGAGAGACCGTTTTATTTTATCCCTGCGCTGCATGTACACCGCACATGTCGAGAGCTCATGCAGATTTTCTCCGCAGTGAATACACTTTTCAGCGTTAACACTGCAAGAATCTTCCGCATGAGACTCCCCACACTTGCCACAACGTGCCTTATTGCAGCAGTAGGCGGCTGTATGGCCTAACTGCTTGCAATTCAGGCAGTTCATGACGCGGGGCACGTAGAGCCTCACAGGGAGACGAACCCGGTGGATCGAGACGTGGCTTGGTAGTGCAGACCCGGCGAACGTAACTCGAAACGAGTCTGACGGAGTGTATACTGTTTTGCCACCGATGATCGATGCTGACCGCAATTGCTTGCAGTCGAGCACCTTTACTTCGGGACACGTTTTGTTCTTAAAGCACCCTTTGGCACTTTGCAGTATACACTCGACGGACAGACTCGAATCGGTTATGACACCGTCGATCTCCACGTCTCGTGCGGGTATGTAAACGCGATACTCGCGTGTGAAGAGCTCAGAGCAAGCTATATCGTTGGCCTCTTTCAGGTTACCGACCACGACACGGAGCTTGTTAGGCCGGACCTTGGAAATTTCGGTCACGCCCTTGTACTCCTTCGTCAGGTCTTTAGAAATCTGCAAGAGGTTCAACTTTTTCGATTTCGGTCCTGCCTTTGGCCGAAAATAAACAGTATAGCTGCCCTGGGCTCCGTCTGGGTAAAGCCTGGGGCGAGGGGGGACTGAAGAATGAACAGGGGAGGGGGTAACAGAAGGGTCAGGGTCAGAGGGGTTCGGGGATGGTGGCGCGGGAGGCGAGGGATCTACATCCATCGCGCTATGTTTAGCGCACTAGCGCTGACAAGAACACGTACCTTTTTATTTCTCCCTTCCAGTAAGGTTGGTTGTCCGATCGTTCGAAGTAGCAGCCGTTACAGCCAGCAGCACCAATACAGCAGCACCAAACAGCCACCAGCAGCGAGCCAGGTGTGAGATCACTCCACACAGCGATACGACTCGCTGACACTGATGGCTTCTTCTTTTTCCTCGTTTGTGTCTCGTCCACTGCTGTAGCACAATCCAGCCAGCAGCCAAATCGGCTTACGCACCAGCTGGCAGTCACGATGCGAAACAGTTGCACAAAGGAACGACCTTGAACCCGGATTTATTTCACTCGACCAGGCAAACAATGCCAACACTTGTTCACACGTCTTTTGTTTTATACTCTATCGGACCGATCACCAAACACGTCCAGTACTGATGCGTGTTCGGCACAGAATGTTATGAGGTTTGTTATTTGTAAGTTTGAGAGATGACTCGTTCGTATGGCACTAGTTATGTTCGAATAAGTCATGTAATCTTTGAGATAATAGACTTTCGTTGTTTTATTAACAATTTGATACATAACGGTTGCTTAAGTTCGATTATATTGAAATGAAATGATATGAGAAGGTATAGGGCAGCCAAAATTTGAAACCACGTGTTCAATCATAATTCATCAGTTAACCCTTAACTAGACCGCTCATCTGATAATAATATTAATCAAATCGGTTATGTAGTTTCTGAGATAATGATGTTTCGTGATATTCACATTTCGGTTCATTACAAACGAAGTTACAGTCCGATTACAGTAAAATTCAATAGGGTATTATGAGGCAGCTAGACTTTGAATTTAACACTAATTTTGTGGAAATCGGGTCAGCCATCTCTGAGAAAAGTCAGTGAGTCGAAGTAGTCTTCGGAATATGTTCCTTTTCATAGCTGGATTTCACATTTTTAAACATAACAGGCAAAGTAATAGTCCGATTGCAAAACAAATCAATAGGGTCTTATGGGGCAACTAGACCTTCCATTTGACATTAATTTTATGAGAATCGGTTCAGCCATCTCTGAGAAACATGAGTGAGATTAAACAGTCTTCAAAACACGTTTCTTTACATAACTTTAGAACCACAAGTTCAATCTTAATGAAATTCAAAAGTTAAGGGTTTTGTAGGTTTTGGTATTTTGATACATAACCTCTAAACTAAAAATCCGATCACAATGAAATTTGATAGGGTCTTATGGGGCAATTAGACCTTTCATTTGCAATTAATTCCATGAAAATCGGTCCAGCCATCTCTGAGAAAAGTGAGTGAGAATAAAAATCTGCACAGACACATACACACATACACACACACACATACAGAAAATGCTCAGTTCGTCGAGCTGAGTCGAGTGATATATGCCATTCGGCCCTTTGGAGCACTTTTATACTTTCGGTTTTGCAAGTGATTGCTGTACCTTTCTAGGAGAAAGGCAAAAACGGTTTTATTGAGGCTGGTTTGCCTCAATTTTTCGGTAATCGTAATAAAAATAAAAGTAATAAACAATAAAAGGCTCAGAATAAGGAAAAGCTGAACAATTTTGAACAATTTTTCAAGGACACATTTACGTGAACAACGAACCAATCACATGCAAGCATTCTTAGTACAGACGAGATGAATAGACACCAACCATTCCGTGATATTCTCTGTATTATCAATATAAAAAAAAAAAAAAAAAAATGATAGAGTCTCCTCGTCCCAATAGGTAAATTTATGTTTGCTTCCATGAACTTAAACTAATTTGATGTTTCGAAGAAAAGGCTTTTCGAAAAGTTTGAATCGACCTGTTCCAAATTCAGCAAAATTCATAGAAATTGTTTAATAGCTATACGCTCTCATTTTTTCCGGTTTGGAGTACAGTTTTTCATTTTTTTGACCAGCGCAGTGTTATTTTCTCATTTAAATTTCAGTTGCTTCTGACGTAAACCATGGTTTTGTTCGAAAATTTAGTGTAATATAAATTAATTTTTCATGAATTATCATGGGATTTTCTTTCAAAGACGATGGAGGCAAATATTTTTATTCGATTCGACATAAATGTTGGCACTTTTCCTAACTGCGTAAGCTGTGGAATTATAATATACAAAATTGACGTGCAACCTTGAAAGCCAACAATCACCGATAACTGTGTTTCACTTGATTTCATATAAACAACCAACCAAATTTGCAAACCTACTCGGTCTCTGTTTGATTATCGCTCATGTTTTCAATTCATTTATTTAGACAGAAAACCTTATCAGCTATCTGGCGCTTCTTCCTAACCCAGCAAATTATGTGCGTTGCGTTGCTCTTCCTCCTTCCTAGAAGGATACTTGTGCGATAAGCGTTCGATCAACCGATCCTCTCCTCGCACACACTGCTAAAGCGCTGAGCCACAACGCTTTCGATCGTTTCTTCTTCTTCGGTTCGACTCCTCCTGCCTGTGTGCAGTGCATGCATGCGCGATTATTGGTTTGAGCGACGACGACGACGCAGAGTTCCATTCTCCGGAGCAGCGACGACGAATTGATAACTTTTCCATCGCCATCGGCGTCGTCGTCGTGTTATTGAGAAATTCCCGGCCATCCGAACCGAATTGTTTTGTTGTTTACACTTCAGCTGGCAATAGTAAGCCATGCGCCGGCCAGTGCAGAGCAGCAATAGCAGCAGTGGTTGTGTGTCTCCTGTCTGTTTGTAGTAGGCTAGACCCGTTGCGATTGTGTCACCTGTTCAGATAGCGGCCTGCGGTTGTGTTGGAGAGAGGAAAAATTTAATATAAATATCATTTACCTGTCAGCGTCCAGTGATGAGTATTAATCGCTCATCAGTCGTTCTCGGTGAGTGGTGCTGAGCAACATTCGTTGTCTCCGTTTAATTTGTTCGGTCGGTTTTTTTTTCTGTTGTTGTTTGGTTTTCGTTTTGAGGGCCCTCTTTTTTGCCTGTGCATTCAGTTCAGTGCCGCGTGTTGTGTTGTGCTAAACCAAAGAAGATTCGCTTTTCTCGCTTGCTTCAGGACAGAATATGACTTTTTTTACCATGATCAGAAAAAAGTCTAGCAGCAGTCAAGGTTGACACCATAGTGAATTTTGTGTTTTGTTTTGACAAAACGTGAGTATGCAGCCGTTTTAGTAGTAGTTTTTTAGGGGGAATGAACGTGATTTTTTAAAGTGTTTGTGGTGAAAATTTTAGTAACGCTTTCTAGCAAGCTGAGTGACCTCGACCGTGAATGATCTACGTGAAAAAGTCCGCGGAAAAACCTGTGTGATAGATCGAAAGAGAAAACGTCTACACCTCTAAACGTTGGTCAATTACATCGTACGAGACGGGTGGTAATTAATTTTTGCTCGTCATGGTAACTTGCCTCGAAAGTGAACGGTAGTTCATAGCAGCCAAGGAGATTGTCTTTGTTTTAAAATTTTAAACAATGTAATTATCTGTCCTATTTAGGCGGAGCGCAACGGAGATCGCCTTCATGTATTTTTATCTCAATCAATCGAGAGCATATGGGTGCCTCTCATCAATCGGCATCTGCCGTAATGGGCAACCGCTTACAGATGATTAATTAGTTTCATTAAACGCGGGTTAAGTGGTTTTGCTCGTAATGGAATAAACATTTTCCAGATTTTTGTTTAATGGGCTGCTGTGAGTAACCAAACTGTTCACGTTTATATAAAGGTGAAATCAATTTAGTAAGCATTGAAAATATGACCGAATGTGACCTATCGCAGAGCAACCGTTACGCAACCGTCAAAATGTATCCGAGTTTGCGTTTCGCTATTGTATGGTAATTTTTCCGCTCTTTAATCAAAGTTAGAATAGCAGTAAAACTTTTGATAGAACGAAAACATAGCGTTGGGAATCCCGCATACCGACAGGTGCTGTTCCGGGCGATCCATACGATAACTGCCTCGATAGTGAGTGTGATTAAAGTACTATTAAAGCCCTTCGGATTCCCCCACTTAGGTCTCGCTTATCGTTGGAGAGGTGTTTCACGCTAATTCAACCAGTCGTTCAGTGACTTAATTCGCAATTTTTTCTGCAGTTTTAAATTATAAGTATTATTTTGTGCTACAATTATTCAGCTTAAGAAGCGACGAAACTATTAATCGCATCTCAAGCTGAAATCAAAATGCTTCATAAAAATGCAAAGAAACCATGCTCCCATTTTTTATCATGGTTTCTATCTTACATGCAATCGGTGCTCGTCTCCGGATCGGCACGCAACGAATGAAGAACATGACACAATAAATATATATTGCTGAAGCCCTTTCTACGGCTGCATGGAGCAGTTCTGAGACAATGTTTGCTTGCCTTTCTTTGCTTTGTGTCGTCTTCTTGTATTTTGATTTTCGTTTCCATGTTCAAATTCCTTTCCAAAACGCTTAAAACATTCAAAATAGGTTAAAAATGACTAGATTAAAAAAATGCGCTGAGGTCTAAAAAATGTATGTTAACCACAACATAAAATTTTAGTGGTCTTTAGAAAAGTTCTAGTATAAGCTAAAGTTACACTCAACAACACCTACAATAGGGTGGGGCTAATTTTCAAAAATGTTTGCGGGACCTGTTTTTCCAGGCAAAAAAGACCTTCTTGTGGTTGAATGAGCAACATATAAAATATTGGTTGAATTTCATTATGGTGTAGAGGTGGCGCAGAGGGCCCAAAGGTCAAATTTGAAACTAAAGCAATTTTTGACGTAGAATACGCCTTACGGTAACAAATACAGGGACCCAATTTCAATGCAGGAATCCAATTTCAAAACCGAAAACATCGAGAGCGTCACAAAAATTGTCCAATTTCAAACGCTTTAAACCCAGTCAGTTTCCAACCGATTTGTGTCATTTTTGCAGCAATCGATTGGAAAATCATTTAAGCACCCGCCCAAATGCAGAAAATTGTAATCTGATTGTTCAAACTATTGTAATATTGAAAATTGTTGAACATTGTCGAAACGCAAAGGTCGACTTTTGATTGGTCGCTTGCTGACTTTCCCTAAAAAGGACGACAGAATGGAGTACCTAGTTAGCCGGGAATGCACTCTTCGGGCTATATAAGAGACTGTTTTTCCTCAAGCAAATCAGTTTACTAGCAGCAGGCAGCTACAGCGGACATCAACACCGATGGCAGTAGGCGAAGTGGATCAGCATCGGGCAACAGCGGCGGTGGTAGTGGTTAGCTGCAGTTCTTACCTATTTCTGTTCGGCTTCCCTTCGATCTGAGTTGGACCCCACCAGCGGTAATCCGATTCAGATATCGAAACTGAAAGAGACTCGCACCGCCAGGTGGTTTAAGATGCCACCATCATCCAGCGTATGAATATCTGAGCGTGTGTGAATATCTGTAGCGTGTGTCCCTAATATATAAGGTGTGTGGCTAGCGTGTGTAGCTTGCTGTATAGCGTGTATGTATGTTTATGGTGTGTATGCATGTCTGTAGCGCGTATGTGCATGTTTATTAGGGTGGGGAATCGTTATATGGAAAAAACGAAATTTGATAGCAGAAAACCAGAACCAAGTTTTTTTTATTCTATTTGGGGCCCCAAACAATCCTGAATTTATTGGAAGTCGATTGGTTTTGTCTCCGCTTGGCGCATTGCATTTTAAATTCATATGGATCATATACCAACTTTTTTGCATTTTCCATTCTAAAGAGCTCAAAATGGCTCCAACCATAGGTTTCATGACTTCTTATGGTAGGTTTTTTGATGCCTAACAACTTGGCCGAAGACACTTAAGAGCTAGGGTGGGCCAAAAAAATACTAGAGCTGTCCAAAGTTGAGTATGTCGAAATTTATGTTGCAAATCATTTTTTCTGCCAACACTGTCAGTGTACCGGCGTCAGTCAGATTGCCATCAGAAGTTACCTCTGAAACACGTTGTAGATTCTATTTACCCCTAGAATATTGACCTAAATTTGTTTGCTTGGTCCAGCTGAGTGTATAAACTCGTTACGACAGGTTACTTCTGATGGGAATCCTACTGACGCCGGTACATTGGTAATGTTGGCAGAAAACAAGATTTTCTGCATTTAAATCGACATACTCAACTTTGAACAGCTATGGCTCTTCTGAGGGACATTCTAGCTCTTCAGTGTCTTTTGCAAAGTTGTTAGGCATCTAAAATACTATACTTTAACATAGTGTAGTGCATTATTAGAGCATTATTGAGCTCTCTAGAAAGGTAAATGCAAAAAAGTAGGTTTTCCCATATAAATTTTCATACAAATTTGAAATGCAATGCGCCAAGCGGAGACAAAACCAATCGACTTCAAGTAAGTTTAGGGTTGTATGGGACCCCAAAAGGAACCAAAAAAACTTGGTTCTGGAAAATCGATTATTTTTCCCCACCCTAATGTTTATAGCGCGTGTGGCACCACCACCGTCACCGCCGCCGCCACCGCCATCGCCACCGCTACCGCCATCACCACCAACATATCGTCAGTTGAATTCAATACTGGCACAACTCAAATTTTTGCAGTTTTGAGTTATTGATGGCAAACGATGCCAAATACTATAAAGTTTCATCTCACAAAGACCCGTTTCAAAATTCACAATATTTGCAGAAATATAAATAAATGTGCCTTCATTGAACAAATCAAAAATATCCCTGAAAAGACAGAAAAATGAGGTTACAATTCTTATAACTTGCTCATTACGTGCACATGATAGACCCAAACAAGTTTTTGAGGCAAATTTTTAAACGCGTTTTTCTCGAAACTATGAATTTTGAGTTGTGCCAGTATTGAATTCAACTGACGATATATACATAATTGCTAATATATCACCTCATGTAGAATTTAATTATCACTGTAAATCATCCAAAACTAAATAAAAAATTTGCCATGTTAAAAAAATTTGCAATTGTTAATAAATGGCATTGACAAACACAATTAACCTCAAAGTTTATCTGAAGAATTTCTGGGCTAGTGAGCCTGAATCACATAATTTTTCGCGCAAGTCTTACTAATTGCAGCAATCAGTTGTAAAATTATCTACGCTATCGTAAAATGCAGAAAATTGTTATTTGAACTGTTATATCACAGATGGAGAATGCACTATTTGCCCTTGTTTATAGCCTCTTCGTAGCCACTGCCTAAATTAAAATATCTTAGTTCAATTTCATTCTTGTTTTGGATACGACAGCAAGTGAAACCGCGGTGTTGGCTACAGAGGTAAACGTCATCTGGAGCAAAGAGACTATTAAATTATTTAACCCCAATTGAGTGTATTCCCAAACCATATGCCAAGAAAGACATTGACACAAGACAGGCTGTTACCACTGCGGTCGTGTCTTCTAAACAACCTCTTCCACTTTTTAAACAAAACATATACCTATATTGGTAAATACGTGATTTTGTGACCCTTTGGGTGTAAATTTTGTCCATTTTGCGATAAATATAACCGTTGCACATAAGACGGTCCCTATATAAAAGAGTGGCCAAAATTACCAAATTGCGAATTTCATTTCCAGGATGTTTTGAGCGCGTGATTTGTAGTATTTCATCTATATTTTCATAATTTTTCAATGAAATCTTGATACAAAAAACGGTTCATGTTGAAAAATGCCTTCAAAGTTACCTATTTCAGAAACGGAGAAAAATAGTTTATCTGAATATTTTGGAATATATAAAAATCTACTAAATCTATCAAGGTATGTTCACATATGATTGAAAGCTTATTAAATTAGTTTTCTAAAACAGGATGGGTAATGGGTTTCAACCCTACAGAGTCAGTCGCAGGCCACATTGAAAATATGCATAATTTTCCTAATTTTGACTATCAAAAACATTAAATGTAAGCACGTGTAAGCACAGCACCTGATAGTGTGTCTGAGAGCCCTACTGTGTTAAAAGTTTGCGGAAAATTTGCGTTTTGGTAGAAAAAGATGATTAAAAGTTTTCCATTTTTTTACAGTTTTTGAATTTTTGGGTGATTTATCAACAAAGTTTTTTGTATATTATAGCAATTTGGTTCAAAACACATTAAAAAAAACGTTGAGTTATTAGATTAATTGGTTTATTAGAATATACGTTGTTTAAAACATATGTTAAAAGTTTAAGTAAAATTTGCGTTTTTGTAGAAAAAGATAATTTGAAATTTTCAATTTTTTATGTAATTTTTTGGAGTTTTATGGAGGTTTATCAACGTATGTCATAGTAATTAGGTTCAAAAATATACTGGAAAAACTTAAAATTAGTATGATTATTCAGTTGTACACACTTAAGTAAAAAATTTTTTTTTCATTTTGTTTAAAAAAAAGGTTAATATTAGCAATAAATTGATTTTCGCTTGTATCTTTATTATTTTCAAACGATGTTTTTTTTATCAACCCGAAGTTTTTTTTCTGAAATTTATTTTGTTAACCCATTACAACATCGCTAAGAGACTTAGCGATTATTCCTGTGAAATCATACTAAATCGAATGAAAAAATGAATTATTATCCCAAAAATGATTCCCAGTGTTTGTTTTATGAAAACACGGCCATGGAACACCACACGCAAACTTCTCTTGTAAAACACAAATATCACCGCCAGAGTTAAACAAATGGTTCGAGCTTTTTGGCATTTACTCGTCAGTTACAGCCGAAGAAGAAGCTGTGTACCGGATATGTCGGCATACAGCATAAACAAATGGAGGTTCTCATGGTCGAACTTTCCAACATTGCAGTCAGGTTTTTCATACACAAAATTCCATTGATTTAACCGTCAATCTCACAACTACTCCCACGCGTAAACCCGCAATCTTACACATATTGTTATGCTCTTGAATCTTGCGGCTCATATGTCTTTTATGGCTGACTGATTCTAGTTCATACCTTTGAGTCGGTCTGATTGCTTGTGTATGTGGGGGGAAACAAAGTTTTATGTGTGCTTCACAGTTCTGAAGTTTTATTCAAGTGTTTTACGAAGAAGCGAGCAATGTCTTAATAAGATCGATTTAGTGAGTTTGTTCATAAAACCTAGAACAGAAAATGTTATAAATGATTGCATTGAATTGATCAAGAACAGTTTTAAAACAGTTGTCTACAAACAAGACCATAGAAAACTATATCAACATTTGGTGGCTCTACAATCGAGATTTGCCGAATCGTTTCGTCTTCAGTAGTTTTGTTTGGATTGAATAGCTTTACAAGTTTGCTGGAGAAACCATATCTCTTGGATGTTCCTATCAAAAGTTAGATTCGTGCGCCATCTCTGCGGACAAATCGCGAACTAACTCGAAGCCATAAGAAGTGTTTTCCTATTATGTGCATCTTTGCTGAAAACAGTAATCGTTTATCTCGTTCCACTAACGAGTTATTTACGTTTATTCGAAAACACAAGACATTTTCCTCAGTTTACGTGGTTTATAGACAGCCCCTTGTCAGTACAAAACTTTTCTTATATGTCATAATCATCTGCAGTGGGAAGCCAGCAATTTGGCACAAAAAAATGAATTTTGGCCGGAAATTTCAATTTTCCGACCATTGTGCGTTTTTGAGATATTTGCAAATTCAGTGTACAGCCTTGCCATCTCGCGGTATGTGATTATAAAGAAATGTAAAAGGTGCCTGTATAAGTGAATTCGTCTTGTTCTCGAATGTATTCTTACAATAGACATCATTGTTCCTCCGGAAAGAGAGCAAAAGAGAAAGAAAAAAATGGGAAAAGGGAAACTAAGAAACGTCAAATGTTTGTATTTAATTTTAGGGACTAGTAAACTTCAAGCATTTGACGTTTCATACCTGGGAGAACGGGTCCCGCAAACCTTTTTGAAAATAAGCCCCACCCTAACCTACAACCTTCACTAGGTCGCATCAGATGTTCTAAATCGCAGCACCGTGTTACTGTATTAGAAAAGTTAATTGTTTTCTGGAGCCTGTCTAAGATTTTGCTCATATTATGCAGCTAGTTCTGCTAATTCATAAAGCTCTCGAGGAGTTTTGAAAGGGTGTTCACATTCTCGAGCAAGATTTGCTTCTCTTACAGATTGTTGAAGTAAGAGTACCACCAAGTGCATCACAAGGCTCTTTCCGCGCGATGCGGAACTTCTAAATCGTTTATCGAGTTAAACCTAGAAAGGCTGACAAAATATTTTCTGTTTTTATAACGGGCAGCTGCTTCATAAGCCATAAGTGTAGTTTAAAATCAGTAAACTGTTTTATGTGACCGAACGTTTAATTCTCTTGCTAAAATTTTTTAGCTCTCATAGTTTACGAATAGGAAACATCGAAAAAATGTTTGGATTTTGGGCATGAGAATTTGCCTTAAGTTCCTATGCCACCAAACTGACAAAGTCTCACTAAAATTTGAGAAGATGTTGCGAACTTGCCATAGACGCGAGTTCGCGTAAAATCCCTCTGGAGTGTCACTAGAAGCGATTCGCGATTATAATTGATAAAGCGACTGCCATTAAACTGCCAGCCAAGCAGTACACAACTAATAAGTAGTAGCTACTTTGTAATAGTTTGAAGAACTCTATAATATTCCAACTACACCGCAGCAGGCCGGGTGCACTACACTAATCTCTCCGACATGCTGGTGTTATGTTATTATCACCGCACTATCGAGCGAGAAAGTTACTGCTTTTAGGGGTACTGGGGGTAAGCCCGGCACTGAGGGTAAGACCGTCAACCCTAGGATTTTACTAGAAAACGCTAAATAACTGTGTTTCGGAATATGTGAAGTGTTGGTATTTAATATTTTAGACATTTTAAGACACATCGAAGCTACCGTGAAACGACAAACGTCCAAATAATAGACAAAACACACGCTACTGTAGTCGATGCGTAAACGGATGTAATTTTTCGTAAGTGGAACTTAAGCTTTTATTCATTTGGAATGACTAGAATAATTTTTCCTTGCTCTACAATTTATTGCCTGTATTGTAAGCAATCACAGGAGTTCGATCTGAGGAAAATTGGAGCGATACATTAGTAGAAATACTCCTTTTAAAAAAATGTGTGCTGTCGGGGTAACACCGTCACCCAGTTAGTGGGGTAAGCCCGACATGGTCTGACGTTAGTTGGATGTTACTAATACATATTTTTCATCTATTACCGATGACTTGCTGCTAATTAACTTAATAAATCGACTTAGAACCATGCACTCAAGCTCTTCTGTGATTCATGAATGATTTCAAGCGTTATCAGAGGTGTCAAATGTACTGAATAAAGTCACAATCTGACGGCTTTCCCGGTGGTATCTGGAATACGCTCCGGTGTGGTCAATGTGATCCTGGCTTCGATGAAATTAATTATTAATATGATTTAAAGTGCCACATGATAGGCTTGCCGAGTATCACATACTTTCATTGTTTATACTTAATATTCACCGGAACTTGTTCCAGCAATCTTCCCAGAACCAGCTAACCAACAACAACCAAATTCAACAGTAACATACAGAAATGTAAGATCTTTCATTTAGCGGTTTCCAAATTCGAATTGGTTCAGTAATGTCGAGTAAATTCATGAACAAACTTAGGTGCCGGTTTCACCCGCACTGGTTGCTAAACGTCGTTTTTTTTAGTTTCAAAACTTCACTATTCCTTGTAAAATAACAGTTTGAAAGTACTGAAAGTCTTCATATCTTGTTGAAAACATTCTAGGCAATGATTCTGTGAAAGAAATATAACAATATTTGCCATCAAGTCCTGCTAAAGAATCATTTTCCTTAGGCGGCCGGGCCTACCCCCAGTACCCCTATTAGCGCACCGGTGAATCGAATCGCGCGATGCCTCACAACCTACTGCTGCTGATGCTGCTTATCATCGACAGACAGCAGCGCGCAGAACACCGCACAACGGAACTTGTTTTCTGACGTTTGGCAAACCAAGGTCAACCGACAAACAGTATTTCAGCCGGTCAGAGTACAGAGTACATATATGTACTATATGTTTCACTTTGTGGCAATGACTTTGAACTTCTGTGTTCGCTACTGGATGCAGACTATAGCAGCATCACGCGATTGTTAGAGAAACCAAAGGGCAGTCTGCCTTCCGGCTTGACGTTCTCAAGATCTAAGTTTCGGGTTTTATTTTTCTAAAGGAAAACGTGCCATTTCGCTGAGACGTGTAGAAACAACAGCCGTTAGAGGATTTAGCCCTAGCTCACGTTCATCAAAGTTTTACGGGTTTTGCGGTTGCGTCTGGCTAGCAGTTGCAGTCGGTCAGTCATTAGCGCTTGGGCTCAATATGTTATTCAATCGAGGTGCCCGGCGCGCATTAGTGGGCGCATCATAATTTGCGCAAAAATCGAAAGAAACTTTGCCAGGCGGCGCAGCGCAGCAAGTTTCGTCGTCGCCGTTGCAGCAGTGCAGTGCAGCCCGTGTCGGACGACGTGACTTTGCGCAAGTAAAAGTGAATTAGAAGAAGGTGGAACGTGTGGAATGAAAGTGCAGCGCCTGCTGGGCGACTTGTTTTGCTTGCATCATAGCCCGGAAAAGAATGTGAACCGTAAAATACCATTCTAGCTCCCTGTTAGGATCTGTTGCTGAGTGTGTCTGTGTGCCCGGTTGAGTGTCAAAATTCACGGAAGGACTAAATAGCGTTGGAATGCAGCAGCTTCTAAGTGGGGTTTGTGTTGTTATTTTATGGTTATCGATAATGGGCTTCAGTTTAGCTCTACCATTGTTAGTGATCAAAATGATTCAAGTTTCGTTGAAAAGGTCCATTCTGTTTTTCTGCACAGTCAATCTTAAAATTGATCGAAACTCATGAATTTCGGGAATAATACATTCAAAGCCGTTCTGCTTCAAATTATTATATTCATACTACAGTTATGAAATTTGAAAAGTATTTAACGTCTGAGAAAATAATATTGATAGATCGTATAGGGTAAGACACCAATTTTAAGCACCTTATGCAGCCTTTTGTGCATTAAGACGAAACACTCGAAATGTTTAGGGTTAAATACAAACATAATTGGTCATCTGTAGTATCTGCTGCAGAAAAAACCACAGCACTTATTTTCAGATTTTAATACTGATTTGGCTCAATTTTGCAATAATTAAATCTAGCTCCCAATCGAGGAAGACTATTTAAATTTTCCCGAACGTATTTTAAGTAGTTTGCATCCGTTCAGCAAAAGATTTTTTCAGCATCCAGAAAATGGTTGTTTTTTTCAAAGATTTTTCTGTTCCGATTATTCGTTAGATATTCGTTTGAAGCCCGAATGCTAGAAAGAATGAATTCTTGGCTTATTCGATTCCTTACCCTGTAAGATAAGAATTGCAGAGGAATTTTTGTGAAGTAAGTTGTGCTGAGAAGTCAGTAAAATATAAGAAAAAAATTCTAATTCTGAACTCTAATTCCGAGCAACGACGGAACAAGACATGTAACAAGAAGCAATAGTAAAAGAATTATATTTTTCTATTATACGAGGTTCAAGCTGCAGAAAGGCTGAACGAGTGCGTCTGTAAAAATCAATCATTGTCATAACCGAGCTTAAAAAGAGCAAGCTGAGATTTTATATTGGCTGTTCAGATTGAAAAATATTTTTCAGACGCGATGCAAAAAATTAATAAGGATTCTTGTTTAAGTTGTGCTGCAAAAATACAAAACATGTTTTAGATGAGGTATTGTTCAGCTGTAGAAAACCTCAACAAAATAAGAGACTGAATTAATTCCTTCAAACTAACTGATCTAATACCGTGGAATGGGGTGAAATCGATCACCTGAAAATTCGTGATAAAAAATACTTATCAAAAGATATTGCTCTTACAACACTAGGTAACGTTAACGTGTCCTTGAACGCAACTTTTGCATGATTCACATACCTGTCAAAGTTAACCCTTGCATGCCCGGTGCAATTTTTCATATTTTCGAAAAATTCCTCTAACTCAGTCTAAACTTAATCAAATTTGATCAAACAAGTTTCCAAATAACAAAAAAAGTATTGAATTTACTTAAAGTAATCTTAGTTGAGGATAAATTACGTTAAGTTTTGAGAAGTGAGTAAAGTTTGATAAAAGCTCAAAAAATGTAATTTTTAACAATGATCATTCCATACCATTAAAGAAATATTAATGAATTCGCAGGAAACCACAAAGATTTTAATTTCGGAGCTAGTTTTTGAGCTTTTGCAAAAAACCGAATTGAAATCGGTCTACCGACGATCAAATAAGAGGAAATTAAGCAACAAGCAGCTCGTGAACCAAAATAAACAAATTTTAACCTGATATCTCGTTATTTTCGTTTCCAAACTGGCTGTAAATGATATTTTTCGGTACAGAAATCATCATTTATCTTTAGCATATCGAAAAAAAAGCACTTTGCCGAAAGAATGTATGGATTTCAATGGTGATCAATTTTACCCCAATTTACCTCATAATACCTTGTAGAATTATCAAATTTATTTCATGAAGTAGACGATAGAAATTTCACCAATAGCTATTTCGGGAAAAATGTACATGAAGCTAGTTAATTGGAAATTGTTATAAAAATTGATCAATTTCACCCCGTTCCATGGTATTGATTGCATAAAATGTTTGTCAACATCTCTCCAACCATAGCTGAAAACAAATCACGGAGATGTTTTATTTTTAAGTTTTACTATTTGAACGATATCATTTATTTAAAATAGTTGTAGAGGTTGTTCATTAGACACGGTCGCAAGTTCAACATCGAATTACGATAGCCAGTCCTGTCAATGTATTTCTTGCGATCGGCTTGGGGCTTATCTCAGTGATAATCTCTTTGAACTCTCTTTTTTACTATATGATTGGTAACCTTGAAGAGAAGCGTTGTTAGAGGGGTCAAGAAGTGCCATTGATGTGTCACAGTAGTGGCACCGATAAGCTTGTCTGATTTATGGTCATTGCGATAATAATACGAGTGAGCATACGCTACCATCACTCGCACAACTAACTATTAGTAGTATCCAAACGGCTGAAAGCGAACGCGTCAGATTCGGACAGAATCACTAGGATACCCCAAAAAAAATTTGCAGTGCTACAGACATCGCTGTATGACGGTGCTTCCCGCACAGACGGGTGATCTATAATAAAGCGCTGTGGAAGGTGACTTTCCGTCACCAGTGCGTTCCGCCGCACAGTGTGTCCAAATCGAGAAACGGACGGCAAAACTATTCTATCAAGTCCTATCTTATCCATATATTCTAGAAAGTTGATTCGTTTACTGCATGCTTTAATGGAATCAGTTACAAATTTCGCCGTATAAAGGGCGCCATACCTTACTTTTAAACGTGACTTGCTAGACGAATAGTTTCTTCTGCAAAGTTGTGTAGAATTTTATTACAAAACTGTTTGCTGAATACTTAAAACTTCCAGAGATTGAGATTTCAGAGCTACAAGATGTTTTCTAAAAAGGCTTTTTAAAAGCAGTTTTTCATCCATATGTTTAACTCTAATTCATGAATAAAAATTCAACAAAATTCATTCATGAATAAAAACTGGAAAAAAGTGTTTTTGAAGGCCTTTTTTGTCATTTGAGTTGTGCAGAATTTTATAACAAAATTGTTTGCTGAATACCTCGAACCTCTTAATATTGAGGTTTGTTTTTAAATTATTTTTTTTTTTTTGTAAAAGGTGCTGTATCTCTAAAATCTCAATTCCTAGAGGTTCAAGTTACTCGGCAAACAGTTTTGTAATAAAGTTCTACACAACTTTGCAGAAAAAACTATTCGTCTAGCAAGTCACGTTCAAAAGTTAGGTATGGCGCCCTCTATACGGCGAAATTTGTTCCTGATTCCATTAAAGCATATGAAGGACAGCAGTAAACGAAGCAACTTTCTAGAATATATGGATAACATGGGACTTGAAATAATAGTTTTGCCGTCCGTTTCTCGATTTGGACACACTGTGCGCCGGTTCTTTCTGCTGGTCCGCCCGCTATTGAAGGCTGCAATCGAAAAGGCAGCAAAATTATACAAACATATAACATTTAAAATCGCCACCTGCTGCGCTGCGATTAGCCATAACTCTGCTTGCTACCGGTCGTTTCGGTTTCCCGTAAATCACCTCTTGGGGTCTTGCTAAAGTGATCGGATAGATACTGAAGACTGAATTTCTGCATGCTAGCTTTTATACGTGACTACTGAGAGTTCTGATTGGTGAGTAATTGTGCAGTCGAGCTAGCGAAACAACAACAATAAATCATTAAAAAAGTCAAATCGTTTGTACATACATGCTTGTTTGACAGAAAATAAGAAGACATTTTACAGAACCAGTTCCGAGAATTTGTGTAGAAAAAATTTGTTATATGATCTGCTAAGGTAGATTTGCGGTTTAAGAAGTAAAAAAGGCAACCATTAGAAGGGAAAGGGAGAGGGGTTTTTGATAAATTGTTCAATCTTCTTCACTTTTTTCATAAGTTGACACAAAAGAGAAGGCTGGCAAAAGACTTTTGACGTAGAATTACGTCTTATGGCAACATTGGGGTACAAATTAAATACTGGAATCGTCGAAAACGTCACTAAAGTTGTCCAATTTCAAGTCAGTGTTCAACGGCATTTCTTTAGTTTTGCTAAGCGTTCACCCAAACGTGGAAAATGGTGTTTTGTTATGTAAGTCACTTTGAAAGCAAATTTTTTGGTTTGAAGGCAGATTCTTACCAATCAGAACTGTAAACAATGTCCAATACCAAAAAGGTAATTTAGGAACTGGAACGACATCGGTAGGCTGAAAATCGACTCCAAACGCCATCGTTAGGTTCAATATGGTGACTTTTGGTGTCTGTAAAACAGTCAAAAATGGTTGCAACCTTCGGTTCCTGGAAAATAGCATAAAATTACCAAATACCACCTAATATGGGTATTTTTGACATCAGAGAGAGTTCGATGCCATTTTGAAATTTTATTCAGGAAATATGATCTTATTCTGGCTTTAAATGATGCATGAATTTCAAGTAGCTAGCGCTACGATCCTACTGACTCTAAATGTCTCTCCCAAGCTGAGACTCGAGCCTACGACGACTGGCTTGTTAGGCCATCATCGTACCTAAAGACCATCTGGGAGACTACGGGATGACATACAGAAGCCGTGAATCAACTGTTACCATTTGGAACTCTTAAGGCCAGCGCTTCAGACCAATTGATTAATTCCAATTGAGTGTATTCCCCAACCTAACGCAAGAAATACATTGACATAAGACAGGCTCTCGTAACTCTACGTTAACCTTGCGGTTGTGTCTTATACATAACCTTTTCAGAGTATTTAAACAGAGCTAACGGGGATAGGAAAACGGGACATTTAAACTCATTCAACAAATTTTTTATTAAGAGGTCATCCACAAATCGCGTAAGAGTTTAGGTGGAGACAAAGGGAAAAATGGGGATTCAAGAAAATGTTACGTAAGATTTGAAAATTCAAAATAAAAACAAAAAATTACATATCTAAAAACAAAGGAAATTAGTTAAAATATTTCTCGCTGAGTTTATACCAGTTGGAAAAGCAGTGAATACACCTGAACTAAATGATTATGTGCTTGAATTTGTTTACTTAATTTTTACTTCTTGTTCTGTGAATTGGTTAACTTGTACTCTTTTCATTCTCTACGAACAAGCTATAAATAAAACTGTTTTTACTAATAATGTTTTTTTTTTCAGAAATAAACATAATATTTTTTTCTTAGAAGGAAAATCTTACATAAGATTTGTGGGTGGAAGTGGAACGCTTTATTATAGAAGCAAAGGAGGTCGAAAATTTCAAAAGAAGTCCGTACGCCATTTGTGGACGACACCAAACATTTTATGTGTAACATAAACATGGAAAATAGTTTTGGTATACCACAGTTTCTACAGAAAGCACAGGTCGGACTCCATTATTCAGAGACATGATTATTCGTTCGATTATCCGGAATTCAATACTCATATATCTGGAGAGCTTTCAACACATAAAGCGTTATCTTTTCCGTCGCTACTGTTTAGGACATGTTCGAGCTTAGGAAGCCAGTCTTTATATAATTTTATTTTTTATGTCTCTTAAGACTTCACCTACCTTTCTCATAAAAAAATTAATACTTTATCCGTAAATTCTTACATCTGCAAATTGATTTTCGCACATTCTCTATTAATAATAAGCCAGCAAGTAGCCGAAGGCTAGCTTGCGATTGGTTGGGATGTGCACAAATTTTAATTCAATTCTAACAAGCTTGTCCAATTTATTACACCAAATCTTGTGTAATTTTTCACCTGACGATCAAGACATTGCACAGTGGTCCAATAAGGTAAAAAGTGGAACTTAATTCCATAGCGCCTTTCAACTTCATCCTAGCTTAATAGTGTCTTCGGAGCAATTGTTTGTATGAATGACCCGCATAATCGAAAATTATCAAAAAATATAAAAAGTTTACTAAACTAAAAATAAAAAAATTAACTTTTTTGTGTTAAGAGATAGAAGAAAAGATTATTCAGCAAAGTTGAAGAAAATTTAAAAATATGAAACTTTGTTGAACAAATGAAAATCCTATCTTTTTACGGTACAAAGTTATAAAGTACACTACATGGAACATATTTAAAAGTTAGTTTTTTGTACTAAACTTTTGTTAGTTGCATTTTACACGAAAGTGTAGTTCGGAGGAATTGTTAGAGCACACGAAACACACATTTTTGCCGAAGATCATATATCTCCAGGACTTTTCCTTACAAAGTTATATCATATTTAAGCTTATTTTTTTGATAACTTCAAGAACGTATAGGTTAAAAAGGGGCAAGTGGAATCATGATGTCAATACTTTTCCTTGAAGTTAAGCTGAAGTACTATAAACTTCTTTAGATTCCATTTGTCCCAATCCACCCATTTTAGAGTACGGCGAGCATATGTCACAGTAGGTTTTCATATATCAAAAATACTAACTTTTTTGTGTTAAGAGATAGAGGAATGGTTTATTCGACAAAGTTTTAGAACGTGCAAAAATATGAAACTTTGTTGAACAAACAAAATTTCTATCTTCATTGGAAACAGAATTACAGAGTATTTCATGTAAAAATTACTTAAAAGTTAGTTTTTTGTACTTAACTTTTGTTAGTCACATTTTACAAGAAAACGTTGTTCTAAAGAAGCATTTGGGCATACAAAATACACGTTTTTGTTGAAGGCCACACATCTCCAGGACTTTTCCTTACAAAGATATAGCACATTTCAGCATATTTTTTCGATAACTAAATGTAACGAACAAAAGTTAAGTGCAAAAAACTAACTTTTAAATAAGTTCTATGTAGTGTACTTTATAACTTTGTACCGAAAAGAGATATGATTTTCATTTGTTCAACAAAATTTCATATTTTTGAATTTTCTACAACTTTGCTGAATAAACTATTCTTCTATCTCTTAACACAAAAAAGTTAATTTTTTTATTTTTAGTATTGTCAACTTTTTCTATTTTTTGATAATTTGCGATTATGCGACAAACAATTGCTCCGAAGACACTATGAAGCTAGGATGAATTTGAAAGGCGCTACGGAATTAAGTTCCACTTTTTGCCTTATCGTACCACTGTGCATTGATGTTTGGAATCCGTTTAATGGAAATAACACTGTGAGCATTTTATCGCTCTATAGACCGTTCCGATAGTTATAAATACCCTTACGATCAACCGTCATTTCAAATAACGTGCAGTATTCAACCAAACGTTGGCTGCGTCCTGTTGTTTACTTCCAAAAGAAACAGATGCTGTCATTTTTTCTAACATTTAGTGCGAAATTTTGAAAATGCGTGGCCTTTCTTCCGAGCAAAGAAAGCGAATTGTGCACAAATGGGGCACCGTGAGTGATCTTTCTTTAAGAAAATTAGCCAGAGAAGTAGGTATAAGTGTCGGAGCAGTTCAAACCGCATTGCGGAAGTATTGTGAAGAGTGCACATTTACTGATGCCCCAAGACGTGGTAGAAAATCAGGGCCTGTTGATCCCACAATGGACAAAAAGGTTAAGGAATACTACAAGCGGCATCCTTCAGTATCAAGAATGGGTCTGCAGACCCGTCGGAAGCAGAAGCAGCTAAAACGAAATCCAAAACAAGCTGAATCTGTGAAACCGAGAGCTCGGAAGCTTTATGACAAACTTCTGACCAAAAAATGGGGTGTGTTATCATGGATGACGAAACCTACATAAAACTGGACTATAAGACCCTGCCAGGACCGCAATTTTATACATCACCGAAGGGAAAGGATGTCCCTGGACCAGTGAAAGCCATTTACACCGAAAAATTCGGCAAGAAGGTAATGGTTTGGCAGGCCATTTGTGAATGTGGGAAAATATCTCGTCCATTCATTACGAATGACACAATGAAATTTACGTGAAAGAGTGTTTGCAAAAAAGGTTGTTACCCATGGTTAAGCAGCATAACAATCCTCCAATCTTTTGGCCGGATCTTGCTTCCTGCCATTACTATAAGGATGCACTAGGGTGGTATAAAACAAATAATGTCACATGTGTCCCAAAGGAGATGAATCCTCCAAACTGCCCTGAAATTCGCCCTATTGAAACTTTTTGGGCTTTGATCAAGGCAAAGCTGAGGAAATATGTCAAACCAGCGGACAATGTTGAAAAATTTAAAAAAGATTGGCTTAAAGTGGTAAAAATGGTCGGAGAACACACTGGTGAAAAGCTTATGAGTATTGTTAAGAGAAAAGTTAGAGAACTCGCCTATCCTACGAAAAATAATCCCAACTTCAATTGAACTGGAAAGAAAACACTTATTATCTATATTTCAGAATAAAATGACCCGAAAAATCCTGTATTTTTTGTTTTATTCAAGAAAAGAAGATGTAATCATAATTTCCGGAACAGTCTATACCGAAAAATCTTACGAAAATTTATTGTGGGGAGAGCGGGGTCGAAAATTTCAAAAAAAAAAAAAAATCAGTGACTTTCTCGTAAACAGCGAGTGAAGCGACGACCCCGGTGAGCAATTACTATGCGACACATTGACGTAAGTTGATGCATTTCAACACTGGCTAGATGCACCAAATTCCACAGGCATGATTAAAAAGCTATAACACAGTGCAACAAAAATTGACTTTTTTCTGCCTTGGCTTCTATATATATTTTTTTGTGTATTTTTATGCAAAACTAAATTTGCCCCAAGTTTGAACTTATTTCAACTTAAGCGGTAACAATGGCGCCATTTTGAATTTTTGGAATCCGGAAATGTTTGTGGTGTTTTCGACGCCATTTTGTTTTGAGGACAAATATAAAAATTCTAAGAGTTTGTCCACATATTAGCATCTTTTTGCCCATCTTTAAAAAAAAAAAAACAGATCTTAAATAGGACGAAAACTGAGCTCAAAACGGTGATTCTACGAAACCGGGTTTGGCATAGTTTTAGTAAATTTCACAAAGCAAAATAATATCGATTATTTCTGAGCATTAATGGTAATTCCCTAATGTCTTAAAGTGGTAGTCAAATTATATCTAATTTTGAGTAAAAAAGTCTCAGAAATCGAATGGTAGGTGTCTGATCTACGTAAAATGTCACACATAGAAGCCTAGGCAAAAAAATTGTTGCACTGTGTAATCTTTGTAGGGAAATTATATTGAGCTTTAAAGAGCAATTTTTCGTTTCTATCAAGCAGTGTTATCCTTGGTTTGATTATCTGGAATTCAAAACTCGATTATCCCGAGTATTTTTTTGCTTTTTTTTAAGTTTTATTTTTGAATTTTCAAATATTTTAGAAATATGTGCTCATTTTAATAATATTACATTTAAATAAAAGGAGAAGGAAGGGTTAAAAAGGGATTATTTTTCATATTGAAACTAGATTATTCGCTATGTATTGTTTATAATCAAACTTATTGTTTCTATTTTGTCACTTCCGAAATGTTTAGAACATGTTCGAGTTTAGGAAGCCAGTCATAGTCGATTTTTTTTTTCTTGTTCTTGAAACTTTACCCCCTTTTCGGTCTACGCTACTGCATACAAAAAAAATAATTGTTTAATGTTCGCTAATTGCAAATTGGATTTTTTTTTGTGATTCGATTATATGGAGTAAAAAAAGTATAAAAAGTATGTACACAAATGCAGGCTTGACGTAGGAGTACGGAAATTTCGTATCCGCGGATACAACAAGGAACAGCGTGATATACTTTGTTACGTGGTTGAGAGTACTACGCCTCTACTGGTTTTTTTTTCTTGTTCTTGAAACTTTACCCCCTTTTCGGTCTACGCTACTGCATACAAAAAAAATAATTGTTTAATGTTCGCTAATTGCAAATTGGATTTTTTTTTGTGATTCGATTATATGGAGTGAAAAAAGTATGAAAAATATGAACACAAATGCAGGCTTGACGTAGGAGTACGGAAATTTCGTATCCGCGGAAACAACAAGGAACAGCGTGGTATACTTTGTTACGTGGTTGAGAGTACTACGCCTCTACTGGTTACCAACAGGAAATGAGATATTTAGTTTTCGCACATTAATATTATATACGGTAAAGAAAGTCATCACGCCACGTTACGAACCTAAGAGAAACTATACATATAAAAATGGATTTTGTCTGTCTGTCTGTCTGATCCATATAGACTTGGAAGGAAACTACTGAATCGAATGACATGAAAATTTGTACGTGGGGGTTTCTGGGGCCGAGAAAGGTTCTTATGATAGTTTGAGCCTCCCTTCCAGAGAAGGCCCCATACAAATGAAACACAATCTTTTGCATAACTCGATAACTAATCGAGTAAATGAAGCCAAACTTGGCACGTTGATGTATTAAGAAGCATGAAATAGTTCTATGGTGATTTCACATCCCTCCCTGTTCTGGAAGGGAGTGCTTCCATACAAACGAAACACAAATATCAGTATAATTCGAGATTTAATCAAGCAAATGAAACCAAACTTGGCGTGTGGTGGTTCACGACAGCAAGAAATAGTTCTGTGGTAGATCGACACCCTTACAAATAAAACACAAATTTCTGCATAACTTATAAAGTATTCTAGTAAATGGAATCAAATTTTGCAGGGTTTTGAGAGTAAAATATGTTTCTATGGTTGTTAGACACCCTTCCCTTCTCTAGAAAGAGGGGCTTCCATACAAATGAAACATAAATTTTTGAATGACTCCAGGATCAATCAAACAAATATAACTAAATTTGGCATGTGAAGATTTTTGGGAGCTAGAAATATTTTCATGGTGGTTCGACACCTCTTTCTTTTCTGGAAGGGAGAGGTACAATAAAACACTCAACTCAAAAACTAATTAAGCAAATGGAACCTAATTTAGTATGTGAAGGTTTTTTGGGGTGATAAATGTTTCTATGATAGTTTGACGCTCTTTCCTACTTTGGAAGAAGGGGGGGGGGCGTACTGGGAAACAGCTGAAAGTGACCAAATACCACTGAATATGGGTATTTCCGTAACCATGATAATGCACAATATGGCTTTTCACGTTATTGTGACAATGCCAAATATCGACCTTAAACACCAATTTGAATTCTAAGACGACGTCTTCCGGTTTCTAGCAAACAGCAGGAAGTTACCAAATACCACCCAATAAAGGGTATTTCCGTAATCGTAGCAATGCATAGACACCAAAAATCAACAAAAGCTGAAAGGAAAGGATGTTCTCATTCCGATAAAACCAATCATTTCAAACGATTTTTCTTTTGAGTTTGAACGTATCCAATGTTTAATTCTATGCACTTGCAGACTATAAACAAAACGGAAGGTGAATCTTTGGATGTAGGGGAAATCAATTTAGAGTGTTTGAAATAATTTAAATAAATAAAAAAATAGTAATAGTAAAAAAAAGCTAGTAATTTATAAAACTGAACCATATCCTACCTACCTGACCTCGTAAAAAGGTCGGGTGTGAATCTGGCATCCGAGTTTAATACGTTATTCCTAAATTCTTTCAAATACGAATTGATTTTCGCACATTTTCTATTTTCAGTGAGACAGCAAGTGGCCGAACGAAAGTAAAGGGAAAACAAGCTTGAGATTGGTGAATGTCTAATCAATTTTAACAAGATTAGTATTGTAAAAAAATTCAAATTATTACACAAAAATCTTGTGCAATATTGTACCTGACGATCAAGACAAACTACAAACTACTGTAAACGAAAATTGTTAACACTTTTAATAAAGACACGAATACACCAAAATACTTGCTGTAAAATGTCTCAAATAAACAAACAAACAAACAAGACACTGGTGTTTGAAATCCGTTCAATGAATATAACGTTGCAGTTTTTTTTTTTGGTTCTGGTTGTATGTCACAGCCGCCAAAGCCAAATGAGTTAATGATTTTCGCACATTCTCTATTTATAGTTCGCCAGTAAGCACCCGAAAGCATGTAAAGGAGAAGCAAGCTCGTGATTGTTGAAAGCAGTGAAACTAAACAGAAAATAATGATTTTCAACTCAACTTTTACTAATTTACCATCGCAAAAAAAATTGAGTGCGACCTGTTTTATAATGATTAGGGTCGCCCTACCACATTATAAAAACTAAAGAAAATATAGAAATATGCAAAATTTAGCTATAATTAAACTTTTATAGTTTTTAGTCCAATGTAGATGAGGTAGTGGCGTAGTTAGGGGGGTTTAGGGTTTAAACCTCTCCAGAGCTTTTCTTTTGATCAATTTTTTTTTCAATGTTAGGGTTCTGCTTTCCTTTAGCAGTAGGGTTGAAATGCTTTATCTCCTCGAAAAAAGTCCCCATGCAATTTCGGTTTAATGGGACTTCGGGATGTGTAGCTTCAAAGTGGTCAAAGTTTCACTTATAAGATCAACGAAAAATATCTGGTGGAGTTTAAAAAAAAAAAATCTGAAAAATCGGCTTTCTGCCTTCAGTTTCAAAACCGAGGTAATTTTAAAGATTTTTGTCAGGGACTTATAGTACAGATTTAAGAATGTTGCTAGATTGATTTTATTAAACAAATTCTACTGAAACCATTTTCTTTTTCAAACTTTGTCCTTTTATAGTTCTTTATTTTGTGCCTTTGAAAACTTTATCGTTATTTTTATTTTGTTGCCTACTCATTGCGCTGCTTTGCGGTCGTCGTTGTTTCTCCCGTGGAAACAAGGTGCACTTAACAAACATCAGCACTTTATTCTGGTTAAGGAATGTCTGGAAATATATTTCATTTGACTATGCAACAGAAGGTTGCATCAAATGTCTGTATGTGAGAATGGAATCTTTCGACTGTACATCGGGAAAAAGGTTGCCGCACGATGGAGTTGAAATTTTGCATGGGAAATTTTTTCGAGAAGACAAAATTTTTCGGAACAATTGCTAAATGAAATCTCAAAAGTTGTTTGCTACTTAAAACGGTTAATTTAAGTAGCACGTGCATTGCACGGCAATCGGCATCGCTAATGATAGCAGGAAAACACTCCATTTTCTAAGTTGTTCTCTCCTATTCTCTCTCTTCTATATTCTCTCGCATTCATTTTTCTACTGCAACGCAACCCGTATTGAAAGTGAGTGATGTGAGTGCGCCAAACCACTGTTTTTCTAATTATGTAACATGATAGTAATTGGTTCAGGTTACTCTCTGTCTCTCAACCTGTTTCTCTCTTCAATTTCGTCAAATTACTCGAACGGAATGTCTAGCTACGCCATTAAGATGAGGCATACATTTTTTTTTCGCTAGCCCGAGAAATAATGTGATAACTTACGTTGGAGGCAGATCAAACAAAAAGTGTAGAACACCTGGAGAAATAAAAAAAAACAATAAAGCAGCTGGAAAATTTAAGAAGTAATCAGACAGGGTGATTGAGGATTGTATGGAGTTAAAATTAATAATAACTCGCATATCGTAACTTATTATCTTAGTTGGTGAGAATGTTTCTAAAAAGAGCCAATCGAATTATGAAGCAGATGACAATTTTTAAAATTGAGTTAGAATAACGGTGTTAGAAAAACTAGATTTCATGTAACTTTCTCGAAACATTATCGAAATTATATCGACGTATGATGAAGAAGTGCGTTGCGATCGTTATCGTTATTTTTTATAAATCAATAAGTTTATAAAGCGGAAAAATCACACTTTTGAAATGTTAGTAGAAAAAGTTGCTTCGCCAGGTACAATCGTGAGAATACTGTTCATTATCGGTGGGCCCATAACCTGTGCTGCAAAATGCTCGTACATACTACAAGTTAATGGGAACTCGAATAATAACAATAATGGAATAATAACAAGAAGGTCACTTGACACAGTTTTGTTCTTCTTTCTGATAACGTTCAATTGCGTTGTGTTTAATGGCGCCGATGAGGCAACTGCAACTAGTAAATTTAGACTGTCCTTAATTGGAGTAAGTGTGAAAGCACAATGTTACCATCGGAGGGGCGTACATTAACATTGATAACGCCATCCGAAAAATGACTTCAGGATGCAAAGCCTGCGAGCAGAGTAAACAACATTATGTGACACATTAACTGGTATTATGATAATGAGTAAACAAACCATAATAGGAAATGGATTGCCACAGGAAGGGCAATTATGTAAAGCTAAGCTCATTCTGGCTGCTCCAAAATAAATTTAATTCTGTACTTAAGTTTGAAATTTCCTGCAATTAATTTAAGAATAATTAATGTGGAACCCATCATGAGATTCACTCTCGGATGGAATAATTTATTCAGATAGCGAAGGCCACTTCGACTGCTCAAACTGAACGGCCCTGACAAAGTGGGGTGAAAATAACGATCTGACCCTATCCAGACGAAAGCCGCTCGGCTGCTGTTGGCGCCTGCTGCGATCTTCACGTGTGCAGTCTTTTCCGGTCATTCAATCTTCTTCCCGATTCAAGGACAACGTTGCGATTATTGCTCTCTCTCTCGCTTGCGAGATCGGACGTGTCAGTCGAATAGATGGTAAAAAAAATACATTTTTAACATATTCTCGGCCGCTCAATTACGTGTATTTCTTCCGGAGCGCTGCTAAATTTAAATATGCAAAGTTCGCCGCTGCGCTTCGTGTGTTAAGTTAGTTCGATGCTCACAACGAACGACGCGACGCGACGCGGACACCATGGAAACCAAGAACATGGCGGGAGCTTGTTTATTTATTTCTGTCGCTTTTTCTTCCCTCGTGTTGGGGCTGGAGGGAGGGTCAACGAACCAAAAGCACGAGTGCGGGGTTTATGCAAAATAAGATTGATTGGATTGGAAGCTGTTGAAAAGTGTTACTAGTTGAGCATTAGAAGTGAGAATTTGGATAATTGACACAATTCATATAGGGAAGAAATATGAAAAAATCGCCGAAAAATTGCCCCCTTTTTTCCTCAAAGCTTTTCGTAGGTTGCTTTGATGATCGCGCTTCGGTTAACACCTCTGATGTGTTGTGAGTTTGCTATTTTTGTTACTGAAAGCAATCGATAATTTTGCCAGTTAAAGGTTAAAAGTGGCGAATAATTTTGTTGTTGTTTGGTTGTACTTCTCGTTGGAACCTTTGAAACAAATCAGAAAGGCCTACCACGGAGTACAACGTAATTGATTTTTTGTGCCTTACAGAATGGTTCATCATTATCATTATACTTTTTCATCATTATCGGGTTCTAGTACTTTCTCAACCGTAAATGAAATAAAAAAAGCATCTCGCAGACACAGCTGATAAAACCGGTTTGAGGCAGCGCAATTTGGTTGCAACTTCTTTGAACCGGTAATTTATTTGTGAGGAAAGAATAACATCTCATTTCGTTACAGCGTATTACCGAAAATCATTCAAATTCAACCGGGCTTGACGCTGCTAATTTCTACTTTTAGTGCTCTGTTGTACTTAGCAATTACCGCCCCGCATGGCGACACAAGTTTCTAACAACAAATACGTCCATGGGTAATAAATATGGAATATAGAAAAACAATATTAAAAGTGCATGCGGTTGCGGCCCTGCGGCTGGTTGTGCAATTAGTGCACATATTATTCCAGCTGCTCCCGGCCCGGACCGGACGGCATGCGGCTGCCGCATGACAAAAGCCTACCTTGGTGCCCGTTCCTGGTTGGTTGTCAACGGCATCGTCGCCTATTGCGAATACGCACATAGCCCCGCGCGCGAGGGACTGCGCTTCTGTTGTTTTGACAACCGATCACGCTCGCTACGGCTGCTGGCTGACGCCCGTGGTTTATTGTTGTGGCCTGCTGTGATTAGAGCTGGTCAAGTCCCGTCCCTTGTCCCGTAGTTTGTAATTCTAATCACGTTTCTTTTACTCTTTTTTTTTCTTCCAGATTAAAGTGTTATTCCACCCATCGTAGCCTCTATACTCTTCAGTATTATTGTGCCCAGTTGGTAGCACTGTCGCCTCGACAAGCTTCGACCGATAGATAGAAGACGACACACCAGCAGCGGAAGTAAAAGCAGTTCGAATTACCTCCTATTTAGCTAAACAACTAAACTAAGAAACTAAGATACGATGACGTCCTCCAAAGAATTTCTAGCGGATGATGAACTCCAGAAACCAACCGGTGAGTTTTTTTTTTCGAAAAGATTTTTGTCAAGGGTTGTAATTGTTTTTATTACACAATAAACACACTATCAGACTTCCGCTTTCCAAGCCGTTCAGAACACAAAGGGATGATGGAATTATCGTCACCGGTGCTGCACTATACCTACGGGTATCTCAACTATGCGTTGTTTGTCGCGCCATTTTAGTACTCTAGCTCAGACGTGCCCCGGATGAGCAACACAAGCGCTTATTATGGGTAAACCACCGCCGCACCGGCAGTTTGGCGATGTTTCACGGTGAATACTAATCTTTAGGAATGTATTTATCTGTTTTTTATTTGTTCGCTCCATTGACATTGGCGAATGACCGCTGCATGTTTCCGCTCCATTGATAGTTTCGCACTTTGAAACGATGCGTCTAGCATCGAAACTCTACAACACGCCTGCTTTGCCGTTAGTTGCGTTGAAACGTTTACCTGTCTTGAATTGAACCTGTCAACACACGAAACTTGAATATCTATTTTGGTCAGTAGGCCTTGACTGTAAAAGTACCGGTGCGCGAAGCAGCGGCGCGGCGCTTCAGCATATGTTACAAACACGTGCGCAGGGCCGCTACCTGTGATGTTACCTAAGGTCATCTGTTTTCTGTTTCGTCTGGTTCAGCAAAGGTGAAAAATATCACACAAGCGAGACCGCAACGAGCCACGAGTGTAGAAATTAGTTTTTAGCACTTGATTGCGAAAAGACGAGTCAGCACTTTTCCAGAGCAGAGTTGCGCTTAGCCACCGCTAATTGAGTAGCATCATGCAGCTTATTTATCACACAATAATTTTCTGCATCTTGGGTAAGCGGCTATCAGTATTTTAAAGTTTGACCTTGTTAGGCTTTTACACCCATCGATTAGCCAATCGCGATTGAATCCGCGACTGATAAGCGAGTTAGCTTCGAGTTCGCGTCGTTAGAGGAATCATCGTTCGAACGGTGTTAGCCACCTATCGGCGGCTAGCGGTTTTACGGGGTAGCCCTCTGGCGGAATTCGCGCAAAACAGTCGCTGTTAAGTGGGTTTAACTTGAGAAGCTTCTTATCAGTTGTTCATGTTGTTCGGATTTTAAGCATCGAACGACGATGACAACTTCGTCGATGCACCGACGGTATTGTTTGTTTACATGCTGTTCTCGGCGATGTTTGAGCGTCCGGTGCTTATCAGTGCAGAAAATATGGCGAGGTTTGCCATACCGGGTTGAATGTTATCAACTCGAGCAAGAAAAAACCGCACAATAGAACAGGACACACGTGAGGCGGCGTAAAGTTGAGAGGAAGGTTAAGTGTTTGGTTTAGGAGGACACACAACGCGGCGTCAAGATACTAGACTGTGTTTGGACTACATTCTAGACGTTTTTTTGCTCTCTGCCTTTGTTGATTGGAAAAGAACGAACGAAATGATGTGGATTCTGCGAAAAAAAAAAAATCATGAGGAATATAGAGTTGAAACTAAAAAGGAATCACAAAAATTGACATTTCTGTGTATTGCAACCGCGATGTCCTTTTTTCATTCTTTTCAGTAAAGCAGTCGACTTAGTCGAACTACTCGATTGAAAATCGACTCGACTCGACTGCTGTGATACCAAAATTGGTCAGTCGAGTAAAGTGGCTCTCGAATCATCTTATGGCTTATTCCAGCGGTTCTCAACCTTTTTTTGACCGCGTACCTCTTGGCAACACTTTCCAAATCAATTGTACCTTCTGGTTTGGTTTGTTTTCGCAGAAAGGGTGACAGTAGTGGTAGATCGCGTTATGTAGTCTAGCTCAGGTTTAAATTGAACTATGGTTTGTTTAATTACAACAGCCAAATTTTAAGAGCAAGATTGAAAAACAAATTAAATAATATAACAAAAAATTGCTTCGCCCGCCATTACTGATTTTTATTTCGCGTACCCCCTAAAGGCTGTCGCGCACCCCAGGTTGAAAACCGCTTCTATCTAAAGTGTGCAAAAATGAGTACAAACTTGTCACCGTCCTCCTCAGATTTGACTGAAAGTTTGTAAATTTTTTATATAAGGTCACTGTGTAGAATTCCCAAAAATCGGCACTTAACGATCAGATCACTCCTAGCTCCGTGAGATCCTCTCATATTTTGAATTTTCGTCGAAAACTCTCACGTTATTTGAATTATGGCCGAACATTCATAACGTTTAGAAATCAACTGATGCATCATTTTTTCAAATATTAGTCAAGGAATCCAGAAAACAAAATTGATTTTGAGCGGCAGTGTTGCCATTTATATGCTTTTTGCATTTGAAAAATTAAATTACATTTTCCGGCAAATTAGTCTATTTCGATTTCAAATTCGATAATTTCATCAAGTTGCTGAGTAAATTTTACACGAGAAACGTTTGTCATCCCGAGGTATTATAAGCTAAACTCGAGTTACATCATTTTTTATGAAACAAAGTCAAAATTTCTCTGTTGTTAAGCATTCAGCAAGCAAAAGCTATATACGGCTCTTCATTTATTGGAGAAACTCGCGTATTTTCCAACGATGTATGCTCTCTGTGTTATTTGAGGTCATTAGTTTTGAGAGTTTTTAAAATATTTACTATTTATGCGAATACACTAAAGTCGCTTTTACGCGGGGGATACGTGCCGCGTAAAAAAAACCGCGTAAATTCCGAAATCCGCATAAGAAAAAACTGCGTAAATTCCGGAATCCGCCTAAAAAACCTGCGTTAATTCTGCATTCCGAGTGAAGAGAAACCGAAATCCACGTAAAAAAAATCCCGCGTAAATTCCGGAATCCGCGTAAAAAAACCGCTTAAATTCCGGTATCCGCGTAAAAAACGCGTAAATTCCAGAATCCGTGTAAAAAAAGCCGCGTAAAACCGCGTAAAGAGCGACCTTAGTGTATTAGATTTTCCTAGATTTATATTTTTCGGTAAACTTTCCACAAATAAAATTCAACCAGACCACAAAATTTAACTATAGGTTGGAAAGAGAAGGAACCTGTTTTTTATATCTATTATTTTTCATGAAGTACACAGAAAGATTTGAGGTTTTATTTTTCAACGTATTATTGATGAACTGCTAAAAACTAAGGATTCTTCAACTAGAAATATGGATTTGGTTATGTTTCAGATTCCAGAGAATTGAATAAACTAAGTTAGTGAAGAAAATGTTCTAGTGAAGAATGTAAAATGAAGGAATAATGAATGAAATTCAAGCAAAAGACGGTGAGAATGATGAGTAGTAAAGACTAGAGAAAAGAATAAATGTTCTGAAATTTATGGCAGCAAAAAATAATTAAAGAGGAATAACAAAGCTTTATATTTTAGATTAGAAAGAAAGTAAATAAATGATAGGAAAAAGAAAAGAATAAGATAAATGAACGATTAAATCTACGTAGTTTAAACTAATACGAAACCGTACAGATAAAAATCTTTACCATGCTAAACAGCATGATGTTGCAAGGCAAAATGTGAAATACAATAACAATACTTCCTTTCAACATAAAAAAGCAAAGCCTTGGTGCTACATTCCGTATCGCAATTCGGCCTGTTAAGTGTACAGAACAATTGCGGGGTTAGCACTACGATCCTACTGACACTAATAGTCTCTCCCGAGCCGAGACTCGAACCTACGACGACTGGCTTGTTAGGCTAGCGTCATACCTCGAGACCAGCTGGGAGAGCCTTTCAACATAAGCATTTCAGATTTTGAAGCACGGAAAATTGAGTGATAATGAGGAGTAAATGAAAAAATATTTCTGATTCAAATTACATGAAAAATCATTATTTGCAATCATAAGGTATGATTTACATAAAAAAAACTGCAAAATAATTTTTGCTCCATTCAACGACAAGCTTGAAAGTTTTTTTTCTCAAGTCTTCCTCTCGACTAACGCACGCTTGGAGCGGTCCTCTAACATTTCGGTGCCAGTGTTGTATTGCTCTGCCTTCAAAGCTTCTGTTTGCTTCTAATTCCACCTTTTCATATCAGTGTAATCGCTTGCCAGAGAGCCATATTTCAACCGAAGGGGAAAAAGTTCGTTACACAACTCCTTCAATTTAACGATTGTATTGTGAGCTCAAAGAAGGGGAGCGTTGTCTTGGTGTTAGAGCACTTTTTCCTTCTCGATGTCGTTTCTCCTCAGAAAATCAACAGCGTGTAGGAGAATTTCTTACACTGCGAAAACAACTGCTCTTACACGCACTGGTGGGTAAAGCGACGCACTTGCTTAGGACCATACAAAAAATATCGCAGTGGAATCTGAAATATTTCACCAGAAAGATAAGAAACTGGTGTGAGCTTCCTCACGTGGAATGACATTACGCTCAATAACTACACAACAGAGTTCACTGCAGTGCTTTTACTGTGTGTCGCTAAACCATGTATCAAATGAGGGGAGCATCTGGGTAGGAAAGAAGTTTGCGTTGTTTGCTTTCCATCTCGAACTGACTGCAGAGTGTAGATTGGACTCAGCAGTTTGAGCATTTTGATGTGCTCCTTGTCGACTTGATGATACTCGAACACCTAGTTCGAATATTGCAGCACCTCGAAAAGTTTAACATCACCTGAAATGGGTGAATTTATATGTAAGCTTATCTCGTGATTCCGACAACCTAGTGAGTTGTGGTCTTCAGCGAAGTTTTTCAGGAGTTCAATGGCTTCTCGTTAACGAATAGTATGGCTTGGAACCCAGCCGCAATACAGTGTATATACAGGTTTAAATATTTTGAACTAAATTTATCGCATTAAACGGACTACCTAGAAAGTTGTCGTCTTCAGCAAAATTGTTTAACAAGGCAAGGGTTTTTATTCGGTGCGGAATTCTTCAATAACGCAAGAAGTTTTCAGTATTTTTCTCATACTTTATCTCGCGAATTCATCTTCCAAAGTTGCGGACTTCAGCAAAGTTCTTCAGGAGGTCGCTAGTTTAATGTTTGCTTCGAGTGTTACGAACTAAAATGTTCACTTAGAGAGTTGCATTATTTAGCAACTTAGTGATTTAAATTTCTCAGAAGAAAAAATGCAATTCAAACTATTTATTGTTCAATTTCTTTTCAACAATTGATTTACTAAAATTTCATCTCAATTTCATTTAAGTTTTTGTTTTTTGTTTTGGTTGTTCAGCGTGATCATAATAAGAAGGATTGTGTGCATAACGGTAGAATTCTGCGCTAAACTATCTACCAACAAGAAACGCTTGATCTTCTGAAAAACTTGCTGAAAACCGTAACTTCTTTTTTAAGGTCTGAACATGGAAAATTTCGTGCACACTAGCGTCACGTGAAAGTGGAATTCCACATTAAACCGTCCATCATCCAGAAGCCCTAGATCTTCTGAGTAAGTGTTTTTAAGTTTTGACATAAGACTATGTCTTTCAGGAAGTTCGGCTACTGAGGGGTGTAAAATGAAAATCTGAAAACGGAAAAAGGGAAAAATATGTTCTATATCAAATGCTAATAATTCGGCAAATTTGCTATGGATTGTCGTTGCTCTTGCAGCAAACGATGGGATAATTATCCATGCATCCGCTCAAATGCAGAAAATTGTAATTTGATTATTCGAACTATTGAAAATTGTCAAACCTTGTTAAAACTCATATTTTGGCCTCTGATCGGTCGCGTAATGCCTGCTTTTCTAAGCACGGTCGAAAACCTAGTAAAACAGGAATGCACTTTCTGGACCTTTCTGGACCCAGCCTGCTTCTGCTTAAATTAATCAGTTCACTTATGGATGGCCATTAGGACGCTCTAACTAAGCAGGAGTGGGTAGCAGCAATACGGGTAACGGATAGCCGCGAGCATAGGTGCATTTGCCAGCACTTTCTGTAGTGAAAAGCTGTATTGTGACCGTCAAATTTTCAGTGTTAAAACAGCTCTTCTTTCTGTTGTCAAAAGAGTGTCTGATTCCAGAAACAGCATAGAGGTGCGATCAGCACTATATCAGATATTGAATCAAACAACAAATCGTCCTTTTGAGGACAATTTAATAATTAATTTGAAAACCTAATATTTCCTCGTTCATCATTACACTTTACTTATATTATCGGAACGGTTTGACAAAAGACCCTTGTAAATTCGACATCACTTTCATGTCTCAGCACGAATAGAATTTTCTTTTCCTTCAGCAATATGCAACACCCAACAGCAGCGTAATAAATTGTTGCGTAACTGAGAACAGCATCTTCTGTTATCTGCTTTTATACGACACGAAAACGCTTAATCAAGCCTAAATTATGTAAACACTGTACTATTGATAATGATCAAGCCTTTTTTTTCATACTCGCTTTCCCTAACACGGTCGATAGAATTATATACCATGTGAACCAGGAATGCACTCTGCCTGCCATCTGAACAACTTTATGTAGTTCTGCGTCAAACTTGCGGTAGCTTTGCATACAACCATTCTGTTTTTTTTATGAATATCCAAACAACTAGCAGAACTTTTGATCAAAATTTTTATATTCTCTGATTTCCTTTGCTAATTTCGTTCATATTGCATTCTTGAGAATGTCTTAACTCAAAAAAGTTTCGAATATATTAGTAAAATAGGCACAGAAATTGTAAGCAAATCGATGTGAATCTGACTTTACTTCTTTAAAGGGCTGTGTCTCGAGTTTTGCTCATAATACCATAATACCTGATAAGTTTTTTTTAAGTAAAATTTTCTCAGCAATACGATGGAACTGTTAAATTTCCATTCAAGATATGGGTCATTCCATACGAAGTGATCACGAAAAAGTACAAACTTAGACACGACCATCAAAAGCAAAGCAAAAGCAGCTATCATTATTTTAAATTTGATAATTTCATCGTGTTTCTAAGAAAATTTCACGTAAGCAACAACTATCATCTCGAGGTAATACGAGCCAATCTCGTGATATAACATTTTTACGAAAAAAGTTGTAAATTTCGTAATTATTTTTTTTTAACAATTTATAGACGTGAGACACCCGAAAAATAGTAATAGGTGAGTTTTGAATAAAATAAAACTAAATGAAATTTAGTTTTAAAATACAAACATAATCTATCTGGTAACACTTCCGGTCAAAAACAATATTTTTTCTGGATTCATTTGTTTATTTTCTTCAAAATTCACCTATAACTATTTTTCGGGTGTCTTATGTCTATAAATTATAAAATAAATTAACTAAGAAATTTACAACTTTTTTTCGTGAAAATGTTATATCTCGAGATTGGCTCATATTACCTCGAGATGATAGTTGTTTCTGACGTGGAATTTTCCAAGGAACACGATGAAATTATTAAATTTAAAATAAAACACTTTCGACGACACTCTCGCTGTTACCTGACTTGTTTGTTGCTAAATTAAGCATTTATGCTGTCGGAAAACCAATGAAATGAACAAAACGGTTTGAGCTTTTTTTTCCCTTCCAATATTCAAGATTTCGAAGGAGGGGGTGACATAAAATGAAAATAAAATTTGTAACGGCCTAAATAAAAATTGCTTAAAAACGGCGAACGACAGATTTTATTTTTTTAAATGCTGTAACTCGAGGTTCAAGTGTTTTTTATGTAAATTTTCTCAGACAACAATAAAATTACCAAGTTTCAAATCACAATATACTCATTTGCCGGGAAATATAATTCATATTTTCAAATGCAAAAGTAATAAATCTGGTAACACTGCTGCTAAAAAAATTTATATTTTTTTGGATTACCTTTTATCAAGAATAATGTATCAGTTTATTTGTTGCTGTTATGTATTTGTAGCCAATTGTAAGAAACAAAGAATTTTCGACATTCAACGGCACTTTTAATGGAAAGGGTAGTGAAAAATGAGAATAAAAAGAAAAATCTTAGAAAAAAAAGTAATAAAATCATTTTTAATTATTTTTTAATCGACTTTTTGTACTGTTTTTTTCATTCAATTGTGTGTTGACAACCTCATTTCTATTTGTTGTGATTTTGCCATATAGGAAATACAATGAAAATTGTTGAAAAAATTAAGCAAAAGAGGTTAAGTTTAGAAAATAAAACAGTTTCAAGAAAAAGCGAAAATAATACAAAATACAATAGAAACTGAATATAATTAGTGAAACTATAAACGGAAACGAAAAAACAAAACTTTAAAAAAAGAAAATAATTACAAGAAGAGAGTAACACTCAAATTGATAAAAATAACTGTGAGCAGAGGCAAAAAGAAAAAAATAAACAAGGATGATGAGCCGGAAAATATGTGTTTTCGGTGAGAAATTTTGAACCTAAATGAAACAACAAACCGAATGAACATGACCATCGTTCATTTTGTATTGTGTATAACGGATTAATATTTTCACCGAGGCCACTGCCGGTACCCGCATAGCTGTCCCATACTGATTTTTGTCACTTTTGAGTTATCATCGGGAATCGACTTAATTGTTATCATATTTTCCGAAAAAAATCTAAAATTGATACTTTTGTTTGGAAAAACATGGAAAAAATACCAAGTTGTGTTTGTCCCATATTGAAAGTACCCGCATTACAGTCCCACTGCATAGTGGTACATACTGAGAACATATAATCTTGCTCCAAATTAGTGTATATCGGATAACCTTAGGCATATAGAAGTATGTCATTCAATTAACTAGACTAATGTTGTTTTTCTGTAGTACAATCTACGTTGCTGGTGATACTGCCGGTTGCTGGTTGAATTTATATGGGATGGGACAAAATATGCGAGTACTTTTGAAATGTACCCGCATATTTTGTCCCATTTTGTCTTTTTTTTTTCAGGTTATATAACGTAAAGCCAATTCCACCCATGGTTTTTTGTTCTCAACGTTAAACTTGTGGTGCCATGAAACTGTTCTGGTCATTGGTTTTGGATGTAAAAGCTGGAAATCAGAAAATTTACGGATAATTTTAAATCGCCGTTTTCTCAACATGTTGTTTTTCATTATGGGACAGTTATCCGAGTACCGGCAGGACCAATGCAGTCAAACCGATTTGGATATTTGCGGCTTACATTTACCACTCTTAGCCGGAAATATTTGTCACCACAAATCTGCCCGGCAACTGCGGATTTTAACCTTAGCTACACAAAGTCAATGTCACAAGAGGAGCAGCACAGTGGGCGAGCAAAGTAATAGCAATAGTGTCTTTTCAATGTACGCGAAATCTATTCCATGGATTTGACCGAAATGTGAAATGGAGACACTCGCTGTTCAATTGATGATAATTGGGTAACCTACGATACGCGTCTACGTGCAGATGAAAAATATCTTATTTGCAGAAACAATTACGATGACGTAAGTCAACGTTTCGGAGGCTCGAAAACAGTCACTTAAGTCCAGCTTCCTGGTTTTAACTTAACTGGGAATAATAACTTATTCTGAGTGATTGATTCAGAATAGTGAAATAATTTCAATATTTTATCGTATTACAAGTGCGGTACTGTTGACGAAGACTGTCGATATTGTCCACCGCACAATTTTGGTCAGAGTTGCGGTTGGTTTTTGTATGGGGTAAAGCACAACACTTGAATGTAGTAGTGAGAAGCCACGGTGTTTTTTTTTTCAAAACGCGCCGCACCGCGTGGGTAAATTCGACCGGCGTCACGCGTGGTTCCACAATTTATAGCATGCTCTACCGGTCGCCTGATCGTAATAGCCTGCCGCCGCCTTCTGCGTACGCACGTGCTTTGTTGAGGTTTGCGATGGAAATAATTTTTTTTCAGATTGTTTGGCAGTGGAGACGCATGGTTAATGACGAATCGAAAGCCGAACAGGAGATTACGGTTACCGGACGCGCGAATAATGCGATTGCATGCGAATTAAACTCAAATTCAGATTAGCCGATAATTCAGCCGTGGCGTTGAAACGATGTGGCGAAATCGCTTTAATCGTAAATACTTGTAGCTTCAAGGCCGCTGCAGCGAGGACCACTCCAAAGTAGAGAGGCCGGTGTGGGTTAACAGAAATGTCATAAAGATAGGATTTATCGGAAATCGCTATCGCAGTAAGGTTTCCCCTGTTTGGACTGCCAAGACTGCTAAAATGATGAACGACGATGACAGCGAAGATGATGATAATGTTGGTAATGGTGACATTCGTAGTCACGAGAATGTGACACATTTGTTTGGGCAGACGATTAGCGCTTAGTAGCTGCTAGCAATAGGACGCACTGCACATGCCACCGCTTGCTAGGTTTTAATTGCAGAGTCGGCGCTTGCTAATCTACTGTGTGCTATTTTTTTAGCCGCCACATATTTGAACATACCACAATTTAAACGACCAGCCACTTTATGGGAGGCTGTAAAGCCGAGGCTTTATTGCTTCCATGGAACACACATTGTGCGTGTGGGAAATTTACCGAAACTCTATTCGACACTTTAAACATCTCGAGCGCTGCTTGTTTTATGACTAATGCAAATCGTGGGTGGGCTTGTTGAAAGATAAGCATTGTTTCAACGATTTGGCGAATTCGGCAAATTTGGTATTCCGATGCTCGGAGTAACAGTTTTTATCTTGATCGTGCGGTACCGCACTTCAGTTTATCACCGAATACAAGAAAGGGTGTGTTACTCATTACTGTATAAGCTCGAAAGAAGTACACTACAGTATTGGCATTGCTAATTGAGGTTTGGTAAAGATAAGATACTGGTATAATTGCATTTTTTGTTGTTGCAGATCGATTGGTTGATAATCTGCATGGTCTTGAACAATATTTGACTGCTTTTAATTCACAGAAAATTATTAGGTTCATATTTTTTTCTAATATATCCAAATCTCCATTCCAATCATAATCCAATTTTCGAGCCAAATTCTACTTGTAATTCAATCTTTAGGCCGTTACAAATTCTATTTACATTTTATGTTACCCCCCTCCCCCACCCCCCCTTCAAAAATCTTAAATATTGGAAGGGGAAGAAAAAAAAGCTCAAACCGTTTTGTTCATTTCATTGGTTTTCTTTTTTTTTTGGTTTTTTAAATGCTTAATTTAGCAACAAACAAGTCAGGTGACAGCGAGAGTGTCGTCGAAAGGCAAGCGAAATAAATAATAATAATAATAAAGTGTTATTTTTCAACATTTATTTGAGTGCAAGTTACAAACGTCATAACTTGCTCACAAACTTTGATCAAAGATATTTGTTTTTTTTTTTCGTCTCGGTGTTATTTAGTTTTTGCCACCCCCTCTGCTAACTTTGATAACCTTGGACATAAAAAGAATTCGAAATTTGTCAGACCAATCTCAGTACAATTTCATTCATATCTCATAAACTAATCAAAATTATAATTCGAATTCCAGTTTGTAATCCAATTTTAATTCCAATTCCAAGCTGCATTCCAATTCTAATTCAATTTCTTACTAAATCCTGATTCTATTTCTATATCCAATCTTAAACATAATCCAAATGTTAATTCGATTCTCCATTCCAATTTTGATCTTAATTGCAGTTCTAATCCCAGTTCCAGTCCCAGTCCCAGTCCCAGTCCCAAAACGACTGCTATTATGGACTTAAGAAGTTAATCCTCGATTTTTGGTTTCTAGATATTATTACGATTTGATTCTGTTACTATTCACTTATTGGATTTCCTAATGGTTTTTGGTATCTGGTGAACCTAAGATAATACTTTCCGTAACGATGTTCATTATATTAGATGTTTTACGGGAGAATTTTGTAACAACCAACTTTGGTACAAAACATAAACTGTATTTTCACTCACTCTAATCAGTCGATGTACAGGGCGGGGGGAAAAATGGCCGTCTAGCGGCCATCATGGGTTCAGCACGTGCATGATTCAGGAGTAATTAAAGCAAGCACACAATTCAAGCCACTGATAAATGATATTTTTAGACTGCAAGTCACAAAGTCGACGTCAGAGCAATCAAACCCGACAGCCGGCAGCAGCAAAACAGCGGTGCAAATCGCCTCATGTTCGTTTTAGACTTTTTGATTAGCACTTCCGAGGTTGGCAGCCAGCATTTTATTAGGCCATTGTAAACGCTTCCAAATTTTAATTAATAGATGTTAGTTAATGGATTTAAGCACCTCTACCTTTTATTTCGTCCGCACTTATAAAGCGAAAAAAAGAGTGCGGCTCGATCGAATAGCGCACAATTTCTCGATAGCAAACGTCACAAATATGCGCATATTTAATTGTCGGTTGCTTGGACAGACAGGTTCGCCTACGCCTACTTTACCACCACTAGTAGTGCCCAATAGTGGGCGCTACCTCTGGTGACAACAATGTTGCAGATGCTCTAATCTGTGTGTGAACAATGCGGGTGGCAAACTTATCCTATCCCCGGGTCCGGTTAAGCCAGACAGTGACAGATTGACAGACAGTGCTGCAGTTCGGGAGTTTGCAGTTTCGTTGGTGGCCTTGCTCCAGGTGTGCAATGTCGGACTGGGTCGGAGTGCACTGTTTGCGTTTCACTACAAAAGCACCGTAGAGGGGGAAGGGGTCCAATCACGCGACTCGGCTTTGACGATGCGCGCTCTGTGTTTTTTGGGGGGTCATCGTGCGCTACAAGTGCCGTCGTCGCCGTGCTCGGTCTATCTCGTGCGCGACATGAATGTGTATTTATAACACACATGGTGTTGATTCAGAAAAAAGTGACTCGCTCGCGATCGAGTAGTCAGTATAGTAGTTGTGTCGCGCTTACCCAGGCACCGACACCAAGCAAGAGAGCTAAGTAGCCGGTTGTTGTTCGCGTTGCTTGGTAAGTGTCTGTGTGAGATCGCTTCGCGACGGCACACAGTGGGACCAATCTTTAAAAAATCAGATTAAACCTATTCCTGACGTTTTACCGTGTAAAAGTTTTCGTTTTCTGAACTTTTTCTGAACGTTACCCTACACACTTAGATTTTATTGCCGAGAGCTCAACAGCTGATAAATTCAGTGAAATGTTTTACAAGTTTTCGGCAGGATTTTTAGAAACTTCGGCAAACGAAATGTGAATACATGCTGGCTTACGGTAGATCGATATATTTGCTGAATGTTCGTCGAAATATATTGCTGACATTTGTTGAACACTTCGCCGAGCTTGATCAGTTGTTCGGAAGTTTGCCGAGATAAATTAAGTGTGTAAAATCAGTTTACAAGCAGTCTTTTACACAATTAAAATTTATTCTAAGGAAAATCGAAAGTTGAATAAAAACTTTTTAAAGTTTTAAAAATCGAAAGCTGAAAATCGATTATTAAAAGAAGGAAAATCTTGAACAAATAGCAACAACCGAAATTGTGGGTTTCTTCTCACTGCTCGATACCGGGCAGTGAGAAAGCGGACTCTTTGGCAAAGGTGGGCGCAACAAATGGTGACATTTATGAAAGATCAATTGCCTCAAATGATTTTTTTTGCACTTGTACGTCAGAATGCGATCAGTTGGCGAAATTCTTGGACTAAAGGGGAATTGGATATTAGATGTAGGTCGAGATTTCATGCGCGTAATGTCTCGGCTTATGACCAATCACTATAAATTCGACGCGCATCTCCGTTGTGTTGGGCTCGGGGAAAGTGGTATCTCTACCTGTGGTGAAGGTTATAACGACATAGAGCACGTTGTTTGGTCATGCCCTGTACACCGTGACGCCAGGTCAGAATTAATAGCTGCCCTTCAGGCCGGAGGTAGGCAGCCGGCTGTCCCTGTTCGTGATGTCTTGGCGAGCCTTGACATACCCTACATATCCCTTATATACGTTTTCCTAAAACCCATCCATGCCCCAGTCTAGTCCCGTTGCTCTCCGCTTATATCCAACAAAACGACAAGAACACGTTGAACCCAAAGCACAGATCCAGCAACTAGACCCACATACCTCCAGAACCCGAGGATTACAAGCCCCTGTCCCAGCTAATGACATCGTGGCTCAGCAGAACATACTATATATACTGCACAAGAACGAATTTAGACGCTGGGGGCCCTAGAAAAAACTAGAAAAGCTAATATAAAATCCATTGTTTGGATTCAAAAATCAAAAATCTAATAATAGTGTTCAAAAATTCCACATTGTAGATCGAAAAAAAAAACAAAAGTAAATTAAAAATCCCGTATCCAAAATCCAAAGGAAGAGCTCGAAAACTAATCAAGCAAATAGCACCAAATTTGGTATGCTGAAAGGGAAGATTCCCATACAAATGAAACACCAATTTCTTCACAACTCAAGAGTTGCATGATTGAACCAAATTTGGCATGTGGTGGTTTTTGGAGGGAAAAAATATTTTCATGGTGGTTGGAAGGGACGGTTTTTATACAAATCAAAAACAAATCTATGCATAACTCGGGAACTAATCAAGCAAATGGAATTGGTATATGGAGGGAGTAAGAAATGTTTCTATGATTATTCGACACTCCTCCATACCACGGATGCGGGGAGGGGTCTCCAATACAAATTAAACAGATATTTGCCTAAAATGATCGGGATTATGTACATGAGCCAAAAATTGACTCAAGAAGCCATTTTTAAATCCAAGAGTTTCTGGAAAATACCCGAATATGACCAAATACAATACCACCCAATGTGGGTGTTTCCGGAGCCAGAATGACGCCCAGAGGCAAGAATCTTAGATGATCGGTTTATGGAAAACAGCCAAAGGTGACTAAATACCTCCTAATATGCGTATTTCCGAAACCGTTATGATGCACATAAACTAAATATCGTCCTCAAACACCATTTCAAATTCTAAGATGGCCGAATATTACCCAATATGAGCATTTACAGAACCAGAATGATGCTCAGAAGCCAAAAATCGACTGCAGGTGCAATTATGAATTTAAAGATGGCGATTTCCGGTTTCTGAAAAACAGCAAAAAATGACTGTATACTAGGTTGTCCCAAAAAAAATCGATGTTGAAAAAGTCAAGGTGCTCAGCCCTAAATTGTAAGATAATGTTATTTATAGCTTTTTTGTAGAACATTTCAACCTTCTAAAAAATCGTTTCCAGGTTGCCCAAACGTGATTTATGAAAAAATGACTTTTTCAAGCTACAAACCCCTTCTTTTGCATTTTTTTCAAATTCTGTTCGATTCCCAAATTTTTCCATATATTTTTTATTTTTGTTGGGTTGTTTTTGAATATTTTGCACGGTTCAGTTTGGCATTGTACTCAGTTTTTTGACTCCCAGAGCCCATTGAACATCTCAAATAAAATAATTTTTCTAATAATTTTTAGATGAAACCTTTCAAAACACGAATAAAAAATTTTTTGATCAAGAACTGGAATTTTCATTGCAAAGTGGAATTCGCGACGAAAATTTACATGAAAAAAGATACTTGATATCTTATCGGGGAGCTGAAATTTTGGCATTTTTTTATGTGATGGAAAACTTTGCATTTTGAAAACATTTTTTTTAGAAAGTCGAAATGTTCTACAAAAATGCTATAAATAACATTATCTTTCAATTTAGGGCTGAGCACCTTGACTTTTTCAACATCGATTTTTTTTGGGACACCCTACTGTATACGACCCAATATGGGTATTTCCTGAATCTAGGTGATGTACAGAAGCCGAAAGGCGATAATGTTCTCATTCCGAAAAAAAAACCAATCAATTCAAACGATTTTCCTTTCGAGTTTGATTGTATCCAATATCCGATTCGTCACTCATTTGTCGACCATAAATAAATTGCAAGGGATCAATCAATTTGGAAGGTTTGAAATTATTCAAATAAAGAATGATGGACGGGACGAAGTTTGCCGGGTCCGTTAGTTTGAAATAAACAACTGACGATTCAAAAATCGTTACTTTCAATATTCAAAGTATTATCGTTATTTCGAAGACCAAAAATCGAAATCGTATTTCTAATCATCATCCATTGAAAAACGAAAATTGGAAAACAAAAATACTAGAACCCAAACCTGAGAGCCGAGCTTCGAAATCGAACAAACCATGAACAAAGCAGTGGAGTTCTCAATCTAGACTTCGGAGTTCAAAAATTCTAATGCAAAATCTTAAAGATCAATTTGGCTGAAAATTGGCATAGATGGGCTACAGATGTTATTTTGTGCTGTTGGTATGTTATTTTGAATCTCTACTTTTTTGTAAAAAAGGTATTTATGATCACAATATTTTTAAAGCAAGAACGGTTTGTTCAATTGTTGTAAAATCTTCAGCAAAGTTGTAGATATTATTTTTATCATTCCGAGAAACATCAGAAAAAAAAATACACTGGGAAACAGTTTTGGTGAAAACAGTGAAGTTATGGTCACTATACCCTTTTTATAGACCATAGCGCAATCAATTTTTTTAACTCAGCCATTTCTCAACCAATCAGCAATCAAAGCTCATTTATTACAAAAATGTGAGAAAAATTGCAAACAAAGTTGGAAAAACTCCGAAAAAAACATTATCTATCTTGGTTTTTTAAAACTGCTCATTACATACATATAGGTGAACTTTATAAACACATCTATATGTTTTGAAAGCCATATTTTGCACATTTCTGAAACGGTCGAAATAAGAAGAACCTGGTGAAAAATGACCGAGTTAAAAATAAAAATGTGAGCCAACGTCCAAACACGGGGTTTTGACCGTAACTTCAAATTTGAGGGGTATTTGAAAAAGTTCAAGTATGAGCGCAAGTAATATCCGACTAGACTCACAACCTACACTTGTTCACATCAGAAGTTTATGCATTTTTTTTTCATTTGTAGCACCGTGAAATAATAGTGCGATAGAAGCGAAAAAATTTTTTTTTCGTAAAAAATCTATAACTCAGCCGAATATCAATCAATTTTCACAAAACTACTCCTATTTGATTCGTTTTTGAATATACCGGTGAATTGTAGTTTTTCTTGAAAAATAAGTGGCGAATTTTATGTTGAGTTTTAAGAAAATTGAATCCGCTGAGGGCCAAAAAACGGTATTTTGACCATGACTTCTAATTTTAGGGGTGTTTAGAAAATTTCTGGTATAAGCGAATGTTACTCTCAAAAAGACCCTAAACCTAAACTAGGTAACTTCAGAAGTTCTAAATTGCTGTAGCCAAGACTGAATTTAGGTGCTCGAAGGTCCGGATATTTTTGTGGGGCCCTATTTTCTTAAAACATTCAGAGGTAACGTTTCACTGGAAGCTGACGAGCAAAAAAAAACATAAAAAAGGTCTTCACTCTAGCTTCACGTCTGCTCCTGGGCCCCCCGAATCGGGATGCCCAGGGCATTTGCCCCCTTTGCCGATAATACAAATTCCAAAATCTAATAATTGAATTACAAAGCCAAAAATCTGATATCAATATTCTAATTTCAAAAATTGAAAATTGTAGACTGGAAATCAGACCAAGAATTCCTTATAACAAATTCAAGACCAAAATTACAAAATCTCAAATCAAAAATCAGAAACCTGGTACAGAAAACCTAAATCGAAAGCCCAAAATCAAATATAGTAATCACATATGGGATCTAACATCCAGAATTAAAATTCCAAACTCCAAGCCACAAACAACGATAAAATAGCGAAAAATCGCACGTTACATTTAAAGTACAATCAAAACCCAAAATCCTAGTGAAACCAAGTTTCAAAGGGCGAAAATCAATCTTGAATCTAACTATGAAGCTTGAAATTCAAATCCTAAACCACAAATCTTATAAAAGTTTGAAATTCTGTAAAACAGATGATTTTTTTGATATTAGAGACTTCGTTTCTGGTGTTTTCGGCCGTAAAATGGCCAAACGGCATCCACTGTGGTTATTTTCGATATCAGGATAATGCCAAGTTAGGATGAAATCATCTTCAGTCGGCATTTTTAAATCCAAGATAGCGACTTCTGGTTGCTGGGAAACAAGCTGAAATAACTAAGTATCAATCCAATATGACTATTCCAGGAATCGTGATTATGTCCATTTTGGAATCCAAGATGGCGACTTCTTGTTTCTGGAGAACAGACTAAAATGGTCAAATACCATCTATTCTGAATAATCCCTGATATTATCATCATACGCTTGAATCTAGCCACAGACACCATTTTGAGATTTAAGATGGCGACTTCCAGCTTCTGGGAAACAGTTAAAACTGTTCAAATACCAATAAGGGTATTTCCGGAACCGGAATGATGTCCAATGGTCGGAAAACAGGCCAAATTGCTCAACCCAATCCAATGTGGATATTCCTTCTCTGTGCGTTCTAAGAATATTGATGTATTGATATTTGAACCGTTAATTGAATTTCACGATGTGAAATTGTGAATGCCTCTTACTCTGTCGGTGTAACCCATTGAAAGTATTCTCACAAATGACCCGTTGCGGAACAGAGTGGTCTAAAGACCATTTTTTTTCGAAAATGAGTTTTTTTTTGCATGACCCGCATCTACTCAAGAAGCTGAAGTTGGAAGATTAAAAAAATTTCGAAAAATCAAACTTTCAAGCTGATTTATATCGTGTTGAAATTTCGTTCGAAACATAATGGCCATTCTGTTTCGGAACAGAGTGGTTTATGTAAATCGGTGTAATACTAACATGTAACACGTAACATGTAGCATATTACATGTGATAAGTAACATGTCACTTGTTCTGTACATGTCACACGTATTATGTAACATGTTATACGTAATGTAACACGAAAAATGTAACATGTAAAATATTATGTAACATGTAACATGTTGTGTTACATGTAATGTTACACGTGACATCTTACATGTGACATGCTATATGTACCATATAAAATGTGACACTAGCCATTTTATACGAGTTACCGTCATTTTCTTTCTCTTCTTCATTTTCATTTTCTGTTCCGAAACGATTCGAGGAATCCAGTGAATGTATATATGAAGTCAGAGTGGTCTATGTACATTGGTAAGATAAAATCACCGATTTCGCAAAGAAACTGTTAATTTGATGTATCCTCATGTTAAACCACTTTATAACCTTTATATTAGAACATTTTGTTTAAACGAACCCGTTGAACAGAATTTTATTCAGAGATTTTTCGAAAATTGCTTCTCCTGAACAGTTTGCTCGATGGCACATAGACCACTCTGTTCCGCAACGGCTCAAATATCTACTAAGTTACAAAAAATAGGGTTTTATACCGTATCTTTTCAGTTTGAACCCACTGTGCATCAGCACCGATTATGAATGTATTCCCTAACCATGTGAAGGCGCCGGCCGTCCGGTAGCCATATCTATACGAGTGTGTGCGTCGAGCACCAAATTCGTTCAATCGCGCCAGTCAGTCAGTTTTTTCGTCGCTTTCTTGATTAATCAATCGCGAGGCTTATCGCGTGCGCTAGCGCGACTCGACTGGCAGCAGCAGAACACGAACGAAAAAGTAGAAGTGTATGTGACACGGTCGCGGATACGGGAAGAGCATAGCACAGCACTAGGGAACCTGTATATTAGAGAAATGACAAGACACTCAGCGTTAAGGCAACTGTCAACATCAAAACGGATAACGGCAATACAAAATTATACAGCTCGCCCGTTTTGATGTTGACAGTTGCCTTAACGGTGAGTGTCTCGGCGTCTCTCTGGTGTATAGGCTGACTACACAGCACAGAGGTGCACTTACGCGTACACGCTCCGTTATCAGCTGTGTAAGGAAGGCGAAAATGTGCTCCACCAGTAGTAGCGAACCTATACATTAGAGAAATGACAAGACACACACCGTTAAGGCAACTGTCAACATCAAAACGGATAACGGCAATGCAAATATATACAGCTCGCCCGTTTTGATGTTGACAGTTGCCTTAACGGTGAGTGTCTTGTCATTTCTCTAATGTATAGGTTCGCTAACCAGTAGTTAGTCGGTCCTTCGCCAGGCAGCTCGCAGGGTGACAGATTCTTCCCGCGCTGTATCTCACTCAGGAATCTTCTGTGATACTCGCAATCTGACAGTGCGCAGTGTTCAGTGTACTGCTGGTCGCAGTTGTGATAAGACTCGATAGTTTCGTTTAAGATAGTTAGCGGCGGTAGCAACGCGGTCACAGCAGGCCGATATTTGTTTTATCCATATCCTGGTTTGCCTGGCTTAAGTGTGTTCAAGATTGAGAGAATCGTTTAGTGACAGAGCGTGTGCACAGAGCGGTACTAAAACCGGAAACTTCCCAGCCAAGCCAGCAGTGGTGAGCTTGATTTAGGAGGCAATTCCATAATGGTTCAAGTTCGACCGCTGTATTTGCACGTTTGCGCAATCCGCTGAGGTTTTCCTCCGTCTAGGTGTTTTCACCGAGCCCCACGTTATTTATTGTATGAATTGGCCAGCTGTTAATGAAACGTGTGCTTCGTTCTCGCGATAAGACTATGAACAGTAATGAACTCCGTCATCGTCGTTCAGTTGTACGAAATTCTCAGAAGAAAAACAGCGCTCATCACCACACTTTATCACTAGCATCAACCTCATCGGAGTCTTAGAAAACGATCCGATCGAAGTAAGCGCGAAGAAAGTGTACACGGTTGTGTCTAAGTGTAGAGTTTAGCAGTGAGTAAAAACAATGCCGCCTACTGCGAGGACTGAGAACCGAACCCGGGACGGGCATGTTTTAGTGTGGGAGCAAGCCGGCATCGCCGATGGAGACGGGCCGAAATTCAGTTAGTATTTGTTGTGGTCATTTTTTTATCGATTAAATTGTCATTTTTGTGTGCCTCAAGTGTACGTGCGTAATCGAATACCTGGCTGCAAGTAGCGTGATTATTGCGTCGGTAGTTATTTAACGATTAGCAGAAGCGTCCGAAAATTGACATTCAGATGACCCTACCAATCCGATAAAAAATAATGTAGTAAAGTGGAAATAAATTAAGTACTGAGGTCGACATGATTAACGTTTCGCATCTGACGCCTGTCGGGTCCCATTTGGGTCAGAGTTTTATTGAAACAGTTACTTTTAGACAAAAACCGAGAAGCGAGAAGCTCGGGACTGAAATCGAATAGCGTCAATTCCAAGCTTCCCCAAGTTCACGCGAGTTTGTCACCATTCACGTGCATGTGCTCTCTTCTAGCATTGGGCGATACGACGGAGAGTATCGATACTTCAGTATCGATACCCGAAGAACCAAAAGTATCGAGATACTCAAAATATCGGTCAAAAAGTATCGATACCAGAAGTATCGATACTATAGCTGAGATCATTTTTTGAATTTTTGATAAATACATTTACTCAGGGTGGCCACTTCACCGGAAAAACGGGAAAAGCGGGGAAAAGCCGGGAATTTTAAATCACCGGGAAAAAAATACGGAAATCGGGAAATTAGGCTTCTCGCCGGGAAAATCATCCTCCTTCATGTCTGCCACTTTATTTGTTCAACAGTTTCTGAGGAAATGTCAACATGAGACCCTGTTTTTTTTTATGTTTACCTAACTGGCATGATTCTGCCGGATAGGGGAAAGCTGGTTGTTGGTTTCAGTTGAAGTCGACAGCGGCTTCGCAGCAAGATCTGCGTCAAATAAAATCAGTCTTGATCAGGTGGATAAATTTACTGTTCCGTAACATATATTGTCAGATTTTAAAGAAGTCAAAAAGTTATCAGCGTCGCGGGAGGCGTATTGAAACTTCTTGTGAATAGTGTTCGACATCGCATCGGGGAGAATCCGGTCAAAAGTCAAATAGGACCGGAAACTTCGAGTCTCGATTTTATTTCGAACCGGACCGGAACGGAGCTACCCGGTTTGTACTTCCCGATTTTTGGTATGATTTTAACCACAAGCAGCAAAAAGCAGCAAAAAATTTTTTTTCATTCTGTGTTGGACCTTTTGACTACTTGATTTTGTTGGGGAAAGACGCCACCTTGAAGAGCTATTTGTTGAAGATTTCTCAGATTTTTTCTATATCAAAAAAAAAGTATCTAAAATATTTTTTTTTTCAAATTGTTTATTCAGAGTGTCAGTTGAATTTATTTTACGGACCATGAGAAAATTTCTTATACATTACATTGACCCCAGCTCGAAAATTTTAAAGTCCCAGGATCGAAGTTTTTCGAAAAAAAAATTGTTTTGAAATAACAGATCTCAACGTTTCATGCATTTTGCAAAATGCATCTAGACAGTTTCATGTGCATTTTTTTCATTGGTCACTCTGAGGCTCTTCTTCCCAAAGTCCGCTTGAAGTTTTGCCTGAGGACATTTTTCTAGAAGACAAAAACTCTATGCCCCAACTCTTGAATTTATCCCACGCATTTCATTGGCATCCTGATACAGAAGCACTGCAAGCTCGAGAGAAGGTTGACAGAGAAAGATGCAGAAGGAAGCAAAAAAGCGCGAGAAGGCAAAGATTGTCAACGATTTGGAGATAAAGAGGGCGAAAATTGTGCAGCAGATCACCATGAAGGTACTTGCTAAAGTCGACAAACAGCTAAACACGATGAAGGAGGAATGTTTTTCATAGTTTTGTAACACTATTTTTGCAAGGCACAAATAAGCATGTGAAAATTGATTTTTTTCTCATATGTTTTAAAAATAAAACACCGGGAAATTTCACTAAATATCATCGGGAAAACCGGGAAAAAACCGGGAAATTGAAAATTGATATTGAGTGGCCACCCTGAATTTACTGAAAACCAGTATTCGATTCAGTGATTCGCGAAAATACAGCAAAACTATTTGCTGAACAGAAAACAGTAAATGAATGGTTGCTGGAATCCAGCAAAAGAATTGATCAAAATCAAAAAATTTACGTCAAGCTGTCATTAGTAAAACGCGCCAAATCGCTGTGCAGCTGGTACGGGATCATCGCTAAGCTCCTGATAGCGAATATGGGACCATAGCTAAGTCCTTGTTGGGCTAGATGAACTAAAAAGTTGAAATGATAATCATACATCTCTAGTTCAACAGTAATTTGCCTATGATCCGATGGGCGGATGGAATCTGGTGCCTTACGAAAACATGGTTCCCTTGAATTAACTGGTTAACCAGCAAATTGATTTATGCTTTGCTGAATGAACAGCAAATTGTCATAGCTGATAACCAGCAAGTTGTATTATGTTTTACCGAACATGCAGCAAACGACCTGTCACTTTTATGCAATTGAGCATTACTGAATAATTAGCAAATTTCATTTTGCTGAACAGATTGCTGGAAGCACAACACACCAAAAATCAGCAAAATTTTGGTGGTTTCCAGCAATGAAAATTTGATGTGCCGACTTTTTGTTGTTTTTCTGGTATCTATCCGCATTCTCTAGAGCAGCATGAATCAAATGACTTCACAAACAAATACATACAGGTAATACAGAAATTCTGAGCTTTGGCAAACAAATGAATTAAACATCTTATATCTTCAAGATTTGTATTCACTGGCCCAATGGGCGGTGAAGCTCCCATCTTATTTGTATAAATTATTGACACACTTCCATTTTAATTGATGAGGAAGTTGATGACATAAAAAAGTTAGATATGTCAGCGAAAATAAGATAGTGAAGTCTACCGCTGAATTTTTCTAACTAATAAATATTGCAATTTTTTTTTTCACTTGTACTCTAACTTGTGTCGACGGAAAGCATGAGTTAGTTTCCGCTTGCAAATATTCGATCTGAACAGTGTAACCAGAAAACTTATATTTGTTTTTAAAATACAGTCAAATTTCGCTCGTTGGGCTATGTTTAGTTGGGCTACGTTTTAGTTGGGCTCCCGCTCGTTGTGTTATAGCCCAACTAAATCGAAGCCAAACATCATTTCTGATAACGTTGAATTTCGTTTGAGGGGTTTGTGGATGCATTTTAACGCAGAAAGTAGAATTAATTGAAATAAAAACAAATGAAGCTTAGTATAAATGTAAACAAACAATATTTTAATCAATTGTCGGAGAAACAATATATGTTTTGTGCCTTAATAATGCAACGTAGAGCTATGCCTATTCTTGAAAGTATTTGAGAACACGTTATTATTGAGCACTCCTTTTTGGCTTTAAATGTGTGGCTTAAGTAAAACAAATTTCGAATTTGGCCCTATGCTGCGTTTGGCTCAGTTTTTGACAGTTCGTTTGGCTCACAACATTCTCTCTATATATTTCTCCATCTAAAGCCTGTAGTACACTCTTTGTCTAATGGTCAAATTTTTGACCTTCTGACATAATGGTCAAATTTATTTGACATCATGGTTGTTGTTTGCCCGTGTTTGCCTCATGTTAAAATTGGAGAGTGACAAATAATTATCTTCGACCAAATTTTTATCTGTCAAAAAGTGCCAAATATTTGACGCTTGGTCAAAGAGTGTAATACAGGCTTAAGTTTTGCTAGTGCAAATAGACTTGTGCGATACTTATACTGACAGTGGCAGCTTTTCAGTGGTTCCAGCTCGTATCAACTAGCTGGCATCTCCATCCGATTTGCTTTGCTTTATCGCAGCCAACATCGCAGCGGTTCTACGATGTGTGGGCTCCACTGACGCTGACAGACAGCATAACATAGCGTATCAAAAGTGGCGGTGATCTCGTGTACACATTGAGATGTTAGCCCTTGTAACATGTCAGCTAGCTGGTCCGCATGCATAAAAGAATATCGATACAAATATCGCGTTTTTCAGTATCGATACGGTCGAGTATCGGACGCTTGTGTATCGATCCAAAAAATCGAAATATCGTCTCAAAGGTATCGATATTTCCGATACCGATACAATATCGCCCATTGCTACTCTCTTCTGGTCGTTCGAAGTCGCGTTGGAGGCTTTTTACGCAAACTCATCTAGGGCATCAGTTTAGGGAACCATTGGCATATTTCCAGCGATTGAGTCAACAGTGAAATCCCTCATTGTGGGATTTTTTACCCCGTTTTTGGGTAGCCTAAATAACGTCTCTCGAATCGATCCGGCAAGCGTTGCGCTCGGGTTCTGAACATCATTCAGCGCTTATTTCACGTTTAGATTAAACCACCTCTTGATTAGCTTTGATGGGTGAGAGACACTTGTTGGCGGCTCAATATCAGCGTTAATTTGCTCTGCGAGAATGACGCAGAGCAATTAAAGCGAAATCTAGCGATAGAAAACATTCGCAATCGTCATCACATACTGCTCACATGTCAAGGGCGGCTGAACGATTCGAACGCTTTGTTTACATTACATTGTTTTGTTGAAACCGAAAATAAAGCGACATCTTTACGATCTTCCGTAAACCAACAAATTGCCGTTATTTATTGGTTTTGTTCTTGTTTTCGTTTTTCTCAACAAGAAAAAATTCAAATTTTTTCCGAGCGAGTCCACCGCCCACTCCGATAAACAACCCTGCCAAAAAAAAAAAGAGAAAAGGTGCTTCCAGCAAATCCAAAAATATCCTCCCCAACCTTTGTTCGGCGCCTGTTGTTTGCACGTTGCAAAAATTCGCCACTTGTCATGTGATTTCGTCGTATGCCGCGCGGAGTTTCTGAAACAATTAGCATTTTGTTTTGTTCGGGGATTACGCAATCACTGTCGTTCCTATATCACTCGTACGCGGCGAAGGCAGATCATTGTCAGGGCTGGGCTTCGCTATCTTGCACGAGCATGGCACGCTGGGATCCAGCCGGCCGTTCGCACGTTTTCCACCGGGCTGCGGCTTTTTTTTATCAATTTGATCGTGCACGGGTCATGCTTTATGCATACAGTGTTGAGGACTGGACTAATGTTTGGAATGATACTTATGAAGTTAGGTGGGAAGAAGGGAGGGGGCGAAGGGCACTATTTACCGGTCCCGGAGCTGATAGTGTCCCATTGTGTTGGGATATCACTTTTTTCAGATGACATTGTTGTTTCGGAGGCCAACTTCAAAGCCTGGAAGGAAGTGCTTTGTCATTTTGATGTTGCACAATATAGAAATCGCGGTTCTAATATTCTCTTTAATTAAATTTGATTGTTGGAGCGTACCATAGAAGTTTTTTTTTGATCTGATGTTGAATTTGCGAACAATGGGTACGTACACCATAAACCCTTGTTTATTAAAGCAGAGTGGTTCAACTAGGTAAAGTTTTAACTTTTGAAATCTTCTAAATTTAAAAATTTTACACTGATTTCCAGTCTCTTTGATTATCGATCACTTTTGATTTGGTTTTTGTTTTTCGGGTCCATGTTTTTATGTCCAATTTCCAGAAAACCATTCTGGTTTATGATCTTCGGGATTCAACATTTCGAAATTTTCTTTTATTCTTCGTCATTTCACAATTGAATTTTCGATTTTGAAATTTAGCCTTAGGATTCAGAATCATGCAGAATTATGGATTAGAATTTGTTATTCTGGATTTCATGTGTTGGGCTTTGGATTTTAAATTTTTTAGTTTAACCATTCGAGTTATAAATTAAATAATAGGTTTCCAATTTTCAGTTTTTTTTCGATAGTTTTTTCTAGTTTTTGCATTGCAGATCTTCCTGTCGTTTTTTTGTTAATTGAAAAAAATCTCTTAACCCTCTAGTGCCCAGTGCCGCCTTTAGACTGGCTTCAGTAAAACCTCTAAAAAGCTTCAATTATTACTTAAAAAATGTCTATAAAGATTCATAGTGATTTTACCAAAGTCCGTCTAAAAATTAACTTGGGCACTAGAGGGTTAATTTCGAAATACAGATTTATGATTTTCATTTTTTTTTTCAATTCTAGATTTTAAATGTTTAGTTTAGAACTTGAGATTTTAGATTTTGTATCAATATACAGGGTGCGCGCCATATTGTTGGACTAAAAAAATAACCTGTTAAAAACAAAAAACCGAGATCTTTTATGGACCTTTGTCAAATTGCTTCCTTTCGGAAGAGTTGCCTGTTTTTTGTCGTTTGTTATAGTTATTCGCTCTCGAAAACTGCTGCAAGGTCGTTTCAATATATCTAATGAAGTCATTATATCCAAGGTTTTAGGCTGAAGTAAAGCGATTGTTTTGTGAGAAGTTCTATTGATAAACCATTTAACGACGCAACACAAGAAATAGATTAGGGTCAGGACTGCTAGGCGGTTAAACTTCCTTCTCTCAAATTTCTAGAACATTTTTAAATCCTTTCTGTGTTTGCCTCGGAGTGAAGGCAACTTTATCTCTTTTTCAGGTCTTTTTAACTCAAATTGATTTCGACATGTTTACAAGACTTTTGAAATTTTGGAAGTGAAATTTTTTTTGGAGGTTCTTTCACTCCACAATAAACACGCTCAGAGAGAAATGAGAGCATGTATGTGTAAGCTTTCTCTCCGCTTTATGCCAGTGTTCTTTGTTTTGTTTATGTCAGCTCAAATGTGTTCAAAATGGTGCCGAAATAAGAAATATTGCGCAAGTGCGTTGTACAGTTCTAAGTGAACTGCGCAACAACCTTGGCAAAATATTAACCATTATCAAAGCAAAAATGTTCTGGTTTCGACAGTGTAAAGTTTCCTTCAAACTTCAGCAACAATTCGCCAGGAAGGTAGTGGACAAAAAAGGCTTCATACCTGAACGAATATTTAAAGGAAAGTTTGATTCCATTCCAGAATTAGACTTATGATTTCCCGCAATTATTCCACAACTTGCGATTTATGAACATTTTGATTTATGAGCTAACCTTTTTCGAATTCTGTAAACTATAAATTGTTTAATATTTTCGAAACTTACGAGCAATTTTATTATAGAGTGATTTCATGCAATTTTAGACTCTTTACATCATAAATGCAAATGAGTTTATATTAAATTGTACAACTCTTTAAAGTATTTGATCACTTTTGTTTCAAATGTTGTATCATTGCAGAGTGCTCCTTGTAGTTGTTTTTGTCGCAAAATTTCTGAAACAGAGTGGCCTGAAATTGAAAATTCGAATGCAACCATTTTTGGCTCCTATACTGTGTTATCTTAGGCAACATCCATAAGTTACGTAACGCAAAAAACCTAATTTTCGGACCCCACCCCCCATGTGTAACGAAATGTAACGCCAACATCTTGACGTGTCAAATAAACTATATAATACCTAAACGCTAACACCTGCCCCCCATTAAAAAAATTACGTAATGCTGTAGAAGGATTTGCTTGATAAAAATGCTCGTTTTTAGAGAGTCTCTCCAGAGTTTTTTTTTGTAACGTAACTCACCTCCCCCATCCCCTGTGTAAAAAATCGTAACGCTCCCCCCTATGAGCGTTACGTAATTTATGGATGTCTCCATAATTAACTTTCAATTTTCAAATTTAAAACCGGTTTAACAACTCAAAAGTTAAAAACAAAATAAAATATTGAAAAAAGATGATTTTTTTGGGCAAAGTGTTACCTTAAGGATCATACAAAAAACAAAAAACGGGTCTGATATTTCGCGATAAAGAACAACTATAAAACAAAATTTCGAATACGACTTTTTCGCAACTTAAAGTTTTGGATTAAAATTTTTAAATTTTAGGGCTTGGATTTAAAATTCACGATTTGGTGTTTTGAATTCTGGATTATAAATTTTTGATTTTAAACTCTAAATTCTGGACTTTTGATTTTTGAATATTTATGGTCAAGATCTTTGGTTTTTGAGTTTTGTATGCAAAGTTTTTGCTGATGATTGTGGATTTTTAGGTAAAGATTTCCGGTTTTTGGCTGTGTAAAAAATTTAAAATCGAAACATGTAATAAATTCTTATAACTCGGTTGATCTTCAATAAATTTTCTTTATTTTTACAGCAATCGATTGAAAAAAATAGTTACGCCTTCATGAAAGTGTGGAAAATTGTGATTTTATGACGTTAACAAAATAATTTCGAGTCATATTTTGAACGCAGATCTTCGGGATGATTTACTTCGTATTTATTGCCTGTTGCCTCGAGCGCCTGTTTGTTATTTGTTGTACTAATTTGTTATTTTTAATCAAGATTTCTCTGCTTTGGATTTTAGATTTCTGTTCTCCAATTTTAGGTTCGACAACCTAAATTTATAATCTGGAATTTTGTATTTTAGGTCTGCGATTTTGAATTTTCGATTTTTTCGGTTCGTTTTTGAATCGTATTTTTTCACATTCTAGATTCTGAACTTTTGATTTTTTGATTATAAAATTCGTTGGTTTTTGATTTTCCATTTTTTGATATATGATTTTAGAAATTTCAAATTTTTCAGTTCTTGATTTTTTATTTTGGTTTCTAGTTGCTTAGGGTTCCTGCCATTTCTGCGTTTTTTTTGAAAATCTCGTGGGATTTATTAATGCTTAATTTCGGTTTTCGTTTTTCAGTTTAGAATTTTTGACTTGACTTTTTGCTCTCTAGATTTTGAATTCTAAGTTTCGTTACTTTTTGACTTGCAATGAAAAATTGTCTGAGCATACGTCTAACGCTAAAATATGGAAAAAATAAAAAAAAAACATTGAACAGAAAAAATATGATCTTAATACTGAATCTAATAACAATTGGAACAAAACGTCGAATAACTTGTTCGTGTTTGTGAAAATTTCAATGACTTTTCTAGCGTTAGCGAAAAACTTGCTTGAAGTATTTCCAAAAACAACTGGAAGCTTTAGAGTCTTGTAACTGCATATGGGCTTCCCCGATTGGACATTCGACTGGCTAATGTCTTACTTGCCAGGTACAAGTGCATTCGTCTAGGTGAACTCTGCACGCTCCAGAACGACATCCCGTTTGGAGTTCCACAGGAAAGTGTATTTGAGCCCCCTTTTTTCGACGTTTTTAATCAACGACTTTGGGCCAACGGATTTCTTCTGAAAAGCTGCTTTTCGCCGATGACCTAAAAATCTTCCAAATAATTGAGTTTATGTTGGATTGTATTTGATTACAAAATCACATCGATATCCTTTCACGTTGGTGCAAAGAGAATGCGTGTGAACATTAACAATTGCAAGGTGATCACTTTCAATCGCTGCCATAATTTGATTAATCATCAGTACAACATCGCCACTACTCCACTGGAGCGTATGCAATCCATCCGCGACTTAGATGTCATTATCGATTCCAAACTCCGCTTCATCTCCGCCATTAGCGCCGAAGCTTTTCCTGATCCTCAGATTCATTCATCTGCCCGACTACCCACAACGATATCGTTTAATTGACCTAACGAACCATATTGACTACTCAGAACTTCTCCTGCAAATTAAATAAACGTTCCTCAGCGCCAGTTGTGATACTAGACAATGGTTTCCATACACGGGCACAGGACATGCTATGGCTACAACAATCTGCTCAGTTCCTGCCCAAGAGGATTCAACGACGCCTGTGATTTTTAAATTTTAACTTGACCAAAAATAGTTAAAAATAGGATTGGAAATATACCGTAAGACAAACCAGTTTGGTATCGAAGACGAAGAACGAACAAACTCCCGTGGATCGAAACATATTTTGAAAGTCTATAAAAGAAGCAGATATTGTTTTTCTGATAAAATAGCCGAACCCAAAAATGTTTTTTTTATTTCTATATTATCGAGACTTTGAGCATTGGGCTTGTTCGCACAAGCACGTAAGCACAATTTTTTTTTAAGAAAAAAAAACACGAAAATATAATTATAAATAATATATCTCGAAAACCCTCGAATCTGAAATTTAAATTTTTTCTGCGAAACTACACAATGTCAGCTGAACACTGATAGTTGATAGAAATAAAAAAAATTAAATAATTAAATTTGTCAAACAAAGCATATTGTTTTGATTTTTTCCACAGTGTAAATTTTTTAGCACAAAATTGTTATCTACAACCTCGCCGAAGGCATTATACCCGTCAACTTAACTTCTCAATCTCAAATCAATCTAACTTCAAGAGTTTCTCTGAGTTTTAAACGGTCGAAACAGTTTGTTTGCATACTTCTACTGCAATAACTGAATTGGTTGGTTTTTTGTTAGATTAAATGAACAATACATGTATCGTTGGTGGTCTCTTAATTGATTTTAAAAAAGTTTTCAAAACGCTCAACCATAATATTCTTTTCAATAAATAGTAGCCACTTGAGTGGAAAGTAAGAGTGTGCGGCGATGAGAGAGTACTCTTCGTTCTAAAAATATACGAGTTCCTCATGGGAGCAATACTGGACCACTTCTATTCCTTCTTTATATAAACTACATAGGTAATTTGGCACTCCAAGGAATACCAAGATTATTTGTGGATGATACAGCAATATTTTACCCTAACCAAGATGTCGTTGAAGGCGATTCGCTAAAGATGGTTTCACTTAACTAATCAAAAACCAGATTCCATTGTTACTTTTTACTTTTTACTTTTTACTTTTAAGGCGACAGTCCGATTATCGATCCAGTGCCGAATCCAGAATACGTCGCCATGTCCCTCGGTCTTGGGCTGCTATCCTCCAGTCGCCCCTAACACCCATTTCGCGAGCCTCCTATCGGGATTCCTGCTAAATATAGCCTTCGCCGGCATTCTCGCTACATGCCCAGCCCACTGAAGCCTGCCGTGTTTTATCCGCTTGACTATATCCGCCGATTTGTATGCCTGGTACACTTCATGGTTCATGCGTCTGCGCCCAACACCATTTTCTAGTTTGCCGCCAAGGATTGAACGCATAATCCTACGCTCAAAAACACCAAGAGCTCGCCGATCAGCCTCTTTCAGCGTCCATGATTCATGGCCGTAGAGAGCCACCGGAAGAATCAGTGTTTTATAGAGTGCAAGTTTAGTACGGATTTGCAGACTGCGGGACCTTAGCTGGTTACGTAGTCCGTAAAAGGCCGTGTTTGCGGCTGCTATTCGCCTCTTTATCTCACGGCTAACCTCGTTGTCACATGTCACTTATGTTCCCAGGTAAATAAATTCGTCGACTACTTCAAATGTTTTCCCATCTGGCACCACCGCAGCACCAACCTCCGACGGATTACCACGCACTCTGCCAGCCACCATGTATTTCGTTTTGGCAGAGTTTATGACAAGCCCTAATCTCGCAGCTTTTCTCCTGAGAGGTCCGAAGGCCTCTTCCACAGCTCTACGGTTGATACCAATGATGTCGATATCGTCCGCAAAACCGAGGAGCATGTGCGACTTCGTAATGATGGTGCCGCTTCTCTGCACACCAGCCCTCCGTATAGCACCTTCCAATGCGATGTTGAACAATAAGTTTGACAGCCCGCCCCCTTGCTTCAAACCATCTAACGTCACGAACGAGTCCGATATCTCACCGGCTATCCTGACGCTTGATGTAGACCCTTCAAGGGTGGCACGTATCAGCCTAATCAGCTTTGTTGGGAAGCCATGTTCAATCATAATCTGCCATAACTCATTTCTCTTGACTGAATCGTACGCTGCCCTGAAGTCTATGAACAGATAGTGCGTCTGCAAGTTGTATTCTCGAATTTATCGAGGATTTGTCGCAAGGTAAACATTTGGTCCGTCGTGGAGTGTCCCCCTCGAAAACCGCATTGGTACTCGCCAACGAAGGTCTCCTGCAACGGCCTCAGTCTGTGGAACAGGATGCGGGAGAGAATTTTGTACACGGTATTGAGAAGAGTTATGCCCCGATAATTGCTACAGTCCAGGCGACGGCCTTTTTTGTAGATCGGGCATATGAGACTCTCCAACCAGCCCGAGGGCAATTCTTCATCAGACCACACTCTCAGCATGATCCGATGGATGGCACGATACAGCTGTTCGCTCCCGACTTTGAAGAGTTCGGCGGGAATGCCGTCCTTCCCGGCTGCCTTGCAGTTTCTCAGCTCTTTCACTGCTTTCTTCACCTCGTCCATGGATGGTGGATCCACAGCTTGACCATCATTCTCAATAGTCACCCTGCTCCTTTCGACTCCACTGTTTTCCTCACCGTTCAACAGCACACTGAAGTGTTCCTTCCAACGCCTGGCCACCTCTATTTTATCGGTTATCAGGTTCTACTCTCTATCGTTGCACATGACAGGGGCTGACACGTTTCAATTCCTGATTCCGTTGACCATCTTGTAGAAGCTCCTCGCATCGTGCCTGGAGAAGCAACCTTCCGCCTCCGCAAGAATACGCTCCCAATGCTGTGGTTTCTTCCGGCGATGGAGTCTTTTTTCAGCGGCTCTTGCATCTCGATATCTACCCATGCTCTGACGAGCCACAGCCGTGGCCAACATGTGACCCCTGGCGCGGTTCTTCTCTTCCGTCACTCGCTGGCACTCAGCGTCAAACCACTCATTGGGCGCAGCTGCCGCAATTGTACCCAAAACTTCTCGCGCTGTAGTGCTAATCGAACTGTGGATGTGCCTCCACTGTTTATTCAGGTTCCCTTCAATTCTTTCCTCAATCCGTTCACCAACTTTTTGCGAGTACTCTGCAGCCACTCCTTCAGTTGATAGCCGCTGGATGTTCAACTGCATCCTCCTCGTTGCCTTGGATTTCAGCATGTTGGACAGCCGGGCGCGGATTTTTGCTACTACGAGATAGTGATCCGAGTCAACGTTCGGTCCTCTGAACGACCTCACGTCTGTAACGTCTGAAAAGTGCCGTCCATCAATCAGAACGTGGTCAATTTGAGAGCATCCAGGTGTGCTTACGTATGTTCCGACGTGCAAAATAAGTGCTACAGATAGCCATCCCTCTAGCTGCAGCGAAATTAACGAGCCTCAGGCCATTGTCGTTCGTAGTAGAGTAGAAGCTTTCCCTACCAGTAACGGGGCGGAAGAAGTCTTCCTGCCCGACCTGTGCATTTGCATCTCCGATGACAATCTTTATATCGTGTCCTAGGCACTCATTGTATGTCTTTTCCAGGAGTTCATAGAACTCCTCCTTTTCGTCATCGGGTTTCTCGTTGGTCAGTGCGTACACATTTATTAGGCTGTAGTAGAAGAATTTGCCCTTAATTCTATACACGCATATACGGTCACTGATCGGCCGCCATCTAATGACACGCTTCATCTGTGATCCAATTAGCACGAAACCGACTCCTCTTTCTGCTTTCACGCCGCCGCTATAGTAGATGTGGTACTTAAATGAAGTGTCCGCAATAGGATCGACTGCTCGGAATTCGCGTTCTCCCGATTTCGGCCACCGCACCTCTTGGATAGCTGCAACCTCCACGTTCACCTTCCGCAGCTCTCTAGCCAGGATACTTGCGCGTGCCGGTTCGAGTAGAGTCCTTACATTCCAAGTACCGAGTTTCCAATAATCGTTGTCCTGTTTTCGTTCGCCTAGGTCCATGCCGATTATTCCGTTCCGTATTTATATCTGGATTGTTCGTAGTATTTAATATTCAGTATGCTGCCTTACTAGGGCTGCGATACCTAGTCTCACGACGGGGCTGCCGTCTTTGATATAGCTGGCGAGACACCACGTTTCATGATTCAGCCGCCCGCTCCGGAACAGACGCTGTTGTACGCCGCCCCTAACATGGGGAAACAGCCGCGTACGTTCCCCCTTCCCAGTCAGCATACGACCAAAGTTTCCACCGGGGTTGGTTACCCGATCTCCGCTAAGGTTACTCGTATCCCGGTCGGCACCACGTGGAGGTTGGGATAGGAGTTGCTGGACGGAGGTGAATGACCACAATAGGATCTCAAGTGACACGTGTCCAACCATTCGCCAACCTCCATTATTCCATTGTTCTATTGCTGTTGCTTCCAATTTGGAATACGAACTTTAGAATTTTCACAGCTGACTTTCAAAAAAAAAAAGGTGGTTTTTCGATGACGAAAATTGATTCAACAATCGAGTTTCGATTTTTGTTTTGGGATTAGAAGATGGGGATTGGGATTGCAGGTTTCCGCTGAATTCTTTCTAACGTTTTGTTTTCGATTTTGTTTGCACGACTTTATGATTTTTGGTAATGTATCTTGAATTTAGCCAGCATGTAATGATGATTTTTTTTTTATTTGACCTTACATTTTTTGGCTTCAATTTTTGTTTCTGGATTCGTCAGACTGATTTTTGGAACTTTTTTTGCCACTTCTATTATTATTATTATTTCAGGCTGTTTAATCCTTATTTATTTTAATACTTTTTGACATCTTTGACATTTTCGACATGTTTGTCATGTTTGACTATTTTTTACATTTTTATTAATTTTGAACCTTTTCATATTCTTGCTAGTCTCGAGTGTTTTTATGTAATTGGTATTTTTATTTATTTTACCGTTTCGACATTTTGACATCGTTTATAATGTTAGACTTTTTTGACATTATTGATATTTGTAAAATTATTTATAAATAAATTTTGTGAACTTTTGAAATGTTTGACAGTTTTGACATCATCAGCATTTGTGATATTTTTCAACTTTCATTGTTTTTAACATTTTTGGCGGTGTTGATTTTGTTTATTTTTTCAACAATGTAGACATAGTGAGCGTCACTATTACATAGTCTTTATTTTTTTTTCCTCATCTATATATATATTACATAGTCTTTAAATATGACAAAAAAAAGAAATGTATAACAAATGTTCTTTCCATTGTTCCGTATCTGTGAGATCAAAAGTTAGCGCAGGTTGTTTGTGCCAGTATGCATCGAACATTTATAGAACGATCACCTACCGGGCAAAGAATTCAATAAAAATAGATTTTCCTTACATACTCCCACACGGCGGAGGTGGAGTGAACGTCTGGCTGACAAACAGAAAGATGAATTGTCAATCCTTACCCGCGGTTCACGGTAACCCTCTCGGAGGCGTACGTAAATAGTTAATGAGCGATGACTTTACCTCAAATAACTTTCCATTCTATCATCGTGACTTTGCCTGGTTGATAAGCCTGTGATTTTATGTACATACACTTGTTGTCGTGTGTAAGTTGTGTGAATAATAGGCATAGTTGTTTTTGATTTTTTCTCATTCCCGTTCATCAACTTTATCAACAAACGGTGAGAAAAACAATTGCCTCCGTACTTTGCGTACAGTTGACGCTTCATAGATTTTATTTTAGAATGTTTACAGTACACTGCTGCCGCTAGCCTTACATTGTATTCTAATAATAATAGATCAAAATAATATGCGAATCAGTTTGATGCGAAAAATTAGGCACGTGATTTCACAGCAACGCATTTAAAGTTTGTTTTCTCTCTTTCTCTTCCCCCTGCAGGTCGCTTCGGTACGCGGCATTATATCGTGTTCATGTTGTTCCTGGGGATGGCCAATGCGTACGTGATGCGAACCAACATGTCCGTGGCGATTGTGGCGATGGTAAACCAGACGGCGATTGCTCACGAGGCCGAGGTGTTCGATGACGAATGTCCGGACACCGATTACGGGGAGGAGGAAGATTCCAGCCACCAGGACGGGGAGTTCCTGTGGAGCACCAGTCTGCAGGGTTACATCCTATCGTCTTTTTTCTACGGTTACGTGATCACCCAGATTCCGTTCGGTTTGCTGGCGAAAAAGTACGGCGCGTTGCGATTCCTCGGCTGGGGAATGTTGATCAATTCCGTGTTTGCCTTTCTGGTGCCGGTAGCTGCCCGACAGGGTGGACCTGCGTGGCTGATTGTGGTACGGTTTATTCAGGGCTTGGGCGAGGGTCCGATCGTGCCTTGTACCCACGCAATGTTGGCCAAATGGATTCCGCCGAACGAGCGATCGAGGGTGGGATCGATCGTGTATTCTGGTGAGCATATTCACGTCGTTCAATTACAAGAATTGCAACTAATGGAAGTAAATTTCTATTTTAGGGGCTCAGTTTGGAACCGTCATTTCGATGCCCCTGTCCGGATTGTTATCCGATAACGGCTTCGACGGTGGTTGGCCGTCGATTTTCTACGTGTTCGGAATTATCGGTACGGTTTGGTCGATAGCATTTCTGTTCACTTGCCATGAGGACCCGATCACGCATCCGTCGATTCGAGAGGACGAACGGAAATACATCCAGCAGTCGGTGTGGGGCAAGGCAGGCGTAAACATTCCTCCGATTCCGTGGAAATCTATTCTCTGCTCGATGCCTTTCTACGCGATACTGTTGGCGCATTTAGGTCAGAATTATGGCTACGAAACGCTGATGACCGAGCTGCCCACGTACATGAAGCAGGTGCTGAGGTTCTCCATTAAGGCGGTAAGTGTTCTCTTAACTGAATAATCGCCTGATTCGCCGTCGGGGCTTGATTGGCAGTAATCTGCTGGGCTGACCTAGAAGATGATTTGTTGCGTTGATTGGCAGTAATCACAAAATTTGCTGTCAACGATTACTAACAATGGCTATTTTTCATCCTAATTTCAGAACGGAACTCTTTCCGCTTTGCCCTATCTGGCGATGTGGTTGTTCTCGATCGTGGTTGGTTGGGTGGCCGATTGGATGTTGTCGTCTGGCCGTTTCACTCACACCATCACGCGTAAGATCTCCAACAGTATCGGTCAGTATGGACCGGCGATCGCGCTGATTGTGGCGTCCTACACCGGCTGCAACCGGGCACTAACGGTGGCAATTCTAACGATCGGTATTGGCCTCAACGGAGGTATCTACGCTGGTTTCAAAATTAACCATCTCGACATCACGCCTCGCTATGCCGGCATCTTGATGGCCATCACCAACTGCTCCGCTAATCTAGCTGGTCTATTAGCACCGATTGCAGCTGGCAACATCATCGAGGGAAAGGTAAGTTGATCACTGTTCGGTTTCGCAAACACGCATCTAACCCATTCTTCATTCATCAGCCAACGATCGCCCAGTGGAGGATCGTGTTTGTGATAGCGGCCGGGGTGTACATTTTCACCGCGACCTTCTTCAACATATTTGCGTCCGGCACGCGGCAACCGTGGGACAACCCGGACAACGATGAACCTCAGAAGCCGGCTTCGATCGAGGCGCCGAGCAGCACGCACGAGAATGGCCATGCGCACGGAAACGGCACAACTAGCGCCACCTATCGGAGCGTCGCTAACGAACAGAAGTAGTAGTTTTGTAGGCTGTGTAGAATTTACACAATAGTTTTTTTTTCGGTTTAAGCGTAACAGAGAGACAGCGAGAGAGAGAGAGAGAGAGAGAGAGAGAGAGAAACACACATACACTAAGTAAACGTAAGACATTATCCCCTCCCGATTCTGCCCCGCCTAGCTTTCAGTCTCAATGACGATGCGGGATACGTAAAATTTAATTATTTTGATCATGTTTATGATTTGTTTATAATTTCCCTCCTTTTTGCTTTATTATCGCTCTAGGTTAGTAATTATTGTTATGATATTCTTGTTGAATGTCGGTGAGAATATCAGCGAGTGACTTTCTAGTTAAGTTTATTGGAATACAAATCGGTTTGTTAGTAGCTGAGGAGGTAAATTAATGCTGATGAGAATGAGAACGAGAAGGATGGAAGGATGTGTGCCTCGCTCGTTTTTTTACGCGAGGGTAAGCGAAAGACTTGTGATAGGACCGTTTTACCGTGCGCAGGGGTAAAACTCATTAGAAAGCCAAACTGCCCGAAACTTTAGCCACAGGCATCAATACACACACACACACACACACACACACACAAACAAAAACAAGAAATTAGGTTGTGTAATTTTGCTGTTTTATTTTAAACATTGCGGGGCAAGAATATCGTTAGACATATCGCAGACCGACAATTCCACAGTGCCGTAGCGAAGAAGCAAAGCAGACATCGTAAAGGTTGTACAATTGATTTGCATACCGAGTGCTTGTAACAGACTAACGGAGCTTTAGTATATACACATGAAAGTTACTGCGTAGGAAATACCAAACTAATCAAATATTTTTACTTTGTACATATTTCAACGATACAAGAGAGGTTTGAAAAAGAAAAGATAATCAAAGGAAACGATAAGAAAGGCGAGACTTTCGTACAGCTCCTTCCATTGCGAGAAAGTCGAGATGTAGTTAAAGTTGATGGAGAAGATTATTGTTGATGATAATAATAATAAAAAAACGATAACAATCAAACGTAGCAAGCTGTGATAGCCGTCGCAGCAGGCAGTACGAAAAAAATAACCTCCCGCGTGTTCCTGTTGCCAGGTTGCGCTGCAGTTTATTTGCAGTTGCGATCTCCGTAGTAAATATGTCACCGGCTGCCCTGTCAGGTCTCTGCTTCGGAACGCTCGGTCTGCTGACACGGCTTGTCACATTGATGGGGCGCGATGCACTCTTATCGTCCGGATGGTTACATATTCACCCACTAGTCGTTTGTTATGCAGTCAGATAAAATCGTCCACTAGTGCAGGTCATATAGAAACAAATTTATCCGTGGAGTTCTCAGCAACGAGCCTCCTATATCACAACCTGCGATAGATGAATCTCAACAGTACCGTCTGTCGGGGTGCGATTGTGTCTGATAAGCATACGTTTTGGTTCTTGATCCAAAGCAAGTCAATGTATACTTTAATGTTCAGTTCACAACTGCCACAGATATGGTTGTTACAACGAACTATAATTTTACTAAAAATAACCCAACTAACAATCGAAATATAAATTGGTTTATTTATGTTTCATGGAAGTTTTATAAAAGCATTGCTGAATCTGTCAACTTTTATCATGAGTTTTTGAAAGAACCTGTGGTTTTTAGTGATCAACAGTTCTATAGAGTGATTGAAGAACACTAGAAGAGTCCTCCATAAAACTTAATCATAAAGAAGTGTCGGTTTAAAAACGCCCTTCATATCCCTTTCGAAACATCTCTTAGAAACTTCCAAAAATGAACAAACATCCCTTACAATAGACCTTGATAGATGTGATAAGGTAAAAAAAAGATCATTTGAGGGGAGATTCAATTACAATTTTTTGAAGAGGTTTCAACTGAATGTCTCTCTTGTCAGAGTTATTATAGGACGGACTTATATTTTTTGAGAGGTATTTGTCTTAGTTTTGTAGAATTCCCCACGAAAGAAGAGTTTTTTGAAGTAGAATACTTCACTCAGGAAGTTCGGCTACATAGGGATGTGAAATGAAAATCTAAAACCGAAAAAAGTGAAAAATATGTCCAATTTCAAATGCTAATAAATCGGTTAGTATTCAATGGATTTCCTTCGTTCTTGCAGCAATAGATTGGAAAATCTTCTAAGATTCTTCCCAAAATAAGATAATTGTAATTTTATTATTCACACTATTGTACTATTGGAAATAGTCAAGCCTTGTCAAAACGAAAAATTCGACCTCTGATTGGTCGTTATATGCTTGCTTCCCAAGCACGGTCGACAGGATCATATACCTTGCAATTGAAAACATGCTATTTGGCCTATATAAGAGCCTGTTTCAGCCGGAGCTGCTCATAATAGTTCTAGACAGCGAAAACAGCAGTCGTCCTTCCTTAGCAGCAGCACTAGCTCTGTGGTTGGTCACCACGTCTCAGGAGCAGCGCGGTTTTTCTCAGCGTGTGTCGCCAGACAGCCATTATTCCCCCCGTGTTGGGGCAGCATGAAGATTGCCATCAGGAAATCCAATTTTGGAAATCAAAATGCCGCGGGATGCAATCAAATTCTGTTGTAGTTGTCTAATTTTTACTTTATTTAGTAAACTCCCCACTGTAGGGGCAGCGCAAAGGCTGCGATCAGCATAACTGACATTGAATAATAAACTGCCCTGTTAGTACGCATTCACAAAAGCAGTTGGTTCGACTATGCAGAGCTTATATAAAGTCGATTCAATCAATCAGCATAAACAGAATTTCGTCGTCTCCCAGCTGCCAAGTTGCAACATGATGCAACACGCAACAGCGAGCAAACGAAACCGCTTGATGTTACAAACCGCAATAAGATACGGGTTAAAACTGTTGCGTGTGTGAGAGCACCATCGGTGTTTATTCGCTGGATACACTATCTACTGAACGCAATAATCTTCTTACATACGTCATGGGGACGGGAACATTTTCTTCAACCAAGCTGCACAACACGACACAAAACATGTTATTTTGTTGCTTCAATGAGAGTGCTATCGGTCCGGCTCGACAAGAAATCATTTTTGTGCATCCTTGCTACGAAACTTAGGAAAAACTTTAGAAACTGAAAAAAGAGGTGGAGCTTATCAAATGATCGCTCTGAACCAGAATGAAGTCACACATATTTTTTAAGTTATATCATTCCACCACGTACGTAAAATAATTCATTCCTATTTTCATCCCTATATAAGAGCCTGTTTTAGTCGAAGCTGCTCATAATAGTTCTGAACAGCGACGACAGCAGTCCTCCCTTAGCAGCAGCGGGAGCGAGCAGTGGGTACCATCGATAGCGGATAGCGGCCACAACTGTGGCATGGCTGCGAATAAGCGTAGCAGTTTCAGCGGATCTCACCATCGATAGCAGCTGGGCCAGCAGATGCAGGTACAGCGGATACCAATGGCGGCCACAACTGTGGCATGGCTACGGATAGCGTTGCAGTTGCTCAGCAGTTGGGCCAGCGAATAGCGGCCACAACTGTGGCATGGCTATGCATAGCGTAGCTGTTGCAGCGGGTATATCAGCATCGATAGTAGCAGGGTCAGCTGATGCAACGACACTCTCTTCACTAAAATGCTGTTTCAGTGTGGTAGCGGGAAGCATCAGCAGCAGGCTTGCATGAAGTGAATACATCAGCCAGCAACTTTCTCTAAGGCCTCTGCCATAGTAGACGCGAAAAGCGGCGCGAACCGATTCGCTCGGCCGTAGGTTGATGTATAGCTCTACTGGTGGCTGTACATTAACCTACAGCTGAGCGAATCGGTTCGTGTCGCTTTTCGCGCCTATTATGGCAGAGGCCTAATGGAAAAGTTGTATCAGTTTGTTCAGAAGAATATTATTGTCGGTAATATTACAGAGATGCGATTGCGTAAATCCGATTTTGAATTGAACAATTGTTCTTTTGAGAACAAATAACACACTTATTTGAAGAGTTAATAGCTTTTGGTACCAATAGCAGTATAGTGACAGCCTCAGCGGCAGATGCAGATGCAGCCGGTACTTCCCTGAGGCCGATGTAAAGGTAAATGGGAGCAGCACGGCGAAACAGTTCGGGTTATGCTTAGACGCGCGTCATTTTTCGTTGTTGATATTCCCCACATGAAACGACGCGTTTTCGTATGATAGCGGTGGTATTAGCGGTAGATGCATTTGCCAACACTCCCTCCAGTAAAGCCGTGTCTAGTTTTCAATGTGAAAACATCTTTCTCATTGTGTTGACCGTGCGCCTTAGTCCTCACTATCAAGGTAACACAGAGATGTAAGATAAACACTACATCCTATGATAAATTGAACAATTGTTCTTATAAGGACAACAAATGAATTAATGAAGATTTAATTTTGAATTAGAATACTTCTCTCAGAAAGTTCGGCTACATAGGGATGTAAAATGTGAATCTAAAACTGAAAAAAGTGAGAAAAATTTCAAATGCTAATAAATCGGTTAGTTTTCGATGGATTTCCTTCGTTTTTGCAGCAATCGATTAGAAAATCTTCTAAGATTCCTACCAAATGCATGAAATTGCAATTTTATCATTCGAACTATTGTACTATTGAAAACTCTTAAGCCTTGTCAAAACACAAAATTCGACCTCTGATTGGTCGTTATACCGCGCTTTCCCAAGCACGGTCGGCAGAGTTATGGATCTAGTAAATTGGGAATGCATCTTTGGCCTATATAAGAGCTTCATCAGATAATAAACAAACATTTCATCGGATATTAAATTGAACAACTGAAATTTGAAGAACACAAATGATTATTTGAAGAGTTAATATTTTCTCGTTTTGCGCTATAATCCAAAGTTAATTATCTTCATCTACATGCATACTCTGACTATTATTACGTGTTTGCGTCGCTTAGTGTTTGGCTACAGTCATGCAGAACGCAAATAACGGCGCGATGCGATTCGGCAAGACGAAATCTGTTGAAATGTATAGCTCTACTTCGCCTTAAAAAGAGCTATACATTTCACCACGGTAAGGCGAATCGCATCGTGGCGGCATTCGCGTTCTGCATAACCGTAGCCTTTGTTCCGTTCCCGTTTAATGATGTCGCATTAAATGTGCATATTACAATTCGGCAGCACTTCAACTTCTCATTTGCACAAAATTTAAAAATATCCAACGAACTTCATTCAAAATATCAGACAAAAAGAAATTACAATACTGCCAATGAACGGTCAACGTTTATTTACTGGAAAAAATGACTGACACGCAAGCAGCCAGGTTATCTTTCTTGTAAAAGTATTCTACTTTAACCTTGCGGTCGTGGCTTTGCGTACAACCTTTTTGTGATTTTTTTCTTCATCTATAATTTATCAGACATGCTCTATGTCGTGATAACCCTCACCACAGGCACAGATACCACTTTCCCCGAGCCCAACACGACGGAGATGCGCGTCAAATCTATAGTGATTGGACATAAGCCGGGACATCACGCAAATGAAATCCCGACCTACATCCAACCCCTTGAACCACGGGTTCGTCGATACTTTGGGGATTATGGAATGTAACCACCTTCCCAATTCCCCTCTGGTCCAAGCATTTTGCCAACTGATGATCGTATTCTGACGTACAAGTACGAAAAATTCATTAAAAGCAATTGGTCTTTCATAAATATCCCCGTTTGTTGCGCCCACCTTAGCCAAAGAGTCCGCTTTCTCATTGCCCGGTATCGAGCAGTGAGAAGGGACCCACGCTAAGGTAATCTGAGTAGATTTTTCGGATAAAGCACTCAGATGTTCCCGTATTTTCCCCAGGAAATACGGAGAGTGCTTAACATCTTTCATCGATCGGAGAGCCTCAATGGAACTGAGACTGTTCGTAAAGATGAAATAATGGTCCGTGGGCATTTTTTCGATAATCCCTAGGGTGTACTTAATTGCAGCCAATTCTGCGACGTAAACAGAAGCAGGATTATCGAGCTTATGGGAGACGGTTAAATTGTTATTGAAAATACCGAAGCCAGTGGACCCATCAAGAAGTGATCCGTCAGTGTAGTACATATTGTCGCAGTTGATGTTTCGATATTTATTGGAAAAAATTTTGGGGATCTGCTGCACGCGTAAATGATCCGGGATTCCACGAGTTTCTTCTATCATGGATGTATCGAAAAACACAGTAGAATCAAAAGTATTTGATAAGTCGACACGATTTGGAATATTCGAAGAAGGGTTAATATTTTGGGACATGTGATGGAAATACAATGTCATAAAACGGGTTTGAGAATTAAGTTCGATTAACCTTTCAAAATTTTCAATCACGGGACGGTTCAAGACCTCACATTTGATAAGAATACGAGAAGACAGGCTCCAGAAGCGGTTTTTCAATGGTAGTACTCCAGCTAAGACCTCCAAACTCATCGTATGGGTCGACTGCATGCAACCCAAGGCGATACGCAAACAACGATATTGTATTCGCTCCAGTTTGATCAAATGTGTGTTTGCTGCGGAGCGGAAGCAGAAACACCCGTACTCAATAACAGACAATATCGTTGTTTGGTAAAGCCTTATAAGGTCTCTTGGATGGGCTCCCCACCATTGTCCGGTTATTGTACGAAGAAAATTCACTCTTTGTTGACATTTTTTCATCAGATACCTCACGTGACAACCCCAGGTGCCTTTAGAGTCGAACCAGATACCAAGATATTTGTGTACCAAAACCTGAGAAATCGTTTTACCCATTAATTGTGTTTGAAGCTGAGCAGGTTCATGCTTCCTAGAAAAAACTTCTATCTCAGTCTTCTCCGGAGTGAATTCGATACCTAGCTGTAAAGCCCAAACAGACAAATTGTCCAAGGTATCTTGCAATGGTCCTTGCAAATCGGCAGCTTTGGCTCCTGTAACAGAGATTACACTGTCGTCTGCAAGTTGTCTTATCGTGCATGAGTTTGCCAGACATTCGTCGATGTCATTTACATAAAAGTTGTAAAGAAGGGGGCTTAAACATGAGCCCTGGGGAAGACCCATGTAGCTAATGCGAAAAGTTGCCAAATCGCCGTGCGTAAAATGCATGTGCTTTTCGGACAACAAATTGTGCAAAAAATTGTTTAAAATTGGAGAAAATCCTTGTCGGTTAAGTTTGCCCGAAAGAATGTCAATAGAAACGGAATCAAAAGCCCCCTTAATGTCCAAGAACGCAGACGCCATTTGTTCTTTGCGAGCATACGCCAGCTGAATATCTGTTGAAAGCAGCGCAAGACAATCATTCGTCCCTTTGGCACGGCGGAAGCCAAATTGAGTATCTGATAGTAGACCATTTGATTCGACCCAGTGGTCTAAACGACGGAGTATCATTTTTTCCATCAATTTCCGGATACAGGATAGCATTGCAATCGGCCTATAAGAGTTGTGATCAGAAGCTGGTTTCCCTGGTTTTTGGATGGCGATCACCTTCACTTGCCTCCAATCCTGCGGTACAATGTTTTGCTCCAGGAACTTATTGAACAAGTTCAACAAGCGCCTCTTGGCATTGCCGGGTAGATTCTTCAACAAGTTGAATTTGATTCTATCTAACCCAGGCGCGTTATTGTTACAGGACAGGAGGGCAACTGAAAATTCTGCCATCGTAAAAGGTGATTCTATCGCGTCGTGGCCCGGAGACGCATCGCGAACAATATTTGGCTCAGGAACAGAGTCCGGACATACTTTCCTGGCAAAATCAAATATCCACCTACTTGAAGACTCCTCGCTTTCGTTGACCGTTACGCGATTCCGCATTCTTCAAGCTGTGTTCCAACTAGTGCTCATCGATGTCTCCCTCGACGTCTCGTTCACGAACCGACGCCAATATCCGCGTTTCTTTGCTTTAGCCAAGCTTTTAAGCTTGGTGTCAAGCTCCGAATACCGTAAATAGTCGCCAGGTATACCTCCCTTCTGGTAGGCCAAAAACGCGTCGGATCTTTGCGTGTAGACATCGGAGCACTCTTGGTCCCACCACGGAGTGGGAGGCCGTTCTTTAATCGTTACGCCGGGATATTTCTTCGTTTGGGCTTGCAACGCGGCGTCGAGAATCAAGCCCGCGAGGAGGTTGTATTCTTCAAGTGTTGGATGATGTTGAATCGAATCGACCGCTTTTGAAATCATTTCCTCGTATAACTTCCAATCGACATTCCGTGTGAGGTCATACGGAATGTCAACTGGTCGCATGCGAGTTGACTCGTTATTAATTGAAATAAGAATAGGCAAATGGTCGCTACCGTGAGGATCGAGGATTACCTTCCATGTGCAATCCAACCGTAGCGACGTCGAACATAAGGATAGATCCAAAGCGCTTGGGCACGCTGGAGGTTTCGGGATACGTGTCATTTCGCCGTTGTTTAAAATAGTCATGTCGAAGTCATCGCAAAGGTTATAGATTAAAGAGGAGCGGTTATCATTGTAAGGGGAACCCCAAGCCACGCCATGAGAGTTGAAGTCACCCAAAATCAAACGTGGCGAGGGAAGAAGTTCTATTAAATCAAAGAGCAGCCGTTGCCCAACCTGTGCTCTGGGAGGAATATATATTGAGGCAATACAAAGCTCTTTACCTTGTATCGTCATTTGACATGCGACAACTTCGATGCCTGGAATCGAGGGGAGGTTAATACGATAGAAAGAATAGCACTTTTTAATCCCTAAAAGTACTCCTCCATATGGTGTGTCTCGATCAAGGCGAATAATATTAAAATCATGGAAGTTGAGATCAATATTTGAAGTAAGTCAAGTTTCACAAAAGGAAAATGCATCGCATTAGTTTTTATTGATCAAAACTTTAAACGAATCAATTTTTGGTAAAATACTTCTACAATTCCACTGTAAGACAGAGATAGAATCCTTCAGATACGCAGTTAAATTAGGCATCGAAGGATACAATCGCTGCAAGGAGGGGCCATAAGAAAAATTTTAATTGGATCGGGTACATTGAAAGTTTCAAAAATCCAGTCCACAATGTCAGAAAATTTCACTAATCCAGAGTTTGTTTCATCAACTGGATGTGCAAAAGGAACAACTGGGGTTTTAGATGTTCCTGGCAGTGCTGGGAACTCCTTCTGGGACTTTAAATTTGCAAGCCCAGGAGGAGTTTGCTTCGGTTTTTCCGCAGCACTGTTTGGTTTGTTCGTACTTTTCATTTCACTTTGAGAAATCTTAGGACCTTTTCTGGGAAGTTTAGGAGAGGAAATATTTTTCCTCTTCCTAGACTCCCCAGGATTGGCGTAAGATGTTCCCGCTGGTGAATCGTCATAATCGGTTTCATCAGAGGACAACAGATTATAAAGGTTTGATGTAATGGGAGAAGTGGTAACGGTCTTCTTCAGCATCTCAGCGTAAGAACGCTTCGAACGCTTTTTGAGAGAACTCTTTATTTTATCCCTGCGCTGCATGTACACCGCACATGTCGAGAGCTCATGCTGACTCTCCCCACAGTGAATGCATTTTTCAGCATTTTTACTGCAGGAATCATCCGCATGATTCTCCCCACACTTGCCACAACGTGCCTTATTGCAGCAGTAGGCGGCGGTGTGGCCTAACTGCTTACAATTCAGGCAGTTCATGACGCGAGGCACATATAATCGCACAGGGAGACGAACCCGGTGGATCGAGACGTGGCTTGGTAGCGCTGACCCGGCGAACGTAACTCGAAACGAGTCTGACGGGGTGTATACTGTTTTGCCACCGATGATCGATGCTGACCGCAATTGCTTGCAGTCGAGCACCTTTACATCGGGACAGGTTTTGTTTTTAAAGCACCCTTTGGCACTTGCCAGTATACACTCGACGGACAGACTCGAATCGGTTATGACACCGTCGATCTCCACGTCTCGTGCGGGTATGTAAACGCGATACTCGCGTGTGAAGAGCTCAGAGCAAGCTATATCGTTGGCCTCTTTCAGGTTACTGACCATGACACGGAGCTTGTTAGGCCGGACCTTGGAAATATCGGTCACGCCCTTGTACTCCTTCGTCAGGTCTTTAGAAATCTGCAAGAGGTTCAACTGTTTCGATTTCGGTCCCGCCTTTGGCCGAAAATAGACAGTTTAGCTGCCCTGGGCTCCGTCTGGATAAAGCCTGGGGCGAGGGGAGACTGAAGAATGAACAGGGGAGGGGGTAACAGAAGGGTCAGGGTCAGAGGGGTTCGGGGATGGTGGCGCGGGAGGCGAGGGATCTACATCCATCCCGCTAAGTCTAGCGCACTAGCGCCGACAAGAGCACGTACCTTTTTACTTCTCCCTTCCAGTAAGGTTGGTTGTCCGATCGTTCGAAGTTGCAGCCGTTACAGCCAGCAGCACCAATACAGCAGCACCAAACAGCCACCAGCAGCGAGCCAGCTGTGAGATCACTCCACACAGCGATACAACTCACTGTCAACTGATGGCTTCTTCTTTTTCCTCTTTTGTGTCTCGTCCACTGCTGTAGCACAATTCAGCCAGCAGCCAAATCGGCTTACGCACCAGCTGGTAGTCACGATGCGAAACAGTTGCACAAAGGCGCGACCTTGAACCCGGATTTATTTCACTCGACTAGGCAAACAATGCCAACACTTGTTCACACGTCTTTTGTTTTATATTCTATCGGAGCGATCACCGATCACACGTCCGATACTGATGCGTGTTCGGCACAGAATGACGAAAGAAGAGTTAGTAAGGATCCTAAGAATAAACCCATGTTTAAGTCCGTTGACATCGAATTGCCTGGATTCTATTAAGATGCCTATGTTAGGGACGGCGCACAACAACGTCTGACACGAAGCGGGCAGTTGAATCATGAAATTCCCACCAGCTACATCTAAGAAGACAGCCCCATCAGCAGGATGAAGGATGAAGGTATCGCGACCCTGGTAAGGTAACATATCGACATCTCTCTTAACCACAAACAACGACATTAGAAGTACGGAACAAATCAAGCGAACACGGAACCAGAAAACGATAAACTTTTTTCTCAACCTGGGGTACGCGAAAGCCTTTAGGGGGTACGCCGGTACGCGAAAGAAAAATCAGGAATGGCGGACAAAGCATTTTTTCTTTATAATACTTCATTTGTTGTTCAAACTTGCTCTTGAAACATGACTGTAGCAATCAAACAAACTATAGTTCAATGTGAAACCTGAACTAGACTACCACAACATGATCTACCACTACTCTCTACGAATTCCGTGCAGTAGACCCAATTGCACACACCTCTTTCAAGTACCACAGTCGCTACAGTAGCATCAAAGCAGCGAAACGGGGCGTCGGAAGGTTTAGCCTTCACTCATCAACCAATAAAACGGCCTGAGGCTGATAAACTTTGCCGCGGTCAGAGGAATGGCCATATGTATAGACTATTCCGAAAATTATAAATACATCTTCTTTCTTGAATAAAACAAAAAATACAGGATTTTTCGGGTCATTTTATTCTGAAATATAGATAATAAGTGTTTTCTTTCCAGTTTCAATTCAAGTTGGGATTATTTTTCGTAGGATACGCGAGTTCTCTAACTTTTCTCTTAACACTACTCATAAGCTTTTGCACAGTGTGTTCTCCGACCATTTTTACCGCTTTAAGCCAATCTTTTTTAAATTTTTCAACATTGTCCGCTAGTTTGACATATTTCCTCAGCTTTGCCTAGCCCAAAAAGTTTCAATAGGGCGAATTTCAGGGCAGTTTGGAGGATTCATCTCCTTTAATACACATGTGACATTATTTGTTTAATACCACCCTAGTGCATCCTTAGAATAATGGTAGGAAGCAAGAAATCATTTGGTCACAAAACTTAAAAAAAACGTAGCATTCAATTACCCCCCCCCCCCTTCCCTTCCGGCTCTGAGAAAAATGTACAAAAATACAAGTGGTAACGTATATACAACAAAAAATACTTGAAACAAAATCACCATGTTTAATTCAATTTATCTATCACTCATACACTCGTGACAGCAAATTCGTTAAGAATCTGTCCACGTGGTATGTGGATGACCCCTTAGTGTATTTTAGTTTACATTTTTCCTGTGAAAAATCGGTCTTTCAAAATAAATGCTTCGTCGATTTTAATCCAACACCTCCCCCCCCCCCTTGTCATAGCTTGTCACAAAACGATGATATTTATCTCAGCTGACTACACAATGTTACGAAGCAACCAGATATGCATTAACCGAAAACAAGAAAAAAGTAAATATATAGGCCCTCAACACATACTGCAAGCGGTCAGCAAGAGAACTTCAAAAACGGCCTATTTGCTTGGCCATCGCCGTTTAAAACGAACGAAAAAAGAAAGAAAAAGAAGGATGTGTGCGTTGACAGACGAGTCGCGTATAATCCTGATATTAATTGCAAATAATTGCGATATTTGGTGGCGATTAATTACGATGTTTTGTCGCGATTAATTATTTACGATATTTATCGAACGAACGGAACCTACTCCGAATCACTGCGTGCTGAAATAGAACCTACGGGTGGACAGTCTGCGAATAAATGGTTTGGTACACCTCGGTAGTCACAACACACCGAAAATCCATAGTTGAGCAAAGCTCATCTGGGCCGAAAACACGTTTACCCCGGAAAGTTTTTGCGCGACCGCTCTATTCCCTCTTACCGACGCATACGCGGAGACACGGTATTTCGCGTTGATTACCACTTACTTCTTGAATAATGAAGCGAAGATACCTACTGAGTACGAAAAACTGGCAAAGTTCCATGCATTCATAGCTAGAAAATTTAAAAAAATGCAAATATGCATATCTAACAAGACCGAGCACTAATTAGATTCAACAAAATGCCAAAACAATCGCAATCAAAATTTATTTGCCATGCTAACCGACAGAGGCGTCTCGTCCACCTGTTCAACCTGTTCATAGGACAGGTAGACAATTTCGGAACAATTACTCGAATTATTTCTCATTTGTAGCATGGATCTGACATCATTAAGTTTTCTTGTAACCTTAATGTTATTTCGAACATTCGAACATTTTTTTGATTTTCAATTTATTTCCACCAATTTCAATTTCTATTTGTTTCTGCACCGTGAAGAATATAACCTGGCTAAACACACTCTACACTACTCAACCCACCCGCAACACAGCCCACCCGTAATACAACACAACACAACGAGATAAGCAGTAATGACTACCGTTTGTTCAAATCATTTATCTGAACTAGCATTCATTCAAACACTTCTCTGCATTTTCAAGTACTATAGCGTACGCAGCCAGTTATGTACATAAAGCGTGCACCACTACTAATGCGCAGCCTTGCGTAAAAATGACATTTGCGGTTCAAAAATTATGTTGAACCAAGCCGATGGAAACGATACCGCCGACGCCGACCCCCACCATTCTTTGATGTTCGTTCATTAAAATTTGAGAGAGGCCGCGAGAGTACACAGCTCTCAACGCTCAAGCGAGCGAGGTCGATGCAAAGCCGAGAGTGCAGCGAAGGGTTTTCATGTATTTCCTCATTGATGACAATTCTTCACGTGAGAAAAAAAGTGTCGCGCAGCGCTGAGTGCGATACAAATGAAAAATCGAACAAATTCATTCATGGTTATTGTAGATGTAGTGGTGTTTTTTCGTTGATGTGTGGTTTCGATTCAAGCCTTTTTTCTCGATGTTGTTCATTCAATAACTTGAACCATAGTATGGTAACTAGAATGGTATAGTCGGTATAGTACATGTTTGACTGCTCACGTTACGGTTGCTTTTGATTTGTTTGTGACGGCTAAGACTACCATTGCTCCATCTTTCAAATTTCTGTTGCTTTTTTGTGTGAAATTTCAATCTCGTTTAAGGAACGATACGTGGTGAGTAAAGCTTAATTACTTCATCATATTATATTTCAATTAATCATCACAAACTACCATATACCTACTGGAGATTGTTTGCGTGGATTTCCAGATGGACAACGTTATGGATCATTGCATTATTGAGCAAATGCTAAAGCGCCCGTTTGCCGCCAGAACCATGGAAGAAAAAATTAAAGTTATTGGACATCCGGTTCCTCGTCCACCTATGGAACAATTAAAATCCACGTATAAGTTGAAGGGGAAAATTATGTCCCGCAACTTTAATGTGTCATCGTATGACCAGCAATGGCTGTGTGGATCGGCGAAATTAAATAAACTTTTCTGCTGGCCATGTTTGCTTTTCCGTAGCGCCAATGAAAAAAATGTTTGGAGCAAGGAAGGATATAGTGATCTGAATCACCTTTCTGCGTCAATTAAAACGCATTCGAGCTCTAAAGATCACATAAACAATTCACTTGCCTTATCGATGTTCGGGCAAATGAGGATAGACGAAGCACTTGACCATAGCCGGCAGATCGCCCGCAATAAGCATAACGAAGAAGTAACGAAAAACCGGAAGGGTATGCGAACTTTAATTGAGATCACCTGTTTCCTTGGCACTCACGGTCTCGCCTTTCGCGGACATTATGAATGTTCCGATTCCACGAACAGAGGAAATTATAAAGACCTCTGCACGTTGATCGCCGCCAGGGATCCAGCGTTCCAGGATTTTATAAATAATAAAGTTTTCAGCGGAACGTCGGGAGGAATTCAGAACGAGCTTATAGAATGCATTGAAAGCTACATGCTTCAAACAATTAAAAGAGATGTTCTTGATGCTGAGTTCGTGTCCATTATGATGGATGAATCAACAGATTCGGCTCGGTTATCGCAACTATCTTGTACTCTGCGCTACTTACGACCCGATGGTAAGAAATATTCATAAAATAAATTTTGCAAATATGTTAACAAATAGTTGATTTTTTTTTAATTCAACGAGGCTCAAACATTTTTTTGTTCATCAAAATTTTGGGAACACCAGTTGAAAGGCTCGTTAGATTGGCAGACGTTAGCAGTGACAAAACCGCCGCTGCGTTGGCCGGACACGTTGATGAAATAGCAGCGTATTTTGGTCTTGATGGTGACAAAGTTGTAGCTCAGAGCTATGATGGAGCTGCTGTAATGTCCGGGGACAAATCTGGAGTGCAAACATTGGTGAAGCAACGGTTTCCAAAAGCTTGATATATCCACTGCCGCGCACATGTGCTTAATTTGGTGCTACTTCACTCGTGCACAAATAACAAGAAATCAGCAAGGTTTTTCAACACGATCTCATCACTCGCGGCATTTTTCTCGCAGTCACCTAAACGCAGCGAGACATTAAAGCAATTTATGGAGACCCACATACCAAATGTTTGCAAGACCAAATGGTCGTATAATTCGCGTATGATCAAAATAATTGATTCGAATTATGCAGCGATTAATGAATGTTTAGGTGAGATTTATCTTGGCGACAGTGTCTTTGATGCTGAAACTTGTACTACAGCCAGAGGTCTTCACGCATTCATGCTTGAATTCAATACCGTATTCTTGCTCAAACTTTTTGCTAATATTTTTGCACATACAGATGTACTGTATCAAATTTTGCAAACAAAAGAATTGGACGTAGTAGAATGTTTACGTAACGTCAAGGCTTGCCTCGCTTCTATCGAAGAGCTCAAAGCAGAGCATCATTTCTACAGAACGCTTAATGATGCAATTGATGTTTCTGGCGAAACGATCACTGATAGCAACGGTATCAATTATCGTCCCATATATGACTTTATCATTGACAAAATTATTGACGAAATGTCTAAACGATTCAAAGAACTAGATGAATACAAATTCATCATTTTGTTGAATCACGAAAAATTTGCCGAATTCAATGTCACATTCCCTACAAAGAATTTGAAAATGCTTATTTCGTACCATTCTAAATTCGATGAAGCGAAGCTGTATAATGAGCTGACCGTTCTTTACTCGCGCGAAGAGTTCAGAGGCAAAAATATGTTGTATTTAATTTCGTTTATCCTTGGACAAAACCTGCATCAAACTTTCTCCGAAACGCTTCGGCTGGCCAGAATGATACTGACATTGCCTAATACAACGGCGTCCGTCGAACGAACGTTTTCGGTTCTCCGACGGATCAAAAATTATTTGCGGTCTAAATCGGGGCAGAATCGATTATTTGGTATTATGATGATGGCTGTGGAGAAAGATTTACTCCATGAGATGATGCTGACGCCATTATTTTACGACGATATTATCGACAAGTTTGCGTTAAAAGTAAACCGAAGGATTCCTTTGTTATATAAATAAATGTTGATAAATAAAACTTTTAAAATCTGTTATCGCAATACTGTTGTTTTAATGTTGCAAATGTCGATTGAACAGGTGGCCCACTTGGTCACGCGTCGCCTCTGCTAACCGACAAGATTTCTACTTAATTAAATTAAAAATTGTCTATGTGTTTCAGTATTTACTCAAAAGCTAGAAAAATCATAAAACAAGGGCATAAAACTGCTCAAAATGAAAGCAGAGAAAAAAAAAACAAAAAAAACATTGCTTCCCTTTTGCCATGCAATCAAACAAAAAACACAGGCAAAACGTCACTAACACTAATACTTATCCTTTGATTCCCGCGTCCTCTCTGAACCATCAAGCTAGTGCGAGAAAGTGCCGCACGCAAGAGCAACGGTCATTCTGCACTCGCACTTCTCTCGCTTTTCCTTGTTCACCTTGCACTTACTCACACACACTTATAACAAGGCAAGGGCTAGCGGGAAACGTGCTCCGCCACCGAAAAAGAAATGCAGCTCTCACAAATTAGCCACAAAATTGCACGAATCTTTCACGGATTTCAACATTGACGTCACTCTCACCGATAATACGAAACCGCCACATTTCGTATTACCTTTTACTCCACCCTTTGCACTTGAAATATAACGATTACGCGACGGGAAGGCTAAATAAAATACGTCGACATTATTGCACTATCCCCAACCGTACTCGACAACCCTCGGAACACTTCATCGCGATTCAAATCAAACACTCGGAATTCACACCGAAACAACAGCGGCCTTCATTCAATAAACGTAGACACATTCCTTTTCCAGATAGAAAATATATAACTTATAAAAACTTGAAAAAACGATGAAAAATTCCGACGAGAAACATTTTCACGTCCGTTCTTGATCACAGCTTGCTTCGATCCTCTCTCCACCAGGTAGTACAACTAGAGGTGGAAAAAGTGCATTGAGACTAACACGCCTTAAAAAAGTACCTGATGGAGATCAGACAGGCCAGCTGGCAATCCTCAAACATTTCCAGCTGAGCAAACATATACCAGGTATCGAAGACTGGCTGAATATAGAAGCAAACTTGGAAAAACCTTTCAAAATCATAGAGACCGAACGGGAAGTTTGGGAACAAGGTGGCCCGAATATCCGACAAGGCTCTGTCGTCTTTTACACAGATGGCTCAAAAATGAATGATTCAACCAGAGCAGGTATAAATGGTCCTGGGATAAGTATCTCGATACCAATGGGCCGTTGGCCTACAGTGTTCCAGGCCGAAATATTTGCATTTGAATATGCACAAGTCTGTTTGGCTAGGAAATACAGGCATGCTAACATATGCATTTTTTCTGATAGCCAAGCAGCACTTAAAGCACTAAAAGCCTTCACATGTACCTCTAAGCTAGTATGGGAGTGCATCCTTTCACTGAAACAAGTGGCAGAAAAGAACCAAGTATGGTTATACTGGGTTCCTGGTCACTGCGGAGTGGAAGGCAATGAAAAAGCCGATACGTTAGCTAGACAGGGGTTATGTACCGATTTCATTGGCCCAAAACCGTTTTGTGGGGTGTCATCAAGCGCCTTGAAAGCAGAATTGAAAACCTGGGAACATAGGACAATACAAGAGAACTGGATATGCTCAGTAGGGCTACGCCAGTCTAAACGCTTTATAAAACCAAGCGTGAAGAAAAGCCAGCAACTGCTTAGTTTAAATAAAAAGGGACTAAGGACGATTACTGGACTGTTTACAGGACACTGTCCAAGTAAGCATCACCTGAAACAAATTGGTCAGTCAGATGACGAAATTTGTCGTCTCTGCTGGTTCGAATGTGAAACCGCAGAACATTTGCTCTGCCACTGCACTAATTTGGAAAAGGAACTTTGGAGCCTTTTGAGGTCTGGTCTGCGAATCCCAATGAGGTAAAACATTTCATACGAAATTCAGTGCCTAATTGGGAGAAAGGGTGCGATATGACAACGACGATCACTTCCATCAATAGTGATATGTATGCCACGAGTACCTAGACTAAAGAAGAGGTATACCACAAAATATCAAAATAATGGTCGTAGTGGTCCAAATCTACAAAAAAAAAAAAAAAAAAATTGGTAATATTTTGTGTCTAGTACAAAGAGCACACTTAGGGCTTTTCGAAACGTGTAACGTGCAGAAAATATCATTCTCTCCAGAGTACGTTAGTGGAAAGGTATTCAGGACTCGAAGTGTGTCGATACACGATTCACACATACACTCTTAAATACGACGTGTTAGCTTTAATGGAATGCGGCAAATGCATAGCATTTCATAACGAAAGTATTTTTTTGCTGCAAATACTACTCGCTTTACTACACTTTCCTCGATAGTACTGCAGAAAACGTAGTATATTGCGTCTAGTATACCTTTAAAGCTGAAACAAACAGCGTGTCTGAACTGACCCTGCGACTGCGACGGAGTACCCGTAGGCTAAAGTATGATACTAATATTTCAAAAGAAAAAAAGGGACATAGATTTTTGTTATTGTCCAGTAGGTAAATTTATGGGATAATAATTCCATAAACGTTGACATATAAGAAGTTAAAAAGGCTTTTAGACCAGAATCTACGCTCAAATTAAATTTTCAAAAAAGTTATGGGCGGAAGCACACGAAAATAGGGCAGGTCAAATATGTGTGGTTTATTTACACATACTTGCCAGCACTGCTCAAAACTAAACTAAACTCATCGAATTCTTAATTAAATAGTGTACACGAGACTCAAGTAAAATTAACCAGAATTAGTCACAGTTTCTCTGCCGTAATCTCGCGAACTGACGTAAGCGCCAAAGTGGCCGATTTGTGTGTGATTAAACGATAGAACACACCACATCAGACCTAAAGGCACCGAAATTTGATCAAACGTGTATAAAATAGCGTCATTAATTCACGAAAACGAAATAACGTAACCGCCATTTCTACTCAACGTAACGTAAATCCAACCCAACTATGTTTGCGATGCGTTTATTACATTCAACAACTCGAGAAATAATCAAGCAAATTGAACCAAATTTGGCATGAGAAGTTTTTTGGAGCAGGAAATATTTCTATGATGGTACGGAACCTCTCTCTTCTCTGCAAGAGAAGGGTTCCGTACAAATGAAACACATATTTGAAACAATTTTTCCGGAAAACAGCCTAAAATGATCGAAATGATGCCCAGAAGCCAAGAATTGCCCCTAGATACTATTTTGAATTCTAAGATGGCAACTTCTTGTTTCTGAATAACAGACCAAAATGGCCAAATACCACCCAATATGACAATTTCCGGAACCAGAATGATACCAAGAGGCCAGATATTTAGACCTTTTGAAATCCAAGTTAGCGACTTTTGCTCTCTGGAGAACATCCCAAAATTATCGAATACCACTCAATATGGATTTTTCCGTAATCGGGATGATGCACAGAAGCCTACAATTGACCCTAGAAAAGACCGTGTTATTCTCCTACCACGGATTCAGCTTAGCGGTGATGAAATCGAGGTAGTTGACAAGTGAGTGTACCTAGGCTAACTGGTGATTACCGACAATGACATCAGCAGAGAAAGTCGTCGAGGTTCTATGGCAGGAAATCGTACCTTATTTATTCACTCTAAAGGACGCTCTGCTCAAATAAAATTCGCCGCTGCACGAAGTTTACCATCTACAAAACATTGATCATACTGTAGCTTTCTAAGGCCACGAAGATTGGTCCATGTTCGTGGACAACTAAAGCGCGCTGGAGATTTTCGTACGGAAGAAGTGCGGATGGAAAATGGAGGAGGCCGCGGACGCTACTAATTTGAATATATCCATTTCCGAGAACGTATAATCGAATCGCGACTGTTTGACTGGTAATGAAAAAAGAATCTTTGTTAGTGACTTTTCGCATTCTACGATGGACGTACGTCAATCGGTTGTAGAAACAAGGAAAATAAAATAGTTGTTTCCACAACAAAATGACGTTGGTAACATACCTTTAGTTAGAAACCTTTTTCCACAAATCATACGTTCGGCAATGTTTTGTGATTATATTAATGCATTATGTACAGATCAGATTGTTGAAATTCGTCCTAACACTTATTATACAAACGTTGTTGGAAAAAGCTTCGTACTGAAAATTTTACTCGCTGTCGCATACGTCAGTCTGCGAGATTACGGCAGTTCTAGGAAACTTTGATTAAGTCTGCTCATACAGGCACTCTAAATAACCCAATGTTTAAATGAAAAAGAAGTCTAAGATATAATTCCTTTACGCTGCAATAAACAAATCTGTACATTAAACTAAAATGGAACAAAAATAAACCAATTTAGTGAAATTTTCTATACAACTCCATGCAAGTTACAAAGCTAACACGTCACAGCCTCTCTACTACTAATGCACTGGTCAGTCCAGAATACCTGTACCCTGCATTCTCCCAAAATTTTCCTTATTTCCCTCAGCTCTACTCAAGATATGATTTAGAATCAATGTGTGCTTCATGTTTCTGAATTTTTTCGGAAACGACAAATCTTTGGAATCATTTTCTATCATTTCAAGCCTTGAGAAGTTTCATCAATTGTTTTTAAGCTTTGTTACAGATTTTGGACCTATTCGAAGTGCTTATTTAAAAATAAAATGAAAAAATTCAAAAAAATATTTTTTAAGTAATTTAAAATTTTAACCTTCCCTGGGTTTTGTAAGTTTTTGTTGGAGATTTGTAACCAAAGATTTGAATCTTGTTTTATTTTATAGATTATTTTTACATCAATTATGAATAAATGGGTACATAACTTTGAAACATACTCAGACAGAAATGACATCAGACGTTGATCCTGTAAAGTGGTGATTGTTTTAACGTTTGATTGGTACTTACTGTTGAAGTCCTAATCAGTGCGAATAAGAAAGTAGACTGATTAGAGAAAAACAATCGCAGCCAACCGTTAGTGTACAGAACAATTGCAGGGCTAGGCGCTAGGATCCTTGACTCTAACGGTCGTCTCTCTTAGCCGAGATTCTAACATATGACGACTAGCTTGTTACTCCAGCATCTTACCCTGAGACCAATTAAATGCTTCCTTGAGTCTTCCAGTGTTTGTGAGATGGCAAAAAATGTATAGGGTAAATGTACCAATAGTGGCGCAAATAGTAGCTACTTCTGAGAAATTTTAACGAATCCAATTGAGACTTAGTTAACTTTGGATGTATGAACATATGATTTGATAGACAATTTAGTTGTTTTGCTGATAAATAACTCGTTGTGCATTTTTCAAACTAATGAATTTGAAAAAAATTAACAATTGTTATCATAGCTTTTGTACCTTTAGTTGCCTGTTCCTATGATGGTGGTACCATGTACCTATAGTGGAGGTAGTTTTAAAAACTTGAAATTTCTATAAATGAAATGGATGAAGATTGTACATTTTGAAGTTTGTTGAACAGTCACAAGTAGGGACAGTGGTAAATCGCGATTTCGCGGAAGCCGCGAATTCCGCGAAATCCTGCGTCGGCCACGAAATTTGCAAAACCCGCGAAATGCCGCGAAAGTAATGAAAAATAGCAGTATTCTATGTCAATCTTGGAACATTTTTCGAAACCTGCGAATTTTCTGAAAACCAGCGACACGAACAAAGCTGAAGAATAATGGGCACCTCGAGGGCAACTTTTCCTACGCAACCAATAAAATGAATTCAGAGCGTGCAGCCAAAATCGAAGTTGCTAAATGACCTAAGTACCTACTAGTAAGCAATTTTAAAATACCTGACAGTGAGATCGGTACGGTATTATAATTTTTGTAGGTATTCGGATCGCGGACGTTTTCCTGAGCTTTTACCGGTTGGCAAATAATATTTATCAATTCCTGAAAACTCGGAAAATACGGAACGCAGCGTGAGCCAAAACTACGTGCCTATCGACACCAAAATATAACTGAACACAATTTGACACAGTATGTACTTATAGTCAGTGATGCAAAGAAATCATGAATCGTACGGTTAAATTACCGTATGCCAAATTAAATAAAACAGTTTACTTTATTAAGTATTTTGTATAAAAATAGTTGCCGCGAAATTACCGCGAATTTTGAATATTTTTTATTTTGCCACCCGCGAAATTTCAACTTTTTTGCCGCGAATCACCACTGTCTCTAACAACATTTAATGAAAATAAGGGATTTATTAACCAGTAACCATGGAGCATTTCAAATGCATTGAATACAAAGTCAATGTATTCAAAAGATAGCTTATATTAAAAGTCAGTTAAAATGATATAACAAAAAAAAAATAACCTGAAAAAATTCATCAGACGAGAATTATCTCTGACGTTTTAGCTTCAGTGCCTCGAGTAACTCGATCTTTTGCTTTTTTTCTCGATTATTTTCCATTAGCTTCTTACGTTTTTGCTCCCCTCTCTCCTTTTTTCGTAGTTCAGCTTTTTTCTGTTTTTTTTTCGAAGTTCTTCTCTTTTATTCTTACGTTGCTCAGCTTTCTCTTGTTTTCGCTCACGAATTTTTGTTTTTTTTTTCTTCAGTTGTTCTTTTTTTATTTTAGCCAGCTCTCTTTTCGTCTACTCTGGTTTTTTTCTGGCTACATCAGTTTCTTTTTCTTGTTCAAGTCGTCGGATTTCTTCAAGCCGCTCTGAGGCCTACCTCCTCACCAACCAACCTACCTCCTCAATAAATGTTGGATCATCCTCAGATATGTAGTCACTTGACACAGTCATCTCTGGAGTCGTACTGCTCAATAACTGCGAATCAATAGGCATCAACAACATCTCATATAGCTGCCGGATGATTTCTCCTTCTGCAGATAAGACAGAACCGCTACTAAAGCTGTTAATGCGCTCCCTACCAATGCAATCTATAGCAGCTTTGATTATTGAAGTTGGAATGATAACCGAATCTTCAATAATTACATCTTGTCCTTCTTTTTCCTCATCCAATTCAGGATTGACCACTACTGAATTGAAGGTTGAATGTTCCTTGTCTGTTTCTTGAGCTACTGGTTTATTAGAGTTTTCGCTAGTTGACTTGGCAATACATTTGTCGTAATCCACATTTTCAGGACCAAAAAGGGAATAATCCGCAAACTCTGAACCCGTTCTTAACACTGGCCGTTTTGATTCCTTTGTTCATAGCCTTTTGTAGTACGTCAGGAACGTGTTTCAGCAATAGATTTTCACCTCCATTTTCCAGCCGCCACTCCGATACGGCAGTCTTCCAGGCACTTTTCAATGGTTCAAAAATGGCGACGTCTGCTGGCTGAGTTATTCTCGTAGTGTTTGGATATAAAGCAATCAGCACAATACCCAAATCCAAGCACAGATCGGCCACCTCCGCAGTCGTGTGCGAAGAGTGACCATCCACGAAATACAGCACTGGGAACTGCACTTTTTTCCTTTAAAGATGAGGGTAGAAAACGTTCCTGATGTATAGCATAAAGTTGGCGGTATCCATACACCCCTTTGCACTTTTGCCAATACCCCACTCTCCGGGGAACTTCTGCAATACTTCCACAGATAGGCGCTGCATAGGAAAAACAACTCCTGGAGGTACAACTGATCCGTCTGCTCCGAAGGTAAACATTACTGTTATGTTTTTGTGCCCGTCTGCATGCTCGCATTCATACACATTCTTATTGCCACGGCTAGCTATCACGGCTTTCGTTTGTGGGTGTAGGTAGAATGACGTTTCATCGCCGTTGTAAATGCGGGTTGCATCCGATGCGGCTGACATAAGGTTGTTTTCCTCGAGATATGATGTTATGTTCGTGAACCATCCGCGAATGTCTGCCTTTTTTACTTTAGAACTTGCGGAAGACACAGTTTCTGGCGTGCGGAAAGTGATTTCACGATGGCGGCGAAGGAATCCTTCCAGCCATTTTCGACCTATAATCGATAAGATGTTAACAATTTTTTGACTGATTTTTATTATAATGAATACAAACCTGGGACATTGTTCGTGAACGGATTGGGTCGAGAATTCGTTCCGAAGAATGTCTTCACTTTATGCAGAAGTATTTCCTTAACTACCGGAAATCCTTTCTTCTCCATCGTTTTCAAATATTGCACGAGTTTCTGTTCTTCGTCTTCTGTTAGAACAGTAGGTGGCCCTTTCCGGGCTTTTCTGGTCCACTTGCCACTAAGTCGGTAACGAACGGTAGACTGAGGGATGCCATAAGCTTTGCATGCTGCGTACAGTGACTTTTTCAGGACTAACTCCATGCAGCGGGTGATAGCTCCTTCATCGTGTTTATGTGTTTTTTTCGCTGCAGAATCCATTCTGTAATGAGTTATGAAGCTAAAACGTTTTTTTGGTACAAGAATTCTAGAGTTTTTACCTATATGTGGACGCCTTCGTCAACGCGTAGAGGCGGGTAAGCGAGTGGTATCTCTAAAAAAAAAACGGCCAATAGGATCGTCGCTGATCGTTTTGCGTTCGGAGTGTAACACGGCACAAAGCGGAGGACGAAGCAAGCAAAAGATGCGACAATCGCACACACGGCGAGGCGCGAATGGACACACTGGTGAGCTGAGGTCCAATGCGCACTTCTGGCGGACCCAAGCAAATTGTTTTAAATTAATGAAACATCACTGAGTTCATTGACTTATTTTTCACTTTGAAACACTTCTTTAATCTTTTGTAACTGAGGATGTACACTCGAAAACGGTTGAAAACAGAATGAAAACTAACTTGCGCAAATGTGCCGTATTTATATCGGTTAAATAGCGTCGCAGAAAGTTCTCGGCTCTTTTTTCACCTTCTTCCATGCGGTTGAATGAACTTGGTGGAATAGACTGCTGAATGGTCTTTGTTCCAGTGCAAATGTCAATGAAATGTCCTTTGAAATGTTGTTTTTATTCGTAGCTTAGAAGTAGTGAATAGGAAGGGCATTGTCCTGCAGCGATGATGTAACGATATAGCTCAAAACCTGTTCGCTGCGCAAACACTGTATATGCGCTGAAAACTAAAAAATCTGAACTGTAAACGATTTGTTTTCGTTTGACACTTGTAAATATTCGAATGCCTCCACTATGGGAGCAACGGTGTTTCTGTGTTCCAATAATGGCGCAGTTGAAAAAAAAAACGGGGTTAAATCAAACAAAAACGATTTAAGTGCTAATGAATCTTTAAATTGATGAGTTTTCTACACAATAAGTACTAAAAATTATTTGAGACTTAGTTTTAACTATTTACTAATACCCCTAAATAAAATAGAATGCAGCTTAAGCAAACACTAAAAATCAAGCGGTATTCAGCTAGTGATTTGGAAAAACGTTTTTTCTCTTTAGTGTTTCACTGCAAAAAGGGAATTTTCCCTTAAACATTACATAAAACCCATACAAACATGTTGCATTATACTTTTTTCGCCAGTCTTACTCAAAATAAAAGAAAAAACTCTCTATATCGACTACCTCCACTATTGGTACTACCTCCACTAAGGGTACATTTACCCTACAAATACAACAGATCCCAAGCATGTAGTAAATGAAAAATAATGTTTAAAATAAACATGATGAATTTCCCGGTTTAGTATTGATTTCCGGCTTTTTCCCGGTTTTCCCGGTTCATTTTCGAATTCCCGGATTTTTTCCGGTTTTCCCGGTTCACTGGCCACCCTGTTTCAGTTTAAAATTATGATTTACCATGTACATAGAGAACAAATGTGCCTTTACAATAGAGTGCCGGCATGGCTGATCAATTTCACCCCGATTCATCTCAAGAAGTTACGTAAAGTAAACGATATAAATTTCACTCCTAACCATAGGGATTTTTCGGGCAAGGATATAGGGTAAGGAACGGCTTGAGCAGTAGCGCCTATTTTAATCAGTCGAAGAAAACACGCCTCAAACTCCTTCTTTTTGATCAATATCGACAATTTCAATGATGGAAACGAAAACTTTGATTGCCTAGCTGTCTTACGAATATAAGAAATACCGTTAATCACAAAGAAATCTGTGAACAATTACCATTCGAAACAAATCGACCGATATTGCAGCCATTCAGGAGCCACTTCGGGTGCTGAAAAAAAAACGCCTGCAAAACAGATGGAAACTGCTTAAAATAGGTTCGGGGTGATTGGAATAGTGTCCCTCGATTGGTAACTTTAATTGATGATTGTTAAAGTTAGCCAACTTGGTTTTGCAATCTGAAAACAAGTTCTGACAGAGAAAACGATAGAGAAAAGATTGATATACTACTGTTTTAATGTGTTGGGTGAACACATTTCGAGTATTTCGTCTGAATACATAGGCGGTTCCTAAAGCTGCTTAGAATATGTTCCCTACCCTACCACTACTCATTTTGAATAAATATTGTTTGGGAAAAAGGCAACATAAACCAAGTTGTTTGACAAAAAAAAGTGATATCAATTCCACCCCATGGTAAACAAAGTAGAAGTGGATTACTGTAAACAAAGTGGAAGTGGATTACTGTTCTTGTGAGTATTGTATTATGGAAAAAAAAAGAATGCATTGGATTCAGTGTCGTTTCACCTTAAGTTGATTTCAAATTAGATTTTTATATGTTTTGACGGGTTTGACGGCTTACTCAGCCCGTGTATACAAGCAAAAATGGTTTGTTTCTTCTTTTTTCGACAGTTTCGGTGATTTTATTTCGACAATAAGAAGAAACAAATCGTTTTTGCTTGTATACACGGACTGATTAGGCCGATAAACCTGTTAAACTAACCGTTTTCAGTCGTCATTTAAACATATTTTAATATACATAACCAATTTACCTTAGGAATGCCGCGGTATAGCAACGGTGACTTTCTTAACATTTTAGCTAATGGTTTTTCACTGGTACATTGCATTTTCACAACAAACCCGGAATTCGGCACTCTCACTTTTAACACAAACACAAACACAATTGTTTGGACCAATCTACTAGCACAGATTACGGAAGCTTCTTTCTCTAGTTATAACTTGCAATCTTTAAAAGTACTTTTCAAAAATCAAACCGTAACCTCCAGTGCAGTTGGAAATTTTTCTCCTGCAAAACGATCAGGCAGCTTTATCAAATTTCCTCACCCTATTTGCTTCTTCACTTAAAACTTTCAAACTTTTCCACGTTACAATTCGATTGAAACTATTCGAGCGGAAACTTCGACACAAAGAACAACAATCCAGCGATGCTGTCAACGAATCAGCCATAGCCTGCTATGTTATTTGGTTACATTCATCATTTGTTTTCTTATTTCTCACTACTCCCTGCTGTTTCCCGTCCATCATCATCATCGTCGTTGTTGTCGTCATGACTTGCTATGCTACGCTTAGTTCCGTTCTGCAGCCACCCACCCGGTAGGAGTGCGCCTACACGTAGACTACAAAAACACTCACTCCCCCCGAAACCGACCGACCGTTCGAGCGAGAACCGTTCGAGTATGAATGATTCAGGAGGTTCTGTTTTATTATGCTAAAATCGGATCGCAAAGGGGCTGCCAGCCAGCTAAGCTTCGGCCCGGCCATTTGTTGTCAGCGCGAATGCGCGGGAGTCACGCGAAAACTTGTTGAACCTAGATTGGATAATAAATTGGAAGCAGAGTGCGCGTGATACCGCCTGCTTGCCTACCTGCTGCTTTCGCTCCCCCCCCCTATCACTCCGGAAATTCCCTGTGTGACTTGGTGCCGGTTTGATGGATTGCCCGAATTGTGTTCCGCGCTTTGGTGATGCAAATTTTTAAACCCCCGCTAGAAGTGGTGTGGTTCAGCGCATTTCGGTTGATTGTTTGGGAATGTAAAGTAAATTTAGCGGGATGGTGTTTATGTTTAAAGTATGCATTTATATGGAGTGGTGCGCTGAAGACTAGAATTTTTATCCTGTTTCGGATATCTTTGAGAATCCTAGTTGGCAGTTAATTTCCAGTAAACTGTTTTTTTATTACCCACAGGTAAAATGATAAGAGAATAATGAGAAAATTTTCTCATATGGAATAAACCAGGGTGAAAACTGAAATGATCTACCAAGTAAAAAATTCTAGATAATTTTTAAATTCCATTTCGTGTTATTAGCTGTGATGAATATGTTGTTTAGAAACTACCGGACTGCTATAAATTGGTTTGATACTACCAAACTTTTTGAAAATCCCCTTAGTGTTCATATCTCATTAGCAAAAGCTAGTAACATACCTTTGTTGGGCAAGGTCCGGACTAAAAATATACCAATAAATTCTGAAAACGTAAAAAAAAAAATTTCTTAGAAAAATTCAATAAATTGCGGAAATACCTAAAGCTACAAAAATGTGAAAACTTGTCAATCATACTGAAATAGTGGCTTTTCATGAGAACAAAAATACAATAGATAAATTAATCATTACAAGTTTCTTCATGAAATCCATTTGAAAGTGAATTGTCTGAATATGTTAATCGAATTTCTACATATGTTGTAAATTGCTACTAATGAAGCGGGGAGGTTCGAAAATCAAGCTTATTGAAACAAAACCATTTTAGTGTAGGTTTATCAAAACCACTCTGCGGTTTAAGGAACGCAAACAATGATTTGAATAGTGATGGAACTCCAAAGCCTCGATTCAGGGGTGAGAGTGAGATATATTGCGAACGGAACTCGCTTTTCCCCTTTCGCAAAAATTTACTCCTCTTTCTGTCTCGGTGTTGATGCGGAAAAAGATTCTCGCTCGTAGTCGGGTAATTCTCTCCCCGCATTCTCAGCTGGGAGCGACAGCTTTGGGGAGCACAAAAAGGTTCGAATCGATAATTCGAGCTACCAGCAAAAGTGGTTTTCACTTTGATCCACACCGACACACGGCCGTCGTCGTCCCAGGAATTGATCCAAACGGGGGGGTTTCTCACAGAGCACAGCATCTTCCAGTGCGGTGGTTGGTTGGGAGAGGAATAAAATCGGTGTCTCGGAGAACTCTCACTGTTGAATTAAACACATGCATAATATTTTGCTGCTGACACGGTTCTGCTCAGACCGCTGCCAGACAAAAAGCGAAGAATATGTAAAAGAGGCAACAATTCTGGATCAACGATAAATCGCAACAAGTTAGTCTTGTATACGACGGATTATCTGTTGGGAAGTATGTGTGTGTGCGTGTGTATTATGGGACATTCCAACTCACACCAAAGAGGAAGACCGTTTGAGCGCTTCCAGAAGCCTACTGCTTCTTCATGGGTCACTGGAGTACCTTTAAGGACGATCCAATAAGCGGGGTTCCACAGGTGATTACCCGATTTGGCCAGCAGAGCGCACTGAAATGAAATTGCATTAACCTTCTTCCCATTGCATGCCGTTTCGAACAAAAACGAAAATAATTTGCTCTCAGTCACTGTTAGTCTGGTTTTAAGACCCTCTGTTCCTGGCTCCTCACCAGCAATGCCCTCTCAGGCGCGCGGTCACGGCATTTCGGAACAACTTCATTCGGTTTTTCAGACGAAGAATTGCGGAATCAAACAGGTTTTGCGTGCTGCCATGTTTTTGCATTTAACGACGAGCGTATAAAATTTATGGTTTTGCTAATTCGCAGTTCTGAGCGTGCTTCGCGCACTCGCAGTCACACACTTAAAGTGGACACATGGCAGGCAGACAGCCGCAGCGCAATCAAAAGCGCCACCATCGCATCACAGCACAGCTGGTGGCGGTGGCGTGGACAACTGTCACGCGGGGAAGTCTGCTTTGCAGTGAATTTCGCATTAAACGCAGCAGGCCACAAACAAAACGGGGCAAACTATGCGGCAGGTTTTTAGCATGCAATTACACAATTAATTAGGGGAAAAAAGTGCCCACAGTCATCGCCGCCGCCGCCGTCACCGCCGATCGATGACAGGCCGCTGCACGGTGGGAAATCGCTGGTCATCAATTGCCCATCAATTATATTTTTTATTTATTTGTTAACTTTTTGACATTATATTGAAAATATAATCCACCCAGAAAAGTGAAACAACTTTTCTTACCAACAATTTCGAGCAGTTCAATTGGAACAGTAAGAGCACCGAAACGTTGACAAAAATCGATGAACAACATGTCCTAATCCCTTACATAATATACATCAATGAAATAAATTTGAATTATATTTGAAATATTTCTGTAAATATGCCTGATAGTTGAATTTCGAATAATTTAGGTGAAAAATTTTGAGCAAATAGGAAGCAATAGCTATGATATACTTTAAAATAGATACGCTTGTAACTGGAGATGCTTTATTATGAACGAAGTGTATAAAAACAGCATAGAATTGAAAATTACCAGAATATTAATCAGAGCAAGAGAATTTTTTTGTCATTCCCGCATTATTATGAAGCACCTTGCAGTAGCCGATTTTTGTCATTCTAGGGTTTATTGCTGTGTAGTTTTGATTTTGTTCGAAATTTATCTGTGGTTTTTTTCTATCATTTTATTTCAACCTTATTTGTATCAGATTTGTTATATGACATCTTATTTGTCATACTCACATAATTTTTCGAATTTATTTTTTTTGTACAGTTTGTATTTTTCGTGTCTTTTTGAGTCTATTATGAAATAATTTTTCGAACGGTTTCTTATTATTATTTTCACGTTATTTTATGATTTTTTTTGTATCATATAATGTTCATATAACTTTAGTATATCGTTGGTGATGATTTTTATCATTCTTTGATTTATTTTTGTGTAATTTTCTGTTACATAATATGATTCAGTTTCTTTGTCTGAATTATTTTTTCCATCGCTTTCTGTTATTTTTGGCAATTTTATATACACTCCGTGCTTGTGCCATTTTTTTATGTTGATGCTATTAGATGTGCTTTTGAGTGTAACGTATTTGCTGTGTCTTTCTATTTTTTGTTTGTAGGTTTATGCAAAGTATTTGCATTTTTAAGTTACATTCATATTACCACGGCATGGTAAGTGCTTCTTACTTAAAATTTTCTGAGAAAAACGATGGAACCTTCAAATAAAAATAAAATCAGCTGCATTGGTCGAAAAACTCAAATTTAATTTTAAAATACAAAAATAATCTATCTGGCAACACTTCCGGTCAAAAATAATATTATTTCTGGATTCCTTGGTTTATTTTATTCAAAATTCACCTATCACTATTTTTCGGGTGTCTTACGTCTATAAATTATAAAATAAAATAATTACGAAATTTACAACTTTTTTCGTAAAAATGTTATATCTCGAGATTGGTTCATATTACCTCGGGATGATAGTTGTTTCTTATGTGAAATTTTCCAAGAAACACGATGAATTATCAAATTTAAAATAAAAATGGCTGCATTTGCTGAAAAATGTTAATTTAGTTTTCAATTACAAAAATACACTGAAAATATATTTTAGTTTATTCCACGAAAACGTATGTTTTATATACAAAACCTTTTGTTGTTTTCTGCAACGAAACCAATGCGTAATAAATATGAAGATACTTTCGTTAGAACTGTCAAAACTGTTACAGATTTATATTCGTATACGTAACGAAAGGTTGAAAAAATAAACGCAATCAATCGTACAAACAAAGGCTGCATAATGTAAATAGTACGAAAAATTAGTAAGCTCACGCAAATAATTCGTACACAGAACGCTGCATATTGTAAATACTACGAAAAATTAGTGAGCTTACGCACTATACGAAATAAAAAATAAAAAAGAGAGCTTAGCTTGATCGATCAGATCATCACACCCGGTTTGCCACAACGCGATTCTAGTTCTATCGATTGCGAGAGAGCGACGACGCGCGCCTTCCAACTTAACCCCAGAGACGTACAAATGTTCACGAAAGTTATTTCAATACGGAACCTGAGCGAAGGGTATATGTATCGCGGCGGATCTATCGATGCGAGAGTGATGTTGTTCCAGAAGCGTATAAATGTTCTCTACCTCAGTGTGGGAAAGCAACGGATTCGGACCAAGTGAAGGAGTGGAACTCACGACCATCTGCTTATCAAAGCGGACTCTGTAACCATGTGGCTACCAGCTCTGTTTATACGAAATTAAAAATAACAGAACACCTTCAAGTAATTACTCGTTGTTATCCACGTTCATACGATAGTACATTCGTGAATTGGACAAATTATGCGTAAATTGCAGTTCTATTCGATAACTTGCAATACGAATGTTCTATAAAATCAACAAATTTGCTGTACACTCTACGAAATCCATGTTTACGAAATGTGCGTGAGTGGAATAACGAAAAAATATTTGCAGTGTGGTATATCTTTAATGAGTATTATAAATGAAGATACTTTCGTCAGAACTGTCAAAATGGTTGCAGATCTCTATTCGTATACGTAATGAAAGGTTCAAGAAATGAACGCAATCAATCGTACAAACAAACGTTGCATAATGTAAATAGTACGAAAAATTAGTAAGCTTACGCAATAACATGTACATTATACGAAATCAAAAATAACAGAACACAAAAATTTCGTTCAAGTAAATACTCGTGCTTCCGTTTTTTTTTGCTCGTTGTTATCCACGTTCGTATGAATGTACATTCGTGAATTGTACAAATTATGCGTAAAGTTGCAATTCTATTCGATAACTTGCAGTACGAATGTTCTATACATCCAGCAAAAGTGCTGAACAATCTACGAATTTTATGTTTACGAAACGTGCGTGCAGAGAATAACGAAAAAATATTTTCAGTGTAATTTATCTGGCAACACTTCCGGTCAAAACTTATATTTTTTCTGGATTCCTTGGTTTATTTTCTTCAAAAATCAAGTGTCAGTATAATTTGGACTTCTTACGTCTATGAATTGTAAGAAAAAGAGAAAGGAGATTTTTGACAAAAATTGCGCGACTTTGCAATAAAGAGGGGGGTCCTGGAGGGTGGGGGGTATTCCAATCGACACCAAAATTAAGATTTTTCCAAAGAGACAGTAGATGAATAATTCCCCCAACTTTGAACAAAATCTGTGATGGTCGTGTCCAAGTGGCATGTACACTTCTTATGGAATGACCCATATGTTGTTTTGTTATTCCTGTGTGTGTAGTTCTCGCTTCATGCTAGTTCCTTGTTTGTTGCGATTTTTCGTCACATAATTAGATTTTGTTATATATATGTTTGTATTACTTGTTTTATAGTTTTTGGCAGAATTTTTTGCAGTGTATTTGATTTTTTTTTCTGCTATTTCAAATTCATTTATTACCCAGCTTGAAAACCACTTACCTTAAGCCAAATGGAATACTGCTGGTGACATGATTTTTCTCAATTTTTATTTTATTTCTTTTCTTTACTTTTTTCTAAATTTTCTTGAGCTTTTTTTACTTCTTTCTTTTCCTATTTATTTATAATTTTTGTCAAATTTTCTTATTTTATGAACCATTAGGAAACATCTATAAATTACGCAGTGCAAAAATAACTAGTTTTGACACTCTCTCCTTTTGTGTAGATCCTCAAAATATTTCGGCTAGGTTGCAACGATTTGTAGATAACCCTCTACCTTCTCCTCAACCGTTGCGTATTTTATAAATGTGTTCTTACAACATTTCAGCTTTAGCTTAATTATAATTAATTTATTAATGATATATATGAATGCTATTAAAATAATACAAAAATATCACATTAAATTAACATTGCAAAAAGAACATAAAACTGAAAAAATATTAAAAAATGGTATAGAAACAGTATTTAAAGGACATGAAAGTATTAAAAAATGCAAATGAACGCAGAAATGACACAAGAATAACACAAAAATGAACAAAATGACACAAAAAGATTAAATAATACAAATACAAATACAAATACAAATACAAATACAAATACAAATACAAATACAAATACAAATACAAATACAAATACAAATACAAATACAAATACAAATACAAATACAAATACAAATACAAATACAAATACAAATACCAATACAAATACAAATACAAATACAAATACAAATACAAATACAAATACAAATACAAATACAAATACAAATACAAATACAAATACAAATACAAATACAAATACAAATACAAATACAAATACAAATACAAATACAAATACAAATACAAATACAAATACAAATACAAATACAAATACAAATACAAATACAAATACAAATACAAATACAAATACAAATACAAATACAAATACAAATACAAATACAAATACAAATACAAATACAAATACAAATACAAATACAAATACAAATACAAATACAAATACAAATACAAATACAAATACAAATACAAATACAAATACAAATACAAATACAAATACAAATACAAATACAAATACAAATACAAATACAAATACAAATACAAATACAAATACAAATACAAATACAAATACAAATACAAATACAAATACAAATACAAATACAAATACAAATACAAATACAAATACAAATACAAATACAAATACAAATACAAATACAAATACAAATACAAATACAAATACAAATACAAATACAAATACAAATACAAATACAAATATAAATACAAATACAAATACAAATACAAATACAAATGCAGATACAAATACAAAAAAAATACAAATACAAATACAAATACAAATACAAATACAGATACAAATACCAACACAAAAATTACATCAAACTGACACAAAAAGTAGTTAAATATATAATATGGTATTGAAAATATATAAATGATACGAAAATAAGACAAAAAAATACAAAATTGACTTAAAAATAAAAAAAATAACGGAATAAAGACACAAAATTACACGAATATTCGTTACAAAGACAAAATAATACAAAAATTGCATTGGACTAACCCAAAAAAAAAGAAAAATTATGTAAGAAGGATATTATAATGATATAAGAATGATGCAAAAAAGAGACAAACAACTCAAAACTGATACAGAAATGGCATATGAAAACAATTACACAAAATTCCACATGAAAGATGGAAAACAGACAGAAAAATTGCATACATAAATTGACACAAGAAAGTCACGAAAATGTCACAAAGATGACTGAAATGGTAAAAAAACAGGTCAAACTCCATTATATGTAGGCTAGGATGGAGTGCTTCAAAAATTAGCCGTGATTCAGAAAAAAACTACTAATAGAACAAAGTGACACCTTCGGCTCATAGGAACCATCTGTGCAAAGTTTCAGCCAAATCAAACAAAAAATTAAAATTGGGACATATATTCTGAAATTGCACTTTGTTTTTCGTGTGCAGCAAGTTTATGTGTTTTTTCTCTTAGTTTTGTGACGCTTTATCTTTGTCGTTTTTATTATTGTTGTCGGATAAATTTTAGTGAGATAATATACACTTGTATTTTATTTATAATATTGTTTAATCAGTTTCAAGCCAGTTCTGTGGCAGTATTCTTACTGCATATAAATTCATTTTATGGATCACTTTCAAAATGATGATTTGCGGTCTAAAAAAATTTCAGGTTACCGAGTGATGAGCTTTTTTAACGAAAAATATGCTTCATACATATTCTTGGACAAGATTCGTCTGTTTTTTTGATATTTAACGTAGTATCTTAGTCAGGGTTGATATTTGTTGACACTCTTGAGTGAAAGTGAAAAAAAGCATCCATAAACGTTATTTTTTTACAATCCTTTTAGAGTTCTCCCTTCCCGCTTTTTACATGGAAGTGAACTGTCAAAACACCTCATTATATTTCATGCGATGGAAGCAACACAACAAAATCAGTTTATCAGTTAACGAAGATTGTCAAGGCATCGGTCAGTGTCAGTGAAAAAGTGTTTCGGTCAGGTTCATTTTGGTTGAGTGACTATTTGTTTTTCTTTTTCGCATTGAAGTGAAGATCATTTGGTTGGATTTGTCGTCAAATTTTATTCCGTAACCGTGAACGATGCGCGCAATCTATTTCATCTGAGTATAACAGCACGTTACTAGGACGACAATCTAGTGTATCTGAAAGAGTGCTGCGATCAATGGAAGTAAAAATTGAAAATGATTGGCTGTAATTTTCGAAGAATTTTGCTGGGGAAAATGACTTTTATCAGCACTGATCTTAGTACAGTAAGGTCTTTTTTACACGGGGGATGCGTTCCAAATTTGTATGGGATCGCGTAAAATAAGACTTTTTTGAGTTGCGAATATAACGAAGAAAACCATTTTAAAATGTTTAAACCTCGTTTGAATATGATAGTGGTCAATCTAGAGACCAAAATTCAACATTTTATTTGCACCAGTATTTGCACCAAAAATTGTGATTGAAAAAATATTTGGCCTAAAACGGAAAACGTGATTGAAATGAGGTCGATATCTTGTACCGTTTTTGAGTAATTAAGAGAAGCAACCCGCGTAAAAAAACTTTCTGACAATATTTATGTTCCGAGGCACCAAACAAATGTCTGTTTTTAATATGTCTCATTCAATATAATGTCTGTGCTTGTCGCCAACAAACGATAAGTGAAGGTTTGTTCGTTGCCGCCATTATATAACTTTAGATAAAACAACGACAGTAAATAGACTCATTTAGTAAATCCAAGTTTCTCGTTTGTACGATTGATATCTCGCTCGTGTATGCAAACGATTTCGCGTCATGAGAGTATCATTAACATGCTACGAAGGCTGTACGGAGCTGTACGAGGCGATAAAAAACGATCAAAAGCAAACGCTCAAATTTAGTCGATAAATGTTACTCTCAGAGTCAGTCTAAGTCAAGCAGTATGAGGCAAATAACCAGCGGTGTGCCTTTCAACAAATATGTGGAACAAGTTTGAAAAAACTTACTTTTATATATAATATTACCCACATAAGTAGTTTTGTCAAAAACCTTCGTTATTGTCATGAAAAATTAATGCTAAGATGTTCTAAGTAAATTAATGTTCAAATCCTAGTTTACACGAATTTCTGTATAGTTTACATTAAGCATGAAAGTGAAAATATAATAAGTTTGTATAGACAGTTGCTATGGTTGCCATGTCAGTTTTGCTATTTATTGTTGATATTGAACTGAACATTCAAAGTAAAAAAAATCTTACTTTTCTTCGAATTTCCACTAAAATTAAAGTAATAACTTCGAGTTTTCACAGAACAAAATTTGAGAAAAAAATCTAACTAGACTTTTTCTTCATTGTTTAAAAATGTTTTTTTCACAATGTTTAGTTTTGTTCCACTCAGTATTCTAAGCGAAATGCGAGGGCAAATTTTTATTTGATTCGGAATAGTTTAAATCAGATTCTGGTGAAAGCAACATCAAATACGGACTAAGCATCCCAAAACTACACAAGAACCACACATTTACCTGGCCACCATTCGCGTGAATTTGACCCACTGTGCACCGATTTGGTATGGTTAGTTGTGAGGTTGCTGTTGAATGTTTGATGATTTTGTTCTATTGAGTAAAACAGAGACAGATTTTAAAATTAGTAATTTATTATAGAAACGGGTGCTGTAACGCGAATGTAATGCTACGATAGCACCAGGTGTGAAAGCAGCGCAGAACATTCGCACCTGACCAGGCTAACTAGATTTGTGCCCGTCATGGTCTCAGCGGAGGAGAAGCGCAAAATCAAATTAGCGTATATCGGTTTTTTCCTCTCTCTCTCCACCTGCCAGACAGGCAGTGATTTTAAGTGACGGCTCATGTCAGCAGAGTGCGCACTCGACAGCGGATTCCCGGCGGCCGATCTGCTGGTGATCGCATGCGCAGCAGGTTAACCGGTGAAGGGTGAGGTGCGGTGGCGTGGCGGTCACTTCAGGCCCACCGGTTGATGAATCAGAGTCTGATTGAAGTGTGTACCCCTTGTCGACCTATTCAGTCGTACCCGGTTTTTGTGTCTATTTTCTTTGGAGATTTATGCTTGTTGTAATACGGACCACTTTGTTGTAAGACACGAGTGGATTATTTATGCTTTCGAATTGCCGGCGGTGCCGTTTGTTATCTGTACATATGATTGAAGGGTTTTGTTTTAGAATGAAAGCAATCGTTAAATTCATTGGATTGCAGATTGGATGAAACTATGGTTTTCTTTTGTAGGTTGGAGATTTGAACCCTGACAGAACTCTCATTCGTCATTCATCTTTCACTGCGGCGAAACCTCGTTATCTATTATCTCGAACCATAAAAAATGCACTCGCATGCAATGAATGACGACTCCAATAAAAAGTGAAGACTAATAGCTTCCACCCTTCTCTATCTGCCGAATTGGAACTGACCACATGGGCAGCATTTGCTGTGATGGTGAGAGCTGCACTTTCGAAATCAAGTGAGTTTTATTGCCTTTGTGCTTTGTGATACGTCAAAGATGAAAGGATGCTTTCAGATGCCATTTCACTTCAGTTGCGTGTAAGCATTGGGATTCTATGCAGCACGGAATCTAGATGTCTGCAAATGTTTGGGGGTATGAATGAACTTTTTAATAATAGAACATAACAATAATTGTAATGAATTGCAAATGTTTTGCAGTTAAATTCAGGCTTCTTCCGTTCTCTTGATTTTTGCCCAAATTTCCTTTTCTACCTGCCAAACCCCTTGGGGAACTAGACTTTCTCTCACACAGAGTGAGTAATTATCCACATTTGGGCGTTGAGTATTTCAGTCGCAGAGCTCCTTTTCACTCTTTATCATCACGTGTTAGGGATAAACCTTTATTTGCTCTCTCAGTTTAAGAGGGAGTAGTTTTCGTTAGCTTCTCCTTTACTAGAAAAGAAGTTGGCCAAATATCAAAACATTTAGGTTCATATTGAAGCCACATTCTAACCGTTTTCGAATTTAATATTATAGGAAGACTCACAACTCACCATGGGTGCGAATTCTGCAGAAAGTTCGATTTTATACTGTTTTCGCCGCACCCCAGAGCGATGAGAACGGTAACGCAATTCTCAGTTGATCGCCGAGCAATTTATTTAATTTTTCTTGCGGGCGCGGATGCTCTGTCAAATGAGGAGCGTTTTTTCGTCAGAGAAACTATTACTCTGCGCTCTCTCTACAGCAGATGGTGTGATGCACATTGAATGTAAGCTCGCAGTTGTTAAGAGGGAAGAAAACTCTTTCTCTTTAAGATGAAGATGAGCAAAACAAAGCCTGGTTAAATTCAGTGGACGAAATTCAACAGAACTGGCTCAATTTTTCATTGTTTAGTGCCCTAGGAAAAGTTCTACAATCTGTTAGCTGGGTTAAAACCTATCTATCTACTAACCAAGATAAAAGTTCGATTTTACTAGAATTCGAACCTGCAACCCATATTTGTCATAGGGGATTTTAAAATTTAAAGGTTACGCGTCTTCCAAATTAACTAACTAAGAAGTTAAGATCTTCGCGATCCACAGACTCAAATAGAGACTGGTACGACATGGCACTTTTCAATTGGTCAGCCAGTTAAGTGTCTGTAGAATCGTAGCGCTAGGCCCGCAATTGCTCTATTCACTTAACAGTTGGCTGCGAAGTCTGTGTATAATAAACAGATGGCCGAGTTCTGTATCTGCTTTGCTTTTTTGATGATACTTTATCATGCCAAAGCACATACCCTCCATCGACATAATGTTTTTGAAGAAATGGAATCAAATTTTCTTGAAATATTCGTTCTGGTACACTACCTTCCTTGCGAATTATTGATGAATTTCGACACCATTTCATCAAAATTTGTTTGTTTTGTTTTTTTTTTTTGATAAATTTGAATTTTTTTATTGTGAAGTTTTCGTAGAAAAAATTCACATTTTTTAGAAGTGGGTTTTTTGGGATATTTTATTTATGATTATATAATCGTATTTTAGCTTAAAATTTTGTTTTGTCTTACGGTGTATATTTTTTCTAGACAAAATTACTATCTCCAGTTTTGCCGAAGACATTATACCATTCAAACAAACAGCTTTAAACGGCTCGAGCAGTGGTGCCTATTTTAGGCAGTCGAAGCAGAAACGGGCCTTAAACTCCCGAATTTTTATCACTATCGACAATTTCAGTGACAGGAACGAACATGTTAATTAACTAAATGTCTTACGATCGTATAAAATACCGTTCAACATAGAGAAACCTTTGAATGAACAATAATCGTGCAAAATCAACCAAAATTACAGCGATAAAGGCACCATTTGAGTGCTAGAGAAAATCTCATGCAAAACAGATGCGAATTGCCTGAAACTGAAATTTTTTCGAAATGACAACTTTACAAAAGACGTCACACCGATAAAACGAACCGTTCTGACTCTAGAAATATTTTCTATCATCAGTTCCCTTTTTGCATAGGTACTTTTTATGAATTAGACATGGTTCAAAATTAAAAAAAATGTTGAAATACACATCTTGACATCTGTCACCTTTAGCCGATAGGAACATCTGCACAAAGTTTCAGCCAGACCAAAATGGTCGATTAAAATGGATGCCCGTTTTTTGTGGAATTGCTGCGATCTGAGATGAAGTTTAAAAAAGCAACGACTAACCAATCACAAGCTTAATTTTTATTTATTTTGGGCCCATTTTGTAAGTGGCCCCTACTTTTTTTCAAGTTCGTAATTTTCTCAGTTTTACAAGACGTAAAAAGATTTTATTTCGTATGTAATATGAATCAACGAAAATTGGATTTCCTTTCGTGTAGGCAATCAGTGGAACCGAACTAATAGAGCTCTCAGCCATGTAACAAGATAACACGTTGTTTCTTGTTGCGGGTTTTTGGTCCAGAAACTTAATTTTGGGGGGAACTTTGGATTTAGAGTTCGATAGCAATATTTTAAAGGAAAACTTTCTTCTAGAAAGTTGTTACATATGATAAAGCGCTTATTGAAAAATTATCAAAAAATATGGTGATTCAAATTTACGAAGAAATCATGTTGTTACGTAATATGTTTATCTTGTACATTTCGACCAGTTAAGCGAAAACCGCCTGCATGCTACCAACGCGGTTACCCCGCACGGCGGTGACACAAACACAATTTTAGCTAATTTAGCTATAAAAAGGCAAGCGCAAATATAGGAGAACTGTCAGTACCGCAAAATCAGAGTTGTTGTTCCACCTTAGTTCAAAGTGAAGTGAATAAAGCAAATAAGGTTAAAAGTGACGGAGTTAGTGTCGTTAAGCTTTTTAGAACGAAACATAGCTGGTGCCGTGACCAGGATTTCTTATTCTGGTGACTTTGCACGATCGCGATCGCCATCGCTTTTCGACGCGTCATTTTTTCCTGCCGTTTCATTGTCGGGTGCCATCGTTGCTGGTGTTCAATTGTTTCTGGTTCGCCATCGAGGAATATATTGCCGCTGGGACAAATCCGCCATCGTTTCGTTCCGTCACAAAGGATTTGCATTCATTTTATACAAGGCTCAATTGATTTGGGCAGAAGGTGAGTTTCTGTCCAAAATTTTTCTGTGCATCCCCGGGTACGCTTTAGATTTGCGTGTTTTTTCTGCTTTTTCTTCGGTTCGAGTTTTTTGGATTTTTTTTGCTGTGCACACGGCATTCTGTTTCTACGCCATCGCTCAACCTGCGAGAATTTGGACCAACGTTCCTGTGATTCATTGCGTAGTTTTTGGAAAAGGTCTTCCCGTTCGATTGGACGCAAGCGTTTCGGCATACAGTGCCATTTTGCTTGGAGATTTCTTGGAAAATTGTTCCCGCCCGTCATCAACTGGACGCAAGGTCCATCTATCGTCGCCCGGCCTACAGCGCCATTTTGCTTGCCATACGGAGGCATTGTTACGACCGCTTGCCGCTTGCTATTGTTGCAGACCTGCTTTATGTGCCGGTTTCTTTGGAGCATCGGATTGGCGATTTGGTTTAATTTTCGTTGCACTGAGCGTGCTTTTTGTTCCTGCTTTTCCTGATATTTTCAAGGCACTACTTGCCTTGGAAAAGGTGAGTACCTTTCCAAGTTGCTACTGTCCTGTGTCCGGGTCTACCGTGGTTGTTTTTTCGATTATTTTCGCAGTTTTGTTCATCATCTTTGTTGCTGATTTCATCAACTGGGGCGGAAAATGGCGGACGGCCAGCGAATCAATCTGCTGACGACAAAGCGAGCGACGATGATTGCAGCACTGGGTCGGGCTGAGGCATTCCTGGTGGGCTACAGTGATCAACGAGACGCTCCGCAGGTACCGTTGAGGCTCGAGTACATAAACAACATCTGGGCTACCCTGAATGAAGTGCAAGCGGAGCTGGAGGCATACGCAGATACTGATGAAGGTATGGCAGTGCATGAAATAGTTCGCGCTGAGTTTGAGTCGCGACTTTTTTCAATAGAAGCATCTTTAATCACTAAATTGCCTCCTCTTCCTGTTAACCCCGCATACCCTCAACCCCCGCATGTTTCTACTGCACTCTCTGGTATAAAACTGTCGACTATTTCGCTTCCGGAGTTCGATGGGGATTATCAGCAATGGTTGACTTTTCATGACACTTTCTTGGCATTGATACACAACAACGCTGATGTTCCACCCATACAAAAATTTCACTATTTAAGGGCAGCCGTCAAGGGGGAGGCTGCTCAGTTGATTGAGTCTATCGCTATTAGTTCCGCTAATTACGAGTTGGCTTGGCGCACATTGGAGGGCAGGTATTCAAATGATTATCTTCTGAAGAAGCGACATTTGCAGGCTTTGTTCGATATATTTGTTCCGCGTGTTCAAAAGGAGTCCGCTGCTGCATTGCACGGTTTGGTCGACGAGTTTGAGCGACATACGAAAATTCTACACCAGCTTGGGGAACCAACGGACGAGTGGAGTACCATATTGGAGCATTTGTTGTGCACGCGTTTGCACAACGATTCTTTGAGAGCATGGGAGGAGCATGCTTCTACTGTAGAAAGTCCAAATTTTCAATGTTTAGTCGACTTTTTGCAGCGGCGTATTCGGGTTCTTGAATCGATATCCGTCAACGATCATGCCCCTGGAAGTCAGACCACTCCGAGCACCAACCAGGCTGCTAATTACAACCGAAGGCAATCCCAATTTCGGCTCTCGTCAAATGCGTCCACCGCTATTTCATCCTACAAGTGTCCAGCGTGCAACGGCAATCATTATATCGCAAGGTGCGCAAAATTCATGCAGCAATCCGTCAGCTAGCGTAGGCAGTTGGTGAGCAGAAAGAAGGCTGTGCCACAACTGCTTGAAGGGGAACCATTTGGTCGCTAGTTGTCCGTGTGAGCTCAACTGCAGGAAGTGTAACCAGCGTCAACACACTCTTCTGCATTTAGAGCAGTCTGGCAACATTCAACGTTCCGGTAATGATTCTGCCTCTCGCTCAGCCAATCCCGCTAGCTCGACTACACAATCCGCCTCGACCTCTCTAGGCAATTCCATAGAGCAAACATCTGTTCCTGCTACGGAGATAGTACCAGTACCAGCGCGCCAGTCCAGCAGCCTGCTGAAAACGTTTTTCTTCTAACGGTCGTCGTCAACGTCATTGATGCGTATGGGCATGCGCATCCCGCGCGCGCTTTGTTGGACAGCGCGTCTCAGCCAAACTTGATTTCCAACCGATTGGCCCGCATTCTTCGTTTGAAGCGGAAGTCCGTTAACATCACCGTTCAAGGGGCTGGACAAATGTCGAAAATGATCCAGGAATCGTTATTTGCCACTATAACTTCCCGGAAGCGGAACTTTTCTTGCGGCGTAGAGTTCTTGATCATGGACAAGGTAACTGCAGACCTTCCTGCGCAATTCGTATCAACAGCTGAGTGGAATCTACCTACCGATATCTTTCTCGCTGATCCTGCTTTTAACAAAAGTCAGCCGATAGACATGGTAATCGGTGTTAAACATTTTTACAGTTCCTTCCCGTCTTCAGCTCGCATGCAGCTGCGTGAAAATTTACCTCTGCTGGTGGATAGCGTCTTCGGCTGGGTTGTAGCTGGGTCGGCTGGCTTAGCATCGTCGACATCCCAGCAACCTTCGTGCAGCGTAGTGGCCGTGTCGATGATAACGCTAGAGAAAAGTGTCGAGCGCTTTTGGAAGACAGAGGATCTGGCTACCACTGACAACTTTTCAGTCGAGGAGCGGCGATGCGAATCTTTCTTTACGTCGACGGTCGCGAGAACTCATGAAGGACGATACATGGTTCGTCTACCTCGCAAGCCAGATTTCGCCATCATGCTAGGAGAGTCTGAGGCAACCGCTCGACGTCGTTTCGAGCTTTTGGAGCCCCGTTTGCAACGAGACCCTGATCTGAAGGCAGAGTACCACAAGTTTATGAGGGAATACCTCGATCTCGGACACATGAAGCCGGTCAAACCGAGAAGCAGTGACGACTAGGATTGCTACTACCTTCCCCACCATCCCGTTTTCAAGGATTCAAGCACGACGACTAAGGTTCGGGTCGTGTTTGACGGATCGGCGAAAACCTCTACTGGCTTCTCTTTGAACGAATCCCTATGCGTTGGCCCTGTGGTACAGGATGAGTTGATTGACACAATTCTACGGTTTCGAACCTACCCGATAGCCCTTGTCGGTGACATCGCTAAAATGTATCGGCAAGTATTGGTACATCCCGATGATACTTCTTTGCAGCGTTTTCTGTGGCGTTTCTCAGCTGATGATCCCATTCAGATCTACGAGCTTCTGACGGTCACCTACGGGCTCACTCCTTCCTCGTTCCTCGCCACTCGTACGCTTCAGCAGTTAGCGGATGACGAAGGAGAGCCGTACCCATTCGGCAGTAAAGCCTTGCGTAAGAATTTTTATGTAGACGACTTCATCGGTGGTGCGCAGACGGTCGAAGAAGCCAGCAAGCTTCGTACAGAGCTAAGCGAGTTGTTGGCAAAGGGTGGATTCGATCTGCGAAAATGGACGTCGAACCGGCTCGAAGTGCTGAAAGGATTGCGAGAGGATCAAATAGGCACGCAGTCTACGATAGAATTCGCTCCCCACGAAACTATCAAAGCGTTAGGCATCAATTGGAAACCGAACGAGGATTTTATGCGTTTTGATTCCCAGGTACCGCCCAGCGATCACGTTTTAACGAAACGGTCCATTTTGTCTACGATTGCTAAGCTTTTCGATCCTTTGGGTCTTATTGCTCCCGTTGTAGTGAGGGCAAAAATTGTTATGCAGGAACTATGGCTGCTGTCATGTGGTTGGGATGATCCGGTCCCCGATAATCTACAGAAAAGATGGGAAAAATACAAACAGGAGCTGCCCAAAATTTCTGCCTATCGCATTGCCCGTTATGCCCTTCTACCTAATTCTACAGTGCAGCTACACACCTTCGCTGATGCCTCCGAATCTGCTTACGGTGCGTGCACATACGCCCGCTGCGAAGATCCACAGGGGATCGTACGGATACAGCTTCTTGCCTCTAAGTCCCGAGTCGCTCCGCTGAAGCGGTTAACTATCGCCCGTCTTGAGCTGTGCGCTGCGGTTCTGGCTGCGCATCTGCATCACAGGATAAAGCGTGCGATTGACATCGGTATTTGTTCGTCATATTTTTGGTCCGATTCATCCGTCACTCTCGAATGGCTTCGATCGCCACCGAATCGCTGGCAAACGTTTGTTGGAAATCACGTTTCAGAGGTTCAGCATTTCACGCATGGCTATCGCTGGAACCATATAGCAGGCACCGAAAACCCGGCCGATCTTGTCTCGCGCGGAATGTCCGTAGAAGAGTTCCTGAACAGTGCGCTGTGGAGTCAGGGTCCAAGCTGGCTAACATTACCGTGTAAAAGCTGGCCTATCTCGAACCCAGATAATGTTTCCGAGGATATTCTCGAAATCCGACAGGTCGTCGCAGCAGTTAATTCGACCTCAACGGTCAACCCGCTCTTTCTTCGATGCTCGTCGTATACTCGCTTGCTGCATGTTGTTGGATATTGCCTTCGCTTCATTTTGAATAACCGTGCCAAGACTAGAACACAGCCTCTCCCAAGCCCGAATCCAGTGCAGCGCTACCTTTCAGTGGAACAGCTTGCCCAAACCAGAAACGTGTTGATTCAGCTAGCCCAAAGCGACGGCTTCCCCGCTGAGCTGAAGGACTTAAGAGAAGGAAAGTCAGTAGATAAGCGCTCCAAAATACGCCGGCTTAATCCATTCCTAGACCCAGAGGGGGTATTGAGGGTTGGAGGGCGACTCAACTTATCTCAACTGCCCTATCAAGCGAAACATCCTGCCTTACTTCCCAGCTTTCATCCTTTCTCCCTGCTAATTGCCCAACATTATCATCACCAAATGTTTCACGCCGGAGGACGGCTTCTACTAAGTGCCATTCGCGAAGAATTTTGGCCGCTGCAAGGCCGCAAGCTCGCTCACAACACAGTTCGTCGATGCTTCCGCTGCACTCTGCATTTATCAACGCCAGGTTTCCTGCTAGCATTAAGGCGATTTATTGGTCGACGCGGTCGCCCTGCCCACATTCACTCAGACAACGGCAAAAATTTTGAAGGAGCCAAGAACGACTTGAACGAGCTTTTTGCCATGCTGCGAAAAAGTGAGGAGAATGAAAAAATTGCTTCAACGTGCGCTGCAGAAGGAATCACATGGCATCTAACACCACCAAAAGCACCGCACTTCGGTGGTCTCTGGGAGGCGGCCGTGAAAGTGGCCAAGAAGCATTTGTACCGTCAACTCGGTTCATCTCGTGTGTCGTTCGAAGATTTGTCCACTATTCTGGCCCAAATTGAAGCGCTGATGAATTCTCGACCCCTGCTTCCAATGTCAGATGACCCAAACGATTTGGCTGCGCTCACGCCCGCTCATTTCCTGATCGGTTCCAGGATGCTGGCCCTGCCCGACCCAGATCATCAACATATTCCTGTAAATCGGCTGGACCACTTTCAAAAATTGCAGTTGCACGTCCAGAAATTTGGAGTCACTGGCGCACCGAATATCTGCAAGAACTGCAAAAGGACACCACGATGAATCCCCGGAATCACACGTTGCTGCCTGGCAGATTAGTTGTAGTCGTCGATGAGCTACAGCCACCCATTCGTTGGCCATTGGCACGCATCGTCACCACTTCCCCCGGCCCAGACGGTTTGACGAGGGTGGTTTCGCTTCGCACCGCTCGTGGAATCATCACACGCCCCATCACAAAAATCTGTTTGCTTCCGGATCACACTGCTGCTGTTGCTGAAGGAGATGAGGCTGAGTAACTGTTCTTAGTTGTTATGCAAAATATTATTGTTACGTGTTAGATTGTTCAATGTCCAATGTTCAATTGTAATGTAAAAATGTTAACTGTAGCTGTAGATTTGTCATGATTGAAATTGTAATTTCAAGGAGGCGGCGATGTTACGTAATATGTTTATCTTGTACATTTCGACCAGTTAAGCGAATACCGCCTGCATGCTACCAACGCGGTTACCCCGCACGGCGGTGACACAAACACAATTTTAGCTAATTTAGCTATAAAAAGGCAAGCGCAAATATAGGAGAACTGTCAGTACCGCAAAATCAGTGTTGTTGTTCCACCTTAGTTCAAAGTGAAGTGAATAAAGCAAATAAGGTTAAAAGTGACGGATATTTTAAAGGAAAACTTTCTTCTAGAAAGTTGTTACATATGATAAAGCGCTTATTGGAAAATTATCAAAAAATAGGGTGATTCAAATTTACGATGAAATCATGTATCTAACTTTTTTATCTCTATGGATAGAAGAAAAGTAGTTTTACAATGTTATAGCTTCGTTAATTTTGAGCAACTTTGCGAGAGTAAGTTTTTCTCTATCTTCGAAAATAATCGATTTGTTTTAAAAAAAAAAAACACATTTTCAACTTTAACTGTTTAATTTTAATTTTCGCACTAAAACTGTCTTTGAACGACTTCCAGGGCTTTTCAAGAGAAACAATTTTCAATGCTGACATCATCAAGTCTACCCAAAGTTCGTTTTAGCTCTCTTGGTCTTAATTTGCAGGACACATTCGACTCTATACATAAAGAAATTTAAAAAAATATGTTATTTTCTATATTTGAGTAAATTTGATTTGAGAACATAACAAAATTGTAATAATTTTATATATTTTGCATGCAAAAGCACACAGATTTATTTTTCTTTTTTTCGTTAAAACTAGAAATAATAACTAATTATTTGATCCTAAAAGATCGTCAAAAGTTATGAATTTTCAAAAATAAAATACATGAAACAAAGCGGTTAGAATGACCATAAACACCCTATTTCGAAACTGGTCATGCAAAGTGCTTCAATTGTGCTCAAAATTGCAAGGGTTTGCGTTGAAAATAATCAAACCCATATTTTTTCATTGAATCGATAGGGGGACCAGCTCAGGAATAGGGTGATCATAACAAAAGGTAGCGGGGGCTTAGTGTGGTTGGTAACGTCTCCGCCAACCACGCTCGACGCCTGGGTTCGAATCCCACCGCCGACATAGGTGTCGATGGTTGTGAGGTGGCGTGATCCACTCACAACCAACCCAACTGGTCTAGATTCAACCCTAGCCGACACCGGGAGATTTTCTGAGGCGAAAAATCTCTGGGATCACGCCTTCCATCGCATGAGGAAGTAAAGCCGTTGGCGCCGGTCCGTTAATAAACGGGTCGTGAGTTAGGGTCCTGGATGTGGAGTCGCCTCCCTGGGCGTCGTTGATTGGCCACAACAGTGACGGAACAAGACCGACGGAAAATAAGCGAGAATAAAAAAAAAAAATAACAAAAGGCTTCATTCGATGTATTTTATTTTCAAAAATTGAAAAGCCGTTTAATCAAAGACAGTTTTAATTAAAATGGATTTTGACGTAGAACTACATCTTTCAGAAAGATCGGCTACATAGGGATGTAAAATAAAATCGTAAAAACGGAAAATGTGAAAATGTTTCCAAATGCTAATAAATCGGTTAGTGTGCAATGGATTTCCTTTGTTTTTGCAGCAATTGGTTGGAAAATCTTTTATGCATCCACCCAAATGCAGAACATTATAAAATGATTCTTCGAACTATTGTACTATTAAAAAATTGTCAAGCCTTGCTAGAACGCAAAATTCGACCTCTGATTGGTCGCTTAAAGCTTACTTTCTCAATCACGGTCAACATTATAATAGAACTAGTAAATCGGCCTAAACTAGTCACATTAGTTCTGGACAGCGGACGTTTAATGATAGCTTTCTTCAACAAGGTCGACAAATTTATAGATTTAGTAAATGGGGATTCACTATTTGGTCTATATAAGAGCCTACTTTTGCCTTAGCTAGTCATATTAGTTCTGGACAGCGACTAAGACAGTCCTTACTTAGCAGCAACAATAGTGACAGCGGATAGCAACAGCAGCAACTACACAAGCATTCTAGATTCTGGCAATCAAAATTTCTGCTGTCTGTCTGATTTCCTGTGTGAAAACAGCTTTCCACTTTGTTATCAGAAAGCCTCATTGAGATTTGGTAATATAATTTGAATGAAATGTTTGCAAGATTTTAAAGTATTTTGCTTTCTCCAATCCAATAGAACAGATGATTCGATGCCTTTGCCGTACGCAAATTGACATAATTCCCGCCGTCGGGGTAGCACAGAGTTGCAATAAGACTTTGAATTTAACAACAAACTGTCCTTTTTAAGACAACCGAACAAATGAGATTCAATATTATGCGTTTTGCGCTAGAAATGAAAGTAAAATGTAATTTTACTTTGCATGAACATGTTTACGTTGCATAGTGTTTGTTCCATTCCTGTTCAGATGTCGTATTTATACGTGAAAATTGAAATTCGGTGGCAATTCAACTTCTCTTTTGCACAAAATTTCAAACATATATATAAACATACTTCAACCTTGCAGTCGTGGCTTTGTACACAACCTCGTTATTTTATCTATATAAATCGGTTATTTTCAAAGATGGAGAAAACAATTTTTTTTTGCAAATTTGCTCAAAACTATCGGTGCTATAATATTGTGGAACAACTTTTTTCTATCAACAAATTTAAAGAAAAAGTTAGCTTGGATACTTAATTTCATCGAAAATTTACGTCACTCTACATTCTGATAATTTTTGAATAAGCGCTTTATCCTATGTAATAACCTGGTGGAAGAAATTTTTCTATAAAATGTTGCTATCGAGCTGTAGACCCAAATTTCCTCCTAAATTCAGTTTCTGGACCATTGGACCACAAAACGAGAAATTTTTTGATTCTCGATCATTCATTCGTTTTTACTAGGGACAGTGGTAAATCGCGATTTCGCAAAAACCCACGAAATGCCGCGAAAGTAATGAAAAATAGCAGCATTCTATGTCAATCTTGAAACATTTAGATTCGAAACCTGCGAGTTTTCTGAAAACCAGCGACACGGACAAAGCTGAAGAATAATGGGCCCCTCGAGGGCAACTTTTCTTATGCAACCAATAAAATGAAACAGTACTTCTACTCTCTTACAACGTGATTTTGTCAACCTAGAACTGTCTTCGGTTGCTAGATCCTCTTTGAGCAAAATTTTTGACAATTGGTAGAATTACAGAGTGTGCAGCCAAAATCGAAGTTGTTAAATACCTGACAGTGAGATCGGTACGGTATTATAATTTTTGTAGGTATTCGGATCGCGGACGTTTTCCTGAGCTTTTTCCGGTTGGCAAATAATATTTATCAATTCCTGGAAACTCGGAAAATACGAAACGCAGCGTGAGCCAAAAGTACGTGCCCATCGACACCAAAATATAACTGAACACAATTTGACACAGTATGTACTTATAGTCAGTAATGCAAAAAAGTCATGAATCGTACGGTTACATTACCATATGTTAAATTAAATTAAACAGTTGTTTCTTATTGTTACCAAAAATTTTACTTTATTAAGTATTTTGTCTTAAAATAGCTGCCATGAAATTACCGTGAATTTTGAATAGTTTCTATTTTGCCACCCGCGAAGTTTCAACTTTTTTGCCGCGATTTACCAATGTCTCTAGTTTTTACCTCAAAAGGACAATTGCTGTTGAATTTTAAAATCGAGTATCAATCGGGCTATCAACAATGATCGCATCTGTTCTTCTCCGATAGTGGGAACAACGCAGTAGAAAGCTGTTTTACACGGAAAATCAGACGACCGACAAATTTTGATCGCCAGGAATCAGAAAGATTCTGTTGTTGCCAAAACAAGTTACAGCTTCACCAGAGGAGGTGGCCGCCACCATCTGATAATATCGTCGGATAGTTTCGAAAAACAAACGTGCTTGAAAATTGACGTTGAAAGTTTCTTCTTAAATTTACGAGGAAACTTCAAATTTTAGGATTTTTTTCTCTTCACATAAAGATTTCTCAATTACATTGAACATTTTTGGGTCTGTTTTTGCACATAGTATGACCACGCTGTACAAGTTAGAATTTCGGTTTGAACTGCAAAGGCAGTTCAACTCTGGAGTTTTTGTGAATTACAGTATTTGGGATCGTTTGCCACCAGAAACTCAAAAAACGGCCATTCTGCTGTTACTGCTACGATACCGCCGATGCTACCAGCTGCTACTAAGTTCGGACCGTTCTTGTCATCATGCCCTATTAAAATGATTGGTTTGAGCAGAAGCAGGTTCTTATATAGCACAAACAGTGCATTCCTGGAAAACTCGGTATAATATTTTGTCGTCCGTGTTAGGAGAAGCTAGTTTCAAGCGACCAATAAGAGGTTGAAATATGCGTTTAAACGAGGTTTGACAATTTTTAATAATATTATATTTTGTATAATCAAGTAACATTTTTTTGCATTTTGGCGGATGCATAAATGATATTCCAAACTAGCCGACTGAAGAGCATTTGTAATCGGAAATATTTTGCCCTGTTCCATTTTTAGAGTTTCATTTAAAACTCTTATGTAGCGGAACTTCCTGAGAGACGTAGCTCTACGTCAAAAATAAATCTTAATTGCTGTCGGACTTATTTTTCACTCTGAAAAATAAATTTTTGATAACCAACATCAACTATACCAAACATTTAAAATTGTTCAATTTGTTTGTTTAATTTCATACCGGATATGATGCTGATCGTATCTTTGCGCTATCACTGACAGTGCGAACGTGGCATTCTTCTGTTAAACCAGTGGAAAGCTGTTTTTACACTGAAAATTCGACGGCTCATATATTTTGAATACTAATCCAGAACGTTAGTGTATTGTCAAAATGGGGCAACTTTTCATCGGAGGAAATGCCGACTGATGGATCTGCTAATGATGCTACCCGCTACCGCACAAAAGTAGCTTTTTGCTAGAGTAAGTGCCGCCGCACCAGCTGGCCCTGTCGCAAAGGCTGCTGAAACCCGCTACCACCTTCAATAGTTTATGTTAGGGAACATTCATAAATGACGTAGAGCTCGATGGGGGAGGGGAGATTTGCTTTTTTTTACTGATTTGTCTGTTTAAGGGGTTATATACCTTCTTGATCGAGAAAAATGAGGGAAGTTTGAATTTATTTTTAAGTGCCTAGTACCATTTTCATTGTATCAAAGTGGTATTTTTCTGAAAGTACAGTTTATCAACAACAAAAAAATACGTTTGATTTTGAGATATACCAATTATTACTGGAGTAATGGCCGTTTCCCCGAAACACTATTTTTTTGCAGAGGCTTGCGGTGATCCTGATAGAGACTCAGCGGGTCAACCGAAATTAAAAAACTCATATTATTTCATTAGTTTAGAAGTGTGCCGGGTTCTTGAACGATCGCTTTTATGAGTATTTTGTTTTCAGTGCAAAGGGGAACGTTTTTCCCGAAAAATGCACCTTTCTAACTTTCTTCCTATTGCTCAGATCTTTATGAAAATTTGTGAAAATGTTCTCAAGATGTTGTATTTGAAGATAATGCAATAAATTTTTTTTCGGTTTTTTGAAAACCAAAAAGCTATATAACCCCTTAAGGTTTTTTTTTAATACTTTCTTGTCTTTTCTTGTTCATTATTGATATCATGTATGTATTTAAAATAACAATATTAAAATAATAAAATTTGCAAAAAACAATTGTCATGAAAGGGGGTTGTTATAAAGCGTTACTATATAGAGGGGGGTCTGCATTTTTGACCAAAAATTGAAGGGGGAGTAGTCAATAAAACCTAAAAAAAACAACGTCATTTATGCATGCTTCCTTAGCCTTAGTGAGTACCTTTCAAACAGTTTATGATTAAATTGTGTTCTTATACGTTTATTAAAATGATCTTATATATGTATATGAAGTTACATAACGCAGTTGATCTTATTGATATTATTTCCTTCGGTTCTGTGGTACATTCGACTGTAAAATGGTCAAATAAAATTCAATATGTTTTTTTAACTTGGATGATACCCAGAAGCCAGAATCCAACCTCAGTCATCATTTTAAATCCAGTTAACTACTTCTGGTTGCCTGAGTACAACCTAAATTGACCAAATATTGCCTAATATGAGTATATAAGGGAGAACTGTATAAAACGCACCAGTTGGGTAAAATGGCCCATGCTATTAATTCTTTAAAATACTCACACATGTGGCTTTCAATGACGAATTTCTTCGCTCATCTCATATTAACCAAGCTTTCCTACAGTTCTCATATGAAAAAGTGTGTCATAATGACTTGAATACACTAAGGTCGCTTTTTACGCGGATTCTGGAATTTACGCGGTATTTTTTACGCGGCACGTATTCCCGGCGTAAAAAGCGACCTAAGTGTACTTAAAAAACCTAAATTAATCCACCTAGCGGTCAGACCCAGCCTTTCTCATTCAAACTTTTATTAGTAAAAATAGATTTACATGAACGCTTCAATCCCATAAATGTATGTCACTCTTTAGGTTCTAAAACATTGATGTTGTAATCTATACATATAAAAATGCAGTCCGGTCTGTCTGTCTGTCTGTCTGATCCATATAGGCTCGAAAACTACCGAACCGATCGACGTGAAAATTTGTATGAAGGAGTTTTTGGTCCCGATAAAGGTTCCTATGATAGTTTGAGACCCCTCCCTCTTCTGGAAAGGAGGGGTCCAATACAAATGAAACATACATTTCTGCACTACTCAAGAACAAACCAAGCAAATGAAACCGAATTTGGCATGTGGATGTTTTAAAGGGTAATAAATATGTCCATAATGGTTCGACGCCCCTCCCTCTCAAGGAAGCACATGTTTCTGCACAAATTTCTGCACATCTCGTGAACTAATCAACTAAAAGGAACCATATTTGGAAGGTAAATGTTTTTAGTGGCAACAAATATGTTCCATAATCGACCTCAGGCAACATTTTGGATATTGTTTTTGGCACATTTTGCATGTGTAGGATAAGTACAACGATACATCGTGCCCCAGTGCTGAGTCGAGAAAATTTCCAGTTCAAAAAGATCCTCGACATCGCTAACCACAGAGCCACGGGGACTACAAGAAAGATACACAGGAGCTAAATTCGACCACAGATACCATTTTGAATTCTAATATGGCGACTTCCGGCTACGGAAAACCAGCGGCAAACGACCAAATACCACAATATGGGTATTTTCGGAATCGTAATGATGCACTGGAGCCACTGGGACTTCAGACACCATTATGAATTAAAGGATGGCAACTTGTGGTTTCTGGAAAACAGCCAAAAATGGCCGATTTCCGTCTAACATGAGTATCTCCGGATGTAGAATGATACACAGCAGCTGAAATCGAAAATGATCAAATTGCACCCAATATGGGTGTTTTTTCAACCAGAATGACGCTCAGAGGCCAGAAACTATATTAAATACCATTTTGAAATCCAAGATGGCGACTTCCGGTTTGTGAAAAACCGCCTAAAATAACCAAATACCATCCAATATGAGTATCTCTGGAACCAGAATGATGCAATGAGCTAACAATTGACCTCAGGCACCATTTTGAATCGCTAAATGGCAATTTATGGGAAACAGTCGAAAATGACCAAATAATACTCAACATGGATATTTCCGTAATCGAGATGATGCATATAAACCAAACATTGACCCTTGACACCATTTTGAATTTAAAGACGACCACTGTTAGTTTCTGGAAAACAACCAAAATAACTAAATTCCTCCCATTATGATTATTTCCGGTGTTAGATTGATGCCAGAAAATTTGCTGAAAATGACCGAATACCACCCAATATGAATATATTCAGAATAAGGGCGATGTACAGAAGCCAAAAGTCGAGGATGTTGTCATTTCGATAAAACCAATAAAACCGATAAACCGATAAACCAAACGATTTGTCTTTTGACTTTGATCATATCCTATGGCCGATTCGTCGTGCATTTGCAGACTTTGAACACATCGCAAGGAATCAATGACTTTGGAACGTTCAAATAGTACAAAACCACATTTAAATTATGTTGAGGCCACATAAATATATCAATCAAAGCAGGTATAGTTTTAAATAGTCTTTGAATTTTTTTTCTTTCCATAACTTTTGAGCCACATATCAAATTGTTATGAAGTTTGTTATTTGTAAGTTTGAGAGATGACTCGTTCGTATGACACTAGTTATGTTAAAATAAGTCATGTGAAATAATAGACTTTCATTGTGTTATTAACAATTTAATACATAACGGTGGCTTAAGTTCAATTATAATCAAATGAAATGGGAACGTATAGGGCAGCCAAACTTTGAAACCACGTGTTCAATCATAATTCATCAGTTAACCCTTAACTAGCCCGCTCATCTGATAATAATATTAATCAAATCGGTTGTGCAGTTTTTGAGATAATAAAGTTTCGTGATTTTCACATTTTAGTACTTTACAGACGAAGTTACAGTCCGATTACAGTAAAATTCAATAGGGTGTTACGAGGCAGCTAGACTTATTAGTTGACACTAATTTTGTGGAAATCGGGTCAGCCATCTCTGAGAAAAGTGAGTGAGTTCAAGTAGTCTTTGGAATATGTTCCTTTTCATAGCTGGATTTCACATTTTTAAACATAACAGGCAAATCAATAATCCGATTGCAAAACAAATCAATAGGGTCTTATGGGACAACTAGACCTTCCATTTGACACTGATTTTATGAAAATCGGTTCAGCCATCTCTGAGAAACATGAGTGAGATTAAGTAGTTTTCAAAACACGTTTCTTGTCATAACTTTTGAACCACAAGTTCAATCTTTGTGAAATTCAAAAGTTAAGGGTTTTTAAGGTAGCCCGTTCATTTGAAATCAATTTTGTTCAAATCGGTTGTGTAGTTTTTGAGATAATGGTTTTCATGATTTTTACATTTTGAAACATAACCTCTAAACTAAAAATCCGATTACAATGAAATTCAATAGCAACCTATGGCGCATCTAGACCTTTAATTTGCAATTAATTTTATGAAAATCGGTCCAGCCATCTCTGAGTAAAAGTGAGTGAGAATAAAAATCTGCACATACACACACACACACATACACACACACGCACATACAGAAAATGCTCAGCTCGTCGAGCTGAGTCGAGTGATATATGCCATTCGGCCCTTTGGACTACTTTTATACTTTCGGTTTTGCAAGTGATTGCTATACCTTTCTAGGAGAAAGGCAAAATTGTACAATTGGCTGTGGCTCTGTCCAACAAGTAATCATTAATGAATTTTATGTAAGCTTTTACGATAAACTGACTTGAAAATAATACAAAAAACTGTGGTTCCTTTAACTTTCACTTTTTCTTGCAATTTATAATGCAATGAATTTTTCAATTTATTTCACTAACTTTCGTTAATTTTTACCTAACAGTTATCAAAATTTTAATTGGCATTCCGCGTCGAACACTCGACAGAAACGGACGTGCAAAGTGGTCGTTCTATTACAATCCGGTCCGTGTGTACGAATAGCCAAACAAAAGAGTGTATTATTCGCGCTAAAGGCCAACTAGATTGTGAGTTGTGTCGATACGTTCTGTACCCGGCTCGCAACTTTGGCTGTATTGGTGCAAAATACCAGCTGCAGTTTTGATCTGTGCACCGTGGATAGATCTTTTTAATCCAAGCCCATCAGTTGACAGTCGAGTCCGTGTCGCTGTGCTGAGTGATCTCACACCCGGCTCACTGCTGGTGGCTGTATTGGTGCTGCTGTACTGGTGCTGCTGGCTGCTTTGGGTGCAGCTTCGAACGATCGGACAACCACTGCTGGAAGGAAGAAGTAAAGAGGTACGTGTTCTTGTCGGCGCTAGTGCGCTAGTGCGCTACATTTAGCGCAATGGATATAGATCCCTCGCCTCCCGTGCCACCATCCCCGAACCCCCCTGACCCTGACCCTTCTGTTACCCCCTCCCCTGTTCATTCTCCAGTCCCCCCTCGCCCCAGGCTTTACCCGGACGGATCTCAACAGGGCAGCTATACTGTTTATTTTCGTCCAAAGGCAGGAGTGAATTCAAAGCGTTTAAACATACTGCAAATTGCTAAAGACCTGACGAAGGGGTACAAGGCCGTGACCGAAATTTCCAAGGTCCGACCTAACAAGCTCCGTGTCGTGGTCAGTGATCTGGCACAGGCCAATGCTATCGCTTGCTCTGAGCTCTTCACACGCGAGTATCGCGTCTACATACCCGCACGAGACGTGGAGATCGACGGTGTCATAACCGATTCGAGTCTGTCTGTCGAGTGTATCCTAAAAAGCGCAACCGGTTGCTTCAAAAATACCGAAACACAGGCGAAGATTTTGAATTGTAAGCAATTGCGGTCCATGTCTCTCGTCGGCGGTAAAAAAGTTTACACTCCGTCAGACTCGTTTCGCGTTACGTTTGCCGGATCTGCACTCCCTAGCCACGTCTCGATCGACCGGGTTCGTCTGCCTGTGCGATTGTATGTACCCCGTGTTATGAATTGCACCAATTGCAAGCAGTTAGGCCACACAGCCGCCTACTGCTGCAATAAGGCACGATGTAGCAAGTGTGGGGAGACTCATGCGGAAGTTTCTTGCAGTGTTAATGCTGAAAAATGTATTCACTGTGGGGAAAACCAGCATGAGCTCTCCACATGCCCGGTGTACATGCAGCGCAGAGATAAAATCAAGCGGTCACTTAAGGAGCGTTCAAAGCGTTCTTACGCTGAGATGCTGAAGAAGACCGTGACCACTTCTACCATAACATCGAACCCCTTTGATCTGTTGCCCTCTGATGAAACCGATTCTGACGATTCATCAGCGGGAACATCTTATGCCAATCCTGGGGAGTCTAGGAAGAGGAAAAATGTTTCTTCTCCTAAACTTCCCCGTAAAGGTCCTAAGATTTCCCAAAGTGTAATGAAAAGTACGAACAAACCAAACAGTGCTGCGGAAAAACCGAAGCAAACTCCTCCTGGGCTTGCAAATTTAAAGTCCCAGAAGGAGTTCCCAGCACTGCCAGGAACATCTAAAACCCCAGTTGTTCCTTTTGCACATCCAGTTGATGAAACAAACTCTGGATTAGTAAAATTTTCTGACATTGTGGACTGGATTTTTGAAAATTTCAATATACCCGATCCAATTAAAATTTTTCTTACAGCATTCCTCCCAACAGTTAGATCATTTTTGAAGCAGTTGACTGCCCAATGGCCCCTCCTTGCAGCGATTGTATCCTTCGATGCCTAATTCAACTGCGTATATGAAGGATTCTATCTCTGTGTTACAGTGGAATTGTAGAAGTATTTCACCAAAAATTGATTCGTTTAAAGTTTTGATAAATAAAAACAAATGCGATGCATTTTCCCTTTGTGAAACTTGGCTTACTTCAAATATTGATCTCAACTTCCATGATTTTAATATTATTCGCCTTGATCGAGACACCCCATATGGAGGAGTACTTTTAGGGATTAAAAAGTGCTATTCTTTCTATCGTATTAACCTCCCCTCGATTCCAGGCATCGAAGTTGTCGCATGTCAAATGACAATACAAGGTAAAGAGCTTTGTATTGCCTCAATATATATTCCTCCCAGAGCACAGGTTGGGCAACGGCTGCTCTTTGATTTAATAGAACTTCTTCCCTCGCCACGTTTGATTTTGGGAGACTTCAACTCTCATGGCGTGGCTTGGGGTTCCCCATACAATGATAACCGCTCCTCTTTAATCTATAACCTTTGCGATGACTTCGACATGACTATTTTGAACAACGGTGAAATGACACGTATCCCGAAACCTCCAGCGCGCCCAAGCGCTTTGGATCTATCCTTATGTTCGACGTCGCTACGGTTGGATTGCACATGGAAGGTAATCCTTGATCCTCACGGTAGCGACCATTTGCCTATTCTTATTTCAATTAATAACGGGTCAACTCGCATGCGACCAATTGACATTCCGTATGACCTCACACGGAATGTCGATTGGAAGTTATACGAGGAAATGATTTCAAAAGCGGTCGAGTCGATTCAACATCATCCACCACTTGAAGAATACAACCTCCTCGCGGGCTTGATTCTCGACGCCGCGTTGCAAGCCCAAACGAAGAAATATCCCGGCGTAATGATCAAAGAACGGCCTCCCACTCCGTGGTGGGACCAAGAGTGCCCCGATGTCTACACGCAAAGATCCGACGCGTATCTGACTTTCCGGGATACAGACGATGCCGACGACTTTAAACGTTATTCGGAGCTTGATACCAAGTTTAAAAGCTTGACTAAGGCAAAGAAACGCGGATATTGGCGTCGGTTCGTAAACGAGACGTCGAGGGAGACATCAATGAGCACTCTTTGGAACACAGCCCGAAGAATGCGGAATCGCGTAACGGTCAACGAAAGCGAGGAGTCTTCAAGTAGGTGGATATTTGATTTTGCCAGGAAAGTATGTCCGGACTCTGTTCCTGAGCAAAACATTGTTCGCGATGCGTCTCCGGGCCACGACGCGATTGAATCACCTTTTACGATGGCAGAATTTTCAGTTGCCCTCCTGTCCTGTAACAATAACGCGCCTGGGTTAGATAGAATCAAATTCAACTTGTTGAAGAATCTACCCGGCAATGCCAAGAGGCGCTTGTTGAACTTTTTCAATAAGTTCCTGGAGCAAAATATTGTACCGCAGGATTGGAGGCAAGTGAAGGTGATCGCCATCCAAAAACCAGGGAAACCAGCTTCTGATCACAACTCTTATAGGCCGATTGCAATGCTATCCTGTATCCGGAAATTGATGGAAAAAATGATACTCCGTCGTTTAGACCATTGGGTCGAATCAAATGGTCTACTATAAGATACTCAATTTGGCTTCCACCGTGCCAAAGGGACGAATGATTGTCTTACGTTGCTTTCAACAGATATTCAGCTGGCGTATGGTCGCAAAGAACAAATGGCGTCTGCGTTCTTGGACATTAAGGGGGCTTTTGATTCCGTTTCTATTGACATTCTTTCGGGTAAACTTCACCGACAAGGATTTTCTCCAATTTTGAACAATTTTTTGCACAATTTGTTGTCCGAAAAGCACATGCATTTTACGCACGGCGATTTGGCAACTTTTCGCATTAGCTACATGGGTCTTCCCCAGGGCTCATGTTTAAACCCCCTTCTTTACAACTTTTATGTAAATGACATCGACCAATGTCTGGCAAACTCATGCACGATAAGACAACTTGCAGACGACAGTGTAATCTCTGTTACAGGAGCCAAAGCTGCCGATTTGCAAGGACCATTGCAAGATACCTTGGACAATTTGTCTGCTTGGGCTTTACAGCTAGGTATCGAATTCTCTCCGGAGAAGACTGAGATAGTAGTTTTTTCTAGGAAGCATGAACCTGCTCAGCTTCAAACACAATTAATGGGTAAAACGATTTCTCAGGTTTTGGTACACAAATATCTTGGTATCTGGTTCGACTCTAAAGGCACCTGGGTCACGTGAGGTATCTGATGAAAAAATGTCAACAAAGAGTGAATTTTCTTCGTACAATAACCGGACAATGGTGGGGAGCCCACCCAGGAGACCTTATAAGGCTTTACCAAACAACGATACTGTCTGTTATTGAATACGGGTGTTTCTGCTTCCGCTCCGCAGCAAACACACATTTGATCAAACTGGAGCGAATACAATATCGTTGTTTGCGTATCGCTTTAGGTTGCATGCAGTCGACCCATACGATGAGTTTGGAGGTCTTAGCTGGAGTACTACCATTGAAAAACCGCTTCTGGAGCCTGTCTTCTCGTATTCTTATCAAATGTGAGGTCTTGAACCGTCCCGTGATTGAAAATTTTGAGAGGTTAATCGAACTTAATTCTCAAACCCGTTTTATGACATTGTATTTCAATCACATGTCCCAAAATATTAACCCTTCTTCGAATATTCCAAATCGTGTCGACTTATCAAATACTTCTGATTCTACTGTGTTTTTCGATACATCCATGATAGAAGAAACTCGTGGAATCCCGGATCATTTACGCGTGCAGCAGATCCCCAAAATTTTTTCCAATAAATATCGAAACATCAACTGCGACAATATGTACTACACTGACGGATCACTTCTTGATGGGTCCACTGGCTTCGGTATCTTCAATAACAATTTAACCGTCTCCCATAAGCTCGATAATCCTGCTTCTGTTTACGTCGCAGAATTAGCTGCAATTCAGTACACCCTAGGGATTATCGAAAAAATGCCCACGGACCATTATTTCATCTTTACGGACAGTCTCAGTTCCATTGAGGCTCTCCGATCGATGAAAGATGTTAAGCACTCTCCGTATTTCCTGGGGAAAATACGGGAACATCTGAGTGCTTTATCCGAAAAATCTACTCAGATTACCTTAGCGTGGGTCCCTTCTCTTTTTGGCTAAGGTGGGTGCAACAAACGGTGATATTTATGAAAGACCAATTGCCTTTAATGAATTTTTCGCATTTGTACGTCAGAATACGATCATCAGTTGGCAAAATTCTTGGACCAAGGGGGAACTGGGAAGGTGGTTACATTCCATAATCCCCAAGGTATCGACGAACCCGTGGTTCAAGGGGTTGGATGTAGGTCGGGATTTCATTTGCGTGATGTCCCGGCTTATGTCCAATCACTATAGATTTGACGCGCATCTCCGTCGTGTTGGGCTCGGGGAAAGTGGTATCTGTGCCTGTGGTGAGGGTTATCACGACATAGAGCATGTGGTTTAGTCATGCCCTGTAAACCGTGACGCCAGGTCTAAATTAATAGCTTCCCTGCAGGCCGAAAGTAGGCAGCCGGCTGTTCCTGTTCGTGATGTCTTGGCGAGCCGTGACCTATCCTACATGTCCCTTATATACGTTTTCCTGAAATCCATCCACGCCCCAGTTTAGTCCTATCCCCTTCCGCCTACATCCAACCAAACGACAAGAACACGTTAAGACCCCGGATCCGGAAACAGCAACTAGACCCGCACGATACTCTCAGGCCCCGAGGGAGACAACCCAATATGCCAGTCCGTAATATCTTGGCCCAGCAGCGGAACATATTCAATATGCTGCTTACCTATGGCGATGGAAAACCATCAAACAACAAATCAGTGCTTTTCATGCAAAACATTCTAGCTTAAGTTAGATTTAGTTTCAGCTCGTAGTCGGAGCGAGGATAAAAAATTTGCTTTTAGTTATTAAGATACTTTCGAAAGTAAGCTACTAGATATAATTGGCGCCGTTAAACATTGAATTGTATTTGTGCCGTGTCAAATAAACTATAGATGAGGAAAAAAAAAATTTTAATTGGGACAGAATGCACTATGAAGAGTTTGAAGGAAATTACGGTGCTCCCACAGACCGTTATTATAAAAAAAATGCACCAAAGAATCTGAGTACACCATTTGATTCGTTGTGACGTCCAGGAATTTTTTTTCTAATTTTCAATACATCAGATTGATCCTTCAGCTAAGTTGTCGGAAATTTCAAAAGAAAAACAACTGTTGGATACTGCGATGTCCTTTCTGTACGTTGGACACTACAAAATAGAGTTTTTTGTGGAACACCCCTCCTTAAAATCAGTTTTTTATCTATAACTTTTTCTATGATTGTCAAAACAATAATTTTTATGAAGTCTTGAGAGAATCTTAGTTGAATGAATAAAATCTTAGAACATTTTGCATTGTTTTGACCATCACAGACAAAATTATAGACAAAAAACTGACTTTAAGGCGGGGTGTTCCACGAAAAACTCTATTTTGTCGTGTCCAACATACAGATAGGACATCGCAGTATTCAGCAATTGTTTTTCTTTTAAAATTTTCCACAACTTTGCCGAAGAAAGCAATCTAGTATATTGAAAATTTAAAAAAATATTTTTTTTATCTAACTGTTAAGTGGATTGATCGAAAGGCCTTATTCTGTGGAACAATTTTGCTAAAGACATTGAGTACATAGAATCAATTTTTCATAGTCAAATCTAGGACGATCACGATTTTTCGAGTTTAGACCACTGTGCACTGTGGGATTTTCAAATAAATCTTTCCACCAATTGTTAATGTCTTGAAATATAATCCTTGAAATGTGTGAAACTACTTTTGGAAGTTATTTCATAAAATGGTGGTTGAAAAACGTGCTTTACAATAAGTATTTCGTCGTTTTTATATTACTTTTTTGTACTTCACGACCTTCAAAAGGGCATTACCCAAAAATGTGTCGTACGATGATTTTGAAATTTCGACCAGACATTCTGGACGTCATAACGAATCGAATGGTGTACTCAGATTCTTTGGTGTATTTTTTCATAATAACGATCTGGGGGAGCACCGTGAGATTGCTTGACAACTTAGGACATGTTCCATTGCTTTTGATTTCACTTCTGAGACTTCAAGCGCTTCTCACTTTGTGTACTGATTTCTGCTAGTGGCATATTAGCCTCCTGCTTTAAAGCATATTGACTAAGGTAGTTTTTACCAGAAATAACATTGAAATCGAGTATTTTAGAATTAACTTCGTCCTAAACATGCATTATATAGATCCTACAATCATCTAACACGTTCAATATCGCTTAAAATGATTAGAAGCGCTGTAATTGCGTAAATGCTTAACTGGTGCGTTTTGTACAATCCTCCCCTAGATGGCGAAGATGGTGACTTTCAGTATTAATATTAACTAATATTAACTATCTAATTTTAACTTATAATTTTATTTTGTTTATTTAAAGTTTTTTAGGTTGTGAAAAGGAACTTTGTCAGTTTCTATATTCTATAGGTGCAATTAGTTTACTATCATAGTGGACAATTTACCAGAGATTGTGCGCGCGCTATAATGATTGTGTCCAGTATGACCCAATATTTATAGCTTTATCATTCAATCACCACGCGATGCATTAGTGAGATGTTCAAGTGAGTCTCATGGTGGTCTTGTGCTTAGTGACTTCGTCTACGTTAATTTTACTTCACCAGTTCCTTGAGCTATGAGCTATGAGATAGTGTAAAATTAAGATTGCTTGAATGTACTGTTATTTTAAAGAAACTCTAGATTCGTTTGCTGGGTTCAAGCACAAGAAGAAGAAATGTACGGCAGATTTTTAAATTGGAAGCTCTGTAGAATATTCCACTAATGGAAGCCACGTTGGAACTAGACATACTTTACTCAACCTTCCACTCTTATGTTTTGGGACAGCACCACTAAACAAACTCTGGCCCCTGTTGGCTAACCTCCTGCGAGCCCAACCTAGCTAGCACCAAGCAATGGCATTCTAGCAAGTTATAGAATTACCTAATTTGAATTGATCAGAATCCGTCACACACAAGTCGTTCCCAGCGCTCATCACGTCATTCAAGCATCGAATCGACCGACCGGCATCCAACACACAACCGGCACCGGTCTGATCGCGAGCTGGCCCTAGCTCTAGTGGCGTTTAATTATCGGTAATTATCTCCCTATTGCCTATCGACACAACACTTCAATCACATGTCAAACTGGAAGGCGCACATGGCAGAACAAGCCGCCCCAAAGCAATCGTTGTTGCACCGTTCGCCACTCATGAGCACTCGCAAAACCCCACGAGGATCGATTAAATTCATTTGGCAAAAGGGGGGGCTGTTTCCAATCATTCGCTCAAACTCTCTTTCTCAGCAGTTCTCTCTTAATCTTTGTCTCTCTATCTCGTTCTAGAGTTTCTGGAGCTCACTAGATAGCAGTGTTCTTACGAGTTGGGGTCATATCGCCCCGAAAAGAGCCGCACAGCCCGAGCGATGGCGGTGAGATTTTACTCTTCGAAGGGTATTTTTTTCTTATTTTTCGGTGGAGCTGGATCGGGTCACACGCTCCACGGTCCACTCAGCTGCCGTCACTTTGATTTGTAATGTCGATTTGGTCGAACGTGTTCGCGTTCCGCTGCCGCGAGTAGTAATAGTTGGGCTTAGGCTAAGTGGAAGAAGAATATCAACGGAGCAAAAAAAATCGCTGAAATAGTAGAAAATATCGCTTCTGCTTGGCTGCTTTATCGCCGCCGTCGCTGCCGCCGCCGCCGCCTGCTGCTCTAGCGTCTTACGCGCTATCGAAGTAGCCATCGTCTTCGTCTGGTAGATGATCTAGTGTGTGAGTGTTCTTTTTTTCTCTGCTGGCTGTGAAAATGAAACCCAAAACATCGGGCTGTGGGGTGTTGTGAGGGGGGTGGCGGAAATATTAGTGCTGCCCTATCCGTAGCCAGCTGATCCGGTGCTGCGGTGCGAGACTTCCTGGTGCGGCTTTCCGCTGAACTATGTTTGAAACAAAGTGGTAGATTCAAGAAGAAAAAAAAAGAAGAAAAAGACCAGTTGGTATTCTTTTCCTCTTCTTATTTCTCTCTGTCAAGGTGGTTTGGTTCGCTGATTCGATTCGATAGGAGAGCGGGGGAAAGAAGATTCAAGTTTGCTGTTGCTCTGACACTCGGGAAAATGTGCGCGGAGAGAAGATACACGGTTGTGTGCTTTTTTTCGCAAGCAAAAAAGCAAACAGTGCATCGTATTTAATAAATTCTTACAAGTGCTTGTGTTGGAAAAAACACAGATTTTTTTTTACAGTTCGTAGTAAAAAAACAGGAAAGAAAGCAAAACTGAAATTGATGTTGTTTTTCTTTTGTTATTTGAACGTTTTCTCCGTATTATTCCGCGGTAAAGAACACGAAAGATACACACAATAGTTTCGATTTTCGTCTTCGTCTGATCCTCCACCAGCTCCCCTTTCTTCTACGAGGGATTTGTATTGTGCAAACATGTGATAATAACATAATTGAATTAATAATAATCGTGTGTGTGTGGGTCAGTAGTTGCGGTTCGTCCGATAAATAGTTTGTCCGTACGCGAGCGCCCTTTTTAGTCTTCCTTTGTTGGTCCCATTTTGCGGTTCTTTTATTTGGTTCTTTGTACATTCTCTGGAACGAAATTCCTGACATTCTTTCGTTTGTAGGCCACTTGGTGGGCAACGTAATCCGGTTTACGAACACAGTCCTCTGATCTAGTCGTGTGTTCTACTCCATTAAAAAAAAAAACTAGCAAGTGAAATTTTTCACAACATCGCTTGGCAGCCCGCATTCTGTTCGCAATTTTTCCATGATGATTTTTCCCATAAACCAGAAGAATTCGCACTGACACGCACACAGGTGAACCGGAGGGCGAATTGGCGGAGAAATTTTCTCTCCCCCGTTTGAAGTGAGCGCCGTCAGCCAGCAGCCAGTTTGTGAGTGAAATTCGGAAAATTTTCCCCCAGCGATCGTGAGAAAGTGCGTTTAGCCTAGTGTTAGTGTGAGAGTACCGAGAAGCACACGTGCTAATCCTAGCAGGCTGATTGTTATCTTTCCGCAATATTGCAGAGCGCAGTGCACACAGGGATCTGGGAATCCTCGGAAAAGCACTCCCAGTTCTCACACTCATTAAACTTCATTCCAGCTGACGCGAGTGAGAGACTCTGAAGCAACAGCAGGTTGTTCCGATTTTACGCCTCGGAAATTGATAAATAATACAAAAACAACAAGAGGAAAAGTGTTTCCCTGACGGTGTTCCAAATACGGCGAGGAAGCTTAGAACGCAGCACCAGCAGCCGAAAAAACTTTACCATCATGGCCGAGGAGGAGAACACCCTGGAGGACATCGCGGAGGGCGAGAACAAGTTCGCCATGCGCAACCGGGGCCGGAAGGGTGCGTTGAAGAAGAAGAACGTCTATAATGTCAAAGATCATCGCTTCATCCCGCGCTTCTTCAAGCAGCCCACCTTCTGCTCGCACTGCAAGGATTTCATCTGGTAAGTTGAAACTCCGTTTGTCGTGAGATTTCTTCAGTAACAGCAAAAGCTAATAGCGTTGAGCGTCTTCTGTGCCAGGTTTCGAGCGGCCCAAAGCCCGGACGGAGCCGGCAACCGGTGGGTGGGCGATGAAAATGTTCTCCACCCACGGTCGAATTGCATTTACGCCTTCGACCGACTAAAAGGTCGCAACTTCCCTCCGGGAAATTCTTCCTTGCAGTTCAAACTTCGAAACCAAGGGTGGAGTAGGCGAGTAGGGGGTTAATAGGGGTAAGCAAGATTTGTCGCAGCAAGCACAGAACTGTGCGATGACAGCAATTTATTGCGGGGATTTGAATTTTCTTTCGCTACCAAAGTTACCTGTGAGTTTGTTTTTTGCGTTCGCGCGTACGACGTCGGAGTTAGATTAGCCGCGCACGGTGGGAAATTTATTGCCTACAAGTCGAAATGAGCGAGAAAGTTTGAAGAATGAACTTATTTAATAGGTTTAATTTCTCTTAAATTATGTTTGGAATGATTAAGGAACTGCAGGAAGCTTAAAGTTCTGCATATTGTTGATAGTTGCAGGTTAGCGTTTCCGTAATTAAAAAGATTTGAGCCTTGTTGGTTTTTCCGTCCTTGTTCAGCGACGAAAATTGAATTTGCCTGTGGTAACACATTTTCATCGCTTTAACAGATCAATGATACTGATTTTTCTCCCGCCAGTCTCCCGTGTGTGCTATCAATTTGCAGACTCATGTTAGTGTCAGTTTCCATCACGCGGCACGTGGATCACTTGAGGAAGCTGTTTAGACAGCTTTCGTCTGCCATGAACAACATATTACTGTCAATCCATCCAGCAGCGTAAAGCGAAAAACGAGACGAGGAAAAAAAAACAGTTTCCCAAAGAGCAATCTTCTGTAATTTAATCAAGCGGTGATCCAGCAACTGATTGGGGTAATTATGGGCCGCACACACACGCACGCATGATCATCACTCAGCTTTACTCCTCCTTTTCCTGCCTGTGTGTAAGGTGGCGTTGAAAGGACGCAACGCCTACTGCAGCAGCCACTGCGAAATGATGATTGCGGTGGTGGCCTCCTACGAGGTCCGTGTTTTTGCCAACCATCGTTGGCACAGAAAGAACGGTACTGCGTCGCGTGGGTTGCTATTGTCGTACGACTACGATGCGGTACGGCGGTGTTGAGTGTAATTTTGCGAGACATTGACATTTAAATGCGATATCAAACCAAAATCTGTTGACTGCCGTCAGCGCGGTGTGAGTGATGATGGTGCCAAACAACAGGAGGTTTTAATGGGGAATGGCACAAAAGACTGCAAACATTTGTAACTTGAATTGGGATTCGATTACTTCTTTTATAGAAAACTAGCTGACCCGGCAAACTTCGTCTCGCCCATTTTTGTGTTTAATTTAATAATTTTAAACATTCCAAATTCATTGATTCCTTGCGATTTGTTTATAGTCTAAAAATGCACGACGAATCGGCCATAGGATATGATCAAAGTCAAAAGGCAAATCGTTTGAAATGATTGGTTTTATCGGAATGACAACATCCTCGACTTTAGGCTCCTGTGCATCACCTCTATTCTGAAAATATTCATATGGTATTCGATCATTTTCAGCTATTTTCCTGGCATTAATCTGATTTCGCAAATACCCATATTGGGTGGTGTTCAGTAATTTTGTTGTTTTCCAGAAACTAAAAGTGGTCATCTTTGAATTCTAAATTCAGGGTCAATGCTTGGCTTCTATGCATCATCTCGATTACGGAAATATTTATATTAAGCAATAATCGGTCTTTTTCGGCAGTTTTTCCGAATCCGGAAGTCGCTATATTGGATATCAAAATGACATTTGGAGACAAATTCTGGCCCCTGGGCGTCATTCTGGTTTAAGGAACACCCATATTGGGTGTTATTTGGTCTTTATCGGCTGCAAAAGTCGCCATCTTACAATTCATAATGATGTATGTGGTAAATTTTTAGCTTCTGATTCCGGAGATACTCATAGTGGGTGGTATTTGGTCATTTTCGGCTGTTTTCCAGAAACCGAAAGTCGCCATCTTGGATTTCAAAATGGCATTTGAAGAAAATTTCTGGCCTCTGAACGTCATACTGGTTAAAGAAACACTCATATTGGGTGGTATTTGGTCATTTTCGGCTGTTTTTCAGATACCGGAAGTCACCATCTTGAAATTCAAAATGGTGTATGTGATCGATTACTAGTTTCTGTGCATCATTCTGGTTCCGGAGGTACTCATATTGGATGGAAATCGGCCATTTTCGGCTGTTTACCAAAAACCGGAAGTTGCCATCTTACAATTCAAAATGTTGTCTGAGGTCGACTTATGGCTTCAGAGCACCATTGCGATTCCGGAAATACCTATATTAGAAACCGGAAGTTTTCACCTTAAATTTATGAATGGCGTATGGAGTCGAGTTTTGACTCCTGTGCATCGACCCGATCATTGTAGGCTGTTTTCAGGAAAACCAGGTTGAAATATCTGTTTAGCTTGTATGGGAGACCTGCCTCCCCTTCCAGAGTACGGAGGAGTATCAAACCACTATAGAAGTTTATGTTTGATTTGTATAAGAGCCCTCCTATCGAGAAAAGGGAGCGGTGTTGAAACACCATTAAAATAATTTTAGCCCCCAAAAACCTCCGTATGCTGAATTTGGTTCCATTTACTCTATTAGTTCTGGAGATGTGAAAAAATTTTAGTTTCATTTGTAGGAAACTTCACCCTTCCAGAAGTAGGAGGTGTGTTAAACTATTATGTACATATTTGTAATCCCTAAAAATATTCACCTGTCGAATTTGGAAGCAAATTTATTTGTTAGTTCTCGAGATGCGCAGAAATTTGTGTTTCATTTTTATGAAACCCTTCCCTTCCAGAAAAGGAAGGGATCTCGAGCTATCTTAGTCACCTTTCTCGGCCCCTAAAACCCCTATGCACAAAATTTCACGCCGATCAGTTTAGTCGTTTCCAGTAGTTGGATCAGACAGACAGAGCTGCATTTTTATATGTTTAGATAGTTGAACCGATCACCGTGACGGTAGCCACCAGTCGAGCGTGATACTATTCGTATTTAATTTTCGGTGGTAGCTTTCAAAGGATGATTTCAAAATAACTGTCGAGAGTCACCTATTTTAAATTGCTGTCATATTGTTGTTGTTCATTGCGCCTTCTGCGATCTCATTTATTCGTTGTATGGAAATTTTATTTTCGTGAATTCCACCATTTGCCCTTAAATTTTATTAGTTTTCTCGCCGTAACAATTTGCCTTGGATGAAGACGAACACAACAGAACAAAGCCAGCTCAAATCAGACGCTCCGTTGTAAAGTTATGGGCGGTCGCACATATAAGTAACTTTATTTTATATATAAGATTGTTTGTTCACTACCGCAGACGGTTTTAATATGAAGTTTTTTTTTCAATTCATCGAGAGTAAAAGCATATCAATAGATAAATCTTAGATAAGATAGATGTTCAACCTTTGTGTACCAATATGTTGTTCAACCTTTGTGTACCGATATGTTGTTTATTGGAAACATATAAACCTAAAAGAAACAAGATGTCAGAAAAGGTTCTACGCGTTGGAGAAATGCACATTTTCAAACACACTCCTAGAATCCGGAACATTTCCGGTGTCAATTGGTCATGTAAAGTCCACAAGTAATGCTAGGAAACCTGGATATTTTTTCAATAAAATGAAACTGGTTTTATCAAAATTGATTCATTTTTCGTGAAGTTGTGGTAGAAAAAAAAAAAGAGGACATCGCCGAACCGCCAACAGCGTAATACTGACTATATCTGCATCCACGACATGCAAAATACATCTTTAAATATACCTTAATCAATAGCCAAAACTAACATGGATGGACCACGTTCTTTAGTGGACTACCGGTCAGGTTGACTTAGTTTATGCGAAAACTAGAGGGATTTCTTTAGAAAAAATCCATCGGGAAACATATTATTCCGCAAATCTGCATCAGAATCACGAGACACATTTAAAAAATCTCGATTTATGTTCAGAGAAAACACGTTTATATGGCGGGAGGTCTACTATAGGAAATGGGTCCATTACACTGTGCTACAGCGATTTAGAACTTCTGAAGTGACCTAGTGTAAGTTGTAGGTCATGATGAGTATAACATTCGCTCATACTAGAAATTTTACAAACACCACCAAAATCTAAAGTTATTGTCAAAATACGGTTTTTGGACCTCAGCGCATATAATATTTTTCAACTGATTTTCAATATTTGAGCAGTTAGAAAGGGGACAATTAGAGCTTTCAAAATATATACAGGTTTTTACTAATATCAATAAAATATATTGAGTTGTTTGAGTTTAAATCTAATTTTTTAGACTTTTTCACGCAATTTTTCAATTCAATTTCAAATTTGCCGTCTATTTTCGTAAGAAACATACCATAAATGTACTATAATTTTGAAGGTATATTCAATTCCAAATCAAATGGAAGTAGTTTCGTGAAAATCGGTTGATATTTGGCTAAGTTATATATTTTTTAAGAGAACCAGAATTTTCAGAATTTATGGCTTCTATCGCACAATTACTTCACGGAGCTACAAATGATGAAAAAATGCAAAAACTTTTGATGTGACTTAGTGTAGGTTGTAGTTTTGGTCAAGTGTTACTTGCGCGTTTACTTGAAGTATTTCAAATACCCCAAAAAGTATAAGTTATGGTCAAAACCCTGTTTTTTTAGCTTAGCTCACATTTTTATGTTTAATTCTGTTATTTTTCAACCGATTTTTTATATTTTGGCTGTTTTGGAAAGGTGAAAAATAGAACTTTTGAAACATATAAATATGTCTAAAGAGTTTACCTATATGGGATGAATAGTTTTAAATAAAATAAGATGATTTATATTAAATAAAACATGATGATTTATATATTTTTCAAATTTGACCTATATGATGAATAGTTTTAGAATAGATAAGATAGTGTATGTAATTTTCGAATTTTCCCAAATTTATTCGCAATTTTTCACACATTTTTGTAATGAACGAGCTTTAATTGCTGTAGAATTTGAAAAGTACATTTAGTGCCAAACGAAAACTGTAAGTGTTGTTTGTGGAAATCTGTTATATTTTGGCTAAGATATGACTTGATTTTTTTTTTTTTTTTTTAAGGGGGGATTTGTTAGTAGCTTAAGTATTTATGATAAATATTAGTAAATAATGAGTATGTGTGTCCAATCACAAATGGTGACTTCTCAACACTGTTAGAAATTTGTAATTTTCATTATTAGGATTTGTTTGCTTTCGCAATTAGGACTTATCGTTCGTAGGGATTTAAACCTACTTGTCAGAAAAGGGGAAGTAAACTTACAACTAACTTAATTGCTAACTTATTGGCTATAAAGAGAGCTTATCGTAGCAATTGAGGATTGCAACGATTTTTGTCGAAAATTGTTAATAATTTTATTTGACATAGCTTCTAATGGTTCAACACCAGTAAGTCTTTGTAATTCGAGTGTACCAAACCAAGGAGGACGCTTCAAAATCATTTTCAGAATTTTATTCTGAATCCTTTGGAGCGTTTTCTTCCTTGTTGAACAGCAACTTGACCAGATCGGTACAGCATAAAGCATTGCTGGTCTAAAAATTTGTTTGTAAATCAAAAGTTTGTTCTTTAAACAAAGTTTAGAATTCCTGTTAATGAGAGGATATAAACATCTCGTATATTTGATGCACTTGGCTTGTATATTCTCTATGTGCTCTTTGAAAATAAGTTTTTTATCTTAAATTAGTCCCAAGTACTTAACCTTGTCAGACCAACTTAAAATAACCCCATTCATCTTGACAACGTGATTATTGTTTGGCTTGAGGAAAGAAGCCCTAGGCTTATGCGGAAAAATTATCATTTGAGTTTTAGAAGCATTGGGAGAGATTTTCCACTTTTGCAAGTAGGAAGAAAAAATATCTAAACTTTTCTGCAATCGACTGCATATGACACGAAGACTTTTTCCTTTTACGGAAATGCTTGTGTCATCGCAGAACAATGACTTTGTGCATCCTGGAGGCAAATCAGGAAGATCTGAAGTGAATATGTTGTACAGGACTGGACCCAAGACTGAACCTTGAGGTACACCTGCTCTGACAGGAAATCTATCAGATTTGGAGTTCTGATAGACAACCTGCAGAGTTCGGTCAGTAAGATAATTTTTTAAAATTTTGATTAGGAAAATTGGAAAATTAAAAGTTTGCAATTTCGCAATCAAACCTTTATGCCAAACACTGTCGAATGCTTTTTCTATGTCTAAAAGAGCAGCTCCAGTGGAATAACCTTCAGATTTGTTAGCTCGTATCATATTAGTAACTCGGAGCAATTGATGAGTTGTGGAATGCCCATGGCGAAATCCAAACTGTTCATTTGCAAAAATTGAATTTTCGTTGATGTGTGACATCATTCTGTTAAGAATAATTCTCTCAAACAGTTTACTTATTGAAGAAAGCAAACTGATTGGTCGATAACTTGAAACTTCTGCTGGGTTCTTATCCGGTTTTAAAATTGGAGTAATTTTTGCATTTTTCCATAATTTGGGAAAATATGCAATTTTGAAGCAGCAATTGAAAATTTTTACTAAAAATTCCATTGTGCTCTCAGAGAGATGTTTGATTAGTATGTTAAAGATTCCATCGTCACCAGGTGCTTTCATATTTTTGAAATTTTTAATAATTGATTTAATCTCATTCAAGTTAGTTTCAATTATTTCTGTAGGTAAAAAATTTTGTGAAGAAATTAAATTGAATTGACGTGTAACTTCATTTTCAATTGGACTCACAAAATTCAAATTTGAGTTATGAACACTCTCAAACTGCTGAGCAAGTCTTTGAGCCTTTTGTTCATTGGATACAAGAAAACGTTCACCATCTTTTAAAACTGGAATAGGCTTTGAAGGTTTCTTAAGAATCTTCGACAGCTTCCAAAAAGGTTTTGAATATGGTTTCAGTTTTTCAACTTTAGTCTCAAAATTTTGATTTCTCAGAAGAGTAAATCTATGTTTAATCTCTTTTTGTAAATCTTTATAAATAGTTTTAAAAACAGGGTCACGAGAACGTTGATATTGACGTCTGCGGACATTTTTCAAACGAATTAGAAGTTGAAGATTTTCGTCAATTATTGGTGAATCAAATTTCACTTGAGCCTTTGGAACAGAATAATTCCTGGCATCAACAATTGCACATTTTAATGCTTCCAAAGCGGAATCAATATTCACTTCGTTTTGCAAATCAAGCTCATTATTGAAATTTCTCTCAATATGAGTTTTGTATCTTTCCCAATTAGCTTTGTTATAATTAAAAACAGAGCTCATAGGGTTTAAAACTGATTCATGTGATAAAGAAAAAGTTATTGGAAGATGGTCAGAATCAAAGTCAGCATGTGTGATCAAATCACTACATACATGACTTTGATCTGTCAGCACCAAATAAATTGTTGAAGGGTTTCTTACAGAAGAAAAGCATGTAGGACTATTCGGAGACAAAATAGAATAGTATCCTGAAGAACAATCATTGAATAAAATTTTGCCATTGGAATTACTTTGAGAATTATTCCATGAACGATGTTTAGCGTTAAAATCGCCGATTATGAAAAATTTCGAACGATTTCTGGTGAGTTTTTGTAAATCACCTTTAAAATAATTTTTGAGCTCGCGTGTGCATTGAAATGGTAAATATGCTGCGGCAATGAATAAAATCCCAAGTTCAGTTTGAACTTCAATTCCCAAAGTTTCAATAACTTTCGTCCCAAGATGGGGAAGAGCACGATGTTTGATTCGGCGATGAATAACAATTGCAACTCCACCGCCGGAACCCTGAATCCTATCATATCTATGAACCACGTAATTGGGATCATATTTTAATTTTATGTTAGGTTTCAAAAATGTTTCAGTAATAATTGCAATATGCACATTATTTACTGTTAAAAAATTGAAAAGCTCATTCTCATTGGCCTTCAATGAGCGAGCATTCCAATTTAATATTTTAATTGTTTTATTTATAATCATTGCTAAATTTTAAATTAGAAACAATTTTAATAGGAAAATTTGTGCCTATTTGAATGGCTTCAAACATTGATTTTGCCTGCAACATGGCGTTCATAAGATCGAACATTGCCTGTTGCAAAAAAGAAAGTTTACCTGCCGTAATAGGCCCAGGCAGTTGACATTACAAAAAATATTTTCGGTAGCAATATTAGCTGGGGTAATAGGTGTACAATTATTTTCTAGCGTGTTTTGCTTACCCATATTAGCGGTCATTTTCGAACTACCAACATTAGGCGGTAGAATGTTCGAACTACCTGCAACCTGTGCATATGTTAAACGGGTATGCAAAGGAGTAGGTAAACTATGCGTCACTGGTACGCTTGGAGAATTTTGTTTTGAAGTTGGTTTTAATTGAGAAATTGAATTTTGTTTACCTTGCCTTGCCTTAACAATTGCTGAACGGACTGGGCATTGATAAAAATTTGACATATGGTTGCCGTTACAATTCGCACAGCGAAAATTTTTACTCTCTTTCACAGGACATGTGTCCTTTTTGTGAGAAGAGTCTCCACAATTAAGACATTTTTGGTCCATGTTACAGAATTTGGAACCATGGCCATAGCGTTGGCAAGTACGGCATTGGGTGATATGCTTTTCACCTCCGCCATACTTCCTATAAATTTCCCACTTTACACGCACATTATACAAAGCATGTGCCTTTTCAAAAAATTTTAAGTTGTTAACCTCATTGCGGTTAAAATGAATTAAATAATTAACAAGGGAAATTCCAGTTCTCTGACTGTTTTCGCCTCGCGATTTTTGTTTCATTAGAATTACTTGGGTAGGGGCTATGCCAAGTAATTCTGTTAAAGTAAGTTTGATCTCATCAACGGTTTGATCGTTGGTGAGACCTTTCAAGACAACCTTGAACGGCTTGGCGTTCTTGGTGTCATATGTAAAAAATTTGTACATCTTGTCAGTTAAATACTGAACAAGACGATCACGACCCTTTACTGAGTCGGCTAATAAGCGGCATTCACCTCTACGGCCAATTTGATAGGTAACTTTAACGTCAGAAACAAACGTTGAAAGTTCCTTTTTGAATATATTAAATTCAGAAGACATAGTTACCACAATAGGTGGAACTTTCTCCTTTTTTAAAGATTTTATATTTTGTAAAGTTTCATTATTAATAACTTCCATTTCACCAGCTTCTTGCTCAGGCAAAATATCAAAAGGATTGTCACTACAGACACTCGATGTGTCAGAAAGAGATGCCTCTCTTTTCCTCCCCGCAGCGATGCGAGGTTTCTTTTTCCGTCCAGCCATTTCAGGTGATACGAAAAAAGTTAAAACAAATGTTAAATTCAAAAGTAGGTAGTCTTGAGAAAGACTGATGGGAAATAACTTTCAGGTAGTCTTTAAAAGACACACTGACAAAACACAAACTTTGAAGCTATAGGCAGTCAAAGACCAGTCCACAAGCAACCGTAAAAACGTCTGATCTGTAGGACAGTTCAAGACGCACTCAAGATATGACTTGATGTTTACCACCATATACTCAGATTTCATCAAATCATTTCTCAGCCAAATTATAACAGATTTTCATCAACAACACCTATTGTTTTTGTTTGAAACTAAAAAGAATTTTTTGGAAAAAATTGAAAATAACATGAACCATCTTATTTATTTTAAAACTATTCATCACATATAGGTAAACTCTTTAGACATATTTTTGTGTTTCAAGAGTTCTATTTTTCGCCTTCCCAAACCAGCCAAAATATAAAAAATCGGTTGAAAAATAACAGAATTCAACATAAAAATGTGAGCTAAGGTATAAAACAGGGTTTTGACCATAACTTACAATTTTCGCGGTATTTGAAAAACTTCAAGTAAACGCGCAAGTAACACTTGACTAAAACTACAACCCACATTAAGTCCCATCAAAAGTTCTTGCATGGTTTTCTCAAAAAATATATAACTCCAAAATCCCAAATATCAACCAGTTTTCACAAAACTACTTTCATTTGATTCGAAATTGAATATACTTTCAAAATTATAGTATATTTGTGTTATGTTTCTTACAAAAATAGACGGTAAATTTTAAATTAAATTGAAAAATTGCGTGATAAAGTCTAAAAAATTAGATTTAAACTCGAATAACTCAACATGTTATATTGATATAAATAAAGACCTGTATATATTTTGAAAGTTCAATTTGTCCCCTTTCTAAAACTGTTTAAATACAGGTCGGACTCGATTATGTAGAGACTCCATTATATATTGACTCGATTATATATGATTCGATTATATATAATTTTAGACTCGATTATATAAGCAAAAAAAAGTTTTTTTTTGAATTTCAAATATGACTTATCTAGAGCTAATATATCGTAAGAGAATATCTACCAAATACGTAACACTTGATAAAAAATGAAAAAAAAATAATAAAAAAATAAAATTTTGAAAATTTAAAAAAAAATTAAAAAACTAAAAATACTTAAACAAGAATACCTCGATAATAATAAATTCAAAAATAAAAAAATTAAAAAAAAATTTAATTTGAGAAACTAAATACAGACAAGTTGACAAATCTACATATACTTTTAAAATTTTTTTCAATAAATTTTCTTTACTTTTGACTGCAATTACATCAGGAATAACTACAAGACATATATTGTTTTGTAAGAAATGTGTTTTCTGACTTTTAGGGGAATGAATCAAAAGTAAAATTCTTCTTATTTATTCGAAAACAACAAATAATTTATGAAAAATAAATATAAATCATTTTTTTCTCTGAATCGATTATAAATAGTGAAAAAAAATCGGTGACTATATATAATCGAGTCCGACCTGTATTGAAAATCGGTTGATAAAAGACTGAGTTAAAGAAAATTATACGCTGAGGTCCAAAAAACCGTATTTTGACCATAACTCAAATTTTGGAGGTGTTTGGAAAATTTCTAGTATGGGCGAATGTTACACTCAACAAGACCTACAACCTACACTAGGTCACTTCAGAAGTTCTTGCGTTTTTTTTTTTTTTCATTCGTATCACAGTGTTATAGGTTAATTAACCTAAGCTCTGAAATATAAGCAAGCATTTGAAAGTTTAGGTTGAAAAACATTCCTAAACTCCAGAAGAAGTCGCAAAAATAATCCAGAATATCAAACAAACCGTTTTGACCGTAAAAATATTTTTAATTTCTCATAGAGTGCTCTATGGGAAAATAAAAATATTTCTACACCCAAACCGGTTTGTACGATTGGCATAGTGTCTTTGGAAAAATTGTAAATAACAATTTTGTCCTTCGAAAAAAAAAAAGAAAATTAAAATTTTTTTTTTACTTTTTAAATCAAAACTTTTTTTCTACTGATTCCTCTATGATCGCTCCGGTTGCTTTTTCCTTTCCGACCGAGCCCACACAATTGTGTAGGTGAAAATTTACGGATAACAAAACCTAAATCAAAGCAAACTTATTTTTCGTAGGAGCTGCGATGTTGACACTAGCGTTGTGAGCAATAAAACAATCAATAGGACATTCCAGAAGCGTGAGAGAACGGTTTGTTCGACCTACGCAAATATATGGGCCCGGTCGGAAAGGGTTAATGTAATTTTCTGTAGTTTTTATAAAAGAATAATAAAGTTTTCAAAAGATGAGATTTTTGAACATGATCATTTCGATATACTGATAACTATCATGTTGTGTTGACACCAGTCGTAAAATCTGCTAATTACACTTTGCAGAAGTTCACAGCCGGCAGGAGTTTTGACTAGGTAATACATTTTTAAATCATCGGCATACAGTAATTTACAGTCTTTTGGCAGTGCTAAACAGACGCCGTTGAAACAAATGGTGAATAGCAGTGGCCCCAAGTTGCTGCCTTGCGGAACACCTGATCGGTTAACGATTTCTCCTGTCGCCACGGAACCCAGAAATTGAATATGCATAACTCAACGGCGAACCCTGTTATCAGAAGATAGCCAATTTAAACAGTACGTGTGTATCAAGTAAATTCAGATTTAGAGAACCGGGAGCCGAGAGATTAAGCAGAGACAAGTTTCGCAATTAAACTTGCGCCTAAGGCAGCTCACGCTACTTCAAAAATGAATGCTGACCGGTATTATTCTTGGATTAAAAAAAAACATTTTATTTCGAATTTGTACAATAAGTGTTTGAAGTCTCAAAAACCTCCCAGTTGGTTTCGAGGTACGATGCTGGCCTAACAAGCCAGTTGTTGTAGGTTCGAGTCTCGGCTCGAGAGAGAGACTGTTAGTGTCAGTAGGATCTTAGCGCTAGTCCCGCAATTGTCCTGTACACTTAACAGTTGGCTGCGAAATCTGTGTATAATAAACAGAAGGTCGAGTTCCGCATCGGAATGTAGCACCAAGGCTTTCCTTTTTTTATGCTTGAAACCTCAGAGGTGAATGCTAAAGCAATGAAACATATTAGTCCGACTAGAGGTGGGGCATATCGCTTGAAGTAGTGTAGCAAAAACATCAAACATTTCAACAAACCTTAAATATGGTTAAAATTAATACAGTATTTCGCGAGAGCAAAAGACCAGCCATCGTGTAACTACTGAACCCCCCGGGTGCGGTTTTTGCATAGCGACGTGTCTTGCAACCCCGCATCAGTGTTAGTGTTGGACAGGCGGGCGAAACTTGAAACACCGGAGCCAGTGTCAGTGGTATATGATCGGCACCGGTGCCTCAAGCTTCGACACCGGAGCCGAGGAAAGACCAAAGGAAAGACAAAAGAATTGATGAGAAACAAGAGAAAACTGAAAAAATATACCGGAAATGACTGTACAACTTCTTATGTATTTTATTTGTATTGTATTTGTATTATGTATTTTATTTGTATTGTATTTCTAGTATTTTACTAAAGTCCATACAAAAGCATAACCGATGTATGCAAAACTAAAGTAAGCACGTATACTAAACCATTGTAATATATTTTTTGTTCCGCTAACTATAGCCGATTTACCAATTAATTTCAAATGTCGCATCAGTTATCGACTCACTTTTTTGTGCTTTCGCAATTTTTCGTTCAGATTTTCTAAACAAATTTTCGGGACAACTAACGGTTAGTTTGGAGAGCTCCGTAGCCGCAAGGTTACAGAGTCCGCTTTGACAAGCGAATGGTGATAGGTTCGAATCTTTGTAGAACCAAACCATTCGTTCGCAAAAAGGACTTTAAGTATGGCTTTATTCTCAGGCTCTTCCACACCAAATCTTCTCTCCAGATTTAATAACCTCTCCTCTAAAGCTTAGATAATATCATATACTATAGCACGTTATATGCTTTTAGAGTGATAGCTTGCAGGAGGATATGATAGAATCGATAAGGAAGAAAGTTGGTTACAAAATCTGAATGAGAAGACAAAAAGTACTATAACTTCCCACCAGACTTAATAACCACTGGTCTAATGCTTCGATAATATCATATACTATAGCACATTACATGCTTTTAGAGTGATAGCCTGCAGGAGGATATGATAAGGTCGATAAGAGAGGGAATTTTCCTTGCTATCCGTACAATGTTTATTGAGATTTCTATATATTTTTTGCCGTTTGAGAAGTGGACCCATTTTGCTCCACTATTTTTCCTAGTGCAAATTGTTTTTTTTTTTTTTAATAAATTCCACCAGCGCTATCCAACGCTTAACTTTTATTATGTTTTGGTGTAATTATATTTTTGATACAAAAAATTTATTAAAATTATTTGAAAAGTAGACCCTAACTGACTTCAGTTTAGAGCCATTGAAAATTTACTTTCGCCGAGCTATTCAGCCCAACCCCACTTTATTATTAGGCTTCACTTGTAGGGGGAAATCAGACTAAGAATTATACTTTCGATGTTTTTCTTTTGAATGAATTAATGATTTACTAATGAATTAATTATTTACTAATATTTATTCAGAATTTATATTGTTGGTTCTGCTACAAACACTACATATCAACACTACTCCATATATTTTAATTTTTATTTCATTAAAAGATTGTAATTGCTTCCGCAGTTAATGGAATACAATTGTAGGAAAATTGTAAACCTACTTGTCAAGAAAAAAAAAATGAATTTAAAACTTAACCTTAGCCTACTCTTACAACTATCTCACTCACTATAAAGTGACGCTTCAATATCATTTTCAGAAGTTTATTCTGAATCCTTTGAAGCATCTTCTTTCTGGTTGTACAACAACTTGTCCAGATGAGGACTGCAAATAACATTGCTGGTCCAAAAACTTGTTTGTAAATAAACAATTTATTCTTGAGACAAAGTCTAGAATTTCTGTTGAAAAGAGGATACAAACATTTTATATATTTATTGCACTTTGTTTGGATATTCTCAATGTGTTCCTTGAAGGTAAGATTCTTATCATAAATTAGCCCTAAATATTTAACTTGGTCAGACCAGTTTAAGATTGTACCTTGTGTCTTGATAACATAATTTTTGGTGGGTTTGAGAAAAGAAACTCTTGGTTTATAAGGAAAAAAATTAATTGTGTTTTTGATGCATTAGAGGAAATCTTCCATTTCTGGAAATATGAAGAAAATAAATCTAGACTTTTTTGCAGCCTACTGCATATGACACGAAGGCTTTTTTCTTTTTCGGAAATGCTTGTATTGTTACAAAACAGAGATTTCTCACATCCTGGTGGTAAATCAGGAAGATCAGAAGTAAAATTTTTATATAAGACTGGGCCCAAGATACTTCCTTGAGGTACACCAGCTCTAACAGGCAATCTATCAGATTTACTATTCAAATAGTTAATCTGAAGAGTGCGGTCTGTCAAGTAACATTGTATCATTTTTGTGATGTAAAGAAGAAAACGAAAATTGGACATTTTAGCTATCAAACCTTTATGGCAAACACTGCCGAATGCTCTTTGTCTAGAAGAGCAGCTTCAGTGGAATAACCTTCAAATTATTTAGTAAGAATCATATAAGCTACTCTAAGTAACTGATGAGTAGTCGAATGCCCATGGCGGAATCCAAACTGCTCATTTGCAAAAATTGAATTTTCATTGATATGTGTCATCATTGTATTGAGAGTCATTCTTTCAAAAAGTCTGCTTATAGAAGAGAGTAAACTAATTGGACGATAACTTGATGCTTCAGCTGGATTTTTTCTGGTTTTAAAATTGGAGTGACTTTGGCATTTTTCCATTTTGAGGGAAAATATGCTAATTCAAAGCATCCGTTGAAAATTCTCACAAAGAAATTTGAAATGCTTTCGGGAAGTCTTTTAAGGAGGATATAAAAAATCCCATCATCTCCTGGTGCTTTCATGTTTTGAAAGTTCTTGATAATAGTTCACTGAAGTTTGTTTCCAGTACCTCTTCAGGAAGAAATTCTTGAGAGGTGATCTGATCATACTTTTGTGATACTTCATTTAACTTTCAAGGTTTTTTTTTCAAATCACTGTACGTGTTTTGTAGAATGTTGGCATTTTTCATCCGAAAACCGGTTGAAATTGTGGAAATAGCATTTTAATTAAAAACTATTAGTTTTGGACGAAAAATTCACTACTTTTGTGTTTGTGAAAAATTTACTACTTTTGTGTTTGTCAACGAGTTTTTGAGTCTCCTCAAACTGTGTGTAAATTTTTTGTGTCGCTTGTTAGTGACTGTAATTGAATTGAAACAGTTTTTGGTGAATGTTTCGTATTCAAGGGCAATCACGATTCCGATGCACTCGCTCTAAGCTTTACACGGATTAGTACTGCTTATTCTTTTGCTGCCGTGTCCGAAGTTCATTTTTATTCACAACACAGCAGGTTTGGCTGAAAGGTAGGGTCACGCAGATATTAAAATTGCAAGCAGAAGAATTCAATTTTAAAGAAAGTCATTGACATAGTGACCTATTTGTGAAACAACCTGAAAGAAATGAGGAAAAAACCTGGCTCATGATCGAGTCAATAAGAACTTTTAAGGTCTGTCTATTCATGTGGAACGAAATGAAAAATCTGCCAGAAAAAAGATTTTTCTGACATGCTTTTTCCGCCAAACTGTCAACTACAACTTCCTGGATAAATCTCAGCAAACGTTCCTCTGGCCAATTCTATTGTCAGAGGAACTTATTTTGTCAGAAGGAAGGAGTGTTATCAAAATTTCGTTCCTCTTGTCAACAAGGATGGAAAAAATCGTATCGCATAACAATCATTCGGGTATCATTCCTGAACATGCTAGACAACTAGACAACTTAGAGCAAAAAAATAAATGGTGGCTTTCTTCGATGATTTTGTTTCAGTATTGCCTGCTTTACGCGAAGCTAGCATTAATCGAGTGTTTTACGATCGAATCGTAAACGTTTGCACTCGAGCGATCGCAACAGTTCTTTCAAATGTTGGTTGCTTGTTGGCGGAATTCGGCTACTCCACGTCGTGCTTTCACCGTGATATACCACGATACTTGCTCAAGCAAACAGTTGAACGCAATCTAACGTTCATTCGGATTCATAATTTTGTATCACTAGCGATAATATCTCAAAGATTTTCGCGTTACTGTTGAATGCAAGTGAACTTGGATACAATAAATATTATCATGTTTGAATTATTCAGTCTCCTTCTATGGTATTCGGAGCTCTTAGAAGCGAAAAACAATCAGCAGTGTTTCTATTGAAAACTTGCACGCGAGTGAAAATAATTGAACGATACCTGACGAATCAAAGAACACCTTTGCATGAAATATTGCTAGTGAGTGAAAATTTCCATGCTTGCTTGTCAATATCGCGCCGTAATTACAGTTCTCTGAGAAGAACTGTTATAGGTCTCTAAGACTAGTTTTATTACAAGAGGGACTTATTTGATCAATAGAAAAGTCAATAAGGGCATTGTAGAATTCAACGTAAAGCAAGGGTATGTGGTGGAGAATCTGAGAATAAACCCATGTTGAAGTTCTTCGTTAACTAGATGGCCCGAATCTTCTAAGATGTAAACCCGTGATCAATCAGCAAAAGAAAAATAGTAAATGGTTGCTTATATTGTCAATATTCAATAGAGTATCGCCCAAAATGGATAATTTTTCTCTTCGGAATCGAAAGTGTGAGAATTGCTGATGGAACGATGCTAAACATCTGAGAATTTGATGAGGAGTGACTAAGATAAAAGCGCCTAAGACCTGAATAGATTTTCATTTTACATAATAGTAAATATTCTTCCTCACATTATTACAAGGTCTTTTAACCAATCACCACCATCTTTCCATCCATCACTCTAGATCGGTTTTCGGAACGATCCCTTAACATAAAAGGTTCCTCACAACGAGACGAGAGAATTCGCAATTGATTTTGTAACTTCGTTCCCGTGCAATTAATTTCGGCCGATAATTTCCGTTGTGAATTCCACAAAAAGTGGCATACCTAGGTACTAAAACGAACTGCAACCTGCAGGAATGCATACACAGTGGAAGCAGTGTGCAGTAAAGGAGAGAGAGAGCAAAAAAAGCAGCAACAAGCGCGCCGCCTGCTGCGGCTGCTGGCTGAATCTGCAATCCGCTTCGGTTTGAAATTACTACCTCCTCACACACATCGCCACCACGGCCGGAGCTCAGTAGCTATAAAACGATAGAATAAATAAAATAATGTTTACTCGCTCGCCACGTTCGCAAGATGCAATTGTTATATTTGCACTCCCAGCTACCGGCAGTTCCTTTGACAGTAGTGCCTATTGCCCGGGCCGGGCTCCCTTTACTGCTCTAGTAGAATAAATTTATGTAGCAGTGAACGCAAGCAGTGCTAGCAGTAGGCCAGTCCGTTGCATTATTTTGCGCTGCCGATAATGGGTTTTCGATAAATTCGTCGTCTATCCTCCTCTCCCCCTTCTACGGTTATTCAATTTATGGCAATTTAATTTTTCTCTCGTGTCGATGAGCAATCTGCTTAATTTGTGGGGGTATTGCGCAGCGTTTCATCGCCTTCTCGATTGAGGAAATTGAACCTTGGATATTTTACTATGGAATATTACATAGAAAATTGGAATCATTTTTCTTCACATTGTTATTTATTTCCAGCGTTCCTAGTTAACTCGTTCGAATGTGGGAAAACAGCGCACAGTCGTTTTTTTGCTCCTTTCGGTTTCTACTCGACACATCCTGTGGCAAGCAAGCGAGCACATTATACAAGCGAAACAGTTTTCCCCAGTTTGACCTACATTTCCTGGAATAAGTAAAACCAGCATCCCGAGCTGCAGCAGCCGGATGGTGACTCAGTAGCGGGATTCCCTTGTTCCCATCTTCCATTCCGACACCACCGCCGCCGTATCACACATTTGTAACTTTATCTCGTCTCTCGCCATCTCTTTCGTCCGCTGACACTGCTTAAAATTGATGACAGCCGAGCGAGATGGAGTTTTAAGAACGCTGGCACTTCATTTTTGTTAATCATGCAGCGGCTCCATCCACAGCCAACCAAGTCTGCTGTGCTGTGGTTTCAGCCATCGCTTGCTGGTGACGCGGTATGTTGCTGTAATCAGCCTACTGCATCCCCTGCTTGCAAACACCAACCATCACCACCCACCACCACCTGTTGTGGCTCGGCGAGAATAATTAGCGTGGGACTGATGTAAAAGCCATTTCCAGCGCTATTCATGAGTGCTCTAGTGCCCTCTCTGCAAGTGGAGGGTGTAACAGAATAGGTGCGTTTCCCTTACGAAAACAACAACAGCTGCGCTAACATTCCGGTAGAGGTTTTTTTTTCTTCTTGCCGTTCTTTCTACGGTCCAGCAGAAGAGCATCATCGGCGGCAGTTGGGGTGATTTATCACGAGTGGGCCAATTTAGATCAATTGTACACATGTAGTCGTAAAAAAGTTACGTCGTTCAAATCATTCGTTTTGACAACTATAAATCTAGCGTCGCTAGGCGCCAATCCGTTATCCAAAATCATTAGTGTCGTTATTTGATGAATACTAATCTTTAGACAACGCTAACTCATTATTGCGCAGATCGTCACAAACAAGCTCATATTTTGTAACAGAAAAAAAAATATTATTCATCAACTTGATGTTTGTAACTGAAGCATTATTTTATTCTAACGTAGTTACATGAAAATAGGGGAACTGCTCCATTATTCATCTCAGCCCGTATATTCATCTCATTCAACATGTAAACTCAATTAAAAACAGGAAAAACGCATATTTTCTTCTTAAACCAATCTTCTAATCCATGGAATGGATTCTTCTTATTTCACTTTAGATTCCTCATAAAGTATAATCCTCAAAAAACTCACTTAAAAGCACTAAATTTGGTATTATAGTATTATTTATACTTTAAATGTTGAATTATTCCGACATAATTGACATAAATGGACAGCACTGCAGTGGTTACCTAGGTTACCATATTTCCACGTAAACAACTACAGCGGATATCTAGGTAACCTACTACGACGGGCTGCGGCTACGTTCATTCATTATAGTGTGATTCATTCATGATTAACAGTGTGATTAATATAGGGGCATCGTGAGATGAATAATTGAGCAGTGAATAAAGTTTTGAGATGGATATGGAAGCGTTGTGAAAAATGGTTTGTTTTACAAAATTCAGGATAAATCTAGCTAATTTTACTAAATATCCAATGCTAAACGATTCCATAAGAGTACGTAAGCAGCAGCTTATTTGTTCAATGATTTCGTGAAAATTTGGTGTTTAATCCGTGCATTCTTCGTGAATATCGGCTTAATGAGATGAAAAATGGAGCAGTTTCCCTACGCAAAAAGTTTGTAAAGCGTCACAAAATGGTGATCGTTATTGCAAGGGTAGATCAATTGGTTCACTTTTACATGAATATACTTGTACTTATACTTCTGCGGTTTACATCATTTCTTATCAGCCATTTCATTAACTAAGCTAGAAAACTAAATTGTTTCTGGCGGGTTTTTGTTTAAATTGAATTCATCATAGTTTCAGCCCATAAAACTCACGTTATGAGACAATTTTACTATTTACCTGAAGATTACACAGTGTAACATTTTTTTTGCATTGCCTTCTATGTATGATTTTTTTATGTATTTTTAAGCAAAAACAATTTTTCCTGAGTTTGCACACATTTCACCTTAAGGGTCGGCAGTGGCCAATAAGGTATATTATAAGGATTGGCAGATGAGCCTCGTTGCCAGGCAGATGAGCCTGGTTAGAGCGCAACATTTTTCGCGTGCTGAGATTGCGACGTCACAACAACCAATTGAGCACAGTAAGACATAGAAAAATGTATGGATTTGATTTCAAATCGTATGAAATGTACCATATATTAAATATTATTTTGGAAAGAGAGGGTTGGAAAATAGTAAACTTTTCCACAAAATCTTTCATTTAATATTTATCACTCATTCGGAGGCATAGATGATGTAGAGAGAGCATTTTTTAATCGATCTTATACAAAATGTCGTCCATTTTTCAGGTCAACCAAAATCTAACGCTCTTCTCCTCTTTGTCATAAATTATCATAATTAAATCACTTTAAATTTAATTTCATGTCTCCTTTTGGCTCTTTTTAGCCTCTCCTATGTCAAATTTTATCAAACCCCCTTCCACGCTATGTGCGTGAGATTTGAAGAAATTAGGGGAAAAAACGATAAATTGTTTCAAAGTTTCAGGAATTAACTATTCTAGAAAAAAAAAAAAATTAAGTTCTATATGTGATTGCACGGACACGATGCATTCACGTTTTGTAAATAATTTTAGAGCACGCAAAAGTAAATTTTCCAAAAATCCGCACTGACTGACGAATGTAAACAAATTTTGTGACGTCACAACTTTTTACTCGCCAGCTCTGATCGCTTCGGTTTTTTTTTTGGGTCGTGTTGTATGTAGACGACGACACTAGCACTTGCAAAACTTATCTGCCACTCCTTTGTATATAACTTATTGGGCAGTGGCGTCATTTTGAATTTTTGAGAAATCAGAAATTTTCGACGTTTTTTCGACGCCATTTTGTTTTGAAGCCAAACACCAAAATTCTAACAGTTTGTACACATATTAGCTTTTTCTTACCCATCTAGAGTAGAGTAGAGTAACTCAACAGCTTCAATTTCATGTATAACCCAGACGCACCAAATATTGTAAAACGGCCTTAGAAGGTTTTTTCCAACCGTCATAAGAACTCAAATCACAATATTTTTGGCTAGACTTGATAGATTTTGGTGAATTTCTGGATTTTCACTCTACCTTACCAGACCTCTTTACTATACTAGAAGATACGTCATTCGGGGTAAAACGTTCGTTGGAAAATTTCAAAATTCACCAAAACTGCAAGAACTCTGGTTAGACTTGATAGATTTGCTGCTTATTTAGATTATTAAAAACAATATCGCACGCCAGCCTGGGGGCTAATGCGGTCTCGATCAACTAGATTAGTTGAGAGAATTCGTTATTGATATTGTTTCCGGCACATTTTGCATGTTGTAGGATAAGTACAACGATACAAAAAATCTTGGAAAAGACTTGGGATGCTGTTCTCTCTACAGAAAAAGATTCAGAATCCGAATGTTGTATTTTATAAGGCAACAAAAGAGCTTTTATTTCATTTGATATCAAATCCAGATGATCATAGATCACAGAAACAGCTTGCTTCGGTTTTAGGAGTTACCCTCCTGAACAAAGGTAGTTTTTTGTTGCACTGTGTAATATTAATGCACAGTAAGAAAACTTTATGTCGAAACGCATGTAAAAAATTGCATCCAACGCTTATGATAGAAATTTCCATCATATTCCACGAAAAATTTAAATGATATTGTAGGGTATTGAACGCCTTCGTCAGTGATTTTCTTCGGCCCCCTTTTGCATAAGATAGCTGCAAAGAAACTGCCGAAGAAAACCACTAACGAAGACGTTCGATACCCTATATAATTTTCATTTGGAATCGTGGTTTGCACCAGAAGCAACTGAAACTTGAATGAGAAAATATTTTTATTTTACGTGATGTGTAATGTTCAGAATTTTTTACTGTGTGCATAATTTTTTCACATTTGAAATAAAATTTACTAATAAATTTCGCAAACAAGAGCGCGGTGCGTGTAAAATAAAAATTCACACTATTTGGGACAAGAGCAGCAGCAAAAGGGAAGACTAACGATTTGTTATGTCGTGAGCCCACAGAAGTTTCAATTGAAAAAAAAAATCTGGCAACACTACTGCAGAAACGGGGATTTTTTTGGTTACCTAATAACGACGAAAATCGCAAAAATAAATTCTAGGATTGCTTATTGAGACAGAAAGCTAAAGCTTAGGGTATTTTCAAATAAATATATTTGTTTGATGAAAATTAAGAAATTTAAAGTTATTTTCCTAAATATGTTATATCTCGAGATTGACTCATATCACCTCAGAGTGATGAGTGCTTCTCACGTACATTCTTCCTAGAAACACGATGGAACTATCAAATTAAAAAAAATATTGGCTTCATTTACCTAAAAAAGGCATATTCATTGTTGAAATACAAAACTCATCTAGATGGCAACACATCCGGTGAAAAATGATATTTTTTTTAATTTCTTGGTTTATTATCTTCAATAGTCACCTATCAGTGTTTTTCAAAAATGTTACGTCTATAAATTGGTTGAGATAGAAAAAAGATGTTTTGACCAAAATTGATTATTGTGCAACAAAAGGGGGGTTTCACAGAGCGGGAGATATTCCAATCCACACCAAAATCAGACTTTTTCTCAAGTGTACTGGTTGAATAATTACCTCAACTTTTAGCAAAATCCGTGAAGGTCGTGTTTAAGTGGTATGTACACTGTAAGGAAAGACCCATATGTAATTTAAAAAACTGTAGAGCAGTGGTTCTCAACCTTTTTGGTTCAGCGGCCCCTTTTGCTAAAAACATGCGCCCCCCCCCCCCTTAAAAAAAATTAGATACAGGTTTTGCATTACGAGGATGCGTTTTTCAGTTTCATATCGTCCTGCAAGTCTATTTTGTTTCACGTCTTGGTCCTAACACGCCAAATAGTGACAAAAAAGCTTTCACAGATATATCTGCAAACAAATTTTAGTTACCCGTAAAATTTACCTAGAGCTTCGCCGCCCCCTTGCTGACCGCAGACCCCCGGTTGTAGAGTATTAGGTAGCTTAACTGAGTTACACTGTTGTTGTTCCAAATAAAAATGGAACTTTATTTCGAAAAACTAGTTATCTCTTAGTGTCAACAAACGGGGAATATGCCGGGAAAGTGGCGGATCTTATAAGACTTCTAATTTGAGCGTTTCTATATAAGTTTTGATTGCTCAGACAGTATGATGCCGAGCGTTGTCATGCAGTAGAATCACGGGCCCGTATTGTGGGCGTTTTTTTTCACGCTGTATTCGACTTAATCGTACCAAGTGAAGTCGAGACTTCACTTGGTACGATTCTATTGTGATATTGCCCAGGTGTTTTCTGTATTCCGCACTTCATATTAATGGCCAGTATCACTATTGAAGTAAATGATACGCTTTTCATTTATATCCGCGCTTGTGTGTGAGATTTTACCCTTCCGTTTTAAGCTTACTGCTCTACAATACCGAGCCTCTTTCAATCCAACCAATATCGCCAAATAATAATTCCCTGGAGTAAGACTTCACCTAACGTTCCTCTCTGACCAGGTTATTCTAAGAGAGACTCATTATGTCAAAAGGAAAGATTGTTATCGAAACCTCGTTCCCCGTGCCAATATCGCCAATTACATTTCCCTGGAGATGATGAATATTCCTGAGATCAGTTTTTATTATAAGGACTTATTTTGTTAAGAGGAAGGAATCTTATCGAAACCTTGATCCTCCTACCAACACCACGTCACAATCACAATTCCCTGAAGAGGCATTTAATGCTTCTCCTCTGGTCAGTTTTATTATAAGAAGGACTTATATTTTGTCAAGAGAAAGGAGTCTTATCGAAACCTCGTTCCTCCAGTCAAGACCGAGCCATAATTACAATTCCCTGAAGAGAACTATTTTACGTTACTGTTTATTTGTTACTGTTTACTTACTGTTTATTTGTAGACCTGTTTTATTATAAAAGAGACTTATTTTGTTTGGATGAAAGTCAGCAGGGGTACAATAGAATTCAGCTTGAAGGATGGGTATGTAGTGGAGAGCCTGGAAATAAACCCATGTTGAAGTCCTTTGACAATCTAGTGGCCGGATTTTACATAGATTCGAACCCACGACCACCCGCTTATCGAGCGGCTACGAAGCTCCTCGTTCGGTTTCAGCAGCTCATAATAAATAACACCGACCTGGTTCCTTAAAATACACAGCATGACTTTGGAAGCGTGTATATTCGGCCGAGCCGATGACGTAGAAGCATAGTCCAGTCTTTCTTTTCTTTGGGTTGCTAATAGGGATGTAACAGATATCCGCATCCGCATCTGCAAATGTGGAACATCCGCATGAAATTGACATCCGCATCAACATCTGCATCCGTAATCACATATCCGCATCCGCATCCGCATCTGCAAATGTCTGAAAAATCACATCCGTAACCTCCCTGAGTTGCTATAATGAATCCAGTTTTCATCACTTGCTTTTTGCAGCGGGAAAAAACGTCTATCATTCTTAAACCTTGCAATCGTGCAATTGCTATTACCGAAGTTAGCTTTTCTTGGATTTGGCTTGAATCCTCATCGTGTAAATTCCTCCAAATCTGCGTTTTCGGAACGTTTTGGGCTTCCTTAAAACGGACAGTCATCAGCATAGAAATCATTGTCTTCAAAGCGACGAAACAAATCACGGCGCGATGTTTCACTTAAAACAGCAACTTCGTAAATTTTTTCAACTCTCGACGCGCTTCAGTCGCCATTTTGTTTGAATGAAGGAAGGTAACACTTCCCGCAAATAATGATTATTTGGCACAAAATCAAACATTTTTATCTAAAAGTGTATGATACTATTTTACCAATAAAATCACTAAAGTGTCAAGGCGGTTTGTTCACCATCTCTCACCTTGGTTGATCCCGATTGTCATAATCAAACTGCTGCCGCCATCGTTCTCTATTGACAAATAGCGAAAATCTATTTGCGCACTATTTCGAAGGTGAGGTTAGTTTTGTTTTGTAATTATAAGCCATAAATGTTGGTGATTTTTCGACTGTTCAAATGTTATGTATGTTGGTTGTACATTCGGCTGAGCAGCTACAAAAGAAAGTAGAACGACTTATTTCATACTGTCCGACGTTTCGTCACTGATCAGTGACATCTTCAGGGGAAACTGTGGGGATTTGTTACCAATTAGAGAGTTTCTAAATTATGAACTGGTTAACAAATGAATATTGTCTAGCTAATTGTCTGCGGCTATTGTGTCTGTGACTTACATATTTCTTGTTCGTTCCTTGTCTAGATAGCTTTTTTAGCTTATCGTGACGGCTGGCAGCAAATATGGTCATGTCACGTTACTTAAACCGACTATGTACATTTTCAGCTCAATCGGGCATGATTTTAGGGTGCCTCAAAGTGTTAAAAGTTTTGAAGTTTTGACACTCGAAAATGAACATCTTTAATAAAAAATCTAGTTTAAGATGCCTAATAAACGTTAAAATGATTCACCAAACCACATGTAAATCATTTTAATGAATATTAGGCAACGATTGCTTAACATATTTTCTTATTGGGGATATTAATTTTCGAGGGACGAAAGGACACAAAACTTTTAGCGCTTTGAGGCACCCTCAAATCATGTCTGATTAAGCTGAAAATTTGCACAGGTTATTATTTTGGCAAATACATTATTTCAGGTTCTTTAAATTTGATGATGACATTTTTTCCATACATCCCATTGCCACCCTAGTATTTATCTCTGGGGTATACTTTGTAATCCGACATTTGTTGAGACTGTTTCAAGTGTCTTCCGCAAAAAAAAAGAAAATTTATTTAACATTTAACATCAAAAACATTAAAATACTTTTCTATTCTCTGTTACACCGGCTTGCTGTAGTGACGGCCATTTTTCCAAAATCAGCTTTTTAAAAATAAAACGGAAAGTTGACCTCGAACCAAGTTCGCAACATGCGCTAGTGCGCAGTCTTGCTGGAGCCCATAGTGATTGTCTCAAAACCGTTTTCGAAGTTTCGCGCCAACATTTTTCTCCAAAGTTTTCATTATATGATAATGGACTGGACTTTGATGCTGTTGTCAATGAAAATCAGTAAAAGCTTACTCGCCTTTGATGCTCTTGCAGATCATGACCGGCCGGATCCTTCACAGTCCTTCAAAGAGAATGTCTCCTTGTACCGTTAAATGGTTTTTGAAACGAAATCCCTCTCAACCTCACACTGGTCACTGGTGAAGTCACTGATCAACAGGGCCGGCGGTTTATGTGGGTAGTATGGGTAGTAGTACCCACTCGGAAAATATCCCTGTGGGTACTTACCCGCACGGAATTATCGGGCAAATCGAAAAAAATGAAATGTTTTTCCGTGGGTTTACCTTTACACACACTGACGAATTTTCCCATGCAGCATAGACCATAGTAACCCATGAGTCAGCAGACAAAAATTGGTTCAAACTCTTAACGTGCTGGCGAAAACAGACCTATCTCAACCTGGATGGCAACGACTGGCAGGGCGCTTCGTATTTTACTCCTCCCACGAAGGAAGTGAACTCCGAGGGGAATTTCCGAGGTTCATTTCACACACTAAGTTCCTCACAAAGGTGCTGCTGTGGCTCGCAATAAACGAGAAGAGGATGTCAAAGCCTTTCTTTTTTGCTCTGGGATGCCTGCCAAAAGTGTGACGCCGGCCCTGCTGGTCAAAAACCGTTTTACTATGACTTTCGGAAATTGCTTCATCGCGCATCAAAAACAAAACACAACTGACAGACAACTAACACCAAGCGGATTTGAAGAGTAAAAACTTTCACTGATACTTTCATATAATATGCGACAGGAACGGGAAAGATAAACGCTCGAAAACTTGTTTTAAACTCATGTTCTTCGACACTGAATGTTCTGTTTTTACTAAGATTCGAAATAAGTCTTAACATCATCAGAAATTAATATATGAGTGTTTTTTTCGTAATATAAAGTACAAATCTCGTATGCGAAAAATTGACATACATTTTTGGACTGGTCCACTCCAAACACAGCACCCTATTCTAGTGGTGCACCGCCTACCGGTGACCGGTTCTGTTGTCCATAGCCTCCAACCGAGAGACAATAGCGGAGAGCAACAGGAAAAAAAGAAGTAAAAACAAAAACTACTGTTTTCCATTCTGTTGTTTTTCCTCTCTCTCTCTCTCTGTGTGGCGGATCCATCATATTACATCACAATCCAACGATGATGATGATGGCGATGATGATGATCATGATGACGACAACGATGACTCTGGTGGTGCAGTGAAAAAGAACTGCGAGATTGCAATTGAATTAAACCAGTCCAGACCGGTTAGCCTGGCCAGTCGACGGCGACAGGTCGGTTTTTGCTCTATATAGCGCGTGGTAGACAATTATTCGCTTAACTATTTATTAACAATAATGAATACACATGACACACAGAGGAATTCTTCTATTCTACTGTATTTACAACTTATGTCACCAGAATAAGATTTGTTGGTGAAATATCCATCCTCCGGTCTACTTAAACGTTTTTAGTAAAGTACTATTTTATAATAGCATGCGGGCTGTGATACAACAAAATGACACTTGTTAACAGATCGCGGTGTCGAACAAGACTGACTCTTCGTTTATTCCTTTCTCTTTACGTGCCTCGAGAGATTAAGATCAAATCGCTATAAATTAAGAGAAGAGTTCAACCCTTTATGCCGAATAACAGAATACATAACAGTTGGCAGAATAAGTTTATTTGTTTGCATTATGACAAACTGTGCTGGCTATTTTCAAACGGGAAACGAAGCGACTTCGCAATGTTAGGAAACAAAGAAGAGAGCTTGTTTGAGAAATTTCAAAGCACAAGTTGTACCGAAATCGACAGAGTGTCCCGGAAGACTGCAAAATAAAAAGAAAACAAATCGAAGTTCTTGATAAATTTCGACGTTTGGCAAGCAATCTGCAACTACGGAATAGAGAGTGACACTTCCGTAATATCCAGAACCTTGAAAAGGACGTCTTTGAGAAGCAGTTTACCCTCTAACCTGCCACTATTCAAGCTCGAATGTTGAATCCAATAAACACCCAGAATATAAAGAGTGGAGCGACAGGGGGTACCTAATTCAAGTGCAAATGAAAATTGGTTGACAAACAACTTGCGATCTTGAATTTTCCTTTCGTAACAAATTCTAGTATGATTGGTTCCAAATTGCCCGGCAATCCTAACAGCAGGTTTTCCGAGTATTCCAATAAATTGGTTCGCGTTGATCTGTTCACAAATGGTTGAATTGATTCGCGAAGCGAAACTATATTTTCAGAGCACTATTCATCGAAAGCAATCAATCAACCATTTCAACAAGTCACGCAAGCACAAACTTTTTTATGATTTTTCGTTCCATTTCAACCTCACAGCAAACTTTTCTGACATCTCAACAATGAATTGATTGCATTTCTTGACGTAGTAAGTTTTGCGATTCTGTTCCCAGTAAGAGTGATTGAATTCAGATTACAAGATGTTCAACAGGCTTGGAATTCAAAATGGGAAAAAACTTTTTCAACCATCTGGACATTGCAAACAATTGGTTGGAAATCAATGCGCTGTTAGAAGTTCGTAAAAAGTAGCAAAGCTTTCTACATCGACTACTACGTCTGGGTGTTAAATAATTGATTCGCCGGCTCCGCACAAACAACATCCAGCCAAATTAAAAACATAACCTCAACTTACCAGCACCTCATGCACGCCTCCTTCAACCTCAATCAATTTGAATTAGCGTTCTAATTTGCTTGGCCCATTCAAGCACACCGTTATCACAATATCATCTCATCGCCTACGCCTACTTGGTCTAGCTGTGTGTGAGTCGAAATTACCTCCCAGTAGTCGCCTGTTGACACACACACACACACACACAGCAGCAGCAGCAGCAAAAACAACCACAGCACAGCACAGCAGCAATCCGGGCATAAAATGGCTCTCGGAAAAGGTTGTCGTGTTTAATTACGGATGTGGCGTTTCTTCGAATTTGACAACCAAAACAAGTGTCGTGCACTGCGCCGCTGTTATGCCACCAGCACGCTCAATAGAGGGCGTGATGGCGAAATCGAAGTTCGTGTCACAGGCCCCATGCACACGCACTTTAGCACAATCTAAGCAACAATCAAAATATTTACCCAAACTTCTGTGTTTGCGTTGCGAAATGCGTCAGCGAGTTTCGCAATCCTTAAAGTGACAAAGTTTAGCCTATTTTAGTACCATACCGTGCAAAATTGATGAAGCACAGTCTCGAGAGAGACAGAAAGAGCGAAGAAGATAGTGTGAATTTAGATTTATTTATCGGGGAATTCAACTGAATATTGAATCATGCAATTTTCTTATTCTGATACGTGACTGACGACAACCGAGCCGTGAAGGGAGGGAGACGCTGACGCTGGTGGCGGTGTGATGGACGGTGGTTTCCCAGGCCTAAACGAACTTCCGAAGGCTTTCCAGTTTAAGGCTGTGCGAAATAGAACTTTTGGATAACAGAAAGGAAATCACGAAATGATTCAAAATCTCGCACAGCCTTATTCCAGCTGTCGGATGCCGGTTTCGCAGGGCGTAGAACGAACATACGGAACAGTTCCGGTTTACTGCGAAAGACGTAACCGAGAGCAACCGTGCTTTGTGATTAGTGGAAATAGGGTTTGATGACGTCTACACTGTACTGTCGCAGCCTTCGACGCCGTCGGCGTCTCGCCGATCGTATACCGGCACTCGAGCTGAACCGAACTCCTAGCAGCAGCACGTAATGAGTAATGTTTTATTTATATTTGCGGAATTATGTGTCTCGTGGTAATCATTTTTCAGCCTAATTGAAATGTCGGTTCCAAAAAATAAACCGAAGCATTCGAAACGGTTTTTTTTTCTCCGTCTGGTTTGGCTGCTGTTGTTGTGACAGGTACAAGTTTCGCCTGTCAAACAGATTCCTGGCGAGTGGACGGCTAAGCCTATTATCAATTTCACAGATCCACTTACGGACTTCAGCGGTAGTACGTTTCTATAACCACTTACTCACTTATTCATCCAAGCATTCGGTGTGCTTTCCAGTGGCGTTTGGCCATCATCGACCGAGCAAGCAAGCAACCGGTTACTACGCGATGTTTACAGCTCAAAAAGGGGCAAGCCGCGACTCGACCGCGAATATACATATAACTCATTAGCAACGCTAATTTTATCGGCGATGAGTGCGGCGAAGAGGGCGCATCGAATTACTCGGTTTAAACCGTGACGGACAGACAAATTGTGTGTGTGTGTGTGTCTATGGTATGGTAGGTAGCTAGACTAAGCGCGGTTCAAAGTCGAACGAACCGCGGACCCGGAATAAGACCTGCTCGGTTGGGAAGGGTCATGGTCGACACGGTCGGCAATCGAGTCCAGCAGTGAAGATATAAATAAATCAATCAACTAGTGCCAGAGATTTCGGCTCTGCGCTGGACAAAACTGCGAGACGGTGCATCGAGACGAATGATTCTTTTTTTTCTTGGTAGAAACTAGTCAAAACAGAACATGGTTCCCAGTTTTAGCCAAATTTATCTCTTCTAGCTCCCATTGCTTTTGTCTATTTTGAAAACATTTCAGTATGTAAAATTTGTGAAATGATTTATCTCTAAGAATTTTTGTGGGAAGTTTCAGTTGTGTTAAACGGTATTCCATATATTTTTTCCTCTTTGTGTTCTTCTCTTATGAAACTCAGTCGAATTGAAAACATTCAATACAACGTGGAAAAATAGGTAACAATGACATTTATGCTTATCTGTTTGAAAAATATCTGTTAATTAAAAGGACTGATTTGGGTGTAAGATTACTGAATATTTTGTACTGGTGAGCCGTAGAAGATTGCAGTAAGAGCGGAAAAGTATTGACATTATGATTCCACCTACCCCTTCTCACGCTATACGTTCTCAAAGTTATCGAATAAACAAGCCAAAATATTCAATAACTTTGTGACGAAAAATGCTGCAGATGTGTGGCCTTTGGTAAAAATGTGTGTTTTGTTAGTTCTAACAATTCTTCCGAACAACGTATTGTTTTTGTAAAATGCAACTAACAAAAGTTAAGTACAAAAAACAAAATTTTGAGTAACTTCTATAACTTTGTACCCAATGAAGATAAAAATTTTGTTTGTTCAGCAAAGTTTCATATTATCAATTCTTCTACAACTTTGCCCAATAAACCATTCCTATATCTCTCAACACAAAAAGTTAATTTTCCTTAATTTGAATACAGTAAACTTTTCATAACTTTTTACAATTTGAGGTTATGCGGGTCATCCATACAAGCAACTATTCCAAAGATACCATTAGGCTAGGATAAAGGTTGAAGGCGCTATGAAAATTAGTTTTACTTTTTGCTTGCTGTAGTATATAACATAGTACAACATGCTCTACCCCAGAGCTCAAACTACAAAATGAAGATAATAGCTTTTCAACCATCCCTGTGAATTTTGGTGCCCTAACCAGAGATTTAAGTAAGGTTTCTCGTTAACATAATGTTTAAGCGACGAACCCTTCGAGCAATTACTAAGCGATACTTGAAACAAAACTGACGCCTTTGTACACTAGCTAGAGTCACCAAATTGATGGCCAAAAAAACTAAAATCTTTCTAGGGTAACTTTTTCGTGTTTTAGGACAGCATTTTTTCGCTTTTGTCGACAATTTGTACATGTAAAACATACATTTAATTCAATGACATTCACAGAAAACCCATCTCTAACAAAATTGCATTACAAGTATTAACAGTATTATTTTCAGTATTCTGCCTGATTATTCATAATACATACAGGCAACCCTGTTTGATCCCATTTATATTATTGTAGATTTTGGCATTTCAGAAATTTTCAACTGTTACATTTTTTGTTATCTTTGATATTTTTTTTGCATTTTTTCACGGGTTCATTCTATCTATTCGATATTTTTATAATTTTAAATTTTGAACTTTTTCATGAATTGACACAGATACTTTAATACTATGTATTTGAATTTTTTGGACATTTTGGGATTATTGAATTTTTTTCGTTTTTAGCATTATTGAAATTTGGGTAATACAGGTCGGAATCGAATCTTTAAGTTACGATCCCGGATTATTCGGTACCTAGAAAAAAAAATTAAAGCTACAAGTTTGTGAGCTGAAGGCCCAAACTGGACTGATTTATTTTCTGAGGGTCCAAACTACGAGGGAAAAAATTGTTGCGGTTTGCTTACTGTCATTTTATTTTTCTAAAAGAAAATCTATCCTTTGGAAAAGAGATTTTTCAAGTACATTTTGTCATTCAATCAAAACAAGTGAGCCGAATGCTATCGCCAACTGAACACAGTCGAAAGATGGGAAATTTTATGGTGGGAAACTTTGCCAAAGATTGTATGGCTCTAAAATAACGCGATACGTAATACTTGATTTACTGTTGAGTAAAAAGTTGATTTTTTATGTTTTCCTACACTAAAATGTTTATTTGCCGTATCAGACAGTAGTAAAAATTCAACTTAACTGATTTTTGAACTCGAAAGCAAAAAAAAAGAACTTATAATCAAGGTCAGATAAAAAAAAAATAAAATAAACAATATCGAGTTTAGTAAAGGGGGCAAAGTATGTAATTTTACGAGGATGTGAAAAATTAACAAGGACGGAAAGTGTGACTCAAACTTAAAAATTGTTTTTCTTGTCCAGACTTGTCCAGGACTCGAACCAGCAATCCCCGCATGGTGTTTTGGCCAATTACCGGGTCTCCAGGCTGCATTTATGGTATCTTTCATAGCTCAATGTTAGCCTGGTAGTTCTGAATAATGTATATGATGACTCGAAGAGAAAAGGGGTACAAAACTTGAGGAAACAAAGCAGTGAAATCGACATTTCAAGAGTGATATTTTTTTCGTCTGTTCAGAACTTAGAGGATTACGTCACGAAGAAGTGATTACAATGTTTTAGATATACTGAGGCTTGAATAGTTTGAATAGTTTTTTTTCAATAAGGAAGATCCCAAGGCCTGAATAGAGAGAAATTATTATCAGTTATCAATCAACCAGCAGAACGTGCCTTTGGAGTAGCAGAAAACTATAACGGATTTAGTTGTTTCAGAAAACCGCAAAAATCAAAATTATTCACCAAAGGCTAAGCTGTTGGTTAAATAGCATCGTAGTAGAGCAGTTCCACAAAAAATGTCCCAGTTTTAAAATTTTCGTTGTCGTTTTTGATTCGGCTTAAACTTTGCTTGGACGTCTCTATAGGCAAAAAATGTCATTTGTGCTACTGGTTTAATTTTTTGGAGCACGACTCATTTTTTTAAAAAGCTAATGAAAAATGATATTTTGGGAAGGTAATGATGATTATAGATATTTTTAGGGCAAAACGGTTTGTTTGATCGGTGTGACGTATTCGACAAAGTTGTAGATAAAAATTTTGTCTTTCCGTACAAAAACATACACTCTCAAAAAAAAGTTATACTTTTTTTTAAAAAAGGTTAAAAAAATTAAAAATTAAATATCTAAAAAAGCTCATTTAAAAAATAAATTAAATTTTTTTTGTATAAAAACTACAAAAGTTTACCTAAACAATGCAACCGGTCCGATCATGGAAAAATCAGAAAAATTGAATTTCTCATTCGTTCATTGGCCGGCGAAGCGGACGATTCTTTCTGGAGCAGCAGAAAGCGGCTGGTGGCAAACACTGGTATTTCTTTTGTTTGGCCCTTAGGGTGACTCTTTCTGAAATAGCGTGCCCTAAAACATCGACTTTTTCAACCTTAAATTTTAAAAAGAAAATGTGTATTTTAAGCCGTTTGATCGATTTTGGATTGCTTGGCGTCCGTAGAAAAATACCAAACTTTACTTCAAATAGAAATAACTATGTGTTCCATACGAAGTGACCACGAAAAAGCACAAATTTGGACACGACCATCACAGATTTTGCTCAAAGTAGGGATTCATCTATTGTCACTTTGGAAAAATCCCAAATTTGGTGTCGATTGGAATACCACCTGCTCTGTGGGACCCCCTGTTTATTGCAAAGTCACGCATTTTTTTATCAAAATCTCTTCTTTCTTCTTCTTACAATTCGTAGACGTAAGATGTCCGAAAAATACTGATAGATGATTTTTGAAGAAAATAAACCAAGGAATCCCGAACAATATAAGCTTAGACCGGAAGTGTTGCCAGATAAATTGATTTTGTATTTGAAAACTAAATTTACATTTTTCGGCAAATGCAGCCATTTTTATTTTAAATTTGATAAATTCATCGTGTGAGCGGGGGCCTAGTGTGGTTGGTAACGTCTCCACCAACCACGCTCCACGCCTGGGTTCGAATCCTACGCCGACATAGGTGTCGATGGTTGTGAGGTGGCGTGATCCACTCACAACCAACCCAACTGGTCTAGATTCAATGCTAGCCGACACCGGGAGATTTTCTGAGGCGAAAAATCTCTGGGATCACGCCTTCCATCGCATGAGGAAGTAAAGCCATTGGCGCCGGTCCGTTAATAAACGGGTCGTGAGTTAGGGTCCTGGGTGTGGAGTCGCCTCCCTGGGCGTCGGTGATTGGCCACAACAGTGGCGGAACTAGACCGACGAAAAATAAGCGAGAATAAAAAAATAAATTCATCGTGTTGCTTGGAAAATTTCACATAAGAAACAACTGTCATCCCGAGGTAATATGAGCCAATCTCGTGATATATTTCACGAGATACATTTTCACGAAAAAAGTTGTAAATTTTGTAATTTTTTTTTTTCAATTCATAGACGTAAAACACCCGGAAAATAGTGATAGGTGAATTGTGAAGAAAATAAACCAAGGATTCCAGAAAAAAATATTATTTTTGACCGGAAGTGTTGCCAGATAGATTATTTTTGCATTTTAAAACTAAATTTGCATTTTTCGGCAAATGCAGCTAATTTTAATTTAAATTTGATGGTTTCATCGTATTTCTCGGTTATTTTGTATGGAACCACTGACTATTTTTGAAACTTTTGATAGTTTGGATTTTCTTATTTTAAAAATGTTTCTGAAATTTTTAGGAATTTTCCTATTTATTGTTATACATTTGGCATTTACGATTTTTTTTGCATTGCTAAAATATTTATCATGTTTACAATTTTTTCCAACATTATTTATCCGTCATTTTTAACTTGTTTGACATTTTTTATTCTTAGTTCTTTTTCATTTACCTTATTTTAGGCACATTTTCTGATATAAAAAGCAAAGCCTCGGTGCTACATTTCGTATCGGAATTCGAACTTTTGTTTTATTATACACAGACTTTGCCGCCGACCGTTATGTGTACAGGACAATTGCGGGGCTAGCGCTACGATCATACTGACACTAACAGTTTTTCCCGAGGCGGGACTCGAAAATACGACGACTTGTTAGGCCAGTATCGTACCTCGAGACCAGCTGGAAGAAGTACATTTTTTGATATATTGGCGGTTTTGATTGTGGTTGATGAACTTTTTGGAATAGTTTTTGATTTTTTGTATAATTTTCGACATACACTGGAATCTCTTTTTACGCGATTGATACGTGCGCGCAAAAAAAGAATCACGTAAAAAATATCGCGCAATTTCGAACAAATCGCGTAAAAAAAGATCGCGTCGTTACAAAACCTTTCGCTATGTGGTAAGTGTGAGTGTATGTGTGTATGTATGTCTATGTATGTGTATGTGTGTGTATGTTTGTGTGTGTGTGTTACATATTGGCTCATAAACAATATTTCCCATGTCACACATCGCGTAATTTCAAAAAAATCGCGTAAAATAAAATCACGTAAAAAAGTCGCGTAAAAACAGAATTTAGTGTATAAAATATTTTTTTGGCATTTTCAACATAATATACGCGTTATCGATATTAGATCTTTTCTGTTCTTTTGAAATTTTAGATGTGTTCAATATTTTTGACATTTGGAAATATTCAACATTTGACGTAGGACTACGTCATGCTTTGGTAGGGTGGCATGCTGTGGAAACCTTAACGAAAATGTGATCAAAATGCATATTATGTTACTACCGCCAAACTAAAATCAGTTAGATGCCAATGCACATTGCACAATGGTTCAGAAACCGAGTTTTGGAGCTAGAAATCAGAGTACAATAGCAACATTCTGGAGAAAACGAAATTTTTCTACAAAGTTGTTACGATGAGCGCTCATTTTTATTTTCTCAAAAAATAAGGTGATGAAAATTTTCGGTGAAATCAAAAGTCCAACTTTTTTATCTTTTTAGATAGAAAAAAGTTGTCCTGCAATGTAGTAGCCCCGTTTTCGTTATGTAACTTTGTAGAAAAAAGTTTTTTTAACTTTGAAATTAATTGAAAGAACATTTTTTTACTCTGTTTATTTAAATTTTTTACAATAAACCGCCCTACTTTTAAGGACGACAATTTTGAAATGCTGAAATCGTAAATATATTAACCCTGTTCAAAGTTAGTGATGTTTTTTTTTATGAAAAATTGCCTTTGTATTTGTTTGTTGTTTATTTTTTGAAAATATCTTTTGGCTTCATTAGCTTTATATATAGAGCTAATATGCAATATGAAATATGTTATTTTTTATATTCGAATTCATTCGATTAGAAAACTTAATGAAAATTAAAATAGTTTTATATTTTTTGCATGTGTACTTTCAACACATATTTGATTTTTCGCGAATTTTTCTTAAAACTAAAAAATAGTTACTTTTGATTTGAGCCAAAAACGTCAAAAATCGTTCAACTGGTTCAAAAGTTATGAATTTTTGAAAAAAAAAAATACGATAAATAAAGTTGTATTTTCTGGCCACCTTTCAGAACTTGTCATTCAAAGTGCTTCAATTTTGTTGAAAATAGCAGGGATTGATCTTCATCGAAACTTATAAGACTTGTGTTTTTTGCTGGGCCGTTAGAGTGGCCAATTCTGATGTCATTCAATGTATGAATTAAAATAAAAAAGTTATAGCAAAAAAAAGTTCTTTTTTTGTAATATAAATCAGTTGCTTTAAAAGATAGAAAAAACCTTTTCCTTCAAAGTTCCTTTCAATCAACATCGAAGGACAAGGTTTTTTGTCTATTTACAAAGATAAAAAGATTTGGCTTATAGTTTTTATGCAAAATTTTGGTCACCCTAATTTTTAATAACATAAAAATAAGCACTTTATCATATACAACTTTGTAGAAGGAAGGTTTTCTCCAGAATATTGCTATCCTACTCTAGATCCAAATTTCTCCCTAAATGTGATTTCTAACCGTTGTGCAATGTCTTGATCGAAAAATGAATGTTGCCCCAAACTTTTTGTATAATAGCAGGGCCAGTAGCGAACTTGGAGCAAAATAATAGTGATTTTAGTGACTTTTTTCATTTAAATAGTGACCAAATAGAGACTAAATAGTGACCAAAAATATACAAGTGGGTTTATTGTTGAAATTTATTGTTGAACCATAAATGAATTGAATTTTATCTGAAATTTATGTCTTTAGAACATAGGATGTGCAATGATTTGTTCTTATAGAAAAAAAGTCCAACTAAAATCTGTACCATAATTTCACATTGAAATGGTTGTAATACAAGGTGTTATTCAATATATTCGAATACAAGTTTTCGAGTTATAAGTGTTAATGAAAGTACGTGAACGAATGTATGCACTCTCGAATACGCATTTGTGTGTTGGTGGTCTGTCAGTTGTATTTAGTTCTTGATGTGCGATGTAACAAATCCGGAAAGTCGTAGTAAAACGATTTTTGGTCAGTGACTGCCCTTGCACAATATTCAAACATCTCAAATCATGTTAAGCTAGGCGAGATTTCGTTTATTAAACCATTGAAAAATACAATTTTGGCTATCGTTGAAAAATCTGTCGGCCACGATCAGCAAGGATGCCGCAAGTCGTAAAATTGTGACCAGCGTTGCCACTAAGTTTTGAATAAAATCTGGCGAAACGAAAATAAAAAGTCTGGCAAAAATCTGTCACTCATTTTTGGATAAAATTCCTGGCAGAACTGAAAGTGATGACCTTTTTTTTGCTCTCGCCTGGTGTAGGTAGGTAAAGGCCAGGCACGGCCCATCTCGCAGTAATGACCTTTTTGCGAGACGACGCGGATGAAATCTGGCAATTATCTGGCTCATTTACAAATATCTGGCAGATTCTGAGGTTTATCTGTTTGTCTGGCGCGCAAACATAAATCTGAAAAAATCCCGATTTATCTGGCATACTGGCAACGTTGATTGTGACTGTTATGAAGAAGCGTGTCCGGCGAATGATATCACCCATCTGAGTATATCTATTGAATTGGTCCACAATATTTTGGCCGATTCTTTTAGAAAAAGAGGCTCGATAGAGTGAAAATGATACTTTCACAACTCGCTGTTCGCGAGTTCATTGTTTCTGATGAGAAACTATTTGGCCTGGAGTGTGACTGGTTACACAAAACAATCGAATGTGGGCAGCAGCAAGAGACAACATTTCAGAGTTCTAAAGGAGTGTTCCTCGATTGCAGAGTACAGCTTTAGTGATGGTCTCGGGAGCAATTTGCAAACGAGTAAACTTCCTCTGATTTTTAATTACAAAGACGCCGAATTTAATGCTGTTTATTATAAAACGGTAGTTTTGGAAAAAAACGTTACCCCGTGTCTTGGAAAACTCTTCAGAGCTAATTACTATATGTTCTAGCAAGACGGTGCATCAGCGCATACTGCGAACTTGACTCAAGGTTGGTATAGGGACAATTCGAGGGACTTTTTGAATAGAAATAAATTGCCGTTAAGTTCATCTGATCTCAACTCAATAAACTTTTTTTTACAAAATCTCCAACTTGTAAAGCAGTTAAAGCGGTTATCCAGAAAATCTGGGAATCCGTGCCGCCTGTAACAGCTTCGAAAAGCGTTTGAAGTTGGTTAAGCTAACTAAGTGAGGGGTTTTTCAAAATATATTAAAAATAGCATTGTTCGTTCCGAAAATCTGTAAAAACAATACTAAGCCTGTTTGTCTCATCAATGATTTTCCACGCATATTTAACCCACTTGACATTTTCTAATCAAATTCGTCCCACTAAACACTCGTTTGTTTGATCTGGAGCATGGGACAAATATGCGTAGAACGGGTTATCATTATGGAATTTCGAAATGGTATCTGGTAAACACCGGTAGGTTCGGATGATTGAAAGCAAAATCCTACGAATTGAGACCTCCACACGACTATGCACAATATAAACTCGAAATTTTTGAATCCACTTCAACCAGAAGGAACAGTTGATTCTAGACAAGCAAATCGAACTACAAACGGAATTTCACGCACAACACTGGTTCAAGACGCGAGTAGCTTGTAGAATAAACCTTTACATTCCTTTGCAGCTCTTAGACAATTCGTTCGTAACTATTCTGCACTGTTCACTTCGATTAGAAATTTGAAAACATTGCCTGGCATGAAACTTCTATGATCAGAGTTGCCAATGTTCCAGTTTAACCTGGATTCTTCCAGTTTTTATGGTGATCCAGTCAAACAGTTTAATCCCAAAATCTTCCAGTTTTTTTGTATATCTGCCAGTTTTATCCAGATTTTTTGGACACTCAAGCTACTAACTGGTTTGGAAATATTTTTTAGAACGTAAATTTTGTAGATTGATAAGCAGAATTTTCAGTATTGTATCTTCTCGCACGAAACACGGCCTAATTAACGATGTGTTGTGCATAATTGAGATAAAAAGACAAGTAAGTTCAGCTTTTTTCCAAAACTAACAAATAGGTGTTATCAGATCATGAAGAAAAAAATAATTGCAATGATGGGTTAATGTTATATAAAAATAGAAACAATCTATCTCAAAGATATCATAGACAGGCGGCATTCTTCAAATTAATTTCAGTTGCGTAGCAGTTTAAAAATTGTTCGAATCCACATATGTAACGTAACATGGTGCATCAATTATAAAAGCTTCATTTTCTTGATTTTGCGATAAACTGGTTGCGCAATTTAAAACTTTGCTCCTGTCGATGAAAATTTTCAGTTTATAATTTCAACAAAATGTAGGCCCGAAGTTGCTGTAAAACTTAATTGGGTTCAGTAACCATCACAGAGAAGCACTCTCATAATTTATTTTTTCCAGTTCAAATAAAATTTTTGTTGGCAACTTTGTCTATGATGGAAAAGTTAACAAAAATGCCTTACAAACCGAACTGTCCAAATATTCTGTAAATGAGAAGCAAGTTTTCTAAAGTATGTTGCAATACAACAATTGTTAATTTATACATTTAAAGCTAAAAAGTGACTTTAGTGACCATTTTGTCGTAAAATAGTGACTTTAGTGATTTTTTAACGTAAATAGTGACTTTTTAGTGACTAGGCTCAAAATAGTGACAAAGTCACTGAAGAGTGACATCTTTTCCGTAGTAAATTAATGAAACGTCGAGGTGAAAATCTATCATTCTGGGGTTCGTTTCGCGGCATAGAACCAATCATCAGCTCGCTTCTATTGCTGAGAACAGAATAGAATAGTTCAGAATCGTACGACGTACGTGCCATGTGCCTATTCGAGTGTATGCATTGTTCTTTTCTCTAAACAGATCTTGAATACTAATCGATAGGTGAAGTTTTCTCTAAACTTTTGGTGTAACATGTAGTATATATTTTTGGTTACGAACCAGTGAAAAAATGATCTAAAATCAATCTAAAATGCAGTGGCTAACAAATCACGACCTCGCTCTTCATTCATTAGGTTCATTTTAGGTTCACGTTGTAAGATACTCCATCTTTTTTGTTATTTTAAGTTATATTAAGTTATGCCATTTTTACAGTTTCGTAAAACGCAAATAGATTATATTCCGTACGCAATACTAATGGAAGAAATACTCGGTTTGCTAAGTCAAATACGTGTGGAAAGTTCAACTCAAATAAGAATTGGTTGTTCAAGTTTTTTTTTTGCATATTTCCGGGTCATTTGCGATAGAAACGCTCCAATATCAATATTTCAGTATGCCTTTCAAAGTTATATCTGTTCAACTTTACCTACGTCACAACAAAAGCAATAGAACACTCAATTGCACGTTTTATTTCAACATCACATCATAATAAACATTGAATTTATTCCATGAAAACCGGTTTGTGCTCCGGAGCAATCGTAAAACTTTAATGCGGAGATCGTAAAAATAATGATTACCAATGCGAAAAAATAATACTTCCTCATTAAAAACAAAAACTAGGTCAACTTTCACATTGCTTCAATGCGAGAGCTGTTTGACTTTCGAGGACATATTTCTGAGCTCAGATTGAATTCTATTCATCTTAATAATCTTATTAATCGAATCAAATTGAACCCGGTTGCATATTCCGTATGGCCAGATTTTGAATGGTGAATCCCTTGCTCGGGTGTTCGGGTTTTGATAAGGGTAAGAGAAGGGGGAGGAGGGGAGGGAACGTTCGTAATATTTCCATCTGTATGCCAGTAGTGAACTTCAACAACAGTTCCTCCGAGTGTCGTATCCATCGACGGAAACGGAAGAGCAATGGCGACGGCGAACGTAAGGAAAATAATCGAGCTGGATCCGGGCGCTGCTCACGGGGGAACGAACGAGCGAACGGACGAAAAGCGAAACAAAGCGCAAGCATAAGCGACGGCGAGGAAATATCTTTTCAGTTGATATGGGGTTGACGGGTTGGAGAAGTGGAGTCATGCACACAGGCAGGTAAATCGAACATCGTCAAAGCATCAGGTGAACAAAGCTAGTCAGAGCTAGTCTTTTAATATTGATTTAGATGGTTTAGTGTTTTATGGTCGTCATGGCCATGCTCTGTGCTGAGACTGAAGATGATACGAATTTGGTCTCGGCTCGACAGTAAGCAGATCCCCTTCTTAGGGTGACCGTGGGAAAACAAGGACATAAGTTGTTTATCCTCTCTCGGTATCTCGGTGATGTGTTGTGCTTTTTATGGAGGACATAAAGTTCGATGTAGGGAAACGTGATACGAGTGCTTGTGTGGTCTCTTAACTAAAGCGATCGGCTCAGCCGGAGCGAGACGCAAATAAATTAATGCTAACCGAGTAGCAGACAGGGTGGCGGTGAATGGGAAGTACCTGATTCAGAATCGCACACGATTTTAAGACTACGCAAACCGATGGCAATATTTTAAATTTGTTATGAAATTATCACATATAATGAGTTTCAGTATAGCAGTTTTAGTACCCAGTGCACCGAATAGTAATTACATTTAATCACGCTTGAAGTGCACAATAATCGCATTTTTTTTTACCGGCAACATGTAAATCAACACTTTCTGTAGTTTCCCAGGCCCTGTATTCTCGCAAAAAAGCGTAGTGATGCATTGGATCAAATCTATCTCGACAGCAGGAGAGGAAAAATCGATTGTTGTGTAATCGGTGAATCCCTTCTACCTGGTGAACATCTTGCGTATTCGTTTGTCACGACACACTCACACTGATGTTGAGTTGATCACTCAGCACCCGGGGTTCACCCGCCGTCCCGAAAGACGTTCCAGAGAATAACCATTAAAAAACTGCACAAACATGACTTTCTGTCGGGCTGAGTTTTATGTTCACGTTTGATGGCCTTCCCCCGCTTTGACATCCGTTTGGTGCTCAAGATGGAAGGAGAACAGCAAATGCGCTGCTGCTTCTTCCGCAAACAGGAAGCAATGGTGAGCTCAGTTCTACTGAATCACACACGAGGCCCGATATCGGTGCGTAATAATAAATGGACAAATATTTGAATTAGTTGAGTTGAGAATCCGAATCGGGGGGATTGTGGATAACAAAACACCAACCAGTTGGATTCGTTTATTTGTTCGCTTAGATTTAGATGATGTGGATTTAGATTGAGATGATTTAGAGCCTACGTGTCTTTCAGACGAAAAAAAGATCATGAGTGTATATTCAGTTTAACCGAGTTTTGCATTCTTCATGAAGAGATATCATCATGCTCCTATTATTTGAAGTGCAGATAAAAAAGAATCAACCACATCAAGTTTAGTCATCTATATTCGTGTGTCTAAGGATGGTATAGAGTTTTCAGGAAAAATACTGACTTCAGGAATCCTTATTTAGTTTCCCAGGGCCAGGTAATCCTATTTTAAAGGGTTTCGGAGCAGACAATTGACCGGGTTATGCTTCCAAAGTCCGGAAAAGTTAGTTTTAATTTCGAAAGTGAAACTGGCAACGATACAAATCACAGCGAGGGAATAATTAACTTGAGCTATTTCAGATAGCGCTCTATAACAAATTCACGAAAAACAGCAGGTAGTGCGAGAACAATTGGGATTGCTAATTTACAGAGACAACTTGAATGAATTTTGTAACATTCGTTACAAAAAAATATAATAAAATTCACGGTGAAGAAGATTAGAACTATGGTCAGTATGATTTTCAAAGAAAAACATATTTTTTATATTTTGAATTTATCATATTAAAGCAGAAAAAAATATTATTTATTTATATTATTTTTTTTCGCAGCAAACCAAATTGCTTAGTGGTAAAATTTTCGAAATGAAATATTTTTTATTGAAATATTTCTCTAGGAATCGGATCAATTTGGGATTGATTTTGAACGGTTTGGATTTGATTTGGATTAGGTTTGAATTTATTTTAAGTTATATTTGAATGAAATTGAAAAAGCGTACTCTATTTGGATTGGATTCGACTAGTTTTGAATTTAGATTCGATTTGGAGTTCATTTGAAGTTAATTTGAATTGCATTTGCATAGTATATGGATAAAGATTCTATTGGATTGAATTTGACATCATATTCAATTGAATTTAGATTCGTGGTTGACTGGATTTAGATTGAATCGAAAATGGATTCTGATTCGATTATCTAAATTTGTTTGAATTGGATTTGAGCTTGATTTTAATTGGGTTTTGGTATTTTGAACGGTTTAAAAATAAATTAGACCTCTGAAATAGTTTTGAACCTGACGGGATTCGTCCAGCCTGAGATGTCTATTTTGTATTCTACGGATTTATACGGATTTTTTCATTTTGGTAAAATTTCTGCTAAAAAATGAAAATTTGTTAAAAGAATCAAACGACGGAATTACAGTTTTTTGTTGGTACTAAAAACCATATTTTTAAATAGTATTAAATCGCGGGAGAATTATTATCATTTTTTTTAAATTATATTAAATTATTATATCAACGCCGGGATAGTATTAAAAAAAAAACAGAAGGGTTGTATGCAAAGCCCCGACCGCAAGGTTGACGTGAAACTACACAGGATTATTTGTTACATGACTTGTATTGGATACATTAAAAATTTAGTGGAGAAGAGTGCGACCGAATTTCAATATGCACATATATGTTTACGATATTACTGAACAGGAATGAAACAATCACTATTCGACGCGAGCAAGTTTCAACATTCAGAGTGCATGCAGGTTAAAATAACATTTCAAATTTAATTCTAATATACAACAAGCAAATATTAAATCTTCGATTGCCTTAAAAAGAACGACAGCGGGAATTATAGTGAATTTGCGTAAAACGAAACCATCAAAACATCTGTTTAATTTCAAAAGCGAAATATTTTACAACCATGTAAAAATATGATTTAAATAATATTACCAAATCTCAATGGGGCACAATGATATTTTTTTAATTATTATTTTCTAATTCATTTTATTGATTTCTAATTTTTATTCTTTTTTAAACATAAATTTTTTCTTAATACGTTTTCAAAACATCAAAAGGTAGGTTTTTTGATGTTCGACAACTTTGCCGAAGATACTAAGGAAAATACTACAGCTGTTCAAAGTTGAATATGTCGAACTGAATACTGAAAACAATGTCTTCTGTCAACACTCCCAGTGTACCGCCGTCAATCAGATTTCTATCATAATTGACCTCGGCAACATGCTGTAGATCCTACCTGCGCCCTGAATATTGACCTAAATTTGTCTGCTTAGTCCAGCTAAGTGTATAGACTCGATACGACAGGTTACTTTTGATAGGAATCCCATTGACGCCGATACACTGTTAGTGTTGGCAGAATAAATGGTGTTCAGTATTTAGTTCGACATACTCAGTTTTGAACAGCTATAGCTTTTTTTTAGGGACATCCTAGGTCTTTAGTGTCTGCTGCAAAGTTGTTAAGCATCTAAAATACTATAATTTAACGCGATTTAGTGCATGCATGAAGTATCCCTGAGCTTACTAGAAAGGGAAATGCGAAAAAGGAGGTTTACCCGAACAAATTTTCATACAAATTTGAAATGCAATGCGCCAGGCGGAGACAAAACTGATCGACTTCCGATAAGTTTGGAATTGTTTTGGGCCCCAGAAGAATTTAAAACAACTTGGTTCTGGAAAACCGATCACTTGGCCCCACCCTAATATTCATTTGTCAACTCGTTTTTTTTTTGTTTTCGACGTGGGACTACGTCTTTCTTCACTATACTAAGGTACATTCTGTGAAAACTAGATTGAACATGTAACGTTTTTGGTTGGCGGAATGGAAGATTTTAGATGCTAATAGCGCTCAAACAACTGTTCCGATTTCAATAGTTAATATACCGTTGGAAAGCTAAAATATACAAGATTTGTATAACATGATAATTTAAGTTACCATTTTCTTATTACTCCGTGAAAATTGCGTGAAAGTTTGAAGGTCGAATATCCACATACATTTTTCATACGATTGGTATATTTCCCTAACGCAGACTTCAAAAAACATAGACGAAATGATTTCACGCATTCAGTCATTGGTTAGCAATGCCAGCCAACCGGCATCGCATTCATCACCCAACGTAAGCGACGAAAAAAGGAAGCAGAGATGCTTCCACGTGATTGGTTCTTCCTCCAATCACCCAAGTTCCCCACACTGAGTGACGCTATAAAAGGACATTCCGTGTTGAGAGAAGACCATTCCCTGGTCGACCGTCAAGGTGAACAGTTCGGCTTCCCTTCGATTTGAGTTGGACCCCACCAGTGGTAATCTAATTCAGATATCGTTGTTGGAATACAGCTTGAATTTGGACGTGAATGTTACTGGGGACCATTGGAAGCCGTTGCACAGTGGGGAATCGCTGGCCATCAGCCAAAAAATTTTTTTTTCGTTAGCTGTTTCATAATATTTTTTCTTTATTGCTATAACATTCAAGTGTCTAAATCCAAAATTTGGGCGCAATATCATGAAATCTGAATTTTTTATGAATTTTCAAAGCTTGGCGAACTGCTTTTTTTGTCTTTTTCTTTGAAAAAAAGTACATTACTTTGAAACGCTCTGTAGCTTCAATGATAGCTTGGATTTTTTTTACGTCAAAGCAAAAGTTGTTGTAAATATTGTGCAAAACAAACCCTTTTCATTAGATATTGTAAAAAAAACGTGATTTTTTGTAGAAAAGTAGCTTAAAAGTTTAGTTGCCGCAGTTTGCCACGGTTATGACTACATTTAAAATTTAGGTGAAAACGTAAGCTTTCAAATGCATACTGTCCGCTGTAGCGCAAAACTGCGCAAATTGTCACTTTAGTGAAGAAAGCGATAGCAGATTTTTTGAGTTTTTATTTTTGAAGTTGAAATTTCATCCACGATTAATTTTAATCATAAACATGATACCCCATTAATGAAAATTTATGATATCGTACTCAATCCGTAAGGATAAAAAATAAATTTGGGCAAAAATCACAAAATTTATCAATGAAAAGTTCAAGCTTATGTCAAACTTTATCACTTTCTGCAAATTTAAAACAATATTAAAAACATTCAGCCCTTTATCATCATATTATGATCATGAAATTCGCTAAACTGATTGAAGTGTCAAATACCAGCAGCAAATTCATACCATCAAACTCCGGTTAACAATAGCCCGTTTGCTTTTGCTTCGCACTCGTTTGCATACAAAAGTTAAGCACACATTTTGCTTTATGAGAAAAAAAAAACAGTCGTCGCCCTCCGCATCTTTTCGTATTCATTTAGAACGTTTTGTCATTCCAGTGTCTTGGTTTTCAAATTCATAAATTCGTTGAATTTTATTATGGAGCCTTCAACTTCAGCGGCACCAACTAATTCATTGCCTAGTAAGTTGTCAATTCATGGTGTTATACATGTATTTAAATGTCCTATTTCAACCATAGAAACCTAAGTATATTGAACTCCAAATTTTCTGGAAACAATTCAACACGAGATTTAAGCGATCACAGCGGAAGATGATGATGCTGATGATGATTTTTTTTAATTTGTAATTAGTTTGTATTACTTATGTTGTTTTATCGAGGGGTCGTCCATAAATAACGTATTTTTTCAATGGGGAGGACGCCCGGTGGCACTACTTGTAGTCAAAGATCATATAATTATATAAAAAAGGAAAAAAGTGCCAAAAAATATTAAAAATTGGAATTCGTGCTTTATGGACGGCCCAAACAAAAAATGGATGCCAAATTCGTGTTCAGCGCCCCAAAATTATGTAAATACCAAGTTTTTGTTGCATTTATCGACACTCTTTTTGCTTGGCCAGCCTTTGTATGGAGTCGCCCCACTGTGCGTTGGAAGGGACCTTTGAGAGACTTAGAAGCCGTTTGGGTGCTGCCGATAGTGTAGGTATAGTGTGTCTGTTTGAGTAGCGTGTGGGTGTGTATGTGTGGGTGTGAGAATAGCGTGTGTGTGTATGTGTGGCTGGTGTGTACGTGTATGTGTAGCTGGCGTGTGCGTGTATGTTTGTGTATGTGTAAGTAACGTGTGTGTATGTGTAAGTAACGTGTGTGTATGTGTAAGTAACGTGTGTGTATGTGTAAGTAACGTGTGTGTGTATGTGTAAGTAACGTGTGTGTGTATGTGTAAGTAACGTGTGTGTGTATGTGTAAGTAACGTGTGTGTGTATGTGTCAGTAACGTGTGTGTGTATGTGTAGGTAACGTGTGTGTGAATGTGTGTATGTGTATGTGTGTGTATGTGTGTGTTTATCTGTGTGTGTATGTGTGTGTCTGTGTTTGTGTGAGGGTCTGTGTGTGCGTGTGTCTGTGTGTATGTATGTGTGTGTTTGTATGTGTGTGTGTGTGTAAGTAGTGTGTGTGTAAGTAGTGTGTGTGTAAGAAGTGTGTGTGTGAGTAGTGTGTGTTTGTGTGTGTGTGTGTGAGTAGTGTGTTTGTGTGTGTGTGAGTAGTGTGTTTGTGTGTGTGTGAGTAGTGTGTTTGTGTGTGAGTGTGAGTAGTGTGTGTGAGTGTGAGTAGTGTGTGTGTGTGTGTGTGTGTGTGTGTGAGAGTAGTGTGTTTGTGTGTGAGTGTGAGTAGTGTGTGTGTGTGTGAGTAGTGTGTGTGTGTGTGTGAGTAGTGTGTGTGTGTGTGTGTGTGTGTGTGTGTGAGTAGTGTGTGTGTGAGTAGTGTGTGTGTGTGAGTAGTGTGTGTGTGTGAGTAGTGTGTGTGTGAGAGTTGTGTGTGTGTGTGTGTGTGTGAGTAGTGTGTGTTTGTGTGTGTGTGTGAGTAGTGTGTGTTTGTGTGTGTGTGTGAGTAGTGTGTTTGTGTGTGTGTGTGAGTAGTGTGTTTGTGTGTGTGTGTGTGTGTGTGTGTGTGTGTGTGTGTGAGTAGTGTGTGTGTGTGAGTAGTGTGTGTGTGTGTGAGTAGTGTGTTTGTGTGTGAGTGTGAGTAGTGTGTGCGTGTGTGTGTGTGTGTGAGTAGTGTGTGTGTGTGTGTGTGAGTAGTGTGTGTGTGGAAGTAGTAAGGCTGTGCGAAATTTCGCGAAATTTCGAGGTTCCCGAAACCTCGGTCATCAAAAAATGACTAGAATTTATGAATTTTAAGCAAATCTTTTTATTGATTCATAGTTAAACAGAAGGCTTAGAAATATTATGAGTTTATTTAAGAGGAAAATTTTCAAGAAAATACCGGAAATTAGGAAAATTATACTTAACTATAGATTTTTTCAAACTTTACACGGTCATGGCTTTGAAGCATTTCCGAACCTTAATTAGAGTTTAGAATAGTAGAAAAATTGGTTCAGAAAACATAATTTGTATCTATTTATTAAAAAAATGTGTTCTCAATTTCGATAAATTTCGGTTAATTTGTGAAACTCGAAATTTCGCACACGCTTAGTGAGTATTGTGTGTGTGTGAGTAGTGTGTGTGTGTGTGTGAATAGTGTGTGTGAGTAGTGTGTTTGTGTGCGTGTGTGTGTGAGTAGTGTGTGTGTGTGAGTAGTGTATGTTTTTGTGTGTGTGTATAGCGTGTGTGTAGCATGTATGTGCAAAAATGCATTTACCCGAGGTAAATATATTTATGACAGAATACTTGTATAGGCAACAAGTTAATTATTTTACCTATTAGTACTTCAATTGGTATTTTTATGATAGTGACCATAATTTTATGCTAGTTATTTTCAGCACATGGGACTGACCAAAATTCATATTTTTCTAATCAATTTGGCAACAAAAAGCTTTTTCTTGCGATATTATATATTATGGCAATGGCAGAATTAAATCTTTACGCTCACCATAGTCCCACGGCAAGCCCACGTTTGTGCACTCAAGCACATGCCCTTTAACTTTTTTTTTTAATTTGTTTCATTTGTTTCATTTTTAAAAAAATATTGTTTATTTTTAATTTTTTCTTCAAATTTATTTCTAATTTTTAAATTAAAGGAAAATTCTAAACTTTTTGAAGCAATTAGGGAACGTCCATCAACTACGTAGCATAAAAATAACTATTTTCGACCTCTTCTGCTTTTTTATAGATCTTCAAAATTTTCTGCATGGGTTGCAACGCTTTGTCAGAGAGCCTCCTTTCCTTCCCATCAAGCGTTGCGTATTTTATGGATGATCCCTTACAGCATCTCAGCTGTAGATTAGTCTTATAGCCCTTCCCATCAAGCGTTGCGTATTTTATGGATGATCCCTTACAGCATCTCAGCTGTATATAAGTCTTATTTGAAAATGAAAAAAAAAAAGCTCTTTACCACAACATATAATTGAGTCTGGAATTATATATAATCGATTTATATATAATTGAGTCTATATATATTCGAGTTTGTCCTGCATTTGGTGTGTGAAGGCATGCAAAGAGTAACTTGACATTCATGTGTACTAATATGACAAAATTTCACATCAAGTTTGGCGCAGCAGAAGTAAACAGTATCTGCAAGACGTACTGACTCCTGCGTAAAGTCGTAAAAATTAGCGACAAAATGTAGAACTTGTTGTTCATTTTTACTGTTTTTTTTTTAAGAGAACTAGCTATTTCACGAAGATACTTTGTTTGTTACAAATTCCAGTGAGTATTTATCATGTTAATAATAAGCCTATAAAATTGTAATTCGTGAATTTCATTCAAAACGTCGAAACATAGGGCGCTTTTTCACTACATGGAATTGTAACGGATTGTTATGACTTAGGGGCCGTTCAATAATAACGTAAGCATATTTTTTCACTTTCTCAACCGCCCTCCTTGTAAGACATCGTAACATTTTTAAACGCCACCCCCGTCCCCTAGGAAGATATATAGATATATATAGATTTTTATTATAGTTTTATCATCCTGAAGCAAGCACAATACACTAAGGTCGCTTTTTACACGGTTGTTTTACGCGGGTTTTAATTACGCGGCTTTTTTACGTGGATTCCGGAATTCACGCGGTATTTTTTTACGCGGATTCCGGAATTTACGCGGTTTTGTTTTAGGCGGCACGTATCCCTCGCGTAAAAAGCGACTTTAGTGTACTTCGTTTCCTCTTCTGTCCTTAATTCGAGTTAATAGTCCTTCCGTAATTTTCTTTTTATGAATTTAAATGTCCACACTTTCATGAACATGGTTATTTGAACAGCTGCATTAACAATGTTTATCTTACGTAAGATAATCAATTCATCCCCCTCCATTCCTGTAAGACAGCGTAAGAAAATTGCACAACCCCCCATCCCCCCTATTTGCTTACGTAGTTATTGAACGGCCCCTTACGACTCATGAGTGGGAGGAGATGTACCGGCTTCATTTCATACCCACAAACATTGCAGATACAAGAAACCTTCCGTTGCATACTTTTGAATAGTATCCTTACCCTCTTCATGCTTGTGATGCATGAGTCGCTTTCATAGAGTTTGAAAATACTACAAGCTGTGCAGCCCTAGAATAGCGGTTCTCAACGTTTGGTTGTCCGCGTACCCCTTGGCAACATTTTCTAAATCAATTGTACCCCCTGGCTTGGAAGTGTTTTTGCAGAATGGGAGAGATTAGGGGCCATCCACATACCACGTGGACAGATTTTTAACGATTTTGACCCCCCCTCCCCTCCCCCTCCGTGGACAACTGCCCACATAAATTTAAAAAAAATTGTATGGACCGTGGACATTAGCCAACCCCCCCCCCAAAGTTGTCCACGTGGTATGTGGATGGCCCCTTAGTTGTAGATCATGTTATGGTGGTCTAGTTCAGGTTTCAGATTGAACTATAGTTTGTTTGATTGCTACAGTCATGTTTCAAGAGCAAGTTTGAACAACAAGTGAAGTATCATAAAGAAAAATAACTTTGTCCGCCATTACTGATTTTTCTTTCGCGTACCCCCTGAAGGCTTTCGCGTACCCCTAGGGGTACGCGTACCCCAGGTTGAGGACCGCTGCTCTAGAGGATGTATGAAATGATGAAATGATTAAACTCTGTAATTAGAGGGATTTCTAGTCACAAAGGTTACAGAATCCATACAGAATCAATTCGTTTGTTCAATGACATACGTATTTTTATTCTCAGCCTAAATGCGTCTAAATCAGAATTAACTCTATTTCCTCGAAAACCCGATTCAACCAAATCTCTCAAATCCAACAATACTTACGTTATCAAAATGAATTGTTTCGTCTTATCCAATTCTGATTGAATCAAATTTAAGATATGAATCTTAATCTGAAAATAGTTTCAAAGCCGTTGCATAGGCTCACTAATAAGGAAACATTAAAGAATATGTCAAACAAAAATATCAACAAATTGCAGTATGAAAACGTAGCAATCAACAAATACAGCGTAGTTGAACTTTAAAATAGAAGGGTTTAAGTTTGTTTTTTGCTAGACAAGTTTTTTTTTTAATTTGTCAACAATAACATTCACTGTATTACGAACACAGCTATCATATGTATATTAATTGTTAAATTAAAAATTTAAATATACCATCTAACAATGTTAAAATTAAAATTTTAAATCTTACGAAACGGACAAAAATTCATTAATTCTGCTGTTGACAGAATTTTCACAATTTTACACTACACTTTTATTTCACTTAACTTTTTAATTCTATCACTTTTAACTTATCACTTGCAAATGCGCATTTTAACGCTTGCATAGCGCCTTCTTCAGTGCTTAAATGAAAAATTCCCAACCATTCGCCGGCTCACACTGTTTCCAAAGCTGTAAAAACGTGATCGAAATTATTTTGACCCAAAAACATTGAGTTTAGAGCCGTAACGTCTTCAGCAAAGTTGTTCCATTAATTTTTCTCCATGTTATAGAAGTTGCAATTCAGTGATTAATCCACTCAACAGTGAGAAGCGAATTTTACTTTTCTCATTTTGGATTATAAAAATCCACTTCGTTCAGCAAAGTTGTACACAATACTTCTATCTATCTATTTAAATGGACTTTTGTGGAGTTTTCTATAGATTACTACTAAAAAGCTTTTTTTGTTTTTAACTTTTAATAGTGATTTTCTACAATTTTTGAATGTTCTACAAAATTGCTTGCTACAACGAAACAAACAATATCTCTGAAGAAAGTTTATTTTTATCTCACATATATTTTAGGTTTTTGACGATTTTCACTAGAATCATGCGCTATTTGACACTAATTACTCTTAACTCAAAAAATAATGATTTTGGAGTCATAGTGGCTTCAGTAAAGTTTTTCTATTAATTATCATCCATTTTGTAGAAGTTAGAATTATGCGAGTTTTGTTTTTCTCATTTTTGCATATAAAAATCCACTTTGCTAAGTAAAGTTTTAGCACATTTTGTAAGAAACAACATTGTCGAAGACACTATACTTGTATCTGCTAATTTAAATGAACTATTGTGAAGTTTTTTCTAGGATAACCCCTAAAAGCATTTTTTTAATATAACTTTTTCTAGTGATTTTCTAAAATTTTTCAATGTTCTACAATGTTGTTAACTATCACAAAACACACAAGTTCACCGAAGAAAGTTTATTTTTATCTCTGAAGTTTATTTAGTTATTAAAGATTTTTATTAAAATAATGCACTAATATATTCACAAATATCTGCACAGGAGACAGCGGGAGACAAATACCTATATCTGGATTGAATGTTGTTTTACTTATACTTAAATATAGAAAAGGTTTAGTCTGCAGATATTTGCAGATTTTAAAGATATCTGCTAGTTAAATAGTGCATTGTTTCAAAAAAAAAAAATCCTCAATAACCGATGAAATATGAGAGATAAAAATAAACTTTCTTCAATAAAATTGCTTGTTTTGTGATAGCAAACAACAATGTAGAACATTGAAAAATTGTATAAATTCACTACTAAATGTTATATTGAAAAAAATGATTTTTATTGGTCCGTTTAAAAAATCAGATAGCAGAATGATACCTTTGACAAAGTTGTTTTTTTTTATAAAATGTGCAACAACTTTGCCGAACAAAGTGAATTTTTATATGCAAGAATGAAAAAAGTAAAATTTGCTTCTCACTGTTGATTGGATTAATCACAAAATTGCAACTTTTCTAAAATGGAGAGTAATTAAGGGGCCATCCACATACCACGTGGACAGATTTTTAACGATTTTGACCCCCCCCCCTCCCCCTCCGTGGACAACTGCCCATATAAATTCTAAAAAAAATTGTATGGACCGTGGACATTAGCCAACCCCCCCCCCCCAAAGTTGTCCACGTGGTATGTGGATGGCCCCTAATGGATCAACTTTCCTGAAGGCACTATGGCTCTAAAATCTATTTTTTTAGGTCAAAATAATTTCGATCACGTTTTTGCAGCTTTGGAAACAGTGTGCGGCTCTTACTCTTTTATAAATAAGTAGTTTTGATAAATTAACTTTTTCGATTTTCTGCCGGTCACGATTATTCAGTGAATAGCAAAGAGAAAATGAAATAAAAATAACATTATATGTTAATAAAAACATATAATTTGAAAAAAAAACTGTTACTAATCATCAGCAGGAGCATTGCAGTTGTTACTGGATTGCGCACGGATAGGAATGGTGTACCGCTGTAACGATAGACCAGCGGCGCTCTGCTTTTCCTGTACCGTACGGTACTGCTGCCTTTACCAGCATGTTTTCTTTCAAGACATCAGTTTTCCAAGAAAATCTTTCCTTAGAGACATCAAATTAATTTAGGTTCATGGAAGCACCTGTTGGGACGGGGAAACACTGTCATTCCTTTTTTTTAACACTTATATAGAGGATATCACAGTAAATGGTTGGTGTCTATTCATGTCGTCTGTGCTAGGCATACTCGCATGTGATTGGTTCATTGTTCACGTATATTTGTCCTTGAAACTTTTTATCAATTTTTAGTAACTAGTGGTCTTATTGTAATATTTGTCAAGTAATTTGTGTAATCAAGCAGTGAATAATAACAAATATTTTTTTTTTATTTTGAAACCTTAAAATGATAAACAATAACAATAATAATAATCTCCAATAATGAAGTTGTAAGTTTACTTCCCCTTTTTTGACAAGTAGGTTTAAATCCCTACGAATGATAAATTTTAATTGCGAAAGTAATCAAATCCTAATAATCAAAATTACAAATTTCTCACAGTGTTGAGAAGTCACCATTTGTGATTGAACTGGTATGCATAGGAGTTTACTTAACTCAATGTTTTGGATTAGTTGAATTAGCAAACATGGAATCATCAATCGCAAACTTCACCAGAAAAAAAGAAGAAACGCTGGTCGTGATAACATAGCCACACGCGAAAAGTTCACGATCACGAGCAGCGGTCAGTTCAGGCCAGAAAAGTAATTTCCCTTTCCACAGCGTCACCAGGGCCAAGGTTACGTGATTACCAGCCGCCGACGCTTAGAGTAGAACCAATTAGGGTCCCGTCTGGTGCAGAAATCTAATGACAATTTCGATCTCCCCCGCCAAGGTGAGCAGACTTCAATCGAATGACAAATTACGTTTGCTAAGTTTCAGCGCGTAAGTTCTTGACAAGCTGCGGCTAAAACTTGTCGAATGTGGTCATCAATCTTTCGTGGCTGAGTTTCGGTAATGAATTAGGAACAAAGCGCGCAATTCGATGCATTATACCTAAGCTATCCGTTCGGAAATCGTTTCCCAAATTCGTTAACTTCTTCCTTCTGGACCATTAGAAACGGAAGGAAAATGTGAAAGCTTTAATCAATTTAGAAGCTTACAATTAGGAAGTGGCCAATTAGGATATCGATATTTTTCCCTCGCCTATAGGCCAATAAGCAGTGAGCATCTTTTCCGATTGGCCGCCTGTATATCTTCGGAGCCGTGTCTCATTGAAAGGCATCGAACGTTTCTTTCATCTGATAATTGTTCGATGAGAAACTTCCTTCCCTCGACCAACGCCGTTTTATTGATGGCTGCCACCTGCCTAGACCATAAACAGCACCACATCGGGGGGCAATTATCGGCCCTCCGAAATCGGCCACCAGAGTGTAAGAAACGTGAACAGACGACGATGACAGTCGTGATAAAGTGAAAAGATCAATTTCACATTCACATTGCACCGTGTTGGAGGGAGGTATAGGTTTTATTTTCTCTGCTTTTTCGCTTTTTCGACTTTTGTGTCTCCGTGGCTTGTCTTGGATTGAAAGAACGTGGCGCTGCTAGGCGAGGCGGAAGTGATTGTTTGACAGGACTGTGAATCTTCCCGCAGCAGGGTTGCTTCAGTCGATGGTCATTCGTCTTTCTGAGGCAAAACCTCAATGGTTGTGGCCAGGAGCGGAATGGTGGAAGCCATTTATTTTCCACTGAATTCTCTCGTTTCATTCTGAGAGACTCTTCAGTTTGATTATTGAAGGAGGGGTGCATGCGGGAGCAATCGAGTCGGGGGAGAGTAGCGTAACAATATCAGTCGAAGCAAACTGAAGCGGTCGAGCGAATTACCGATTGGAATCGATTTTCCGAAGAATCGTTTATTTCATCGAAAAGGGGGTCTTTATTTGATCGGTCGAATCCTACCTCAGAATGAACCGAAATCAAATAAAGCTCTAATTGAGAGAGATTCACTGCATGGAAAGCGCACAATCTTTCAGGATTTGTTGCCGATAGCGATAGGAACAGATCACGGTGCAAGCACGAATTAGATAATTGGCTTGGTAATGTGGTCTCACAAGGTCGATGCGGAATTCTTTAGATGAGTTTTTCAAGTGTTCTTCTTGGTACATGATGAAGACACATAAATATATGATTTTCGTGAATATATTCTTCGACTACAGAACAAGGTTTGTTCATCTACCGTTTCTAAACGAAACGATTTCTGTCAAACTTCGGAAATCGACTTCAATCCTCATAGTGCCGTGACCCGCTGACAACGCATCCGAGCTATTTTCACTTTGGCAATTCTTGTACACGTATCATCATCCGTTAGTTACGGCCATGCGCTCGCTTGATACGTTCGTCACATATCACCATTGTCGTCAAGACTTTAATTCTTCTAGTGTTGTTAGGACGAGCTTTCTTTCAAACCGAAAAGGCCGAAACGTCGGTAATTTAAATTGAATTTTTGAAATTTTAGATTTTGGCGTATTTTTTAAAATTCAATTATAAACATTTCATGTGAAGTTTCGCATGGTTCCGCAACGAAATGCATCAACACCACAAAGCTTTCCACCCATCAGAATAGTAAACCGACAAAACTCTTCACATAGTAGAGGCGCTTGCTTTTGTGCTTCGGATGACGACAACGACGACGACGGTGACGGAAGTGCAACCAGCATTCGGTTGGTAGCGTGTGAACATCGAGCGAGTCACAGAGCCTACTAGATTTCCAGCAGAGCACATATGCAACAGTCCAAAAATGAAACGGAACCTCATCACATGTTCTCTGTCGGTGTCGAACGTTCTGTCCCGCTCTGGCACACGGTCCCTGCCCCTTCGGTTGACGCTAATGGTGAGTCGGCCGCCGGTGGATTGTTTCCTCTAGCATTGGGCGATACGACGGAGAGTATCGATACTTCAGTATCGATACCCGAGAACCAAAAGTATCGAGATACTCAAAATATCGGTCAAAAAGTATCGATACCAGAAGTATCGATACTATAGCTGAGATCATTTTTTGAATTTTTGATAAATACATTTACTCAGGGTGGCCACTTTACCGGAAAAACGGGAAAAGCGGGAGAAAGCCGGGAATTTTAAATCACCGGGAAAAATATACGGGAAAACCGGGAAATTAGGCTTCACGACGGGAAAATCATCCTCCTTCATGTCTGCCGCTTTATTTGTTTAACAGTTTCTGAGGAAATGTCAACATGAGACCCTGTTTTTTTATGTTTACCTAACTGGCATGATTCTGCCGGATAGGGGAAAGCTGGTTGTTGGTTTCAGTTAAAGTCGACAGTGGCTTCGCAGCAAGATCTGCGTCAAATAAAATCAGGCTTGATCAGGTGGATAAATTTACTGTTCCGTAACATATATTGTCAGATTTTAAAGAAGTCAAAAAGTATTTGAAACTTCTTGTGAATAGTGTTCGACATCGCATCGGGGAGAATCCGGTCAAAAGTCAAATAGGACCGGAAACTTCGAGTCTCGATTTTATTTCGAACCGGACCGGAACGGAGCTACCCGGTTTGTACTTCCCGATTTTTGGTATGATTTTAACCACAAGCAGCAAAAAAAATTTTTACATTCTGTGTTGGACCTTTTGACTACTTGATTTTGTTGGGGAAAGACGCCACCTTGAAGAGCTATTTGTTAAAGATTTCTCAGATTTTTCTATATCAAAAACAAACAGTAGCTAAATTATTTTTTTTTTTCAAATTGTTTATTCAGAGTGTCAGTTGAATTTATTTTAGCTCGAAAATTTTAAAGTCCCAGGATCGAAGTTTTTCGAATAAAAATTTTTTTTTTGAAATAACAGATCTCAACGTTTCATGCATTTTGCATAATGCATCTAGACAGTTTCATGTGCATTTTTTTCATTGGTCACTCTGAGGCTCTTCTTCCCAAAGTCCGCTTGAAGTTTTGCCTGAGGACATTTTTCTAGAAGACAAAAACTCTATGCCCCAACTCTTGAATTTATCCCACGCATTTCATTGGCATCCTGATACAGAAGCACTGCAAGTTCGAGAGAAGGTTGACAGAGAAAGATGCAGAAGGAAGCAAAAAAGCGCGAGAAGGCAAAGATTGTCAACGATTTGGAGATAAAGAGGGCGAAAATTGTGCAGCAGATCACCATGAAGGTACTTGCTAAAGTCGACAAACAGCTAAACACGATGAAGGAGGAATGTTTTTCATAGTTTTGTAACACTATTTTTGCAAGGCACAAATAAGCATGTGAAAATGGATTTTTTTCTCATATGTTTTAAAAATAAAACACCGGGAAATTTCACTAAATATCATCGGGAAAACCAGGAAAAAACCGGGAAATTGAAAATTGATATTGAGTGGCCACCCTGAGTTTACTGAAAACCAGTATTCGATTCAGTGATTCGCGAAAATACAGCAAAACTATTTGCTGAACAGAAAACAGTAAATGAATGGTTGCTGGAATCCAGCAAAAGAATTGATATGTCAAAAAATTACGTCAAGCTGTCATTAGTAAAACGCGCCAAATCGCTGTGCAGCTGGTACGGGATCATCGCTAAGCTCCTGATAGCGAATATGGGACCATAGCTAAGTCCTTGTTGGGCTAGATGAACTTAAAAGTTGAAATGATAATCATACATCTCTAGTTCAACAGTAATTTGCCCATGATCCGATGGGCGGATGGAATCTGGTGCCTGACGGAAACATGGTTCCCTTGAATTAACTGGTTAACCAGCAAATTGATTTATGCTTTGCTGAATAAACAGCAAATTGTCATAGCTGACAACCAGCAAGTTGTATTTTGTTTTGCCGAACATGCAGCAAACGACCTGTCACTTTTATGCATTTGAGCATTACTGAATAATTAGCCAATTTCATTTTGCTGAACAGATTGCTGGAAGCACAGCACACCAAAAATCAGCAAAATTTTGGTGGTTTCCAGCAATGAAAATTTGATGTGCCGACTTTTTGTTTTTTTTCTGGTATCTATCCGCATTCTCTAGAGCAGCATGAATCAAATGACTTCACAAACAAATACATACAGGTAATGCAGAAATTCTGAGCTTTGGCAAACAAATGAATTAAACAACTTATATCTTCAAGATTTGTATTCACTGGCCCAATGGGCTGTGAAGCTCCCGTCTTATTTGTATAAATTATTGACACACTTCCATATTAATTGATGAGGAAGTTGATGACATAAAAAAGTTAGATATGTCAGCGAAAATAAGATAGTGAAGTCTACCGCTGAATTTTTCCAACTAATAAATATTGCAATTTTTTTTTCACTTGTACTCTAACTTGTGTCGACGGAAAGCATGAGTTAGTTTTCGCTTGCAAATATTCGATCTGAACAGTGTAACCAAAAAACTTATATTTGTTTTTAAAATACAGTCAAATTTCGCTCGTTGGGCTATGTTTAGTTGGGCTACGTTTTAGTTGGGCTCCCGCTCGTTGGGTTATAGCCCAACTAAATCGAAGCCAAACATCATTTCTGATAACGTTGAATTTCGTTTGAGGGGTTTATGGATGCATTTTAACGCAGAAAGTAGAATTAATTGAAATAAAAACAAATGAAGCTGAGTATAAATGTAAACAAACAATATTTTAATCAATTGTCAGAGAAACAATATAAGCTTTGTGCCTTAATAATGCAACGTAGAGCTATGCCTATTTTTGAAAGTATTTGAGAACACGTTATTATTGAGCACTCCTTTTTGGCTTTAAATGTGTGGCTTAAGTAAAACAAATTTCGAATTTGGCCCTATGCTGCGTTTGGCTCAGATTTTGACAGTTCGTTTGGCTCTCTTTGTCTAATGGTCAAATTTTTGACCTTCTGACATAATGGTCAAATTTATTTGACATCATGGTTGTTGTTTGCCCGTGTTTGCTTCATGTTAAAATTGGAGAGTGACAAATGATTATCTTCGACCAAATTTTTATCTGTCAAAAGTTCCAAATATTTGACGCTTGGTCAAAGAGTGTAATAAAGGCTTAGGTTTTGCTAGTGCAAATAGACTTGTGCGATACTTATACTGACAGTGGCAGCTTTTCAGTGGTTCCAGCTAGTATCAACTAGCTGGCATCTCCATCCGATTTGCTTTGCTTTATCGCAGCCAACATCGCAGCGGTTCTACGATGTGTGGGCTCCACTGACGCTGACAGACAGCATAACATAGCGTATCAAAAGTGGCGGTGATCTCGTGTACACATTGAGATGTTAGCCCTTGTAACATGTCAGCTAGCTGGTCCGTATGCATAAAAGAATATCGATACAAATATCGCGGTTTTCAGTATCGATACGGTCGAGTATCGGACGCTTGTGTATCGATCCAAAAAATCGAAATATCGTCACAAAAGTATCGATATTTCCGATACCGATACAATATCGCCCATTGCTAGTTTCCTCATTTCGCCACTTTTTCTGCTGCTCAAATGTCCATCCATCCCATTTCAAACTGCGGTGCGGGCTGTATCAAGTGGTTTATGGCTTCAAAAGGGATACATAAAACCGGGACGGTTCTGCCTCATCTTCCGGAAGGTAGAAATCAGTTGTCGAAACAATGCGGTTCAGTCCTTGATCTAGGCTGAGTAAGTGCCTCCCCAAGTGGATATTCATACATGGACACACGATGGAAAGGCAATTTAAGCGAGTTTAAACCGAACGAGATTCGAAAAGTTCATGACCATCAACCGAGCAGCAGTGCCCCCAAGGGGGAAGAGTGAGCAAGCATCTCACTCACGTGTGATTATCGATTACAACAAGTGGAATCTTCTTCACTCGGCACGGCACCCGGTGGTGATGGAACGATGTCGATCACAGTTTAGACATTTACAGCCCAGAATAGAGTGAAGCGAACGCAAATCAATAGCCTTGGCGGCTTGCAGAACCGAACCGAACGAAGCTCACTCCGTCTGACAATTAATGGTGATGTCGCTCTCGTTCTACATATCCATCATTCACTTTTTCGCCCACGCCGTTCGAAAACGTTCTCCGTCTCCCTTCGGCGCTCGAATCGATTTAGGTTTCCACCATCTAATCCGGATTACAGCTGGATTCTCGCACAGCTAACGAGCTTTCAACCGAACGAGGGACAACAGCACGGCACACGAACCGGTGGCGACATGTGCCTCTTGACCATGATGCAGCATGGCTGTGGTGATAAGCACTTGAAGGCATGGTGACGCGGTTTCGTTCGGAAAATGGCATGTCAATTGAAACTGAGCTGGAGTAATAAATACGCTGGCGGGTTTTGGCCGTTTCGGGTTTTTCCCTGGTTGCTGGTTGGGGTTTTCGCCCGTTTGCCGTTCGAGTACCGGATGTGTGAATGGTGTATCACTCTTAGCACAATGTGCTGATTTTATGGATTTACGAGGCTCCGTTTCCGGAGCACACCTTTCAGTAGAAGTGGAGGTTTGATGCTCGCTTTCAATCAGTGAGGATATTGAATGGTTTTTGAACCTCATCATAAACTACAGCTCAAAAAACTAAAAAATCTTATTTGGAAAATTTGAACTCTGTTTTTTGACGTGAGACTACGTCTTTTTCTATACTGGGCTTCCGTAGAATTGGAAATGCAACTGACCAATGTTTCGTCAGATTTAAAACGATAATAACAGCATGACCACATGATGGATAACAATTACCATTATATTGTTGGATAGATAAAATGTGGGACAATTTTGTAATACGCCAGTTGTCATTATTATTTCATTACTCAACGTTAAGTATTGATTACATGTTTCAAGGAAAAGTTTACGCGAACAATAAACCAACCATATGCGAGAATGCTTAGCGCAAAGAGACACAAAGCATTTAATTTTAACTTCTCTACCTCAGTAACATCTAGGGTTGTATGCCTTGTATTATTTTCAAATTCTGGTAATGACGCTTGTTTATCAAATGCATAAAAGAGGTAATATTTGAAAACATACAACGAAAGGTGTCGAATGTTTGAAATGTCTGTGGGAATGGGATGAAAGTTGATTTTTTCTTAATTCTAGTAATCAGGCCGGTACATTTCCTCCCGCTCACGCGCCGTAAGTCATCTGGAAGAGGCTAACAATCCGTTGCGATTACGTGCAATGAAAGCTCCGCTCCGGCCCTTGTGACTAAAATTCACGAATTAAAATTTTATGGGCTTATTGTTAGCATGATAACTACTCACTAGGATCAGTTTCAAATCAAGTACTCGTTGAAATAGTTAGTTTTCTAAAGAAAACATTCAAAATGAATAATTGGTTCTACTTTTTGTCGCAACTTTTTTCGACTTTTCACATGAACCAGTGCGTCTTGTTGTTTTTTTTCTAACTGACCTCGCCATAAATTTTCCAATATTGAAGGAAAAAACAATTGTTTTTTGAAACCATCTTATCTTCAAAAAAGGTATCATTTGGCTCTGGAAATATTCATATTGGGTTGTACTTGGCCATTGCACAATGGTCCAGAAACAAAATTTAGGGAGAAATTTGGGTCTAGAGCTCTATAGCAACATTTTAGAGAAAAACTTTCCTCTACAAAGTTGTTACATATGATAAAGCACTTATTGAAAAATTATCAAACATTAGGGTGATCAACATTTTCGATGCAATCAAGTATCTAACTTTTTTATCTTTATAGATAGAAGAAAAATTTGTTCTACAATGTATACCATTAATTTTAAGTAAGGCTGATACAAATTTCGAATTCTTTTCATGTCCAAGGTTATCAAACTTAGCAAGGGGGTGGCAAAAAATAAATAAAACCGAGACGAAAAAAAAATATCTTTGATAAAAGTTTGTGTGCAAGTTATGACGTTTGTAACTTGCACTCAAATAAATTTTGAAAAATAACACTTAATTATTATTATTATCTATTTCGCTTGCCTTTTGACGTCACTCTCTCTATCACTGGACATCAATGCTGTTGGAAAAAATAAAATGAATAAAACGGTATGAGCTTTTTTTTCTCCCCCTTCCAATATTCAAAATTTTTGTGGGGTGGGGGGGGGGTTGACATAAAATGAAAACAAAATTTGTAACGGCCTAACTTTGTAAAAAATGTTTTTCTCTATCTTTGAAAACAAGCGATTCATATTGAAGAAACACATTTTGCGCATTGAATTTTTTATTACAAGTTTAATCTTAAAACTGTTTTATCTTCAAAAAACAAATTAAAAACAAGACGAAAATTTCAATAATTTTATACATTATGAATATGAAAGTACCCAAATTTATTTTTTGTATTTTTTCTTGTGACTAGAATTAATTACCTTTAATTTGACTCAAAAAGATCGAAAATCGATCAACTGGTTCAAAAGTTATGATTTTTTTTAAATAAAATACTTTTTTTATTTCTTTATTAAGGTGGCTTCCAGCCACAGGCTGTTTCGCCACCATAGAAATAAAATTCATCGAATATAGCCGTTTTTATGATCACCCTATTTCGGAGCTAGTCCCCCTAACAACCCAACGAAACAATACGTGTTTGATTATTTTCAACATAGATCCATCCCTGCGATTTTGAGCACCATTGCAGCACTTTGCGTAAACAACTTCGAAATAGGGTGACCATAAAAATGACTGTGTTCGATGTATTTAATTTTAAAAAAAATCTTGTTTTTTGAACCAGTTGATCGATTTTTAATCAAATCATTTGGATCAAATTAGAGGTAATTATTCTTGGTTATTAGAAAAAAAAAACCAAAAAAAACTGGGTGTTTTTATATGCATAATGTATAAAATTGTGGAAATTTTTGTCATGTTTTTAAATTGAATTTAGTCAAATAAAAAAAATAACATATTTTTAAAAATTCCTTCATTCATAGAGTCAGGTATGCCTTTCAAAATGAAACCAAGAGATATTTTTTATATTTGCCCCAAAAAGAATGACATACAATAGAAAAACGCATATTTTTTGATGAAAAATATTAATAACTTTTAGTTAAACTGAGTTATTTACGATGTCAGCATTGCAAATTTTTTCTCTTAAAAGGCCCTAAAAGTCGTTCAAAGACAGTTTTGAGATGAAACTTGAAATAAAAAAGTTAGAGCGCAAAACGTGTTTTTTTTTCAATATAAATCGGTTGTTTTTGAAAATAAAGAAAAACTTTTTTTTTACAAAGTTACTTAAAATTAATGGAGCTATAACATTGTAAAAAAATTTGTTTCTCTATCTACAAAGATAATAAAGTTAGATACTTGATTGCATCGAAAATGTTGGTCATCCTAATTTTTGATAATTTTTCAATAAACGCTTTATCATATGTAACAAATTTGTAGAAGAAAGTTTTTCTCTAAAATGTTGCAATAGAGCTCTAGACCCAAATTTTCCCCAAAAATTTGGTTTCTGGACCATTGTGCGTTGTAGACGGTGTGCCAGAAAGCGAAGAAAGCCATCTTTAATTTTAAAATCTGCGGTCGATTTTCGGCCTCTGGGCTTCATTTGACGATTAGGGCTGTTTTACAAACGCCGGAAGTGGATTTTAAAGTATTCTCAACTTTTGTGCATCTTCGTGACCACGGGAACACTTATATTGGACCTGGTTATTTTTGGTTGTTTTTCGAAACCAAAGGTCGCTATTATTGTGTAGATTTTACTGTCCATAGCAACTTTGAATGTTCTTTTTGAAAATTTTTCTGAACTAGCATTTGATAAGGGCTAAAGTTTTTTTTTAAATAAATCAAAAATCATTTCAAAAACAAAATATGGTAAAAAAATCATCTAGGATTTTTTTCACAATAACTTTACGTTACCTAACGAAAGTTTGCATTCATGAGGAAAAAGTTTTTATAACAAAAACTTTCTGAAACGGTTCCTAAACGACATTATATGGAGCCGTTTTAAATAGTTTTCGTTAGCAAACCTTTTTCCTCAAGAGTGTCTATCTAAAAACTAATTTAGTAGAAAAAATTGAGATTTTATTATTCTCGCTTATTTTCCGTCGGTCTATTTCCGCCACTGTTGTGGCCAATTACCGACGCCCTGGGAGGCGACTCCACACCCAGGTCCCTAACTCACGACCCGTTTATTAACGGACCGGCGCCAACGGCTTTACTTCCTCATGCGATGGAAGGCGTGATCCCAGAGATTTTTCGCCTCAGAAAATCTCCCGGTGTCGGCTAGGATTGAACCTAGACCAGTTGTGTTGGTTGTGAGTGGATCACGCCACCCCACAACCATCGACACCTATGTCGGCGGTGGGATTCGAACCCAGGCGTCGAGCGTGGTTGGCGGAGACGTTACCAACCACACTAGGCCCCCGCTCCTAAAAAAAAAAAAAATTAATTTTTAGATGATCGATTTTTAAAATCATTTTTCATTAAAGTTTTGACTTTCTTTCTCAAAGTCATCCTATTACAAATTTTTTGTATGTCTTGTCATTATTCAGATATAATGATTTTAAAAAAAACATTGGAGACGTTTTCAAATGTTGCAAAAAATAAATAATTAGGGTAGTAGAGCCTTTGGGAGCTTCGTAGAAAGTGCGCTTCGACAAGTGGGTGGTCATGGGTTCGAAACTTAGTAGAATCTTAGTTGGCCATTGGATATCAAAGGATTTGAATATGGGTTTATTCTCAAGCTACTCTATACGAAGACTTTCCCCCAGACAAAAATTTTGAATTTCATCCACTCATAGCCCGTTATACCTTCCAATAACCTGCTTGAGGCGATGATAATGTCGATAAAGAAGGTGAGAGAATAGCATGTCAGAAAAATACAAGCACTATAACACGAAGCAGGTTACTTTCTTAATACGTGCCACTTCCAAACGGGACAAGTGCGGACAGCAAAGAACGTTCCGAGAATGCCACCAAAGATCAAAAATTACTGGTCGTATTGAGGTCCATACAAAAAAAAAAGGCCACCACATCCGCAAAGTTTAATTAAATTCCGAAAAAATGCTGTAATCCTTCATATAACAATTGCATTGAATCTATTCCTATAAAAATGCAGTCCGGTCTGTCTGTCTGTCTGTCTGTCTGATCCATATTGGCTCGGAAACTACCGAACCAATCGACGTGAAAATTTGTATGTAAGGGTTTTTGGTGCCAATAAAGGTTCCTATGATAGTTTGAGACTCCTCCCTCTTCTGGAAGCAAATAGAACCAAATTTGGTAGGTGGTTGTTTTTAGGGGTTACAAATATATCCAAAATGGTTTGACACCCCTCCCTCTTCTACAAGAGAGGGGTTTCATACAAATGAAACACGAATTTCGCACAGCTCGAGAACCAATCAACCAAATACAACCAAATTTGGTATGTGAATGTTTTAGAGGTAACAAATATGTCCATAATGGTTTGACTCCCCTCCCTCTTCTGTGAGGGAGGGGTTCCATACAAAAGAAACACAAATTTCTGCTTATCTCGAGTACTAACCAACTAATTGGAACCGAATTTGGCCGGTGAATGTTTTTAGGGGTAACAAATATATCCATAATGGTTTGACACAATGAACACAATGTCCTATACAAATGAAACTAAAATTTCGCACAGCTCGAGAACCAATCAAACATATATAACTAAATTTGGCAAGTGAGTGTTTTTAGGTGTAACAAACATGTCCACAATGTTTCGACACCCTTCCTTCTTCTGGCATATCTCCAAATACTATTTCGAAATCTAAGATGGCGACTTCCGGTTTCTGAAAAACAGCGGCAAATGACCAAATACCACCCAATATGGGTATTTCCCGAATTGTTATGACGCACTGAAGCCACAAATCGACCTCAGACAACATTTTGAATTGTAAGATGGCGACTTCCGGTGTCTGGAAAACAGCCGAAAATGACCAAATATCACCCAATATGAGCGCTTCTTTAACCAGATTGACGCGCGGAGGCCAGGAATTGTTCCCAAATGCCATTTCTAAATCCAAGATGGTGACTTCCGGTTTCCGAAATACAGCGGCAAATGACCAAATACCACCCAATATGCGTATTTACGGAATTGTTATGATGCACTGAAGCCACAAATCGACCTATCAACTTCTGGCAACATTTTGAATTGTAAGATGGCGACTTCCGGTGTCTGGGAAACAGCCGAAAATGACCAAATATCACCCAATATGAGCGCTTCTTTAACCAGATTGACGCGCGGAGGCCGGGAATTGTTCCCAAAAGCCATTTCTAAATCCAAGATGGCGACTTCCGGTTTCCGAAAAACAGCGGCAAATGACCAAATACCACCCAATATGCGTATTTACGGAATTGTTATGATGCACTGAAGCCACAAATCGACCTATCAACTTCAGGCAAAATTTTGGATTGTAAGATGGCGACCTCCGTTGTCTGGTGAATAACCGAAATTGACCAAATACCACCCAATATGAGTGTTTCTTCAACTAGATTGACGCTCAGAGGCCAAAAACTGTCTCCTAATGCCATTTTATTTTGAAATTCAAGATGGCGTCTGCCGGTTTCTGAAAAACAGCGGCAAATGATCAAATACCACCCAATATGGGTGTTTCCGGGATGGTTATGATGCACTGAAGCCACAAATCGACCTCAGACACCATTTTGAATTATAGGATGGCGACTTCCGGTGTCTGGAAAACAGCCAAAAATGACAAAATACCACCCAATATGAGTGTTTCTTCCACCAGAACGACGCTCAGGGGTCAGAAATTGTCTCCAAATGCCATTTTAAAATCCAAGATGGTGACTTCCGGAGTCTGAAATATAGCCTGGAGTGATATTGGGTGGTATTTGACCCAATATGTGTATCACCGGATCCAGAATGATGTAAGGAGCTAAAAATTGACCTCAGACACCAGTTTGAATTGTTAAATGACATATTCTGGGAAACAGCCGAAAATAACCGAATACTACTACATATGGATATTTCCGTAATCGAAATGATGTATAGAAGCCAAGCATTGATCCTGGACACCATTTTGAATTCGAAGATGACCACTCTCAGTTTCTAAAAAACAACGAAAATAACTGGAATACATTCAACATGTTTCCGGAATAGAGGTGATGTACAAAAGTCAAAAGTCGAGGATGTTGTCATTCCGATAAAACCAATCATTTCAAATGATATAAACAAATCGCAAGGAATCAATGAATTTGAAATGTTCACAATCATTGAATTGAACACTACAATAGGCGAGACGAAGTTTGCCGGGTCAGCTAGTATAGAATAAATAAGAACCATAATGGATTCTAATTGAAAACAATTTGAGGTGGCCTGGATTCGGTCTTAGTTGATCTTGAACATGATGTGGACGGGATTCGGATTGGATTTGGACTGATTTTCTATTGGATTTGAATCAGGTTTAGAATTGATTTGGGTGGATTTGAATCGAATTGGATTTGGATGGAAATTGGAATTGATTTGAATTTGAATTGGATTGGGTTTAAATTGAATTTGGGTTGGGTTGGATTCTGCTCGCATTAGGTGTAAATTTTAAATGGATTTGGATTAGTTTTGGATTAAATATGGATTGAATTTGGATTTGATTTGGAATGAATTTGAATCCCTCTTTTTAAATTTGAAATGGATTAGGATTAGATTGGATTTGGATTGGCTTTTGATTGGATATGGATCGGATTGGATTTATATTAAGTTTTGTACGGATTTTAATCGGATTAGATTTGAGTTTGATTTGGATTATATTTGGATTGTATTTGGAGTGGATTTTGATTGGATTTAGATTGGAACTGGATTTGACCTGAGTTTGGATTGGAATTCGATTGGATTGCATTTAGATTGATTTTTGTGCTGGGCTTGGACTGAATTTCAATTAGATTTGGATTGGATATGGATTGATTTTGGGTTGCATTTAGATTTCTTTTCAACTTAATTTGATATGGATTATGTTTAGATAGGATTTGCATTGGCTTTTGATTGGATTTGGATTGAGGTTTGTATGGATTTCAATTGGATTTGCATAGGATTGGATTTGGGTTTGGTTTGGGATGGATTTGGATTGGATTCGGATTGGATTTGGATTAGGTTTGGATTGGGTTTAGATTAAATTTGGATTGGATTTGGATTAGATTTGGATTGGATTTGAATTGAATTTGGGTTGGATTTGGATTGGATTTGGATTGGATTTGGAATGAATTTGGATTGGATTTGGATTGGATTTAGATTGGATTTGGATTGGATTTGGATTGAATTTGGATTGGATTCTATTAATATTTGGATTGGATTTGAATTTCATTTGGATTGGGTTTGGAATTGATTTTAATTGGATTCAAATTTGGAGTGGGATTGGATTTGGAGTTGAATTTGTGTAATTTTCGATTAGATTTCAATTGAATATGGAGTGATTTCGGACTTAATTCGATTAATTGGATAATTTGGGTTGGGATTAGATTGGGATGAGGTGGGACGGAGTGTAGATTAGATTTGGCTTCGGAAGGGGTAAATTTAAATTGATTTAGATTGGGCTGGATATAATCTAATTTTGGGTTTTGTGCTATACTTGGAGTGGATTTGGAATACATTCGGACAAGATTTGAAATCAATTTGAATTGGTTTTGGATTGAATTTGGGTTGGATTTAGATTGGAAATGGATTTGACTTGAGTTTGGATTGGAATTGGATTGGATCGCATTTAGGTTAAGTTTTGAGTTGGGTTTGGGCTGATTTGGATCGGATTTGAATTAGATTTGGATTGGATATGGATTGATTTTGGATTAAATTAAGATTCCTTTTCAACTTAATTTGATATGGGTTATGATTGAATAGGATTTGCATTGGCTTTTGATTGGATTTGGATTGAGGTTTGTATGGATTGCGATTGAATTTGAATCAAATTGGATTTGGCTTTGATTTGGATTCGATTTGAATTGGGTTTGAATTGGATTTGAATTGAATTCGAGTTAGATTCTGATTGGATTTGGATTTTAATTGGCTTGGATTTGGATTGGATTTTAATAATATTTGAATTTCATTTGGATTGGGTTTGGAATTGATTTTGATTGGATTCGGATCGAATTTGGAGTTGGATTGGATTTGGAGTTGAGTTGGAGTGATTTTCGATTGGATTTCAATTGAATGTGGAGTGCTTCCGGACTTAATTTGATTAATTTGATAAGTTGATTTGGGATTAGATTGGGATGAGGTGGGACGGAATGTAGAGATTTGGTTTCGAAAAGCGATGAGTTTAATTTTATTTGAATTGGGCTGGGTTTAAACTGATTTTGGGTTTTGTACTATACTTGGAGTGGATTTGGATTGCATTCGGACGAGATTTGAAATCAATTTGAATTGGTTTTTGAATGGATTTGGATTGCAATTCAAATACAATCCAAATCCAGATTGTATTTATGTTGGAACTAGATTTGACCGGAGTTTGGATTGGACTTGGATTGGATGGCATTTAGATTAAGTTTTGACCTGGGTTTGGACTGAATTTCAATTGGATTTGGATTGATTTTGTATTAAATTTGGATTCCTTTTCAAATTGATTTGACATGGATTATGATTAGATAGGATTTGCGTTGGCTTTTGATTGGATTTGGTTTAAGTTTAAGATTGGATTTGGATTATATTTGGCTTGTATTTGGATTGGAATTTAATAACTTTTGGATTGGATTTGAAATTCATTTGGATTGGGTTTGGAATTGATTTTGATTGGATTCGGATCGAATTTGGAGTTGGATTGGATTTGGAGTTGAATTGGAGTGATTTTCGATTGGATTTCAATCGAATTTGGAGTGCTTCCGGACTTAATTTGATTAATTTGATAATTTGGATTAGGATTAGATTGGGATGAGGTTGGACGGAATGTAGATAAGATTTTGATTCGAAAAGCAATGAGTTTACTTTGATTTGAATTGGGCTGGATTTGAACTGATTTTGGGTTTTGTACAGTACTTGGAGTGAATTTGGATAGCATTCGGACAAGATTCGAAATCAATTTGAATTGGCTTTGGATTGGATATCAATTGGCAGCGAATCGGAATCAATTGGATTTTACTGGATATTGATTAATTTTGGGCTAAAATTGGACTGGTTTTGGATTGGATTGGATTTAGAGATGATTTGGAGTAAATTTGAAGTTTATATTGGATTTGCATAGGATTTGAGTTGACCTAATTCAACCAAATTTGGATCTAATTCAGACTGAATTTGAATTTGGATTGGACTGAATTCAAATGTAATTTAAATTTACATTAGATTTTCATAGGAATCCTCTCTGACTCTCACACAGTCATTAAATGTCGACCGGCTTCATATAAATGAAAAATTAACCTTAAATCACGAACATGTTTCCGCGGCTTGTTAAATGAACTTCCTGTGCCTTATCTCTTCTGCTGGTGAATAAATCAGCCTGTTAGTAGCCCAAAACAAGAGCCACTGGTAATTTTCACCAGAGCGGTCGCAAATGTTGCTTTTCCCATTTCCCAAGCGGATAAACTTCACGGCCGGCGGTAGGAACTGGTATCTGCGACTGACAGCGGTCTACGGAGATCAGGGATAAAGGGATCCACTCGGCACGAGTACAATAACATCACAGCAACGAGGAGACAGCATTATTAAAGAAGCCAAAGTACCAGGAGCGAAGTTTGTGCTGTTCTTAACTTTTTGACAATTCACAGAGTCGATGACAACGGCAGTTTCCCCGCTGGTAGCGAGCGATTATTGGCTCAATTTTAGAGCAAAACTTTACAAATCGCAGCAGGCGGAGCCGCCGGTAATAAAGATAGCTAGGAAAACTCGCCTCGTCGTCGTAAACTCTCGGTACAGACGGGTTTGTTAGCGCAGCATTAGGATTAAATTAAATTCAATTCAGAATGGTATGACATTTAGCAATAAAAGAATTTTCGCTGCGTCTCGCCGAAAAATGGCGAACCGGGCGACGAGCATCGAAATTAAACTTAATTGACTGTGAAATGCCACGGTGAACAAACTTTTTCGCTGCCATTTCGCAAGTTAAATTAGTCCTAATTTTGTCCCTCGTTTGCTGTTTTGTTTTTGGAGGCCGCCTTGCTAATGGCCGATCCAGTGCTTGAAGAACTTTTTCGCTACTCGATTAGACGCCTACCGAGCTTTTCTCTCGTACTTGGTGTAGTTGTAGGACATGACGTGACAACTGGCTTTTTTACTTCTTTTTACCCTTGTGAACAATTCGCGTTTCGCGATATGACTTTGCAAGTGTTGTAAAAAAACTAGAAACAATTTTGTTTTATAATTTTAACGTAGAAATACATTTCGTGAAGAGGAACAGAATGTCACTTTGACAACGCTTCGGGTAATTTCTGAAGCCAGTTGTCACGTCCTAACCTAGGTAACGATGTGGTAATTGATGACACTGAATGTTATCACGGTTTGTCACCAGTTCCACGAAATATGGAAGATGAAAAAAAAAACCAACGATGCTTATTGAATTAGCAACGGCCAATCGCAAGAAAAGCACGTTCATCTGTTCCACCTGAAGCGGACACAAAAGAGCATAATTCCCCTTATCGTCTGTTATCAAGATATTCAACCGCCATAAAACAACCCCCTGCGGTGCCGAGAAGGACCTGTTGCCAGCTAAACGGCTCGGGGGCAGCAAAAAGCAAACAAATTTGCATGGAAATTGTCATCCATTCTGATCCGAACAGACAGAGTGGAAGTAGAAGAAAAAAAAAGGCCGTCAAAAGCAAGGCGTACTACAATAACACTGTTAACAACCTGCGGCATCAGCAGCAGCACACAGTAGGCTAGCATTGGGCAGCAGGGTTCATACAAGAATTCATTCCCAACCGTCAGGACGACGACGACGAGGGCGGCAACGACGGTGTGCATGATGCACGTATACTTATGTGACCCCATAGTCAACTTAGACGTATGGTGGAAGCAATTTATGCTATATTTAATCCATATTCCGAGTCTCTTGCCGATTCCGTAACACCAGCTGTTTGCGGTACTAATCCCTGCAGAGAAACGATAGCTACTCCAATCTGCTAGTTCTTCCATCACCCGGGAAGGCCGTCAGCTCCCCTGTGGCGATGGAAACAAGGCCTGCTATGCTCCTCTATTCATCCGTAGGTATTCGAAGGGCCAGGAGGCCCGGGAGTAGCTTTTTATAGATTTTATATTACTGCCTGGTTAGTGTTACACTAAGGACCACCCTTTTCCTATTCCTTGCCACCCCGCACCGAGCCCTAGGATGATGTTCATATGCATACCTATTATGTGAATAACTTGTACCACTCTCTTTAAGCCATTGTTTCACATTGTGTCACTGTTGCCGCTCGATGCGGTGCGATGCGATGAGAAAGCTGAGGGAAGAAATGTTCCTGTAGCTTACTGGTAGGTAGCTTTGTTGCCATGGACGTTCGCGCGGGGGGGATTTGAAATGGTGTAATTATGACTATGTAAAAGTTGGTGTGTCAAACTTGGATTTTACACCTTACGATGATTTACAAGCCCGTCCGGTGTTCCTCAAGGGAGTAGTCTTGAGCCGCTTCTTTTCGTGTGGTTTTTCAATGATGCCACTGATGAGTCTTGGAAAAGGATGTAAGCTTTGATTGGAAGATTTTTGAACTCGTTTGTGAATTTTCCTGCCGAGCCCATACAATTGTGTGACGTAAAACCAAACCTAAACTGAAGTTATTCCTATATAAATTCACTTGCTTGGGCCAGTTTTTTTTACTTTGTCTAAGGTTGTGAGTGATAGAACAATTAATTTGACATTAAAGGAGAGAGATAGAGAGAGAAAGTTTTGTTCAAGTCGCTTTTATCCTACACAGGGATTTTTTTTATATTTTTGAGACTGGAAGCCTCTACACACGTATATCGTTTTAATCTGTTCCGAAAACTACTCTCAGCTGAACTATCTTAATTGAATTATCTCTGTCAAGGATAAATAATTTTCTTTTTTGTTTATCCAAGCGGCAATTGTCACAACTCTTAAAAGCATAACTTTATTAATATATAAACTAAGTTTATGTGTGAACAATAATTATATCAATCGGGTTTTGACCATTTCAGTGCAGTTTGTTAGTTTCAAATGCTGTTTTTGTTTATCGTTCAGCTGACTTGTTCTTAGAATACCAAAATAAAATGTTTCCGAGAGTAAATATCTTCACTCAAAAATAGCTGAGCGATTTTAGATGATTTCAACGATTCTGATTTTTATCGACACAGAAATGGAAGATGTCACAGAAAGCGATTGGATTTTGATTGATTTTGGATTAGATTTGGATTGAATAAGGAATGAATTTGGATTTATATTTGGAAAAGATTTAGATTCCTTTTGAACTTAATTTGAAATGGATTATGATTAGATTAAATTTGCATTGGCTTTTGATTGGATTTGGATTGAGTTTTTTATGGATTTGGATTGGATTTAGATCCCATTGGACTTGGGTTGGGATTGGATTTGGATTTGATTTGAATGGAATTCGAATTAGATTTGGATTGAGTTTGGATTGGATTTCAATAATATTTGAATTGGGTTTAAATTTCATTTGGATTGGGTTTGGAATTGATTTTGATTGGATTCGGAACGAATTTGGAGTTGGATTGGATTTGGTGTTGAATTTGAGTGATTTCCGATTGGATTTCGATTGATTGTAGAGTGCTTTCAATTGAATGTGTCTACTGTCGATGTCTGTGCACAACGTTCCGGCCGTGATTGCATGCCGAAAATTGACCTTGAAACTTTTAATTAATTTTCACTGCTCAGTAGTGACTTAATAATATTGAATAACATTTCCAATAATGACCTAGGCTTTATCTATCTAATGACATTTAGATAATAACAATCCAGTATGTGGTCCATCAGTTATTACCGTTTGAAATCTGATGTAACCATCTTGGCGGTTTCATTTTTATTTTTACAAAATCTACTCTAGTATAGTAAACGATGACGTAGTCCTACGCAAACATTGTAATGTTCGAAAATACATTTAAATTAGTTCGAAACTCCAAATTGCACCTTAAAACAGAGTACTTTGAAATTCATCACGACGTTGGCATTGTAAATTTTTTGTTGAAGTCAAATATTGAAACTAGTTCACGGACTAGTTTATCGTTGAATCAATAAATGCGACGTGTCTTATGTCAAATTTTCGACCATGTACATTTTGTTAATTGGCCCAAAATAATGACCTGTGCCATATTTCAGCTCAATCGGACATGATTTAGAGGTACCTTAAAGCGCTCAAAGTGGTAGTTTTCCGACCCTCGATTTAGATTACATGAAATTGGGAAAAAAAGTGACTGTTCAGAGGTTTAGAGAGGATTAGAGTGGTTCATTTTTTTTTGCTAGAGTGATGAAAAAACAAATAAAATAAAATTTACAGTGTTTGAATGGGACAATTGCTCATATTTATTTGCCAATTTAATGTCTTATACTTGATGTACCACAAAGATGGACTAATTTGTTTTCGTAAGGGTGGTGATATTAACGACAAACTTGAATTTTTTTGATATTTAAAGTAGAACAAAAAATCAATTGAAATACGAATCAAATATTTATTGCTATTAACAGAAATAAACATTTTATTTGAGATTTTTTTTTCTCGTTTGGCGTATGAAATATGATCGAGTCCACAGATTTGACTATCATAGCAAATGGAAATTGCACAGGAAAAATTAGAGAATCTATTCCCAGAATGAGTAAAAAGCACAAAACAATCGTTGGAATTCAACCTCGTAAGATACAAAATTTTGCAGCACCTAAAAAGGCCAAATTTGTGTAACTCTATCTGGCTTCTGAATTCTGACAAGCGAGAGAGTTGATATCTTCAAAAAAGTTGATCAAGAGGTGAGGGACTTGTGGCCGGTAGACAGTATTTAGCCACTACGCATAGTGTGCATATAGTTTTGAGTATTGTAAATCTAATTTATCTTGTAAATCCGGACACTTAGAAAGTTGCCATCTTCAGCATAGTTGTTTAGGAGGTCGAGACCTTCTACTTGGTGCACAGAACGAAACTCAACCGCTACGCATAGTGTGCATACAGTTTCAAGTATTTTGAACATAACAATGGTCGACAAAAGCGAAAAAAAAGTTACCGCAAAGCTCAAAATAATACCACTTGAAAAGTTGTGGGTTTCAGTAAAGTTGTTCAAGAGGAAAAAGAGCTTCTGGTTGGTATACATGGTTTAACATGGAGTGCAGCCGGTACGTGGCGCTAATGTGTATGTAGTTTTGGGTATTTTGAACTAAATTTACTTCGTGAATTCAACCGCTAAAGAAACTGCGGTCTTCAAGAAAGTTGTTAAGAAGGGCAAGGACTTTTGGTTAGCTAACAGCTTAGTTCAAAATTCGGGCTCGCATGGTGTTAGTGAGTATAAAGTTTCTAGTATTTTTTGTTTACTTAATCTCGTGAGCTCAACTGCTTAGAAAGTTGCGGTCTTCAGCAAAGTTGTTCAGTAGGTCAAGGGCTTTTGGTTTGTGGATAGTGTCGCTGGGAATAAGACCACTACGTGGTGCTTGTGTTTGTTTGGTTAAGAGTGTTTTGAGCTAGGTTTATAAAGAGAATCGAACTACTCAAAAAGTTGCAGTACTCAGCCACTCCCCTATTAAAATTTTTCAGAATAAATTATGCGATTTAAACTATCATGCTTACAGTTTTCTTCCAACGATAGATTTATAATTTTTCGTGTACCTTATTAAGAAGTAATTTTTGTTGGAGGTCGATATAAAATGCAGTATTGTATTAGTGTTTATGCAGATCTGAAGTAACTCATGAATTGTGTGGCCATCTAGACAGTGGCGCCATCCATCGTTTAGTAATACCAGTTTATTTTTTAAGTTTCAAAAATAACCAATCACCTCTTTTATCTGATTTTCCTATCAAAATGTTTACATCAAAACTGCGTTAGGACGACTTTCAGGGTTTTTTAAAATAAAAGTTTTGCAATGCTGGACTTTATAATATCTCAATCTTATTCAAAGTTATCTATGTTTTTCATCAAAATCTACACCTTCTTCATTTGTTTGTCATCCATGAAAATTTTTCTCGATCTCATTTTGAAGGGCAAGTACACATCTTCGATTCTTTGGTATTTTTTCATAAAATTCAAATAATAATCTTTCATCTGATCCAAAAATAAAAAAACCGATCTAGTGACTCAAAAGTTATAAATTTATGAAAATAAAGTATGGGTCATTTAATACGAAGTTTGGCTCAGAGTCACTCTAGGTTCACTTTAGAAAAAATCCTAATTTTGGTGTCGATTGGAATACCTTCCGCTCTGTAGGACCCAACTCTTTGTTGAAAAATAACGCATTTTTATTCTTTTTCTCCCAATTCATAGACGTAAGATGTCTGAAAAATGCTGATATGTGATTTAAGAAAAGAAACCAAGGAATCCAAAAGAAATATTATTTTTAACCGGAAGTGTTGCCAGATAAATTATTTTGTGTTTATTGTATTACGCGATTATACACTAAGGTCGCTTTTTACGCGGGTTTTTATTACGCAGATTCCGGAATTTACGCGTTTTTTTTACTCGGATTCCGGAATTAACGCGGTATTTTTTTTTGCTAGGATTTCGGTTTCCCTTCACTCGGAATGCAAAATTAACGATGGTTTTTTTTACGCGGATTCCGGAATTTACGCGGTTTTTTTACACAGTTTTTTTACGCGGCACGTATCCCCGCGTAAAAAGCGACTTTAGTCTATCTAGATAAACATTTCAAAAGGTCCTATCTGCTCTACTCGTTTTTCCGGAGCGTCTTTAAATTTTGGTAATGTTTCAGCTTCAGTAACTCTCCCAAGCGTGGTTTCCGTTCAGAAGGCTAGAGTGATCCCTCCGCTATTAACTTGTGCAAATAACGTGTCATAAAAGGTGTTTAATAAGTTGTAGTGATTGAATGAAAGTGATCAATCAAAAAATCGATCAAAGCAGATAGGACTTTTTGAAATGTTTCTCTAGATATATGATATGGCAAAAATGAGAACTGGTTTCGTGAAAATGGTATATCTCGAGATTGACTTATAGGGTAACGGGGGTATTTTGGCCAGCTTTGGGAAGTGTTCGCACAGTTCATTAAAAACAAACACAATTTTTCAACATAAATACCTACTCTAGTATACCATTGTTAAAAGCTAAGTGTCTATTTTAATATACACCGTTCAACAATGCAATATATTGAAAAATATCCTAGAAATATCAAAATTTCTACGAAGTACTAAAAACATACTTTGGTCCACCAAATTTTTACTTTAGCCCACCTTTATATTTACAGACGTGTATGGAAATAGTTCGGACTAATTATATTTAAGATCATCATCGGTATTTTTAGAGCAAAAATAGTGGGTCTGAGAAGAACATCCTTCTGCTGTGTATTTTTGTAAATTTTGGGCATCTAAAAATGAAATGATTTGGCTTATAGCGGTTTGACAGGCATTCTCATCCAATTTCAGATCGCTAAATGTAATAAATTAAGAAGTAATTACCTGTAAATTGTCACAAGCTGCTTCTTTGTTCACATGCAACGGCCGAACGGTGATCAATGGAGATGTCAAAACTTGGCATGGCAAAAATACGTTTGCTTCAAAAAGAGGCAAACATATTTCGGCCATGCGTTTAACCACTTTTTCAATATTTTCCAACATGTTAGAGTATACAAACTGTTTCTATGACATTTTGTTGTTGGTACTACAACAACGAATTGTTTCAAAAACATACATGTTTGTTACAATAGCTTCCGGACGTTGACTTGTATATTACCACTTCCTCTTGACTTTGGGTTGACTCAGCCATGACTTTGAATATGTATAAACTAATTCCACTAAATTCTAGGTACTAAACAGTACCTAGAGCCAGTTTTTCGCCGAAAATTAAAGTATAGTATGAGTCTTAGGTGTGTTTTTCAATGTTGCATGCATAGTTTTCTCATATTCATTGAATTTATCAGATAAAATGCGTAAAATGTTACTGGGTGGTCCAAAATAAGCATGTGGGCCAAAATACCCCCGTTACCCTATTACATCGGGGTGATAGTTGTTTCTTACGTGAAATTTTCTAAGGGATAGGATGAAGCTATCAAATTTGAAATAAGAATGGGTTGCATTTGTGAAAAATGTAAATTAAGTTTAAAATTGTTAACATAATGTATCTGGTAAAACTTTCAACCAAAAATTATTTTTTTCTGGATTCTAATTTTTTTTTTATCAACAAAAACGAGTCTTTCTTCAGGACAACGTTTTCTTGTAGAATGTAACTAACGAAAGTTAAGTACAAAAAACTAACTTTTAAGTACCTTTTATTTAAAATACTCTGTAACTCTGTACTCAACGAAGATAGGAATTTTGTTCGTTCAGCAAAGTTTCATATTTTTGCACGTTCTGAAACTTTGTCGAATAAACCATTTCTGTATCTCTTAACACAAAAAAGTTAGCATATTCAATATATGAAAACCTACTGTTACATAAGCTCGCCGTATTCTGATATGGATAGATAGGGACAAACGGAAACTACAAGATTTTATAGTACTTCAGTTTAACTTCAAGGAAAAGTATTGACATCATAATTCCACTTGCCCCTTTTTAACCTACACGTTCTAGAAGTTATCAAAAAAGCTAAAATGTGATATAACTTTGTAAGGAAAAGTTCTGGAGATACATTACCTTTGGCAAAAATGTGTGTTTTGTGTGCCCTAACAATTCCTTCGAACAATACTTACGTGTGAAATGCAACTAACAAGAGTTAAATACAACAAACTAAATTTCAAGGAAGTTTTAAATAATATACCTAATAACTTTGTACCTAATGAAGATAGGATTTTCATTTGTACAACAAAGTTTCATATTTTTAAATTTTCTACAACTATTCTGAATGAACCGTTTCTCTATCTCTTAACACAAAAAGTTAGTTAAATTTAATTTTTATATAGTAGTCTTTTTTGTTCCAAAGACATTCTCTTCTGGGCCGTTTATGGCAGGAAATTCAGAATATTTGGTAAACGCTTGAAAGGGTTTACATAAAACGATGAATATAGGTGTGTGTGTATCATGCTTACAGTTTTCTTCCAACGATAGATTTATAATTTTTCGTGTACCTTATTAAGAAGTAATTTTTGTTGGAGGTCGATATAAAATGCAGTATTGTATTAGTGTTTATGCAGATCTGAAGTAACTCATGAATTGTGTGGCCATCTAGACAGTGGCGCCATCCATCGTTTAGTAATACCAGTTTATTTTTTAAGTTTCAAAAATAACCAATCACCTCTTTTATCTGATTTTCCTATCAAAATGTTTACATCAAAACTGCGTTAGGACGACTTTCAGGGTTTTTTAAAATAAAAGTTTTGCAATGCTGGACTTTATAATATCTCAATCTTATTCAAAGTTATCTATGTTTTTCATCAAAATCTACACCTTCTTCATTTGTTTGTCATCCATGAAAATTTTTCTCGATCTCATTTTGAAGGGCAAGTACACATCTTCGATTCTTTGGTATTTTTTCATAAAATTCAAATAATAATCTTTCATCTGATCCAAAAATAAAAAAACCGATCTAGTGACTCAAAAGTTATAAATTTATGAAAATAAAGTATGGGTCATTTAATACGAAGTTTGGCTCAGAGTCACTCTAGGTTCACTTTAGAAAAAATCCTAATTTTGGTGTCGATTGGAATACCTTCCGCTCTGTAGGACCCAACTCTTTGTTGAAAAATAACGCATTTTTATTCTTTTTCTCCCAATTCATAGACGTAAGATGTCTGAAAAATGCTGATATGTGATTTAAGAAAAGAAACCAAGGAATCCAAAAGAAATATTATTTTTAACCGGAAGTGTTGCCAGATAAATTATTTTGTGTTTATTGTATTACGCGATTATACACTAAGGTCGCTTTTTACGCGGGTTTTTATTACGCAGATTCCGGAATTTACGCGTTTTTTTTACTCGGATTCCGGAATTAACGCGGTATTTTTTTTTGCTAGGATTTCGGTTTCCCTTCACTCGGAATGCAAAATTAACGATGGTTTTTTTTACGCGGATTCCGGAATTTACGCGGTTTTTTTACACAGTTTTTTTACGCGGCACGTATCCCCGCGTAAAAAGCGACTTTAGTCTATCTAGATAAACATTTCAAAAGGTCCTATCTGCTCTACTCGTTTTTCCGGAGCGTCTTTAAATTTTGGTAATGTTTCAGCTTCAGTAACTCTCCCAAGCGTGGTTTCCGTTCAGAAGGCTAGAGTGATCCCTCCGCTATTAACTTGTGCAAATAACGTGTCATAAAAGGTGTTTAATAAGTTGTAGTGATTGAATGAAAGTGATCAATCAAAAAATCGATCAAAGCAGATAGGACTTTTTGAAATGTTTCTCTAGATATATGATATGGCAAAAATGAGAACTGGTTTCGTGAAAATGGTATATCTCGAGATTGACTTATAGGGTAACGGGGGTATTTTGGCCAGCTTTGGGAAGTGTTCGCACAGTTCATTAAAAACAAACACAATTTTTCAACATAAATACCTACTCTAGTATACCATTGTTAAAAGCTAAGTGTCTATTTTAATATACACCGTTCAACAATGCAATATATTGAAAAATATCCTAGAAATATCAAAATTTCTACGAAGTACTAAAAACATACTTTGGTCCACCAAATTTTTACTTTAGCCCACCTTTATATTTACAGACGTGTATGGAAATAGTTCGGACTAATTATATTTAAGATCATCATCGGTATTTTTAGAGCAAAAATAGTGGGTCTGAGAAGAACATCCTTCTGCTGTGTATTTTTGTAAATTTTGGGCATCTAAAAATGAAATGATTTGGCTTATAGCGGTTTGACAGGCATTCTCATCCAATTTCAGATCGCTAAATGTAATAAATTAAGAAGTAATTACCTGTAAATTGTCACAAGCTGCTTCTTTGTTCACATGCAACGGCCGAACGGTGATCAATGGAGATGTCAAAACTTGGCATGGCAAAAATACGTTTGCTTCAAAAAGAGGCAAACATATTTCGGCCATGCGTTTAACCACTTTTTCAATATTTTCCAACATGTTAGAGTATACAAACTGTTTCTATGACATTTTGTTGTTGGTACTACAACAACGAATTGTTTCAAAAACATACATGTTTGTTACAATAGCTTCCGGACGTTGACTTGTATATTACCACTTCCTCTTGACTTTGGGTTGACTCAGCCATGACTTTGAATATGTATAAACTAATTCCACTAAATTCTAGGTACTAAACAGTACCTAGAGCCAGTTTTTCGCCGAAAATTAAAGTATAGTATGAGTCTTAGGTGTGTTTTTCAATGTTGCATGCATAGTTTTCTCATATTCATTGAATTTATCAGATAAAATGCGTAAAATGTTACTGGGTGGTCCAAAATAAGCATGTGGGCCAAAATACCCCCGTTACCCTATTACATCGGGGTGATAGTTGTTTCTTACGTGAAATTTTCTAAGGGATAGGATGAAGCTATCAAATTTGAAATAAGAATGGGTTGCATTTGTGAAAAATGTAAATTAAGTTTAAAATTGTTAACATAATGTATCTGGTAAAACTTTCAACCAAAAATTATTTTTTTCTGGATTCTAATTTTTTTTTTATCAACAAAAACGAGTCTTTCTTCAGGACAACGTTTTCTTGTAGAATGTAACTAACGAAAGTTAAGTACAAAAAACTAACTTTTAAGTACCTTTTATTTAAAATACTCTGTAACTCTGTACTCAACGAAGATAGGAATTTTGTTCGTTCAGCAAAGTTTCATATTTTTGCACGTTCTGAAACTTTGTCGAATAAACCATTTCTGTATCTCTTAACACAAAAAAGTTAGCATATTCAATATATGAAAACCTACTGTTACATAAGCTCGCCGTATTCTGATATGGATAGATAGGGACAAACGGAAACTACAAGATTTTATAGTACTTCAGTTTAACTTCAAGGAAAAGTATTGACATCATAATTCCACTTGCCCCTTTTTAACCTACACGTTCTAGAAGTTATCAAAAAAGCTAAAATGTGATATAACTTTGTAAGGAAAAGTTCTGGAGATACATTACCTTTGGCAAAAATGTGTGTTTTGTGTGCCCTAACAATTCCTTCGAACAATACTTACGTGTGAAATGCAACTAACAAGAGTTAAATACAACAAACTAAATTTCAAGGAAGTTTTAAATAATATACCTAATAACTTTGTACCTAATGAAGATAGGATTTTCATTTGTACAACAAAGTTTCATATTTTTAAATTTTCTACAACTATTCTGAATGAACCGTTTCTCTATCTCTTAACACAAAAAGTTAGTTAAATTTAATTTTTATATAGTAGTCTTTTTTGTTCCAAAGACATTCTCTTCTGGGCCGTTTATGGCAGGAAATTCAGAATATTTGGTAAACGCTTGAAAGGGTTTACATAAAACGATGAATATAGGTGTGTGTGTATGTGGACCGCGTGGTCATATTTTGGGTGATTTCAGACCTCCATGGACTTTACAGCAACCAAAAACAGAAAAGAAAGTCATGAGAACTGTTCGGGCATGCTTCTACTTCGTTGGGTCAGTCAAATATACCCCCAGGTCGGTGTTATTTATAAGCTGTTGAAACCGAACGAAACCATCACTGGGAAACGGCATCGATTTGATTTGATGCGATTGAGCCGAACACTTCCCGAAAAACGGACACAATACAAGCAAAGGCACGAAAATGTGATTCTACTGCAGGACAACGCTTGGCCTCATACTGCCAAAGTCGTTAAAATGACCAGTTCGTTCATCCTTTAGTAAGTATAAGTTTCAAACTTAGGTGTCGAGGTTTTTTTTAAGACCACTTTACTGCCGGTACCTGGATAACTGTCCCATAATGAAAAACAACATGTTGAGAAAACGGCGATTTAATATTATCCGTGAATTTTCGGATTTCCAGCAATTACATCCAGAACCAATGACCATAACAGTTTCATTGCACCACAAGTTTATCGTTGAGAACAAAAAAACATGGATGGAATTGGTTTCACGTTATATAACGAGAAAAAAAGACAAAATGGAACAAAACATGCGGGTACATTTCAAAAGTACTCGCATATTTTGTCCCATCACATATAAGTTCAACCAGCAACCGGCAGTATCATTGGCAATCACCCATAAGGTAGGCGATGAAACGCGCTGCCTGCCTAGCCACGGTGCAGACGAACGATGAAAACACGGTCTAGAAACGACACGAAAACGCTGGCATCGTGTGAACAGCGATTCCCCTGTCTCGTCTCTTCGGTTCGCCCATTCTTCTGCTACAGGAAGAAGGTTCTTGGAATGCCACTACAGGCGTAGGCATTATTTGGTGATTATGTTTCCTGGCATATATTTCTTCCTCCAAGCAAATGGCTCAGCGGCTTCTCTTCGATGGGCATTAGGGCGATATTATCTTTTCTTTTCTTTTTTTTTTTCTTCGGTAGCTCCACAGTTTAGAACACGTCGGTGAGGCTGTTATGTTTAACCTTGCTCGGTTTCGTGTCAAGGCTGATAAAGGCTATGATATGATTTGTGAGTAAATATGTTGGGAGAATGATTCTTTTCCATCTTTCGAGAGCCTAAAAAATCTTTCGAGAGCTGGAAGAGATTTTTGCACAGATCGCAGCAATCGTGTCAGCATATAGTTAAAGCTGCTGACCTCATCGTGCTCTCGAGCGGTAGTTTTGAAACTCGAAAGGAGCAGCTAAAGTCAACGACTCGCAGAATTGAAGAAAAAAAAACAAAAAGGAATTCATGTTACGTAAGCTTCTACCAGTCTGGTGATCCATTTTCTCACTCCCTTATGTCCTCCTCCGCCTCCTCCTTTCCGTACGCATGCACATGCAGGCAGCCGTAAAGATTAGTGAACGGTAAAAAAGGCCACTCGTGTTTCACTCACATATGTTTTTTTTTGTGGGGCTTCATCTTTCCGGTTCGTTTCCTTTCGGTGCCAACGACAGAATTAGGGCTTGTTTGAGGAAGAAGAGCAACGAAAGAAGAAAAAAAAATGCTTTGGACCCTGATGTCGCCCCATACGGCGTCACTACTTTGGTCCTGCATAAATTGACCGTTTTCGCATGGTTGCCAGCGCTGCTCACCGTTCAGAAGCTATACAATTCTAAGCAAAGCAACACAAAAAACGGATGTCACTTTTGTACTTTGCATTAGCCTAATTGAGTGTTGTTGTGGGTGTCATTGAATGTCACCTTCCGATGTAACGAAACGATGTCGACCGAATGTGAAGTACTAATCAATAGCGGAACATTTTGACATTGGTTTTCGACTTATAGGAAGAGTGGGCAATGAAAATATAAAAACTGAAACCTTAGAACATGTGTTCAGGTTTTGAGCGCTTATATCTCTCAGACTTTTTTCAGCAGATTCACGAGGTTTAAGCGTTTATCGATTAGAACTTATCCTACGATTAGATTTTGAGAGGAAGCTAGAACTTTGCTGAACAAATAGCTGAACAAAGGTTTTTGTACTTAATTTTTGTTAATTACGTTTACAAGAAAACGTTGTTCTGGAGAATTGCTAGGACACACAAAACACATGTTTTTGTACATCTCTAGGACTTTTCTTTACAAAATTATAGCATATTTCAGCTTATTTTTCCGATGATTCTAAGAACGTACAGGGTCCACCCATGGTTAAGTACGGCGGGTATATGTTGTAGGTTCCCATTAATTAAAAATAATATCTTTCTTGCGTTAAAAGATAAGGGAATGGTTTATTCGGTTTTAGAACATATAAAAACATGAAGCTTTGTTGGAAAACCAAAATTCCTATCTTCATTTGTAACAGAGTCACAGAATATTTTATATGAAAGTTAGTTAATATTAGTTTTTTTACTTAACTTTTTAGTTGCATTTAAAAAAAAAATGTTCTAAACAAATATTCGAGGATACAAAACACATGTTTTTGTCCAAAAGTACACATCTCTAGACCGTTCTCTTATAAAGTTATAGCATATTTTAGTTTATTTTTTCAACAAATTTAAGAACGACTCATCTCTTGAAATACAAATTCCAGGTCTTAGACTGTAAACCCCAATCTTTAATGTGTATTATAGATTCCAAAACGAATTTTTTTAATCCCGGCTTACAAGTTATAATCTGAAATTTGGCAAGATTTGATTTCTGACCGTGGGTTCTAGATACCGATAGATTCAATTTCAACCCTGCAGCTCTCAATTCTCAGCTTCAGAATATTGACTCTCGTTCCAGTCAGTCTTGTTTCTTTACTCATCTTTGTGTCTTTTTCAACACATAAATTACATCACATCAGTTTGTTAGTAGGCATTGTGATGAGCAAATAAAAAAGCACAACCTTATTGAGCGATAGCTTTGCGCGTAGGGAGTGTGGAATATAACTACACATATGAGTAGGCGAGCCAAAGCTGCGTGCTGTTGAGTAAATTAACTGTGTCTGAGCAAAATTTATCATAGACCTGCACCGTGATAATAAAAAAACTCAGTGAGCATAGCGCAGAGCCCTACGTAAACGCTACAGAACAGGTTATTAACCCTTTCCGACCGGGCCCATATAATTGCGTAGGTAGAAGGTGACTTAAACAAAACCTTCTCTCTCGCTTTTTGAACGTCATATTCATTGTTTTATTGCTCACAACGCTAGTGTCAACATCGCAGCTGCTACGAAATATAAAAAAACAGAGCAAGCAAATGTTTTTATGTACGAATTTTTCGGATTTAGGTTTCGTTGTCCGTCAATTTTCACACACACAATTGTGTGGGCTCGGTCGGAAAGGGTTAAGGAAACAGCCAGAAAAGTTTTCAACCAGCAAGAATTTTCATCATAGTGCCCTTATCAATGTGCAATAAATGTGCGCTATCTATATTTTATCAGTTGCAATCGAGAAAGTTTCTTTGTGAGAGCTTTATATGCGCTTACTCTTTTTTTTTTTGTTCACACAACATTTATTTGGCACGGCACAATACAAATTAATGTTTTACGGACGCGCTTACTCTTCACAATACATGCTTTCTGAAGTTGCGTGTGGCTTTCTTCACACAGTGTGCATTTGCTTCCAGCGTGTGAAAAAATAATTAACTCATCCGTTTTTTTCAACATGCTTCTCTGTTCTGCGCAAATTATATGAGCCTCTTTGTTACACACGATGAGTATGCCAAGACTGCTTTCAGTATAAACTCTAGGGTAAAATCTGTGTTTAGCGGAATCCTGAAATCCTGATTTTCAACTCACAATCTGAGGTCATGACTCTTGACATTTATCGAATCACGCCCTACTCAGTACTCCTGAGGTCGACCACTAAACGTACAACTGTCAAATCCCAGCGTGTGAGTCTCGAAGTTTTCTTGCTTCTATTTCTGAATTATAGATTCCAGATTTTCGACTTCCAATTCTGGACTTTCAGCTTGGCCGAAAAACCCTTCTAACGGCCAGAAAAAGCCGAAAAAAAATGATCCCAAATTAAGTTCAGAATTGCCGAAAACCCTTTCTGAAGGCCGGAAAAGGCCGAAACAGAAAATGGCTCCAATTTGGACTTGAGTGGCCGAAAACCCTTTTTAAAGGTCAGAAAAGGTCGCAATAGAAAATGATCTCAAACTGGACTCAGAATGGCCGAAAAACCCTTCAAAAGGTCAGAAAAAGCCGGAACTGGAAATTATCTAAAATTAGGTTCAGAATGACCGAAAACCCTTCTAAAAACCAGAAAAGGCCGAAATAGGAAATGATTCCAAATTAAGCTCAGCATTTCCGAAAAGCCCTTTCAACGGCCAGAAAAGGCCGGAATAGAAAATGATCCCAAAAATTAAGCTCAGAATGGCCGAAACCCCCTTTTGGAGGCCAGACAAGGCCAAAATAGAAAATGTTCTCAAACTTGACTCAAAATGGCCGAAAACCCTTCTAAAAGCCGATTAAGGCCGAAATAGGAAATGATCCCAAATTAATCTCAGGATTGCAGAATTGCCGAAATATAAAATGATCCCAAATTAAGCTCAGAATGACCGAAAAACCCCTTTGGAGGGCCTTTTTATAGGCCAGAAAAGGCCGAAATATAAAATGCTATAAATGCTAAAAGCTCAGAATGGCCGGAAGCCATTCTTTAAGCCGAAAAAGGCCAAAATAGGAAATGATCCCAAATTAAGGTCAAAATTGCCGAAAAGCCCTTTTTGAAGGCCAGAAAAGGCCGAAAAAGAAAATGATTCCAAATTAAGCTCAGAATGGCCGAAAAACCCTTTTGGAGGTCAGAAAAGGCAGAAGTAGAAAATGATTTCAACTGGACTCAAAATGGCCGAAAAACCCTTTTGGAGGTCAGAAAAGGCAGAAGTAGAAAATGATTTCAACTGGACTCAAAATGGCCGAAAACCCTTCTAAAAACCGAATGAGGCCGAAATAGGAAATTGATCCCAAATTAAGCTCAGAATTGTCGAAAAGCCTTTTTAAAGGCCAGCAAAGGCCGAAATAGAAAATGATCCCAAATTAAGCTCAGAATGGCCGAAAACCCTTCTGGAGGCTAGAAAAAGCCTTTTTAAAGGCCAGAAAAGGCCGAAATATAAAATGATCCCAAATTAAGATCTGAATGGCCGAAACCCCTTTTAAAAGTCGAAAAAGGACGAAAGAGGAAATGATCATAAATTAAGCTCAGAATGGCCGAAAAGCCCTTTTAAAGGCTAGAAAAGGCCGAAATAATAAATGAGCCCAAATTCAGCTGAGAATGGCCGAAAAACCCTTTTGGAAAAGCCTTTTTAAAGGCCAGAAAAGGCCGAAATAGGAAATGATCCCAAATTGAGCTCAGAATTGTAGAAAAGCCTATTTAAAGGCCAGAAAACGCCGAAATAAAAGAAGATCCTAAATTGAGCTCAGAATGGCCGAAAAACCCTTTTGGAGGCTATAAAAAGCCGCAATACAAAATGATCTCAAACTGGACTCAGAAATGACTCAAAATGGCCGAAAACCCTTCTAAAAGCAGAAAAAGGCCGAAATAGCAAATGATCCAAATTAAGCTCAGAATTGCCGAAAAGCACTCTAAAGGCTAGAACAGACCGAAATAGAAAATGATCCCTCATTAAGCTCAGAATGACCGAAAACCCTTCTAAAGGCCGAAATAGAAAATGATCCCAAATCGAGCTCTGAATGGCCGAAAACCTTTTATGAAGGCCAGAAAAGGCCGAAACAGAAAATGATCCCAAAATTTAGCTCTGATTGACCGAAAAACCGTTCTAAAGGCCGAAAAAGGTCACAATAGAAAATGATCCCAAATCAAGCACAGAATAGCTTAAATGCCCTTTTAAAGGCCAGAAAAGGTCGCAATAGAAAATGATCTCAAACTGGACTCAGAATGGCCGAAAAACCCTTCAAAAGGTCAGAAAAAGCCGGAACTGGAAATTATCTAAAATTAGGTTCAGAATGACCGAAAACCCTTCTAAAAACCAGAAAAGGCCGAAATAGGAAATGATTCCAAATTAAGCTCAGCATTTCCGAAAAGCCCTTTCAACGGCCAGAAAAGGCCGGAATAGAAAATGATCCCAAAAATTAAGCTCAGAATGGCCGAAACCCCCTTTTGGAGGCCAGACAAGGCCAAAATAGAAAATGTTCTCAAACTTGACTCAAAATGGCCGAAAACCCTTCTAAAAGCCGATTAAGGCCGAAATAGGAAATGATCCCAAATTAATCTCAGGATTGCAGAATTGCCGAAATATAAAATGATCCCAAATTAAGCTCAGAATGACCGAAAAACCCCTTTGGAGGGCCTTTTTATAGGCCAGAAAAGGCCGAAATATAAAATGCTATAAATGCTAAAAGCTCAGAATGGCCGGAAGCCATTCTTTAAGCCGAAAAAGGCCAAAATAGGAAATGATCCCAAATTAAGGTCAAAATTGCCGAAAAGCCCTTTTTGAAGGCCAGAAAAGGCCGAAAAAGAAAATGATTCCAAATTAAGCTCAGAATGGCCGAAAAACCCTTTTGGAGGTCAGAAAAGGCAGAAGTAGAAAATGATTTCAACTGGACTCAAAATGGCCGAAAAACCCTTTTGGAGGTCAGAAAAGGCAGAAGTAGAAAATGATTTCAACTGGACTCAAAATGGCCGAAAACCCTTCTAAAAACCGAATGAGGCCGAAATAGGAAATTGATCCCAAATTAAGCTCAGAATTGTCGAAAAGCCTTTTTAAAGGCCAGCAAAGGCCGAAATAGAAAATGATCCCAAATTAAGCTCAGAATGGCCGAAAACCCTTCTGGAGGCCAGAAAAAGCCTTTTTAAAGGCCAGAAAAGGCCGAAATATAAAATGATCCCAAATTAAGATCTGAATGGCCGAAACCCCTTTTAAAAGTCGAAAAAGGACGAAAGAGGAAATGATCATAAATTAAGCTCAGAATGGCCGAAAAGCCCTTTTAAAGGCTAGAAAAGGCCGAAATAATAAATGAGCCCAAATTCAGCTGAGAATGGCCGAAAAACCCTTTTGGAAAAGCCTTTTTAAAGGCCAGAAAAGGCCGAAATAGGAAATGATCCCAAATTGAGCTCAGAATTGTAGAAAAGCCTATTTAAAGGCCAGAAAACGCCGAAATAAAAGAAGATCCTAAATTAAGCTCAGAATGGCCGAAAAACCCTTTTGGAGGCTATAAAAAGCCGCAATACAAAATGATCTCAAACTGGACTCAGAAATGACTCAAAATGGCCGAAAACCCTTCTAAAAGCAGAAAAAGGCCGAAATAGCAAATGTTCCAAATTAAGCTCAGAATTGCCGAAAAGCACTCTAAAGGCTAGAACAGACCGAAATAGAAAATGATCCCTCATTAAGCTCAGAATGACCGAAAACCCTTCTAAAGGCCGAAATAGAAAATGATCCCAAATCGAGCTCTGAATGGCCGAAAACCTTTTATGAAGGCCAGAAAAGGCCGAAACAGAAAATGATCCCAAAATTTAGCTCTGATTGACCGAAAAACCGTTCTAAAGGCCGAAAAAGGTCACAATAGAAAATGATCCCAAATCAAGCACAGAATAGCTTAAATGCCCTTTTAAAGGCCAGAAAAGGCCGCAATAGAAAATGATCCCAAACTGGGCGCAGCATGGCCGAAACCCCCTTCTAAAGGCCAGAAAAATCCGAAACAAAAAATGATCCCAAATTAAGCTTAGAAATGCCGAAAACTCTTAACAAGGCCAGAAAAGGTCGGAATAGAAAATGATCCCAAACTGGATTCAGAATTGCCGAAAAGCCCTTCTAAAGACCAGAAAAGATCAAAATAAAATGATCCAAAATTAATCAGAATGGCCGAAAAAATTTGGGTCAGAAAAGTCCTTCTAAAGGTTAGAAAAGACCGAAACAGAAAATGATCCCAAAGGCCGAAATATAAAATGATCCCAAATTAAGCTCTGAATGGCCAAAAACCTCTTGTAAAGGTCAAAAAGGCCGAAAAAGCAAATAATCCCAAATTGAGCACAGAATGATCAAAACCCCTTTTTAAAAGCCAGAAAAGGCCGAAATAGAAAATGATACCAAATTGAGCTCAGAATTGCCGAAAAGCCCTTCTGAAAGTCAAAAAAGGCCGAAATAGAAAATGATCCCAAACTGGGCTCAGAATGGCCCAGAATTTAAACTTTAGAACATGGTGTCTGATATTACAGTCCGAAACAAAGAATCTAGGATTCAAGATCCTGAGATCAGATGCCAGAATTAGAAATACAAGTTTTGCAACTTTTTTGCATAATCAAAACAACTAGAAGCACAAAAAAGGTATATTGTACAGTCATACCTCGATATAAGGCAACTTGATTTTCGTTACGTTATATCGAAGCAAAAATTTTTTTTTTTAAATTTATGCAAGAATGTTAATGATTACTCAGATATGCGCGAAAACTCATTTTCCATCACCTATCACTATTTTCATTTAGAAATATTTTCAGAAGCAAAAAAAAAAAAATTTTTTTTTCAATTGATACACAGATTACTCAAAGAAGCGTGAAAACCTATTTCCCATCACCTATCAGTAGTTTTAAACCATTCTTATGCCCATTTAGGACAATTTTCAACAAGCAAAAAAAAATTTTTTTTAATTGATGCAAGACTGTTGATGGTTACTCAAAGATGCGCGAAAACCAATTTCCCATCACCTATCAGTATTTTTTAACCTTTCCTATGCCCATTTAAAGAAAAATTTCAGCAAGCAAAAAATCTTTGAGTAACCTGTGTATCAATTGAAGAAAAAAGTTTTTTTGCTTCTGAAAATATTTCTAAATGGGCATAAGAAAGGTTTAATTATACTGATAGGTGATGGAAAGTGGGTTTTCGCGCATATTCGAGCAACCATTAACATTCTTGCATTAATAAAAAATTTTTTTTTTGCTTCGATATAACGTAACGAAAATAAGTTGCCTTATATCGAGGTATGACTGTATTATTATTGGTGAAATTCTCGGTCGGTTAGGGAAGGAGAAAGAAAGTGTTACAATCGTTGTCGCCAGAAATCGAGTTTACCTCTGCATCTCTAACGACTGTCCCGGAAAGTAAGGTTACTTTGTCACCGTAGTAAGTGACGGATTTTTATACTTTTACCCTTCCCTCTACACGCCTCTATATGGACTCTACTGCTCTTCGTTACCGAGCTACGTTAGTTAACCTGCCAAGTATCGACAATTATAGCTGCCTGGAGATGTATTGTGACTTTTGCTCTGGAGTTTGGCGTGAGGAAAGGATCCAGAAGGGAGATGGAAGAAAACCTGAGAATATATGTATACGATACTTGCGTATCGTTGTTTTCTTCTACATTCGCTATTGCAAAGACCTTCAAATAATGCCGAATCGACACAAGAACTACATTTTTTGTTTTCTTCTATGCTGCCCTACTACTAATACGTTCAGTGAGATTACCCGTTTGCTAGGGCGAATAGCTATCGCAAATGTACAGCAACAGAAAAAGTGTTCTGGGAAAACAGTTCTAAAAAGGCTGTACTTTTAAAATGCCTGCACACAACCCGTCTCTATTTTATTTTCGAGAGGTGAACCTAGATTCCCACTAATCGAAAAGTATTAGGGTGGCCGCAAAAATATTCATGGCAAATTTCAAAAACCGACTGGGAACTGTGTACTTATTGGCCCAAAAAATGACCTGTGTAAAATTTCAGCTGATTTAGGGGTGCTTTCAAGCACTCATAAGAATTTTGATGTTTTGACTGTCGACAATTAACCACCCTAATGCAAAATTTTTTTAAGATGCCTAATAAACATTGAAACGGGTCTATAACTCGTGTTAAACATTTTTATTTTTTTCAAAAAATACAAACTGTAAGCTAAGCATCAATAAATTATAGAACTTGAAGAAATAAAAAAAATTAAAGTTCGAAAAAAAAGTTTTTCAGAGTGTATAGTTTTTGAAGTGCAAAACTGTTATCTACTACTTAGCGGAAGACACTGCACCGGATTAAATAGACTGTTTTGGCTTTTAAAATATTTTCATGATTAATAGGTACTTGGGCCAGTCAATTGGATTTGTATGTTCTTACTGTTAACCTAACACTAATACCTAATAATGATAAAGGGCTCTTCCCACTGCTTCCGATCCGGGACCGGGCCGGAACCGGGCCGTGGCTGATCCGTGTGTCATCCGGGCTCCTTTGAGATTGATTGCATGCGTTCTTACGAACGCATTCACACCGACGCGACGTGCCCAGACCGGAGCAGCGCTGAGTTGCCGTCGTGCGAGAAAAAAACTATCGTTGCCGACGATACTTTGTGTTGCCGGGAGAGTGCACGGAAGGCATTCGGGTAGATGCGCGTATGTAGTAGTAACATATTTTCGGTTTTGCTTTGCATTTGCATTCATGCATATTGCCGTCACAGTCAAACGTTGAATGATAGTTCGGGAAAAGTGTTGTGTTAAAAAGTGTTGTGTTTTTGCTAAAACCAAATATTGGAAATGGATGACGAAAAACTGATCGAACTTGTGAGAAGCCATCCTGTGTTGTACGATTTGGGAGAGGCACGGTATTTAGACTCGCGGCACAAAACGGTCATTTGGAACAAAATCGCTGCAGAATTAGAAGCAGAAGGTATGGCCTAAATCTTGATTTTATTTAACCCCTTAAGAACCAAGGAAAGCATTTTTCCCAAATTTTGAATTCTTGATTCTCTTATCTCACTTCGATGTTTTGTGTAATTTTCATATAAAATTTCAAAATAAAACGTGTGCTGACTTCTGCTCACATTAAAGTCATAGGAAGAGTTTAAAAGATAACGGAACTGACTTGTATTCGGTGAGTTGTACGGGTAATTGTGTCGTGAATGATTGATATTCCTTTGTTTTTCCACGTGTTTAATGTTATTCGGTAAGTGTGATTGCGTATAATTGCAAAGCAGGCTTGATCAGATATATTTAATTGACACAAAACAAGTTTTGGGCAAAATATTTTCCTGTGCTCCATTGGATATATCTCGTTGTGCCGTTCAAAAGATATTTGCATTGATTTTCGAATATTGCATTAAAACGGCGTTTCAAGAGCAAATATTCAGTTATTGATTGTTTTAATTTGGTGCATGCACTTAGTGCTCAATAATTCTAACATATCTGAATTGGTTATTTTCGCGACTTTTAAACCCAGTTATTTTTTTGTTATTGAATATCAAGATTTGTTATTCATCTAGTCTTGAAGGAACAATATGTGGGTTTTATTTTTTGTTATTTTACCAACTATGTGAACGATAATAAGATCAAATTTAAGTATTGTATTATCGAGTTCCTAATATCTGATTATGATATTATTATGATACTTTCTCCTACTTTGTATAGTTACAATTGATTAAAAATATATACCTTTATCAAAAATGTATATTTTGTGCAAACCTTTCTGGAGAATCTCGTTAAACAAAAAAGATTCGTTATAGGTTACAAAATTTAGAAAATTTGATAGTTTCGAAAAAAGGTAATTTATCGAGTCATTTTAATTCAGATAGAGTCATCTTAAAAACCAAACCAAATTGCATTTCGAAGCATCAAAAATGTATTTAATGTGATATTTCAGACTTTAAATATCTCGTCGAAGAAATGGTATTTTTATTTTTATAATAATTATATTTTTTCAAAATTAATAACTTAAAACTGTGTGCGAACCATGGCCATCCTCACGCTAGTGACATAACATACAATCAAACTGCAATAACTTAATAAACGCGTACACCATAGGGGCCGTTCCTAAACCACGTGGTCATATTTTGATCAGTTTTTATACCTTCTACCCCCGTGGTCTTTCGTCTTTTGGTAAACCCTCTCGTTTCCCCAGTGTCTGCAACCACGTGGTCGTTTCATTTCGCCAAAAATGCACTTTTTCTCTATACTAGTTGCTGAATGCATTATTGTTATTGAACTTTTAGTACATTCTACATTCCGGAGGAATCAGTTTACAGTAATTTTTGATCAAATATAATAGATAAATGTTTGGTGTTATTTTTGAAAAAGTGATTCTAATCAGATTGTTCCTGTGCGTAATATCGAATAGAGTTAATTGTTAAATAAGTAAAGACGACAATATTTTTGTGACAAATGCGATGTATGTGAAAGATTGCTCATATGTTAGCTGATTTTACATTAACCCTGGAAAGATAAACTTATGTTGATTGAAAATTGACTTTTAAATCTCAAAATCTGTCAATCTGTCAATAATGAGTGGTCATCACGATGTTAACTATCGATGTGCTATCAATACACATACCTACCAAAATTTATTAAAAAAAACGAGAATGAAATCCCACTATTAAAATAAAACAGAGGGTAATGTCACTGAAAGTGAGGAAGCATATTGACGCAAACTATCTTTCTAGGATTAACAATATTTTTTTTTACGTTAAGAGCAAGTCAATAATTTTTGCTTGAAATGTGTATCGAACAGGTTGTTCAAATTTCACTACTCTATTGTTGAGAAAGTCGTGATTGAATTTTCTTCAAGAAAGATGCACACCATAATAAAAATAACCTCAGGAATTTTCGAGAACAAAATGTTATTCTTCGATTTTCATAAAAGAAATAATTTCTGATCTAATCCTGCAAATATATATTGCAATAATGTATGAAAAATGTATAACAATATTAAAAGTTCTAGAAAACAGGTTTAAGAAAACAGATACAGTGATTCCCCGATTTTATCACCCCCTATATGATGTTTGAGGTGATAAAATAGGGAAAGTGATAAAATCGGGAAATTTTTTTCATTATTATTTCGTTATTAAAGATGGAAAACCAATAATTTAATATGTAAAATCAGAAAGAAAAACAAGAAATCATATCATATCAAAAAGCAATTCTATCTGTCTGTCTGTCTCTCCTGATCATTAAAGACGTGAAAACTACTCTACCAATCGGCTAAAAAATTTGTATGTAGGGGTTTTTGAGGCCGGAAAGGTTAATAGAGCAGCTCGAGACTCCTCCATCTTCTTAAAGGGAGGGCGATAACACAAACTCCTGCGTAACTTGAAAACTAATCAAGCAAATGGAACCAAATTTGACATGGTGAGGTTTTTAGGAGTAAGAAATATGTCAATGGTAAGTTGACACCCCTCCCTCCTCTGGAAGGGAGGGCTCTTATATAAATGAAACATAAATTTCACTACTAGTTCGTAGGTTAGGTACTAGTGTTTGCATAAAGCTATGAAGTTGTGCTGTAAGTGTCATACATATCTCAAGCAGCCTAAAAAATTAATTTCTCGTGAGTTTCAGCTATTTTCTAAGGTAACGAAAGAGGGATCAGAAATGACCCTCAATGTGTATACGTGGTTTATTGATAGCCCTTTCACAAAATATATCTTCAATACATTTCAAAACACATGAAAATTGAGATTTTTTTTACTTTTTCTTCATTCACCCGCAAAAAACACGAAAACAAATCGATAACGTAGTTGAAACAACAGCGATGAATTTAAAAACAAAAATTAATCGGATGCTGTCTACAGACTTAAAACGACGAGTTTGTCTTTATAAGACGTTGTCTTCAAAGAACGAAGTTTGTATCTTGATTGCTAGTTGAACTGCCACTTGTGAATAATTGTGAAATGGTGCACGTGCAATTGTATTATATGGCAAATAGCTTGTATATTTTAATAGATAAAACATTTTTTTTGCAAAAATGCATTTTTGGAAGGCTAATAACTTTGTAGAAGGTATGAAAATTCGGAAAAATGTGGGAAAAAAGTTAGAACGAAAATTGAGATTTTTAGTGCCTATTGAAAGAAAACTTCATATGATTCGTAATATGTAGGAGATTTGCTGAAGACACTATGCGTCTATCTCAATAAAATGAAGAAGGAAATTTTCTATCTAACTTTTAGGTGAATTGATCACCCAATTTTATATATCAAAAGATGCGTTGTTCAATAGCTTAATATATATATATATATATATATATATATATATATATATATATATATATATATATATATATATATATATATATATATATATATATATATATATATATATATATATATATATATATATATATATATATATATATATATATATATATACTTTTTGGCTTGAATCACTATTCAATTAATCGAACGAAAACGCAAAAATAAAACACTGTACAATGGGTGAGTTTCCAATGAAAACTATATCTAGAATGATGGTATTCTACAAAGAGCTGTGAAAAAGTACTAAAATATTGAATCTAAATAGAAAATCAGTGCATACTTATATTTTTTTTGATGAAATGTTATATGATGATAATATCGGGTGAAAAAGGTGATAAAATCGGGGGCCGATAAAATCCGGGGCAGATAAAATCAGGTACTGATATAATCGGATTATTACTGTATTATGAAAATTTCGAATGAAATTTTCGCCAATGTTTTCTCAGTAAAAAGTGTGTAGATGAAAGATTGTTTATTTTTAAACACTTTTCGTCCAAAGTTATAGTAAACTTTATACTCATCTTAAAAAATGAATGTTTGTGTTTATTTTGAAATATTTAGTAAATATTAAATAAGTCTTTACTTCTAGTGATTTTTTCCAAATTTTTTTTATAATTCAAAAATATCATTTGAAAGGCGATATTTTTTTTTAATTGTTAGGAACAAAGATCATTCTGCGTTTTGAACTTTGTTCCTAAAAATTAAAGAGCTGGTTTGACTAGCGATAATAGAGCAATTGAATGACATATGTAGGGCAAAAAATACATTAAAACTTTCAGCTCTGCAGATTTTAGTGCTTCTGAACTCAATAACACTTCTTATTGAATGTTATTAATTGAAATCATCATTATATTCTACCACAAAAGTCAGGCCCGTATTTGAGGAAGGGGGGGCGGAGGGGGAAAATTCCCCGGGTCTCCCGATCTAAGGGGGCCCTAGTCCTGGGGCGACCTTTTTTTTGCTCGGCTCCTTACAGAACGTTACCTCTAAATGTTTAAGAAAAGAGGGCCTCACAAACAAATTTGCTCCGGGCCCCCAGCATCTAAATCCGGCCCTGACAAAGGCCCTGAAAAAGTATGTACTATCGTACTTTTAACATTTACAATTGTTTTAAGGCCAAGACGTTGTTATTTATTAACTACAAGCAGTCATTGAGTATTATGCCAACTCTCAGAACTAATGTTACAAACCTCGCCGCACTGTAAAATATAATTTCTATTTTTCAAAAGGTAAATGTCACATTAGGCAAGGCCTCCTTAAAACCGAGGAAATAATATTTTTTATCTTTCTAATCGCTGACAAATCGGAAATTTCCTTAAAAATTATAAAGTATAAAGTCGTATCAAATAAATTTATTGATTGAAAAAAATCAATAAAGCTGCGAGTGTTTCTCAATTGGCAATTGGCTTGTCACTTCTTTAAGGACAAATCGACTATGAATGTATATTTTTTGTGACAACAATCATAATCTTCACCTGATGGTAATAATAAATTATGATTCAGAAAAAAACCTCGTGGTTTATTCGCTAAACACCCCACCCCCGCGTGGTCTTTCGTGGTCTTTTGTCGGGGTCTAGGAACGGCCTTATACCAGACTATTTTTGTTGGTATTGACTGGAATACTCGAGCAAAGGATGATATCAAATTGATAATAAAAATTTAAAAACAGTTATAGTTACTCGTTTTGGTCATTTTAATGGTTAGCTAATTAGAAAATATAACAAAACATATTCGTCTTGATTGAAAACATATTATGCATTCACGCTAAAAGCTAACCAACATAACCAACTGAACTTGAAGAAATTAAAAATAAGGAAAATAAAATTTGAAAAAAAAATTGTTTAACAGTGTAAGTTTTTTTGAAACTGCAACTTTGCCGAAGACGTCACACCGCTCAAACGAATCGTTTTGGCTTTAGAAGTATTTGTAATCATCAACACCTTTTTCACATAGCTTCTCAAAATTGAGTTGTGTTTCAAAACAAAAAAAGTACTAAATGACATGTTTTATCCATAGAATCATCCATGCAAAGTTGCAGCCAAACAAAAATTAATCGATTAAAATGGTTGCCGTTTTTTGTGGAATTACTTCGTATTCAATATATCTTAATTTCAAGAACACTTATTCCATATTTATTTCCAGCGAATGATTGCAAATCAAGATGGAGTAACATCCGAGATCAATATCGGAAATCATTGAAAAAGGAAACTACGAGGAGTGGCCAAGCGGCCACTCAAATCCGGCCATACAAATACAAACATCTATTGAGATTTCTAAAGCCAACTTTCGAGGAACGGGCAACCATGAGCAATATTGAGCCTGAGGAGCCTGTTGATGACTCGTGGACTGAGCCAGCGGGCGAAGAGGAAATAACTATGCAGGAAGAGCCAATTACCAAACCCTCACGCAAACCGAAGGCTCAATCTAAGCGACGAGGAAGGAGTACAGAGCCCAGTGCATCATCACAACTGATGAAATACTTGATTTCAAAAAAAAGGTCCGAACAATCGGATGGTCACTTACATCCGGTGGATGCTTTTTTGTCAGGTATTGCCCCGATTCTTAAATCGTTAGATCCACTAAATTTGAATAAGGCCAGAGCAGAAATTAATGCAACGGTACAAAAATATGAGCTGGCCATGCTAATGCAAGAAAGTCCATCGAACTGTCAAACTCTACCTCAAACATCATCAAACTCTATCGCAATGTGTCCAACGCCCCCTTCAGTATATCGTATATCGTCACCATTGTGGTCACCACCACGAAATCCTTCACCGCTACAAAATCCGTCACCGCCACGATATCCGTCACCGCTGCGAAATTTTGGGTCACCACGTAAGTCTACGCCAACATCCAGATACGCGCTATCACCTCCACCGCTACAAAATCCGTCACCGCCACGATTTACGTCACCGCTGCGAAATCGTAGTTCACCACGTAAGTCTACGCCAACATCCAGATACGCGCCATCACCTCCACTGAAAATACCTCCGTTACGACCTGCAAAACCACGAGCCCTAACACCACCACCACCGCAAGAGAAGCACCCGGACAAGAAACCGATCGAAAACCACTCAATTTCGTTTTCTTATAATGATTTTTTTAAAAATTTTAAATTTAATATGAATGAACTTTGAGTATCAAAACATGATACGTACTAAGAAGTTTATTTATTTATTGCTTGAAACACCAAAATCCAGATCAGTAGAGCAATTCCACAAAAAACGGGCAACCATTTCAATCGACCATTTTTTAATCATCTGAAACTGTGCAAAGATGTTCCTTGGGCAAAAGATGCCATATTGTATTTTTTTTTTAATCACGATGTAAACATGATATATGGAAAAGATATTGATAATTGAAAAAAATGATAATTGAAAAACGGTTTGTTTGATCGGTGTGACGTGATTAGTAATTTCCTACAACTCAGACAGTTTTTCTACACAATAAACAGTTTATCTATACAACAAACGGCATTTGACCTGCTTTAAATGTTGCTATATGTTCACGAGTTTTGAGAGATTTCATTCCAAAATTTAAAATAATAACAATAATAATGTTGAGAATTTAGAAAGAATTTTCTGTTTATTGATGTTTTTTTTTCATTGCCACGGGACCAATCCTTCAGTAGAATTAAAATAATTCTTGAATGATTCCCGAGCATTAAAGGCATTTCTGGAAGAATTTCCTCCTTGAGCTGGCAGTTTCGAAAGGCAGGGCGACACTTGATCTTCCGATGAAGACGCACTGTATGCAGGCGTTACACCATGGAATGTGCGGATGTGGTTATGCAGCACGCAGCTCGAAAAAATCAGATAATCTATGTTCTCCGGGTTTGCATGAATGGTACGGCAATACATTCGACACCACGCAGCAAGCATGCCAAATGCATTTTCGGACACCCTTCTGGCACGGCTGAGACGGTAGTTGAAAATCCGTTTGGCGTCATCAAGATTTTGACCCGGATATGGTCGCATGAGGTACGTTTTGAGCGGGAATGCCTCATCACCGACGACGACGAAAGGTGCGGATTGGTTTGTTCCGGGTAAGGGTGCATCCTCGGGCATGGCAAAAGTACCATTTTGGAACCTTTTCCCCATATTGGAGCTCGCGAAAATCCCACCATCGCTCTCTTTTCCAAAACTTCCCACATCAACCGCTATAAAATTACCATGGGCATCAACCAAGGCAAGCAGCACCACGGAATACGTTTTTTTGTAGTTGAAGTACTTGCTTCCGCTATTGGCTGGTTTATTAATAGTGACGTGCTTCCCATCGATAGCGGCCACGCAGTTGGGGAAATTCCACTGCGTTTCAAAATCATTCGCAATTTTCCTCCACTTTTCTTTGGTGGGTGTCGGCATTACCTCTGGCATTAACACGTCGACAATGGCACGGCATGTCTCGTGAATGATTTTGTGCACGGTACTTCCTCCCAAACGGTAACTGAACGAAATCGTTTTCTGGGCATCACCAGTAGCCAAGTACCTAAAATAAAAAAAAAAATTTTTAAAAATAAAAAAACAAAAAATAAACTAAAAACAAAACTTGAAAAAAAAATGCAAAAAAATTTAAAAAAAAAATGAAAAAAAAAATAAAAAATTAAAAAAAAATAAAATAAACAAGAAAAAATTTACAAGAAAAAATTTTAATTAAATAATTAAAATAATGGAAATACCTGAAATAAAAAAAAAAAATTTAAAAAATAAAAAAACAAAAAATAAACTAAAAACAAAACTTGAAAAAAAAAATGCAAAAAAATTTAAAAAAAAAAATGAAAAAAAAAAAATAAAAAATTAAAAAAAAAAAAAAATAAACAAGAAAAAATTTACAAGAAAAAATTTTAATTAAATAATTAAAAGCAGTGGAATTTAAAAAAATGAAAATCATATAAAAAAAAAAAAATTTAAAAAGAAAATATAATAAGAAGAAATAAAACAAATAAAAAAAAAAGAATATAGTTTTAGTAAATTCCCTTAATTCGCGTTCAAACACCCTCAAAAATAGCGTTTCAAGTGTTCAACCTTGCAGAAATCGACACTGTATTCTACTCAAATTCTGATAAAACCTGGACAACATAACCCTATTTTCGTTCCCCAGTTATTGGACAACAAATTTCCGGAACTTCTACCGGGTTAAAAGAAATACTTTTGAGCATCACCAGTAGCCAAAAACCTAAAAATTAAAAAAATTAAAATAAATTGAAAATGAAACAAAAAAAATTAAAAGCAAACAAAATAAAATAAAACAAGCAAAAACAATTGAAAAAAAAATTAAAAAAAATGAAAAAAAAAATTAAAAAGAAAAATTAAAAATAAAATTTAGAAAAAATAATCAAATAAAAGAAAACAAAAAAATGAATAAAATAAATAAAAATAGATAAAATAAAATTATATAAAAAAAACAGAAATAAAAAACTAAAAGAAATAAAACAAATAAAAAACAAAAAAATACAATATAGTTTTAGTAGATTCCCTTGACTCGCGTTCAAACACCCTCAAAAATAGCATTTCCAGTGTTTAACCTTGCAGAAATCGACACTGTATTCTACTGATAAAACCTGGTCAACATAACCCTATTTTCGTTCCCCAGTCATTGAATAATAAATTTCCGGAATTTCTACCTGGTTAAAAGAAATACAATCAAACCTGTTTTTGTGCGAGGGATAGGAACCGCACAAAATAAATCGCATAAAAAAATCTTTTGAAACTTCACGTGCAGATCTAAAACGATGTTTCCACAACATTATTAAAAAAATCTTTTTTTATGCGGTGGATAGGGTCCGCATAAAAAAATCTCAGTTAAAAACTACTCGAAAGTTGATGATTCTGATTTAGAATACTTATGAAAAGAATTTTAAAACATCTGATTAATAAACATATCTTTTTCGAACATACTAATTTTTCCAACCGCTATCCTTCGCAAGCTGGCAATACGTGACTTTTTCTACGTAAAACGGGCTCAATTAGTAATTTTTTGACGCAATACTAATGTAATGCGTTGAGATTCATTCCAAGGATTGGAAAAACTAAATGGCTAGAAATCTTGTCAGATGTAGTCCTTTTTCGTAAACCGCACAAAAAAAAAATTCGCACAAAAAAAAATCGCACAAATAAAATAACAGCATAAAAAAGTCGCACAAAATATAATTCGCATAAAAACTGGTTTTACTGTACTTTTGAGCCAGCCTGTGGCTGAAAGCCACCCTAATAAAGCAATAAAAAAAATAAAAGAAAAAAATATTGAAAAAAAACAAAATTTTTTTAAAAAAACTGAAAAAAATAAATAAAATAAATAAAAAACAAAATTTAAAAAAAATTGAATTAAATAAATAAAAATAAATAAAAAAAATGGAAAAAAATGAAAAAAATAATAAATGAAACAAAACAGAAATAAATAGAAAAAAAGCAATAAAACAAATAAAAAATAAAAAAAAATAGTTTCAAAAATAATAAATTAATATAAATAATATAAATAAATTAATAAATTTAATTATTTAATTAATTAATTCTCTCGAAACACCCTTAAAAACAGCGTTTCCAGCGTTCAACCTTGCAGAAATCGACACTGTATTCTACTCAAATTCTAATAAAAACCTGAACAACATAACCCTATTTTCGTTTCTCCAGTCATTTGATAACAAATTTCCGGAATTTCTACCGGGTTAAAAGAAATACTAACCTCAATGTTACAGCCAGGCGCTCTCTCGGCGGAATAGCCTCCCGAAAGTTGGTATTCTGTTTCCGTATCTGGGGACCGATCTTTTCAACCAAAAAATCGAAGCAGGCTTCCGACATCCGAAAGTATTGCCAAAATTTTTCCGCATCAACCACCAGCTCTTTGTACAACGTATAAAATTCACCCTCACTTTTTCTCTTTAGCCATGCCTCGTGAACCCAAACCTGTCGTTTGTTTTCTTGAACTTCGTCTTCGAGGGCCACGGCAATCATCATCAATTCCTCCTCTGTGAACGGCATATTGAAAAATCACACAAAACCACAAAAACTAGAAAACTCTCCGATAAACTGAAAAGCGACCAACTGACGCGACGATACAAACGAAAAAAACAACCTGGGACGCGAAGTGCGGTTGCGGTATGAAAGAAAGCCGAAGACGTTCTTTCACATACACACATCAACATTTCTCAGCCAGAGCGCAGCGCGGGCACGGTTCAAGCACGGCGCAGTGTGAATGCATGAAAAGTCCCGGACGAGCCCGGTCCCGGCCCGGTCCCTGAACGGAAGCAGTGGGAATAGCCCTTAACACAGTGCAACATTTTTTTCGTCCTGGCTTCTATGTATGATTTTTCCATTTACTTTGACGCAAAAACTAATTCCCCCGAGTTTGAGTTTGAAGCCGCCATTTTGAATTTTTGAGATATCGGAAATTATCGATGTTTTTTTCATTTCACCGGTCAGAACATAAAAATTTTGCTTCGGGTACACTCAAAATAATCTTCACGTTATAATTACCGGAAAAGTTATGTGAATATTTTCCACTGTCATTTTCACGTAGAGTTTACGTGATTGTCATTTGAGTTCATCATGATCTGGTGAGATGATTTATCCTGTGAATATTAATCAGTAAACACATGCGTTTCATGTGATTTTCACGTAGAATTTAACTACCGGTAAAGTGAAAAGCATTTGATTAACGGGTAGCTACTACGTTTTATAAAACGTATAAATTTCGATTGTGGTTTCCCAAATTCTTTAGGAGAAATTAGATTTCAGAATTTTTCGAAATATGTTGCTAGATAAATCGCACGGGCATGCAAAATATCCAATTCGAAAATGGATTGAACAACATAAAAACTGACAAATATTAAGACATTCACCGTCGAAAAACACTGTTAACTGCTATTGTTTATGTTCAGGTAACTCCTGGATCTTTGAACTGAATCTGTGCAAAATCTGTAAGCTAAAGATTCCATGTCGAATTCTTATGGTTTTTCTAAATCTCACTCATTGGCAAGCCATCGATGAAACCAATTTTATGTTCAGAGACCGAATTACACAACAGCTTCGCCATTTAGATTCTTGTATATTTTCGCACAGAGAGTTCATTCTGTTTGACGTTGCCAAGTTCACGCAGATACTACGTGATAAAACATAGTATGTGATTTTCACGTAGTTGTTATGTTTGTCACATAAATCATGAAAATTGACAGAAAATGAATAAGTACAGGAAATTTCACGTAACAATAACGTGAAAAATATTTTAAGTGTATGAGACAGAATCATTGCGTCTTCGATAAAGTTAAATGCGACCCCCTCCCCGCAAGATCCGATTCGATTTTAGATATGTTTTGCTTAAAAGATGGGTAAGAAAATGCAAATATGGGGACAAACTCTTAGATTTAAATATATTTTGCTTTAAAACAAAATGGCGTCGAAAAAACATCGAAAGTTTCAGATTTCCCGGAGATTCAAAATGGCGTCACTGTTGCCCCTTAAGGTGAAATGTGTTCAAACTCGGTGGTATTTGTTTTTTCGTCAAAATATCTGAAAAAAGTATACATGGAAGCCAATGTAAAAGAAAAAGTAAATTTTGAAAAAAAAAAAATTCATTTCTTTAGTTTCAGTTCATTATCATTGTTTAGCTTCTCATTACGCCGTGATCCGAAACCATTCGCGCAGAATATTTTTTTCGGAAAACAAAATTATTGTGAATACCCTTCCCTTTTTACAAAATAGTCATTAATCAACAAAAAAACAATAGCTTAAAATGGTAGTATTGTAACCAGAAAGTCTTTGATTGTATAGCAAAACTGTCTAAAAACGAGTTGCAGGAACCAATACTTTTGAGTAAATTACACAATCAGAAAAACAATTTTTAGAACAACATGAACTTAAAATGCACACCAAACACCGAATTATACAAAAGAGAGTTGAATTTCTATTTAAATTTAAATATAAATTTTAGTAAAAATTGTAATTACTATAACTTCAAACTTAACTTGTACTCTTGAGTGGAAAATACTCAGTTTTCTAGATGAAATATGTTTGCAAAATTTCAATTAAATCGGAAAATATCGAATAAAATTTTCCGGGTCGTTTTGAATGGAAAGCTCGTTTGAAGTGATGTGAGAACTTTATGATGAATCATCTTCAACTTTTCGCTTTTTTTAACCCCAAATTTTGTATTCTTGTATTATTTCACCCTAGTAACATTCACAAACATCCCATTAAATACATAACCTCCCGAAAAGCAGCACTCTACCTGTCCATTAATTATACGAACTGCCGTTAAGTAAATCGGAAAGCCCGAGCCATTAAGCGGCTCGATGGGACAGTTTTATCTCAATTTCCGGTGGGAGTTTCATATCACCGCTTTGGATTGTTGCTGCCGTGCGTCGCCCGTCGAACTTATGTAATGACATACCATTACATGAATCCTGCGCCGATTTATTGGAAGCTTTTCCGCGGAGGTTACGGTTGATGTTACTAATTAATTGTTCAGCTGTCTCAACATCGCATAACTGCTCGATTTTCCGAATCATTTTATTATTGTGTGTGATTCGCGCCTAGCAGCAGCTGGCCTTGCGATTTTCTCGTTCGTTCGGACGCTTTGCTCTTTTCTCCTCAGTCACGCTGTGCTTCGCTCAAGCACCCCGCGAAAAAAAAAGTGTGATCGGAATTTTAATAACTTACACCGGGGCGTTGGCTGTCCATGTCGTTAGCGCCCACTATACTGTCGGGGCCGGGGGATGCGGGGGGTTTTGAGTGAGGGACTAGAAATCGCCGAAAGAGTGTGATTGAAATTCCTTCTTTTCGCGCCTGGAATGACGCACTTTAAAAAATAGGCACGTAAAATCCACCTGAAAAATCATGTAAGTGACTGACCTTCAGAAAATCTACCATTTTACGTGACATTAGTAACTTTCACCTAAATTTCACTTACGATTCACTGTCAATTCACGTAAATCGGTCAAATTATAATGTAAATAGTTTGAGCGCGTTGGTATTTGTGTGTTTTGACTTTGTTAGTGTTAGTGCGACTGTGGTGTTCACGTGAATTTTTAGTATGCAAAAAAAAAGTCAATATGGCGTACAAAGAGCTCGTAAGCTGCTTCAGCTAATTCAATATTGGAAAAAAAACACGCAATGTAAGTAGCCAGAATAATATTTGAATTAACAGAAAAACATATACCTTTCCCAAATTTTCAGTTGGTGAATCCTTTCCGGACGATTGGAATCGTCAACGGTCATTTTCGAGCGGAACACCTCCTGCCGGTTGAACGGTCGACATCTTTCCGGCCATTCCTGTTTTTCTCCTGTCGGAAATTTGATGATTTTAAACAAGTAATCATATTTTAGTATTTGAAAATAAATTATATTTTTTATATGCGCTGTCTAGTTTATTTACTTAAAATTCACGTAGATTCCATCTGAATAACACGTAAAAAGTACGTGAAAATCATGTGGGGTTTATGCGCTCTGTTTATGGTTTCACTTAAATATCACGTAAAAAGGTACGTGAAAACCAGGTTATAATCACCTGACCAACACGTAGACGATTGACACTGAAGTTGACACTAACACACTAACACATGAACGGCTTTCGAGAAATCGGCAAAAGTTACGTGAAAAAAAGGTGGATGAGAATCAGCCACTTTTCCCGGTAAATTTTACGTGCATTTTTTTCAGAGTGCGGGTATCGATAATGATATTTTTTTTCGGTGCCGACACTGTCGGTCGTATGAAGCATAAACGATTACGGCTATGCTGTGAGACTGATAACGAGATTATGACACTTGTCAGCGCGAGTACTTGGCGTCGATAATGGCTGACGATGTTTTCGGACGTGTTAATGATCTTTATCTTTGATTGATTATGTTACTAGCAGCGGTTGCAGCAGTTTACTATATGATTTTTTATGATCCCAGCAGTCTAGCGGATAAAAAGCTTTCGCCAGAGATTACGCTTAATAAGAATCAGTCTGTTTTCGAATTAATGTCAGCATATTGTGATTCTTTAGCCGCTTGGCACAGAAGCCAGACGCTATAGCATTGCGAGCAGCAAATCAGCAGTTCCAGCAAAAATGTTCAATAAGTTTTTCTACTTATTTTTCTCTCTCTCTTTCTCGGTGATGCTTTCCTCTTCTGCGCACAGGGGATTCGGCAAGCAAGGTTTTCAATGTCAAGGTAAGTGATAGAAGAGCTGCTTCGCCAGCATAATCCATACGCCAGCAGCAGAAGCCAAGCCATTAAACGGGCAGCAAGCACCTGTGCCCGAGGGAATTCACCTTATTCCACGATGATCAAAGCTAGCTGCGCGGGAGGAGATTGCTAACTGCACATTTCTGTCAACCCATTTATGGAATTAGTATAATCACTTTGCAAGACGAGATCCATTAGCACCGAAAAGGGACGCATAGCACCCTCACCTGGCAGGTTACTGCCAGTTTTAATAAGCAAAAAAATAAAAAATAAAGTAATACGAAACGGACGCTGACGAGCGCCCGAGATAATAATCAGTAAAAATATGTCGACGATTTATTAATAGACTTCCGCTATCCTCGTTCGACATTCTTCACTGTACTAACCTCCGGGGGGTGCGCTCATCCGGATATCCTAGCAGGCTCTGGCTCTCGGCATTGGCATGTGGGAAAAGCATTCATCGGCATTTTCAATGGTAAACGAGATGATATCCGCAGTAGGCTTTTGCTGTGACAAAATGGAAAAACCTGGATCGGCGGAAGGTCGTAGAAGATACGAGAAACGAAATAAAAAAAAAAAGATCAAACAGATTGCTGACCTCGTCCCTTACGGAATTATCCGCCAGATATTCGACATATTACCGAGAGGAATAAAGATTGAATTAATAAATGTGTCACTGGCAACGGTGGCACTTCGGGGTGGAATAATTTGATTAATTAGCCTCTGAGTGGCCAGCTTTCTGAGGGTGGCGCAGATATGGAGTGACATGAATATTGAATAGGCTGCGGAAAAAAATTGTTTGAGGGTGAAATAGTTAATGTTTAACAGATAAATTATACGGCTATGATGATATCATATGACGAAAGACAAAGTAATCGAGCAAATATAAGTGACCTGGATAAATCGAGACTTTCGGGAAATAAATGCTTCGTTTTCTGGGTTTATCCTGAGGCTCCGGAATCAGTAAAAAGATAAAATTTTCGAAGTAAAAAGAAGTGATAATTGAAGTTCTCTTTTTAGTAATTGTTGAAGATAGTTTTCAATGAATTACAAACTTGTTGACTTCTAATAAGATATTGAATTTCTATTCATCGAATGTTCATTTGAAGTACGACTCCAAGAAGTATCAAAAATAAAACTTTCCTTTGAACATTTTCGTTCAGAGAACGCCATTTTGCTGCAATCGAGTTTAAAACATTCTGCCACTTTCACAGATTTTGATTCAGTGGAGTTTAAATTCTAGAATCTAAACTCTTGAAACTTAAATGTAACATTGCGAGTTCACACTAGAGTTAAGAACATAAGCCACGGTGCTCCAACAGACCGTTATTATAAAATAAAATGCACCAAAGGATCTAACTACACCATTCGATTCGTTATATCCTGAATCTCTGGTACGTCTTGAATCTCTGGTCAAAATTCAAAATCGTTGTACGGTACATTTTCGAGTAATGCCCTTCTCAAAATCGGGGTGTTTCACAAAAAAAAATCTCTATTTTGTCGTATCCATCGTACAGATAGAACACCGCAGTATTCAGCTACTTGTTTTAAAATTTTTCCACAGCTTTGCTGAAGGAAGCAATCTATATTGAAAATTAGAAAAAAATATTTTTTTTTATCTAGCTGTTAGGTGGATCGATTGAAAAACCGAAAATGTCGAAAGTAAGGCCTTGTTCTATGAAACAATTTTGCTGAAGACATTGAGTACATTAAATCAATTTTTCACAGTCAAATCTAAAACGATTACGATTTTTCGAGTTTAGACCACTGTGCACTACATTTCCGTTTCAAGCTTAGTACTCTACTATACCGAGCCTCTGTCCCTCCTAAAAATATCGCCTAGTTACAATTCCCTGGAGAGAACTTTCATACGTTACTCACACCAGTTTTATTATAATAGGGACTTATTTTTGTTTGAAGATTGATTGATTGAAGATTTGATTGAAGATTGAAGGAAAGGTACTTGGTGGGAAGCCTGAGAATAAACCCATGCTAAAGTCCCTTGGCAACCAAATGGCCTGATTCTACTAAGATTCGAACCCACGACCACCCGCTTACCAAGGCGGACTCTGTAACCTTGCGGCTACGGAGCTCCCCGTTAAACGTCTTAATTCCAGTATAAAAAATCTGAAGAGTAATTTTAGGAATCTAAATTTCTTAGTATCACATCCAATTTCACAATTTGGAATTAAGATTCTAGATTATATCTGGAATAATACGAGAATTTTAGAAAAATACAAAAATTGCTATTCCAAACCTGGAATATAGAAAACACTAATTTGATGTAATCTCTGAGATTCTAAGCCTTGAATTAGGATCTTAACGTCTGGAATATAGTGCCCAGAGTTCTGAAACTCTAGTCCAAAGTGTGGAATCTGGAGTTCGAAGATTAGAGTTCACACTCAACATATTCCAAATACCGAAATTCATAAAATCAAGATTTGAGAACAAAAAAGTCAGAAATAAAGTCAAGATTAATGAAATAAAAAAAAAATTCAACATGCCAAGTTCGAATATCCAGAATCCACCAGGTTCACAAAGTATGTAATACAAGCAATTCTACGCAAAAAAGTTATGTCCGATTTTTTCTGCTCCAATCATGCTCAAAATGGTTATCGTTGTCGATAGATTCTGAGCCCTTATTTTTCGTTTGCATGTAAAGTGACGCTTTCTGAAATGGAGTGGTCCTGAAAATCACCTTTTTTTTAAATTTAAAAAAATAAGGCTTAGGTATATTAATGTTTCGCTATCGTAACCTTACCTTTCTGTTTACTGGGTACAGATTTTGCCGTCAACTATTAGTATACAGGACAATTGCGGGGCTAGCGCTACAATCCTGTTGATACTGACTGTCTCTCCCGAGTCGTGATTCGAATTTCCTTTCCTGTTTAGTAAACATAAAACCTCGATAAACAAAAGTGAATTTTGAGATTATTGAAGAGAGCGGCAGCTTGAGAGAGAGAGAGAGAGAGTAACGTAAATCACTGACTATTATTAGCAAAACAGAAATAAAAAAACAGTGGTTTGGTGCGCTCACCAAAATCAATACGGGTCGCGTTGTAGCAGGGATATGAGAGAGAACAGGAAAGAATAACTTGATATCTTAAGTGTTTTCCTACTATCACTAGCGATACCGCTTACCGTGCGACGTACGTGCTGCTGAAATAATGGAATTGACTTTTCGAATTCGTTTAACGGTAGGTCTCAAAAGTTTTTGTGAAATGTCTTCATGCAAAATTCCAGCTTAGTCGCAGCCTCTTTCCCAAAATCAAGTATGGTTACCAAATTCTATCCCCACAGACCGACAAATATTCGATGCAGTCTACCTTTGCATAGTTTGAAATAGTATATTTTCCAAAAATTCTTTCGCCGAAATTAAGTGTTGATACTAGACACCTTTGTTAGCCTAGCTTAACTGTTTGCATATATCAATGGTTGCTACTCCATGATTGACTCGAATCAATAAAATTTCACAGTAAATCAACTGAAAGGAAACGGGTGCGGATGACCATTCTCATTGTACATGGTTTAATGACTCACTACTTAAATAACACTGGTCGACAAACCGAACAGCTCGAAACAGCTGCCCAGAAAGATTATAACTTTTTACCTATTTCTGTAAATTTTGGTGCCTTCTAGCCATTACCAAAACGCGTTAACTTACGTGAGAATTCGCGTTGTCGGGCTCGTCGCTTAAACGTTATCTTTATGAGAAAACTCATTTAAGTCTCTGAAAAAAGGTTAGTGACTAGGTACATCAAAATTCACAGGAATTGCTAAAGTCTGCTAGTTCGAGCTAGATGTTGGATTCAAAGTTTTAGTTCCAGAATCTAGAAGTGATAGATTAATTTTAAAAAATGTGAATTTTTCAGCATCGAAACTCGTGTTCAAAACTTATTGCAGAGCCCGGAATCCGAAAATCCGAGTTTACACACTCCAATCTCTAAATATCGAAACCGAGTGAAATACCGAAATTTGAACTAGTTTCCAAGCAATGCTCAAGAAATTAAATTTAGATAATCAAGATTTGAGAACGAAAACGTACTCGCAAAAGTTCAAGCTTTAATCATACAAAGTGTTCTTCAATTCGCACAGAATTATCTCTGACTTCGCACAACGAATGCGTGAAACGCATAACGCAAAAGTTGTACAAGGAATACATTGACAGAGATCAAAATCAGAATATGTATCATATACACAAAAATCGTACTGTTTCGGTTTTGCTTCGGTTTCGGGCGAACGATCAGTTTCGAGGCGCTCAAAAAAACCTTTCTTTACTTTCGCGAGTCGGTGAGTATGAACGGATCGTGCATCCCTAAAAATCGTTAGCAACCGAAAAAAGCCAATAGCGAGCCTTGTTTTCGCAGAAGTTATTGACGCTGGTGCCAGTAACGCGAAACCGAAACCGAATATGAATAAAACAAGAGTCATAGTTAAATGCACAATGTTTTGGATTAATCTCATGTTTTTGTTTATTGTTAATGATTGAATGCTGTTTTCAAATGACCTGATTCATGAAAGTGAATCGATCAGACAATAATTTCTTTATTTTGTCACCAACTTATCAGTATTGGTTGCTGGTTGCAACGATGGCAGCCTTCTGAACAACGGTTGATGCTTTATATGTGTAGTGGTTTAGAGCTGCGTAATACAGTAAGTTTCCGTTTTTGGCATGCGCCGTTTTTGCCACACTCCGATTTTAGCAACAAAAAGGTTCCGTTTTTGGCAACATTTTATAGTACATAGTTACAAATATTTTCAGGGCCAAAACGGTTTGTTTGATCGGTATGACGTCTTCGGCAAAGTTGTAAATGACAATTTTGTCTTTCCGAATAAAATATTAAATCTAGAAAAAAAAAATTTGTAACCTAAAAATATTTGTAATCATCAATATCTTTCCAAAACAGCATTTTAAAATAGCTTCTAAAAATGAGTCGTGTTTCAAAAAATTAAACAAATAGGCACAAAATGGCATCTTTCGCCTATAAACACATCTATGCAAGGTTTGAGCCAAATACAAAATGGTCGATAGCTTTGCCAAATGTTATTCGATTTTAACCTTCATTGTACCCTTGTGTGGAAAACCACACAAATGAATTTTGTTTCGATTTTTTTTCGAAAACTTCTCGATCGATTTTGATGAAACTTCTTGACAATTCCTAAACCATCAATCTTACACAAAATACATTTTCTCCAAGGGAGAAATATTTTTGGTTGATGAGATATTTAAAAACGTACGTTGTTTACCCTGGTGTGTGGATTTCCACACATACAACATTCGAATTTATTTTGGACAAGAAACAACTTAATTTTGCCCCAAACATATTTTTTTCATTGAGTGATTTCATACCTGGAGCTATAGGTACCAATTAATCCTGTTTCAAAAATCGAGCAAGGTGTGTATGTGTGCGGAAGTATGTGTATGTGTGTTTATTTTCATTCTTACGACCAATATATCTCCATTTTCTCAGCAACGGCTGAACCGATTCGATTGTTCTTAGTCGCGTTTGAAAGAGCTTAAAGTTTAGTTAGTTGATGGAAAATATCGTTTTGATCCGAAGGTTCATTCAAAAATGACGTAACAAAAGGTGATCAATTTACATGGGAACTGATAAACTAATTGATTTTTTTTCAACGGTTTGACTGATTTTAGAAATGTATAAAGGTGCATTCTTGTAACTCGCATCAAAATCAAATCAATCAAAAGGCTACGTGGGACATGTGTAAAAGTATGTGTTTATTTGTTTCATCCCAGTGTGAGAATTTTGCTTTTGTAAAGTTGCTTTTCTTTCCTCCAAAATGTAAATCATCGCATCTCGTTGCTCCGACTTTTTATCACTTTTTACCATGGGCGAAACTAAGGAAAATTTCTAGGGGGGGCTAGTTTTCATGTATGCCATTTTAAAAAAGAGAAAAAAGAGTTTGAATATGCTTATTTAATAACGCTTAAAATAGTATCGTAGAAGCAGAAAAAATCACTTCGGGATAGAATCTCCGACGATGTACTGAATATCTTGAACACACCGTCAACGCCAAGCTCTTTCAGCAACAATGATTCGATATTTAGGAGAGCTAGATTTGGTAAACGGCTGGGCAGTGCTTTTTAACAGTTCACCCGTACTAGTTAGAATTAAATAGACCCCAGTGTGGTTCAAGGCTTAATGCCCTATTCCTACCTCCACGTGGTACCGACTGGGATACGAGCAACCATAGAAAAACCGGTGAACCGGTGGGGTAGTTGTTCTCCTTAGAGAGCAGCTTGTCTGCGCGTCTACCCCACAGGCTAGGGGCGGCTCAAACAGCGACTGATCCGGACCGGACGGTTGAACTATGAAATGCGGTGTCTCGCCAGCTACATCTATGGCGGCAGCTCCGTCGCGAGACTAGGCATCGCAGCCCTAGTAAGGCAGCATACTAAAATAAACATACTACGGAGAATCAAGAATTCAAAACGAACCGGAACAATCGGCAATGACCCAGCCGACGAAATAAGGACGACGATTAGAAGCTCAATACATGTAACAGTAGATCGCTTAACGACCCGGTTGTCGACCGGATTCTGCTGGATCAGCTAGAACCCCGCCTGTTCGACATCGTTGCGCTCCAGGAGCTTTGCCTGAAAGGAGAGAAGGTACGGTGGATTTGTGGCCGCAAGGCACTGTACCACCAAAGCGGCAGGCAATCAGCGACAGGTTGTGTTTGTTGAGAATTGAAGGCCGGCACCACAACTACACTATTCCCAATGTGCACTGCCCTCACGAAGGAAGACCTGATGCAGGGAAAAAAGCGTTCTACGCACAGCTGGAGAAACTGTACGATAGCTGCTCGCGTAAAATAGTATCGTATATCAAGATCGTCGTTGGGGACATGAACGGAAGGATAGACTTATATAAACCGGTTCTCGGCCCGCACAGCCTGCTATGCACCAACTTCGCAGCTCCCCGCGGATTAGCAGTCCAAAGTCCCTTCTTTCCTCGACCAACGTACAGCGAAACAAATTGACCACGTTCTCAACGACGGCCCGTTCTTCTCAGACATTACAAACGTACGCACCAATCACGGTGATGATCGGACAAGACCACTTCGATAAAAAAACTACAAAACCCTGATAACCGATAGTCCTCTACGGAAGTCCTTTTGATATTTCCGAACAGAAGGTGCCTATCGGCGAACAGAAGGTGACTATCTACGGTGGAGCCCAAGCGGACTTCTCTTCAGCAACCCTACCGGCACAAGAAATTAAAGGGCGCAGCGTGCATGATGGCTCGACCAGATCGAAAGAGACTTGCGAGTGATGAGACGTCTGGGGAACGGGCGAAACACAGCCCAAAACCGAGTAAACTGGCGACTTCTTGATACAGCACGAGTTACTACAGCTCTCCTCTGACTGGTAAAGTGAGTAAGAGAGCAAGGGTTGAGAATCGATCCTGGGTGCAGAACTAGTTTTTAGCCAATGAATGACGACATCTCAATTTGTGTTGATTTTGATGCTCTGATAAGTAGCATGGAATGTATATATATATTGAATACAATCATTCTCTGGGAAATTCTAGGGGGGGCTAAACACGTTCTAGGGGGGGCTTCAGAAACCCCCAGGCCCCCCCGTAGTTGCGCCCATGCTTTTTACCATTTTTGGTCGATAATGTTAAGCAGCTTCCCTTGATTCATGATCACGAATGAAAAATTCATTCAGAAACGAGTTTAGAACTTATAATAAGTGTTCAACTTAATATTTGTCCAGCTGCCAAAAACATAGCATAGCAAAAAATAAAGGCGATTTGTAAATACTTTCCTCAACTAGGTGCACTAATACATTCGTACGTAAAAAGGTCTATTGTCCTTTACACTAAACATTTGACTGCAAAGTCTGTGTATAGTGAAAGAATCGGAATGTAGCACCAAGGCTTTGCTTAGCATAGATTTCAGAATATTCTTACGAACATTCCTAGCACCAAATTGCTCCATTTGGTCAAACCGATGTTAGGATTTTTTGTTGTTCAATTGCTATCATAGCATGTTTAATTGGTCTCATATCATGTAAACACGTTTTGTTTTGTAACTTTTGCATGAACCATTAGATCAAACAAATGTCCGATGATGACCTAATGGCCTTCAAGCCCTTCCAATTGCAGCCAAGGAAATCAAATCAATACATCCATTGCTGAGATAATCCAAATGTATTTTTCAAGATTGTTTTTGTACACTACACATAATATCATTCAATTGGCTACCTCCAAACTACTGCAATGTACTAGGCGTTTCCACAAGTTTCGTTTTTTTTTTCAACGTACCTTTGGAAATTATCATTTAATTTTAAGTATATTTTTGAATATAAATCTTTCCTCCAAATCCTAACAAACGCATCTAGCACCAAAACGACTCAAATCAGTCAAACCGCTGAAAGCAAAAATCGGTTAGTTTACCAGTTCCTATATGAGCTGACCATATTTCGTTACGTCATTTCTGAATGAACCTTTGGATCAAAGCGATATTTTTTGTCAAATAACTAGACTATTAGCTCTTTCAAACGCGACTAAGAACAATCGAATCGGTTCAGCCGATGCTGAGAAAATCGAGATATAATGGTCGTAAGAATGAAAATATACACACATACACATACTTCCGCACACATACATACCTCATTCGATTTTCGAAACAGGATTATTTGGTACCTGTAGCTTCAAGTATGTATGCACTCAATGAAAAAAATAAGTTTGGGGCAAAATTAAGTTGTTTCTTGTCCAAAACAAATTAGAATGTTGTATGTGTGGAAAACCACACACCAGGGTAAACAACGTAAGTTGGATGCAATGAAGGTTAATAATTCGAACACCATTGAACTGGAAAACTTCTAAAGTTTCATTTTCAAATGTGGCCCAGGTTACCGGATGTAGGAAATATTCCTGAGTTCCGGTAGGCATGTCAAACCTGCTAATTTTCAGATGAATTTGGTGATGGGTTACCTAATGTAAATAGTTATTTGCATCATTGGCATAGATTAGATAACCCGTGTAAAAAGAGACCACAGTGTATGATGACTATCCCCTGTATATCACAAAATGCTAAATTAAAATTTTGAATATCAATTGAAAATTTATCAAAAGACTCATTGATAGCTGTTACTCATCATATGAGTAAAAAATTTACTCAATAAAAAGTCGTGCAACGCTTTCAAAAATGGATAAAATTTCTCTCATTAATGGGTAATTTAAATTTAACGTGTACACTAAGGTGGCTTTTTACGCGGGGTTTTCACGCGGATTCCGTAATCTACGCGTTTTTCTACGCGAATTACGGAGTTTACGGATTTTGTTAGAAACCTATTAAATCGTTTTAATAAAAAAAATTGCATCATAAATTTGAAGTCTCAAATTGAATATACTAATGGCAAAAAAGGTTTCCGTTTTTGGGACGATTCCAGTTTGGCAACTGAAATTTTAACTGAAAACTTACTGTACATTCGAAATATGCCAGATCATAAAGAGCGTTATGCAAAACGCATATGCTCTGTACTGTTTCCAAATTTAATTAGTATTTGCGCTAATTTCGCTAATAAATGATCTGGTTACGCACCCTCGCGTGACGAAATAGAAATCAAGTTTAAACTTTCAGTACCAACCAGAACCGTAAGGTTTGGAATAAAGTATCTAGACTTTTTCAGATTTTGAAATTAGGAATCCCAAACTTGTAATTCTATTCTCTGTTGCAAACAACATGTGAACTGATGAAAAATTACGACTGCAAGTTGAGACCATAGAGGCTTCGATCTTTTTGTGCCAAATTTTACGACCATTTTTATTACAAGTTACACTTTACTGTGCATCAGCTAAATATTTCTTTGTACCGAATAAGGCTAGTTCAGCAAAATAATCAATGCTGTGATTAATCAGAATTTTCAGAAATCTATCTTCCCAAGTGTCCCGTTTTTGAACCCGTTTGTCCCGTTTTTCTCCTGAGAAATTCTGGTCAGTTTATGCAGAGGTTAACACGGTCTCCAAATAGCAAGGGTCACACTAACATCCCTTCCCTTTTCCCACCTGATTGCAAGGACGTGGCCGGCGTCGTTATTGACCGTTCAAAGTATTGGATCACTAAAACTTGTACAATGAGAATGGTCGGTCACACCCAGCTCCATTCAGATGATTTACTGTGCAATTTTACTGATTCGGATCAATCACGAAGTGCAACCATTGATATGTGCAGTCAGTCAAGCTAAGCTAAGCTAAGCTACCATTGTGTAATAGATGGTATAGAGTTTAGAACCCAGGATTTGAGGAAATAAAAATTTAAATTTTGAAACCCAGGACTCAAAGCACAATAGGAGAATGTGATCTTGATTTTAGAATCTCGCGTTTTGAAGTCAATTTAAGACTCGTCATTCTTGAAGTCTAACTGTAGACGTACGACTTCAGAACCCAGATTCTCAACTCCTATTTGTACTCCCGATTCTGGACTCCTGGAATTGTAATTACTTAGCACCTCGGATTATCTGTTATCCACATTCCAGAACTCAGTCCTAATTCCAGGATCAGGAATCTGAAATTTGTTTTTTAGAATCTACATTTTTTTTAGAATCAACTTTTTTTTATCATTGCATCCAAATTTTATAATCTAAAATAAAGGTTATAGAATCTATTTGAAATGAAGGATTCGAGAAAAACATGTAGAATACTGATACGATTCTAGAATACAGCAAAAGACAGTATTTTGTTATATCTAGGATCCTGAACCTCGAATTCAGAATTTAGATTCCAAAATTCCGAACTTATTCTTGGTATCCAGAACCACATTCTGTAAAAGAATGTTCAGAGTTTAAAATTTTGAATGAAAATTGTAGAATCTAGTCTAATTATACTGTGTTTCTCGTGTTTTTAATTCACAATATACAATAAGAGGATGAGATCTTGATTTTAAAAATCGGGCGCAAAAATATAGTTCCACCGTTCGATCTGAAAAGTTACACAGTTGCTATAGGACCCATTATGAACACGAAGAGTGCATGGTAGCTAACATTTATTTTTTGTCCCACCCATGTTGCATTACATACCGCGTTCAGAAATTGAGAACCGACCAGAATAACAAAGTTTAGAATATAGTATCTGGAATTTATCTAAAATCAAAAAAGAGGAATCGCAAACTACCAATTCAGTAGCTAGAATCCAGAACCCAGTAGGAGAAGATAATTTTTAAAATTCTGTAATAGAGCATGCAACCAAAACCAAGAGCTATAGTTGGACAGAGAGGCTACAGTTTTCGAAGAACAGTTAGACGGCTTCAAGTATAAAAAGCTGCGTTTGTCGTTGAAGGATGAAGCAGCAATTCTGTAAGCCCAGAAAAGTTCCGTTCGAACTCAAGAAGAAAGTCGAAGCGGAACTGAATTGGCGAACAATATTCTTTGAAGCTTGACCTGTTGAATGTAGATGATGAATCTAAATAGTTATTGGCCTCGAACACGATGTTTACTGCATGAATCGAATCTCGATTTCGGGACGAATACAGCGTGTTCCATTTTTCATGTAACGTTGGAGAAAGTTTATCAAGGTCTGGCATAATAATTATACTTGGTAAATATTCTGGTAACGAGTGCAACCGTAGAGGAGCTTCTGGAGAACCAGAATGAAGTAAAAAGCAAAGCCTTGGTGCTACATTCCGATTCGAAACTTGACCTTCTGTTTGTTATACACAGACTTCGCAGCCAACTGTTTAGTGTACAGGACAATTGCGGGGCCAGCGCTACGATCCTACTGACACTAACAGTCTCTCCCGAGCCGAGACTCGAACCTACGACTGGCTTGTTAGGCCAGCATCGTACCTCGAGACCAGCCGGGAGGGCACCAGAAGGAAGTAAAAAGTACGAATTTTTCAAGCGAGAAGTCAATTACCATGGTCATGTTTTTGTGGTCTTAACAAGGATCCAGAGAAGATGAAGGCGCTAATGGATGTCAAACCCCAGATTAAGGAAGTCCAAGCGGTTATCGATTGAGTTATTCACTTGGCATATAGTTTTGTGCAGATTTGGAGCATTGGTTGAAATCATTGAGCGAGCTTTTGAAAAAAAACGAAGTTTTTTTTGACAGACAACCGGCAGAAGGCGACAAAGCGACAAAGAAGTCGATTGAGGAAGCTTTGTATCATTAGGACCCGAAACTACCGATAATACTCTACTGTGACGCAACGAAGACATTGATGCTGTGATTATCTACGAGTATCCTGACAAGACTGAGAGATCTATCTTATTTGCTAGGTGCTCAGGAAGCATGAAGTCGGATACTCTGATCCGGTTGGCCGATATTTGAATCTCATGACAGACTACGAGTCTTTGACCAGTCTGTTCAACTCTAACGGTGTATTCACCAGAGTCGTCGTCTGGACGTTTGCAGCGATTTCTTGTCAAGATATTCTATTGACAGCACGATGGTAAGAAGGGCGAAGTTTGCTGCAGATTCTCGTGGAAACCCGCTCTAGCTGATTGATGATTGGCCACAAACTATTCAAGAGAAGAAACGGAAAGTTTTGCATAACAAACGAGATACGCTGAGTATTGAAGAAAGAATTCTGCTATGAGAATACTGCATTGTGATTCTTGACAAAGCGAAGAAGTTTTTGCTGTACGAACTTTATTCGGCCTATCTCAAATTGTGAAGATAAAGTGTTTAACCAGACATATATTTGGTGATTTCCACTAAGAAAAGAAATCGAGAACATTTGCAATTGTGCACAGACAAACGTGCCACTTCGAAGAAAAATCTTCAAAAATCTTCGTCATTTTTCGAAACGCTACACTCATGCGCCACCATGTGAGCTTATTGCTTACTAACTTCTTTTCGTGAAACGGTTGCTGTCTTTGATAATGAATGTGTATGCTTGCTTATAGCGTCACTAGCGGCAATATTGTCCACTAAGCATAATTTCAAAATAATCGTTATTTTTCTGGTCGATGAAATTGCATTGAGTGACACGTCTGTTTGTCTGTGACGCTAGCATTTCAACGAAGGCTAATGCGTATCTCGATGACATAAATGGCGATGAGATGGATCAATCTATATAACCTAGATTCCACGATCTATGTTATAAATAGAACAAATCTGAAATCTAGAATTTAAAACTTACTGTTTTAATTACAAATCAGAATCCAATATTCGAAGTGATCAATTCAGAATGCAGCATTTTCTCTTTTTTCGTAATGTGGAAGCTATAAGTCAGAGTATAAAAGAGAGATAACGGACGCAAATTTAATAATTAGACATAGATACTCCAGAGTCTAGTTAGGATACATATTTCAGAATACAGAAATTTACGCTGAAGATCCTGAATCCATCATCAATAATCCATAATTTTGAATATAACCAACGTCTAACTTTTTAAGAATTTGTCATAATAAATTTGAAGTTCGCGAATGAAGAATCCGAAAACAAAATACGGAATTGAGGATTATACTCCATACTGAGTTCAGAATAGGGATCCCAAAAGAAAGGAAGAGTAACTAAATACATTTGAAACATGAAAAAAGTCTATCTGCGTAATCTGTTGTGATTATATAAATTTAACTGTAGCAAAATTTTAAAACAATAACTATGTTCTCCTTCCATTTCAGTTTGCTCCTTCGTCGTCCACAAGCGATGCCACGAGTACGTGACCTTCAAGTGTCCGGGTGCGGATAAGGGAGCAGATTCGGACGTAAGTTGGCACATTTTTCAGTTCCTAACTCTTAAGCCCACCACACCACGCGTGTGTGCGGGCATTTGTCTTACTATATTGTCCTCTAACAAGAATAAAAACAAACTTATCTCCCATCAGAAGACCAGAAAAACGAAAACCAAAATAACACACGCACATGTAGGATAATGTCAGCCAATTTTAATTCGTACAGTCGAAATCAGAATCGGTTTTGTTGGTTTTTGTAAGAATCTGATTTTTGAAATGTTTTTTTTTTTTTGCCGAGACAGCAGGACACAGTTTAACAGAAAAGAATAGCTCGAAAAAACATCTGAAGTTTAGAGTTAGCTATGGCTGCTTTTTGATTGTTCAGACTTTTTCGCAAAAAAACGATTTTCTCGCAGCTTCAATGAATGATTAATTTACGCCTTACGGGAAAGAAAAAACACAACTTGCATGCTTTACTTTATTGTTATGTAGTTAAAAAACAGTGAGTAAGTTAAAGTTTGCTATTCGTTTCGAAGTTATTCAGTCGGTTACATATTTTAAAGTAAGTTTTCCAATTTTAAAACGGCTTTGAATGGTGTGTACGTTTGAGCTCTAGTTTCATTACTTGACTCCCGTGAAGCAACAGCATTTTCTAGAATAGACTAGTGAAAGCATTTTCTGCGTTAATGTTAACAAAAAAACTCTGTCGATTAGTTTCCTCAAGAGAAACGAATGAATCAGTCAAGCAAATTACTGAAACTCTCCGTTAGTGCCTAGAATAGAACTCATCAATCATTTTCTTCTTTAGAATATCAAAAAAAAAAAAAAACACTCCGTCACCAACAGATTCAATTTGATGTTACCATTTATTTTGTTAGAGGAATTTTTAATTTCATCTTGGCGATTTGGTTTTTGATCTCAGTAACCTTGTTTCCCTTAATATTACTTACACACGTTTAGTTGTATCTCTCCTTTTTACACAGAAGTACACTCTTATTAATTAATCGATTGTATTATATGTTGTCACACCCGGTGTAACCCAAGGATACTCGTACCAAGCACGAGTTTAAAGAGTGGACTTACTCTAGTCCTACGTTTTGCGACCATTGCGGTTCGCTATTGTACGGTTTAATCCACCAAGGGCTTAAGTGTACAGGTAATAATCGATCACTGACTATGCTATGTTTATTTTTTGGTAATTAGGAGAAACTATTTTCGTTTGGTTTTCCTTTCTTTTTGTGTTGGTGTTTTATTTTGTATCTAATTTTCAAAAAAAAAAACTCGAAACAGATAAACAAAACACGCAGAAACAAAAAAAAAAGTACAAACTAAACTAAGAGCAAGCCTAAATTGAGCATTCATCTTAAACTGAAATCTTTCACTAGTGGCTTTAAACTTTTGGTATTTTAGCTATTTTTAATCGCATTTTCTAATTGCTCTCTATGTGTATTGTTACTATCTTGGTGTATTTTCTACTTTTTCTATCACACTTTAGACGTAGCTTGGTTCGCTCCAGAGAGGGAGAGATAGACACACTCAGCTCACGCTTCTTTCAACAGCCACACTGCATATATTTACAAACACTTTGGCCTCCGATAGGAGGCAGGGAGGGAAGGGGCTTAGGTTGAGCAAAATTTATTAATCACTTCGCTAACAGACGCAGATGGACTTTGGCAAAGCTAGAGGTGCGCAAACGCGTGCGGGAATTTTACCGAAAGTGCCATATATTTACTCACGAAAAAAAAAACCAAACTTAATGCCTTTGGGAAATTCTTAGGAAACCACACACACATATGTTTACGATCGATGATGGCTCATTTTAGTCGAATTGCTAACGGGAGCACAGCGAGCGGCAAAACATTGTCGGTGCGGGGTCTTTGGTAAGAAGGGGAAGCTTGTTGAAGTGAGAACATATTTATTTGCCTTAATACGACAAATAAACACCGCAAGTAGTAGGCATGCTTAAGCTGGAACACAATTTCGTCATCATTTTTATCGGTCTTGCAATAATAGTAGGCTTTGATTTTAATGACGCACGCAAATAAACGACGCTGCACTAATTGGACAAACGTTCCGGGGAAAAGTTCTTCCTACGGTTTGACGACAGGTGACAGGTTGAGCCGATAAACTCAGTAAACACTTTGTTTAGCATCATCTTCTAGGATAGAAATGTTCCTCCCTTTTGAAATTGGCCCCGGTTTTACGATGCTCCTGCCAGCATTTCGGCTGGATGAGAGAAATCAACAGCACACTTAATGTCTGCGATTTTAAACGGTCTGTAAATGTTAGCCAAATTATGAGCTGGTAGGAATGATTTGTCGCAAATTATGCGCTGAAATACGGACGATTGAGCGGTTTTATTGGCTTCATATTTCATCAGTCGGTAAACGCCGGACTCAACTTTAGCTCCCAACATGCTAATTAAACTAAATGATAGTTTTACTTTTAAAACCAAAAAAAAAAACTCCACTACAGCTCTAGAGCTCCACAGACGCAACTATCACCTATTAAATAACACACCAACTGTGCATTGCCTGGTATCGCTTCTTCAGTAGTTAGCTAATGCATTGCTAATTATTTAGTGTACATCTCTAATGATAGCCTTATTGGAAAACAATCGTGGCCTGCTGCGTGTCACGACGCCGCACTGTCATTATTCGCCATAATCATTACCACATAAACGTCAATTGTATCGCCATAATGCTAAACACCTCCGCCAGCGTGGACGGGCGGAGGGTACAAAACGCGGTACAAAAGCGGTATCGTAAATAGTAAAATAGGCTGTTAATGAATTTGTTTTTTTGTTTGTTTCGTGTTGGTTTTGCTTTCTTTAAGCTGTAATCGATAGCACTTCATGGTTCTGCCACAAGGGAACTCAAAATGGATACTATGCAGATGTTATGAATTTATTAAGCGCAATTAAAATGAGTGAAAGTAGAAGCTCATATTTCATACTTGGTTAAGGTGTGTAATAGAAAATGGAAAAAATACTTATACTTTATAACATAGAAGACTAATTCCTAAAATTAAATACATGGCATGATCTAGACCACGGTTCAAGATGTCAGATTCCCTGAAGCTGAGCCCCAAATTCAAAACTCAGATCCAATAAAAACTTGATACTCAAAGAACAGATAACCACGAATCAAGGACCTAAAACAAAACGGGATTCCGAATTCCATTTCTAGAAAACGAAATCCGAAATGCAATACCTGCAATTATTGACAATCTCGAATCGAAAGCGACTATTTTTTAATCCAAAAACTATCTGATCAGATCAGTTCTACAAGAGCGATAACCGAGAAATCATAAACAGACAATCGAATATTGCTCAAGAGCAATTGAAAGCTATAAACCAGATATCACATAGCGTAAAATGTTATTTAGACTGAATCTCCTAACAACCAAACCAATCCTAACAAGAATAAAACCAAAGGAGGATTAACAATTCAAAAAAATGTATACTTAGAAATCTAAATTCAGGAACGACAGAATGGGCCCGAGAACGACAGAACCCCTGAAAACAAAAAACATAAAAACCTCAAAATCCAAAACTAACAAGTCGAAAATCAGAAAGCATTCGAAATCATACATCAGGGGCAAAGAATCTCTAATATTAGAATACCGATTCCTGAATACTTGTGTTTTAAATTTGGAAAACATAGCTTAGAGCTTTATGAACTAATCTTTGAACGCTGAAGTTTAAAATCGTTAAAAGAGTAAAAGGCAGAGATTCTATATTCCAAATTAAGGGGGGGGGGGGGAGAGGCATACAAAAAATCACGAAAATTCGTTCATTTTTCTTTTTTGCATAGTAGCATTCCTCAAGGTACCTACGGTGTTTTGTTGATTAGCTTTAGGAAATCAAATCTCCAATCACGAGTCAAGGTTTTTTCTCGAGAAATTTCCGTAATCTGGGATTCGTTATTTTGAATGCTGATTCCAATCCAAGAAATTCCACACCAAATAAGAAAAAAAAACTTTAAATTGATTTTAAATTCCAAATGAGTAAACTTAAACAATTAATTGGTTTATTTCAGGACACAGAAACAGAATCCAGAAGTCTAAATCTGGCAGAAAGCAAAAAGTAGAACCATGTATAAAGCTCCTATTACAAATCCATGGATCACATCTACGAACGTTAAACTGAAAGTAGAATCTTCGAAACCAACAAGCTAAAACACAATTTAGGATGAACCCTGAAGTAAAACCCGGAAGCTATAACAAAAAATCCAATGCTTAGCATATCGAATGTAGAATACAAAAAGGTCCAGAAATCTTTACGAATTTGGAGTCCTCGATAGATAGTAAACCACGAATCAAGAACCACAAATCTCAAATCAGGATGCCGAATACTGACTCCAGAATACGAAATCCGAAATGCAATTTCTCAAATCGAGAAAAAAATATTCTTGGAAAAAATCGGCTACTTATCGAACCCGAAAATCGTAAACAGGAAAATGAATTTCGACACACTTCTTACTAGTAATTGAAAGATTTGAACCTATGTGGTGGTGCTCCCACAGACCGTTATTATAAAAAAATGTACCAAAGAATCTGAGTACACCATTCGATTCGTAATGACGTCTAGAATCAATGGTCAAAATTTTCAAATCATTGTACGGTATATTTTTGAGTAATGCCATTTGAAGGTCGTAAAGTACTAAAACGTGATATAAAAACGACGAAATACTAGTTGTGAAGCACGTTTTTTAACCACCATTTCATGAAATAACTTCCAAAATAGTTTCTACACATTTCAAGTATCATATTTCAAGACATTAGCAATTGGTGAAAAGATTTGATTTATTTGAAACTGTTTAGTGTACAGGACAATTGCGGGGCTAGCGCTACGATCCTACTGACACTAACAGTCTCTCCCGAGCCGAAACTCGAGCCTACGACGACTAGCTTGTTAGGCCAGCGTCGTACCTCGAGACCATCTGGGAGATTCCACACTAAAAAAGAAAAAAGAACTCTAAGTTAATTTTGAATTCCAGATGAGCAAACTTAAACATTTGAATGGTTTATTCCGAGACACAGCAACAGAATCCAGGAGTCTAAAACTGCCAGAAAGCAAAAGGTGTAAACTAGAATCATGAATAAAGTTTCTATTTGAAATCCATGAATCACATCAACAAACGCTAAACTCAAAGCAGAATCTTCGAAACCAAGAAGCTAAAATACAATTTAGGAATGAACCCAGAAGCAAACGCTGAAGGTTATAACAAAAAATCCAATGCTTAGCCCATCGAATGTAGAATACAGAGAGGTCCATCGAAGTCCTCGAAACAGTTAGAAAGTAAACCATGAATCTCAAACCAGGATGCCGAACACTGACTCCACAATACAAAATCCGAAATGCAATCTCTCAAATCGAGAAAAAATATTCTTGAAAAAAATCGACTTCTAATTGAACCCGAAAATCGTAAACAGGAAAACGAATTTCAACACATTGCTTACTATTAATTAAAAAATTTAAACCACATATCAAATATGTTTTCTTGACTGAAGATTCCATGTCCTAGAAGAGAGATTCACAATTCGAAGGTGTGCATCTATAAATCTAAAGAAGACACATTTCGTGCCAACTCAACCACTTTTTGGCAGCACCCTCTCAGAACTCAATGGAACTTTCTGTAGATCTAACTTAAATAAGCAACTTTGCATATTTCATTTTGCAAAAAAAAATCTGAAAAGGGCTGAAGTTTTTGAACCTTCTTTATTTTTGAACCTTCTTTATAAAAAATATTAGATATAATAGCAAGAGAAAAAGAAAAATTGTCAAAGGATGACTTTTAAGGAATTGTCTAAATTATCGTTCAAAACAATTGAAAAAGCTTCGTCAAGTCCTGTGGGGGTGAATTTGAAGTTGTGGAATCGATTTTTTTCAAGCTCTTGAAGTTCATGTGCGCATTCCTATTGGAACGTGAATATTGACAGCTTATTGAGATATCGTATCAACAGTCTTCTTCTGTTGGGACAAAAATTCTTCAAATGTATGCAGATTTCTGTCTGAATTTGCATCTCGAATCAGTAGTGTGTATAGTAATAAAAACAGATTCGGAATGGAGCGCTCAATCTAGAACACATAATTGGGAAATCAGATTCCCAATCTTGAGTCAAGGTCGTTTTGTTAAAAAAAACAAAAAAAAATAGAAACTATGATTTAGAAACCATGAATTAATTCTGAACTCCAGAACACAAAACATAGGGTATCGAACATCTTCGTCAGGTGTTTTCTTCGGCAGGTTTTTGCATAAGATTGCTGCAGAAAACCTGCCGAAGAAAACCACTGACGAAGACTAAGTTTGACTCCAAACTTCGAATCATTTCAGGAAGCAGAATTGAGAAATTGATTTTATTAGGCATTCATAATTCGTTCCTCAAAATTCATATAAGATTTTTTGGATTTTGGAAGAATTGGAATCAAATGATTAAAATTTAAAAGAAATAAGAATGCAGGAGTATCCCTAGCAAGCAGAGTTCAGGAACCCCAAATATAGACCTGGAAGCAGAGTAATACACATTCAAACATTTGGCATCTCGAATCTGAAATTTGAGAAGATCTAGAAATCTCTTGGAATATGGGATGCTCTTTTGAATCGTAGAATGCATTTTGAATTAAGTAAAACCGTCTGCTTATAGTTTATCGTTTTTCAGATTCTCGACTATGGAATCTTACAGTCAATAATCAACAATCCGACCATCGAGAAAGGACGATCCATAATTTAGACCATGATATTCAAATACTCGCTTCCCAATACCTAGAATCCGGAATAACTAAGAAATCGATTACGGATTCTGGAAAGTTAATAATCAGAAATTAGAAATTCATTATAAATACCATGAATCACAAATAATTATGAGCCCTAACACGAACTGCGATTCAAAGAAAAGAAATTCGAAATAGGAAGCTCCGTCAGGAAAAAAGGTCAGAATTTCTAGTCCACTAATCCATCTAGAACTGAATATTCTAAGAAAAAAAAATGCTCAAGTCATTCGAATAAAAAAGGTAATAGCTTTTTAGATTTGCTCATTTCAGCTTCCGAATTCAGGGCACAAGGATTCACAGAAGTCAGAATTTAAGAATTTCAAAATGCCATGCTTTTGAATCGCAATCCGATTTAAAATCCAGAAACTTGGAGCCAAAATTCAACAGTTGAAAACCTGAACACAACGATCGCAGTAGGAGTTCAGAATATGTAATAAACCAAGAATTAAAATCGAAAAACCAGAAACCTGAAACAGGAAACCCGGAGTCCAACATTATCTAACATCAAAAATCCACTCCTGAAAGTCAAATCTCAATATTTTTAATTGATAATGTTCTAAATAGAAAATATCTATTGAATCTTTATGTTCAGTCACTATCTATACACTAATATCCGAACCTAACTGAATCCAAAATATTAATTATATATATTTATTTGTTATTCAGGTAACAAAAATCACTCAACTGATTTGGAATCTAGTATACAGTCTTAGGACAAAAACTCACATTCTAAAATCATTCACAGCTACAACTAAAGAATTTCGTTCTAAAATTTAATATCAAACTTCAAAAAATTTTAGAATGCATGATACATGATTCACAGTCAAAAAATCAAATCGTAAACCTGACTTCAACAATTGTTACAGCAGAATTAAGAAATTATAGTTCTAAGCGTCGACAATAAAATAAAAAAAATCATGAGTTCGAATCAGAATTGCAATTCTAATAAAAGAATTACAGTTTATAATCCAGCCGTAATATTGAAAATCCTAAAATTCACAAGATGATGAAATGTTAAAAAAATTCTATATTCTTTCGTATGAAAAGGGTAAAAATTTTAATATCATTTTCTAGAAGCTGGACGAAAGAAACTTCAAAATTTAGGAATTTATGATTTCAAAACACCAAATTCATCGACTAAAGCAAGTGATTTACTCGAATATCCGGAAAGATTGAGTGAGAATTCGACAGTTGAAAATCCGTTAACAGCATCCAAAATGAGAATTCGAAATATGTGATAAAAAGATATGAATTTGCATTCGGAAAGCAGAAAACAGAACTAACCTGTTCGGAAGCCTCAGCGCGAAGTACAATGTAGCTGCTAAGTTGAAGGTTAAGTTTAAAGTTTAGTTTAAGTAAGAATTCGTATCCCGGTCTCTGAAACTATGAACCTTTGCTTTGTGTGAATCCAGAGTCAATAAAAATGTAAGTTTTTTTTGAGGTTTCCTGGAAAAGAGTTAGCAATTTTAATTCCCCTGTAATAACCGCCGAGACAAGAAGTTTGAATTTATCTACTGAAATTCGCACCAAGATTCCAGAATCCAACATTCAAATTGTGTACGATTTATTTAGAATTTGGAAAATAGAACCAGAAATAAAAAGTTTTGAATTATTTTATATTTATTTGGAAAATGAAACCAGAAATAAAAAGTTATTTAAGAATTCAGAGTATAGTCTGCAGCCAGAAAAAATAACGAGTCTGGATTCATAACTAACTTACAACCATTAAATTTAATCTTCAACCTGAATTCAAAGAACTATTACGAAAGTTTCGTTGTTTTGACACCCCGGCGTCGAAAATATGCACTCTAAATAAAAACTACGAAAAAATGCAAATCAGTTACTTAAGGTCGCTTTTTACGCGGTTTTTTACGCGACTTTTTTTACACGGATTTCTGAATTCACGCGGTATTTTTTTATGCGGATTTCGGTTTCTCTTCACTCGGATTGCAGAATTTACGCGGATTCCGGAATTTACTCTTTTTTACGCGGATTCCGGAATTTACGCGGTTTTTTCTACGCGGCACGTATCCTCCGCATAAAAAGCGGCGTTAGTTCTAAGATAAACTTTTCATTTTAGAAATAGAAAGAGGGAAGAATCCTGGAATAGAACTAAACTTTAAAGCCCGGATTCATAAATTTTGGAACTAGAACACCTACTCCGCTGTTTACTTGAACTTTGAACTTACTGCTACGACTTTAGGATAATCAAATCGCAAAATGAAATTCGTTGCGCGAACATTTAGATAAGATATTCAGAAACCTAGTCCTACGACCAATACACCAAGAGGAATGAAAAAAGTATTGATTTATAAACTTCGAAACCTCAATTTAAAACAATTATCCATTAGACAGAAGTAATCAACCAAGTTAAGGTCTAAGATTGTGCAAAATCCAACATATTCCAGAATCAAGGAACTCTTCTTCAAAATTGTGTTCTATATTTTAAGAACATTAAAACTAGATTCGGGATTCCATGTGCCATTTTACAAAAATCAAACGAAGTCTGTATCTCAAATCTAAAATTCAGAGAGGTCTAGAAAGTTTTTGGAATATGAAGTCCTGCGTCGAAGATCGCTGAAACACATTGTAACAACATTGTAAAACAAATTTGGAATTCCCAAATAATTTATTTTCCAGATTCTACAATTAGCATGAATAACAATATCTGAAGAGTGAAAAAATATGAAATCTCGTGGCATAATTTTGATTTTTATAAACTTATTTTTAGTTTCACTCTTGAAGTAAGAAACTACACTACTACTACAGTAAAGTCGCTTTTTACGCGGGGGCTACGTGCCGCGTAAATTCCGGAATCCGCGTAAAAAAAACCACGTAAATTCTGCAATCCGAGTGGAGAGAAACCGAAATCCGCGTCAAAAAAAAATACCGCGTAAATTCTGAAATCCGCGTGAATTCTGAAATCCACGTAAAAAAACAGCGTAAAAAACGCGTAAAAAGTGACCTAGTGTATTTAGAACTTTTTATTCACATACTTTTACCGAAACTAATGCTTTGTTGATTATAAGTGAAAAAATCGGAGTAGAAATCATTTATTATCGAACCTCGAATAACTATAATCTTGAGTAGAATTCCAATTTAGTACAGAGAGTTTAAAATATAGAAAATTTGTATTACATACGAGAATGATCCTATTGTATTCTGACTGTGAGCTCTAAAAGCCAATATTGCACAATCCAGAATTGAAAAAGTATGATTTATCATAGAGAGAACAAGAATTACAAGTATTGAAAACTTGAGCGAAATTGATCTGGCTCTATTCTATTTTAGGAAATTGAACCAAGAAATTACTGGATCCATACAATAAAACATTAAGCTAGTAATTTGAAAATAAGGAATTAAGTAAAAAAAAAATGTGGTTCAGTAATAATCATAAAAGAAATTCAAATTAAGAAGGAATTAGAAAACCCAGAATTTAGAAATAATAACAGTATCTAAAACACCTACACCAAGTTGCTGAACTTTAATGGTCTTTTAGACACTAATCGTGAAATTCATGTGATTTATTACGCAAGTTTTGGGGTTGTCGGGAATATTTTAAGCAAACGGTGCGGAATTTACGAGTTGATTTTTGAACTTAAGTAGGGTTTTCACGGTATGTTTTGATGATGATGACTTTGTACATTTACTGATTCCTAACCTTGTTATTTTTGCATGTGGAGTTAACTCTACTCTTTAGTCTGTTTCGAAAGTATTCAACAGACATCATTGTAAACTATTTATAAATGATTTAAGTAAAAACTAAGAAATCTAAATCTAGAAGCTTAGGTTTAAAGGCAAAACCTCTATTCCTAGGATTTTTAATTAACAATATGTGAAAAGGTAACTTCTGAATTAAATGCATAGTCATGAAAGTATAAAATTAAAAGGATTCGGATCCCGTTGTCTGAAACTAAAAACCATTAATTGACGAAACCAGAACCGATAAAGGAAGCAGGTTTGTTCCGTCGGTAATTATCGGTAACTTCGCTGAAGTTCGAACCAAGAAGTCCAAAGCAAACTTTCTGATGGATTTTGTATCATCTTGAATCGAGATTAAGAAATCTTTTAACTAGAATCCATAGTTTTGTATTTAAAGAAAATGAAACAAATTAATTGTCTATAACGTTTAAATTTAAAACTCAGAATCCATATTTGAATTGTTTTTTTTTTTGAATCCGATGCCCAGTGCTCCAACAGTTTCAAGTATGGAAGGAATCGATAAATTTGGAATCCGAATTAAGACCCAAAAATGAAAATTCAGCATGTTTCAACATAAAAGATATAGTGATTTCAAAATTTATCACTGAGGTTTCAAAAGCATTCCATAATTTCAGAACAATGAACTTAGATTCGGGATTCTAAATAGAATGGATTGAAACTGAAAATTGTGTATCGACTCCAGAATGCAGAAGCTAATGTTAAGAACCTCGAGACTGATATCAAAAATTTCGATTTTCAAACTTTGGCTAATATCTGCAACATTTTGAGACCATGAAATAAAACGTAGAAGCAATAATAATTCACACATTATCTAGAATTCTAAAAGCCTTTTGGAATGTGTATTTCTGCTTCGAAGATTTTTGCAGCACACATTAAAAGGGTTAGAAAGCCGGATGGAGTTATAAATCATATCTTGCGATTCTAAAGAATGAAAAACCATTCCACAGATCAATAATCCAAAACGAACACATCAGAAACTATTACTCAAAATATAATTTAGAAATTTTAAGCAAAAAAAAATTGGCTCCTGAAGCAAAATATAGACCATCTGTATTGCCAAATAGAATTTAGCCAAATAGATATTAGACAATAGGAACCTTGAAATTGAATGTTACAATCTGTTAATCGAATCCAGAATGCAAAGGTTACAATACATAACCTCAACATTGAATCCACAGATTTAAACTCTAACAAACAGGTTCATGGTTCATAGACTTCTATTCCAGCGGAATGCCGAGACTACAAAAAAAAAAAAAACAACAAAATTCAAAGTTCCCTGCAACCTAGAGATCTAAAAACTTCTTCCGGAATCTAAATTTGTATGGGAGTCCTAAATGGAGAATCTGGTTTTGAAACTCCAAGCATCCAGAGATTGATTTTTATTCCATATACAAATGTTGTGTAAATGAATGATAGATCTGGAATTTGATATTTCAATCCGAGCATTAAATTATGAAATTATAGTTCCTGGTTGTGGATTAAATATGAAAATTCTTCCATACACAATAAGCTTTCTGAACCTAAAATATTGGACAAAAAATCACAAGTGAAGAAATTCGGTTTCCAGAAGTACTGGATCAAATAATCCAGAAACCAGAACCCGTAATCTAGAAACTATAAATCAGCAATCAGATGTAACTACTCAAATCCAACATCAACTTTCCATAAATTTAGAAGTTTCATTTCTTAAAATTTAAAAAATGAAACGAATTGCTCAGGAATTCAACATCTCGAAATGAATAAACAATTCAAGCTTTAGGAAACAAACCACAATTATAAATTTAATGATTTTCGTGCCAAAAGTAGGACTCTGAATTTCTAAATTCTCTTTTAAGATTTTTTTATCCTTATGTAGAGTTTAGATTTTAGAATCAAACTTCTCCAAACTTTCCGGGGTGCAGCATTTCAATAGACAGAATTTGGTGTTTCCATGCCGCAAATAGTGAACCAGAATACAAAATTTGAAGCCAAAAATTCAGAATCGTGAATTCGAAATCATAAACTCGAATTCGATACAAATTTTGGAATGAACCTAGAATTTAGCATCCCAAATCCGGAACCACAAGTTTCAATGTCTCCCATGTTGGATGCGAACCATTTCCCAGAATCCGCAATCCATCTAGTTTAGTGTCACAAATATTGATTATCTTGCGGATAATGGGTTCTGGATTAGAAATTAAGAGTTCCGAACTTGGAAAAAGCTTTTATGTTCAAAGATAGGAATCGGGACATATCTATTTTCGTGATTTCTGACAGTAAAACATTTGGTCATTCTCAAGCAACAAAGAACTCTCGTAAACATTTTTGTTTAATTTCAATTAAATTATGTTTGAGCGCTCGAATAAAAATTCATAAAAGATACATCGCTTGCATAGTATCCATTTTTGTTGAAAAGTTGAAATGAAGTACTGCAGTTAGCGTAGATTGTACGAGTGCATTAAGTATTCTCGATGGTGTTTCTAGAATAGCAATTATTTCATCAATCGTTATCTAGAATAGCGCAATTATTAATATTTTTGGGGCTTTTGTAGTTCATAACATAGCTAAAGGTACGAAGGTGCGCTAATAATAATAATAATTTATTAGTATAACTGGCAAAGGTTAACGCTTAGATATTTATCAACGTATTTAGGTGGTATTTAGGCTGCTAACAAACAAATCATTAATTCCGCAGAATCAAGCCATGCACCAAGGGTGATTTAGCTATTATTTGCTTTGGCATTTTTGTGACCATATGTCACAACCATAAACACACCAGAAAAAAAAAACACAGCCAGAGGAGCTTGCGGGTAGCAAGCGGAAGTAGGCAGCAGCAGCACCTCGATAGCAGTAGGCACAGCCAAACGAACGAACTCTGGCACACACAAAAGTACAGTAGGCTATGGGAAACTATCGTCCTTGCTGAAGTTGTCAGCTTGTCGGATACAACAGGAGAAAGAAAAACTCACGTCACGTATGATGATGGCAGGGAATGTGTTTTTTCTCTCTCCTTCTCACCAACTACCGTCAGTGACACCTTCATCGGACGTAGCTTTCCTAGATGGACCACGTGCGAGTTCGCCACGTGAATGAAATTTCTTCGCTATCTCTCACCCTGTATCTTTCTGGAATATATCAGCAACTGCTATTACTTTTTTTTACGGTCGATCTTTTTTTTTTCTATCTCTTTTTTCTTCCGCAAAACACAACCAAACACCCAACCAACCCACGAAGGCGGTATTTGCTCTGTCTTTCTCTTTTCTTTCTTTTTGTTATCTTTCTCTCTCTTTCCTGTAGGCACAAAACCCGCATAAATGGCAAGGATATACTTTTATTACACCAACCTTTTGCGATCACTGCGGTTCGATGTTGCACGGGATCGCGCATCAGGGTTTAAAATGTCAAGGTACTCTTCTCCACTCTCTACCTTTGCCTTTGTTTCATCTATTTTCTTTCTTTTTCTTTCGACCACACGCGTATCCTTTCCATCTATCAGCCCATCGAAAACTGTCATTCCCGCCAGTCATATGTCCATCTTTCATTTAAGTCGGTTTCGATCTGTTTTTTTTTTCTTTTTTAATCCAGAAGAAAACTTCCGCAACCTTTCTTCAACCAGCTTTCTGCTTCAATCTTTTGTTTCCTCCTTCAAGCAAAAAATTTAATTTCTAATAAAAAACCACCACAAGAACCTTTTGGCTGGCGCTCCTTCTTCCACCACAATAGTTTCGAATGAAAACGGCTAGAAGCCGCTGTGCAACCTCTTGTTCCTTCCGGTTCTGACGTTCAAGTTCTTGACGTGTATACAGCTTAATTAGACTGCCCGGCTTCACCGATTAGATTAGATAGACAGACACACACACACTCACTCTCACACACGCAGTAGGAAACTAGTGTAATCACACTAACCGCACCGACACCAGCAGCTAGTGGTGCGCTAAAGGAGCTTCAGTGCTTGCACAAACCCAATAGCAACAGCAATAACTTGCACCTTGTTTTCCTGTCCTGAACTAGGTTATGGTCATCGCAGCGACCCGAATAGAGCACGAGCTTGCAAACAAATGGAAACTGTACATAGCCAACTAAGAATGTGACATGTAGTGACTTAGCATGGCACAAAGAAATGCGCACACCCAGCAGACTGTCGAAAACTGATCGTAATTTGTGAGCATGTATTCAGCCATGTTTTTTTTTCTTCCTGATTTCGCTTCCGGAAGCCATTTTCCTAATTAGAAAGCGTTCCGTTTGCGTCGCATTTCGCACACACTACGACGAGAGCTACTTGGAGATTTGCGTGAAATGCCACTCCAATCAGGCAATTGCTTATCAACCGCAGTATATTGCTTTCAGAATGGGTGGTTTTCTTTTGTGAAAAATGGATGCTTCTTTCGTTAAGCAACACCGCTAGACAAATCATGCCAGGGTTGGTGTGAGGAACAAGGGGGAGGGGTGGCAAGAAAATAAAACAGCACTCGATTTAGCGAGGAATAGAGAGCCGACAAAGCATTTTGTGAATGGAAAGCGATTGTGTTTTTGATTGCAAAGAACGTGTGCGTCGTCCTAACCTAAATATTTCGATTCACACCATATCGGGGAGCACAGTGGGATTAATGGGTAAGAAAGAAGGTCAAAATCTTTTGCGACGTGGAATAGCAATAATCACATGAACATTTCGATTCTCATGAAATTTCATTGACTATCGTGACATAATAATTCAGAGGTTTTAATTGAGAGCACTGAAATATTATGATCATTAGGGTGGTACAAGAAAATCGATGTTGAACCGACTTACTGACAAATTGTTTATAGGCTGCAAAGACGTGATGTATAAAAAATTGCATTTTTAAGCTAAAAAAACTCTTGCCCTTCTTGCAATTCTGTCACTATTTATCGAAAGAAGTAAAAAATTAGTCTTAAGCCTTATCTGCACTATTTTCCCAATCTTATATATTTTTCACTGTATGGTAGTAAAGCTTGGTACCATTTTATCAGTCTTCTTTGCAATTTCATTTTTTATGGTTTATTTTGTTACGTAAATTTCTTCCTTGTTGTGTTGTGTTAGTTTTTTGCTGGTTTTGCGTAAGATTTTTTTAACTGCTGTCAATATTTGTTTCAATTCTCTTTGCGCCAATATTGGCCATACTAGTAATAAAAAGAAAAACTGCCTAAAAGTTTGGGTATCACAGTTCTATATATTTTACCAGAAATCAAATGTTAAAGTTTTCAATTCAAACTTACAACATTTCTTGACATTTTTTATGTTTATGTAGGTATTTACTAATTTGATCACTATTAGAAAACAACACTCTCCACACAATTTAGTATTAAGATAATCGGCAAGCCATTTTTGATAAACAGTGAATTTATTTAAAGTTATCTATTTGACTTACTTAATGCACAAATCCCTTAAAGTATGTAAAATAAAAAAATAAACACTGACTTCTTCTCTATAAAAAATCGATCTAAGAATAATTTTGAAGAGGGATACACAAAAAAATCTATGAGAAATTTGGTTTTGTCCACCTATCAGTATAATTTTAATCTTTCGCAATGTGGCCAATTCAGGAACAATTTTTAGACTCAAAAGTAATTTTATAAAAGGGTGTATGTGTTTTAGAATACGCTTTTTTAACGTATTGTAACTCAGAAACCCTTACTTGCATAGAGAAACTGTCTAGAAACGTGTTGTAGGGAATTAACAATCATTTGTGAAAAAAAAATTTTTTTTGACCACAATTTTTAATTAAACACTTGATTTAGATTTTTTTTAAATTTTTTTTGCATGAAAACTTGAAGAAACGTTAGACGAATTGAAAAATGATACAACAGGATTCTAATAAATATTTCAATTTATGAAGCTCTTGCCGTCTGACTTTATAGACCGCATCCGCTTTCGTTATATTTATAAGCTAGGTCTGAAAAATTCGAATTTTTAATGAAAATACCCCTTTTTTAAATCATTTGTGATTTTCTAGCAATAAGCATAGATTCATAGAAGATGATATTTTGGCTGCAAAGATTGAAAACGGATGCAAAATGCTGCTGCTCTTGAATATAATAATAGTGAATATTCCCAACACAGTAAACCGCACACACTTGTGCGTGGCCCCAACAGCCTTCTTATGAGCAATTACACGAAAAAATGTCACGGGTTAAATGTTTTTTTTTTATTTTGTCAGTTTTGACTTGACTGAACCTTTGCACAGATATTTTTATGGTAAAAATATGTCATTCCGTGCTATTGTTCTTCTTTTAAGAAGCTAGGTATTGACGATTACAAATATCTGTTGGTGAAGGCTCAGTTTAAAAGCATACATTATAAATAGAATTTTTAATTTTATTTTTAAGAAAAAATTTTCTGCTGCCAATTCAGGCCAAATTTTTCTACTTTACAAATTGATTTTTTCAGATTCTAAAGGTGTTGTTACATTGAACACAATTTTTCGAATTACGCGGATTTTTGAAAAAACGCGGGTTCGAAACTAAAAACAGCTAAGTGTTTATTGAGTATAAGACTTCGTTAAGAAAATCTACCTCCCTCTGAAGGATCTCCGGACCTTCAAAGAGGACAAATTTAAATACTTTTTTGGTGGTTTACTTTACACGGATCGTTGTTTTAACGCAATTTTTTACGCGGTTTTTTTACAAAGATTTTAGAATTACCGCAGTTTTTTTTTAGGAAGTATGAAAATCCAAGAATGATTGTTATTTTTACATGTACGAAGATATCTCTTTGACTGCAAAAAAAATTGAAAACGGGTGCAAAATCGCTGCTCTTAAATATAATGATGGTGAATATTCTCAGCACTGCAAACCACACACATTTGTGGGTGGCTCCAACAGCCTTTCTATTCGAAATTCTACAAAAAATGTTCAAACCATACAAGATTGTGCTATTGGTTGTCTTTTAACTAGGGATGGGAAACCTATAGATAATTATCGATAGTATCGATAGTTGTCGGCTATCGATGGAATCGGTAAACTTTCAGCGTTATCGATAGTTATTGATATTTGCCTCGTATTGGCATTCTCTTTATAATTGTTAGAAAATTGAAAGATAATCATTTTCGCTCACTCTAACTTGTACGAACAACGACGAGATTTAGCATAAGTGAGAATTATGTATGTGAATAAACTTTTAAATATTGCTCCTGTCCACAACGGAAGCAACACTTTGTTGTTTTTCTTTATATGGTTCTAGCTGTCAAACTATCGATAATTATCGCTAGTTATCGATAGTATTAGACATGACAAATGAAAAAAAAAAATGCAAGAACTTCTGAAGTGACCTAGTTTAGGTTGTAGGTCTTGTTGAGTGTAACTATCGCTCATACTAGAAATTTTCCAAACACCCCCAAAATCTGAAGTTAGGGTACGGTTTTGGGACCTCAGCGCATATATTTTTTTTAACTTAGTCATTTTTCAACCGAATTTCAATATTAAAGCAGTTCTAGAAAGGAGACAAATAGAGCTTTCAAAATTTATACAGGTTTGTACTAATATCAATTAAAAATGTTGAGTTTTTTGAGTTTGAATTTAATTTTTTAAACTATTTCACGCAATTTTTCAACTTAATTTGAAATTTGCCGTTTGTTTTCGTAAGAAATATACCACAAGCACACTAGAATTTTGAAAGTATATTCATTTCCGATACAAATGAAAGTAGTTTTGTTTAAATCGGTTGATATTTGGCTAAGTTATATATTTTTTAAGAGAACCAGAGTTTTTGACTTCTATCGCACAAATATTTCACGGTGCTACAAATGATGAAAAAAGCAAGAACTACTGATGTGACTTAGTGTGGGTTGTATCTCCAGTCAAGTGTTACTTGCGCGTTTACCTGAAGTTTTTCAAATACCCCAAAAATTATAAGTTATGGTCAAAACCCAGTTCTTGGCCTTAGTACACATTTTTATGTTTGATTCGGTTATTTTTCAACCGATTTTTTATATTTTAGCTGTTTTGGAAAGGTAAAAAATAAAACTCGAAAAATATTAAAATGTCTAGAGAGTTGACCTATATGCAGGCTTCTTCCGTTCTCTTGATTTTTGCCCAAATTTCATTTTCTACCTGCCAAACCCCTTGGAGAACTAGACTTTTTCTCACACAGAGTGAGTAATTATCCACATTTAGGCGTAGAGTATTTCAGTCGCAGAGTTCCTTTTCTCTCTTTATCATCACGTGCTAGGGATAAACATTAGGTTCACATTTAAGCCACATCCTAAACGTTTTCGAAATAAATATTATAGGAAGATTCACTACTCACCATGGGTGCGTATTCTGCAAAAAGTTCGATTTTATACTGTTTTTGCCGCACCCCAGTGCGATGAGAACGGTAACGCAATGCTCAGTTGGTCGCCGAGCAATTTATTTCATTTTTCTTGCGTGCGCGGATGAGCAATTTACTAGAGTTCACTGGATTTTTGCTCTGTCGAATTAGGAGCGTTTTTTCGTCAGAGAAGCTATTACTCTGCGCTCTCTCTACATCAGATGGTGTGAGGCATATTGAATGTAAGCTCACAGTTGTTAAGAGGGAAGAAAACTTTAAAATAGGTGTTGTTAATGAAAATCTGTTATAATTTGGCTGAGAAATGATTTGATGAAATCTACCTATTCTATCTATCTATTGATATTTACAAATAATTTCAGAGCCAAAACAGTTTATTAGATCGGTGTGATGTCTTCGGCAAAGTTGTAGATAATAATTATGTCTTTCCAAAAAATATACACAAATTTATACAGTCCAAAAATTTTTTTGTTGAAAAAAACGTTAGAATATTGAACATTAATTGTCTTAAAAAATATGAAAAATAAAGCTTTTCTTTTGTTTTCCCAAAAAAAAAATTAATAATTTTTTTTTTATTTTCTGAGGTTTAGTTAAATATAACCGGGTCTCTTGCAGCGTGTAGCTCTTGTAGAAATAAAAAATAGATTCAGAAAAAGTGACTAGTTTGAGATGTCCAATTTATAATTATATTCTTGAGTTTTTTTCTTAAAAAATTATTTTTGTCTCGCAGTGTATTTTTTTTTTTGGAAATGACAAAATTACTCTCTATAACGTTGCATAAAACGTTATACCAGTCGAACCAAACTTCCTGGTTTTATTTTTTTTTCTTTTTTTCTGGAAATTTTCAACTTTTTCGTTTTTTATTTCTCCATGATCTTTTGGGCTTTCATGAAAAAAAAAAATTAAATATTTGAAAAATGGGCGTTTTTAGATAATTTATTATCAGTTTATGTTTTTAACTCCTTTTCTTAAAAAAAGAAAACATTTTAGAGTGTATGTTTTTTTTTCGGAAAAACAAGATTATTATCTACAACTTTGCCGAAGATGTTGCACCGATCAAACAAACAGTTCTGGCTTTAAAAATATTTGTGATCATCAAAGCCCTTTCATGTACCTTTTTGGAAAAAAAGCAGTAGCACAAAATGACATCTTTTGTTTAAAGAAACATCTATTCAAGATTTCAACCAAATCAATCGGTCTCAAAACAGGAAGTTAAACAATCTTGTGTTCTATTGAAATAAACCACACATGTTTGTGCGTGGCCCCAACATTATTTTGATTATCTGTTAGTCTAAACCGTTACAAAATGTAACTAAGAAAATTGTGCTGAGCAGAGAATTTGCTGAAGGCCTCATACCAGTCAAACCAAACGTTCTGGTTTTAATTTTTTTCACTTTTTTTCTGAAAATTTTTAATTTTTTCGTTTCTTATTTTTTCATGAACAGAACGGTTTTTATAAAAAGAAATAGATTTCGAAAAAAAAATTTTCTTGAAAACAAAACATTTATAGAGAGTAAGTTTTTTTTTTAAACTAACAACAAAATTTTCTATCTACAATTTTGCCGAAGACCGATTACACCGATCAAACCGTCGTGGCTCTAAAAATATTTGTAATTATCAATACCTTTTCGACATAGCATTTCAACTTATCGTTCCCAAAAATGAGTGGTGATTCAAAAAAAAAAAAAAACAGTAACTAAGAATGGCATTTTTTTCCATTTCGTGCTACTCTGGCTGTTGGTTCAAATCGGTCTCAAAACAGAAGGTTAAGCACCCTTGTGTTTTAACAGCATTTCTAATATCTGATGGTTTAAACCGGTAAATAGCAATAAGATAATCATGCTGAATAGAGATAGACGGAAAGAAACTATATGTATAATCGCATCACACATCAACTTGAATCCTGATCCAACGTATCGTTCCCTACTAACAAACTCCCCTACTCTCTTTCTGTGACCTTTGTGGAGAGGCAGCGGTTGATACTGTCCCCGAACAGCAAAGCTCACGCAGCGAGTCTGGATGAAGATATTTTTCTCTAAGTCTAAGTTATCCTTAAGTGAAATTACACAAATTGCCCGCTTCACTTAAAATTTAGTCATGTCAAAGAACTAAATTCGTTCGTATAGTGATTTTGCGGTATAACGGAGCTCTAACATGAAATGCGTTCGGTTGAGCGTCCCGACTACTCACAGGCCGTAGATATAGTGAGTCGCTATACTCTACGCGAGAAGAGACACTCTTTCAGTCATATAAATAACTAGCAACGTGCTGGGAGCGGGACACAATAGTAGAGGGTGATACGATATTATTCTTAGGGAGAATTACCTTCCCTGTAATTTATTTGACGAAGCCCTGTTTCTAGAGAGTATTTCCATACAATTAAGGATTTCTAAGCCATACTGCTTAAAATAAATTGTATGCTAAAATATCTACGTCCTTTCAGAAAATTTACTATTTACTGATTCAAACAAACTCCAAGGTCTGTAAAAAATACTTACTTTGCTAAGCCAAATGCGTGTGCAAAGTTTCATTCAAATCAAAAGTGGTGGATTAAATTTTTCCGTATTTTCAGATCATTCGGCATGGATTTCCCCAAATGTAGCAATGTTATGGCAGAAATAGCAACTCAATAATGTTGTTTTATTTAGAAAAAAAGTATATGCAAAATAATAGTTTTTCTCACTCAAATTCATTTATAATGCATAAAATAATGAAAACCATTCGCAGTTGGCAATTCTTGATATTTCAATCGAGTTGAATCCCTGATATTTGCTATAAAACATTGAATAATTTGCAGTAGTATGCGTTGGAAATTATAATCTTTTTCATAGTTTACCTTATTTTATGAACACATTTTGCAAGAAATTTTCTGAGCATTTAATGGTTGTCTTAAGTTTGAAATCGGTGTTTGCGAACAGAATCAAAAATTTGTTTTTTTTTTACAAAATCTCACTATCATTTATTATTATTTCTTTTCATGACTAAGTGCTGTTTGAGAATTTTGTCGGAGACATAAATTAATTTCTTCATGAATAAATGTCATCTGTCTTTCGTTGGCTAACTCGCATACAAAAATAAAAACAACGATAATTTTAACATCGTGAAAGATTTCTGACCGTTTTTTCTGTAGGATTAATCCCACTGCAGTGGGTGCACAGTGCACTGTGCCTCCGCGGTGTTCTGCTAGTGATTTATTGTCGGTAAAGTTTTCTCATTTTCGCCTACAATCGGTGAAATAATTTAAATTATGCGACGGTAGCTATACCGTGTTGGTAGCAAACAAAAGCAGTCGGAAACACATTCGCGGGTAGGCCTTCTGATGGCAAATGCACTCTACATGCATGGTGAGAGAGAGAGAGAGGGATGAGAAGGGGCACAATTACTCGCCCCTCGGGTGCTGTCGTTATCGTCGTTTCCATCAATTAAAAAACCTGTCGAGCTACCAATCGAGCGAGATTACGAGTTTCGGCTTGTAATTGGGATCGGTTTTGTGTGTTGTTGTTTTTTGTTCTAGTTGTTGTTGTTGTTCTTGTGCACCATTATTACTGGAGTTGTTGTTGTTGTCATGGCAATTTCATGGCTCAATAAACCGGTGTCAACAATCAGCTGGTCGCATTGCCAACCGTCGACCTCCGCGTGATGGTGGTTTTCGACGATTAATATCTCAGCACTCTTTGATGTTAATGTTCGTTCAGTTTTTTTTTCGTCTTCTCATGAATTCTTTCTTTCGCGGTAAATTGCTTTCATATGTTCAATTTTTTCGTTTGTCATGGTTTCATGGCTTGCAGCCTTGCTGCATGGTATGTCCAGTTGATAGCGATTTTTATGATTCGATTATTTTTTTTTCTCGCATGCCTTGGTGATGTTTCCTATTATTGTTTATTTAATTTTGAGCGTAGCGATAAGTGACAGCAACACGTTGACAAGTTTAATTTATTTTTCAAAGTAGTTTTATAGCAATATAAATATTATGGATAAAAAATGTTCACATTCTAATGAAATGTTGTTCGCATGCAGAAACATTTAATAAAATCTAATTAAAAAACGCACTGGTTTCGCGTGTGGAGTGCAGAAATCGTACTCCACTCAAAGAACTGCAACAGGCAAGTATAAAGTTTGGTCCCCCCCACACACCGCCAAGACGAGTTGACGAGATTCGACCGATTTGAATAAACTAACTTTGGCCGCAGTTAAGTTAGTGTTCGCCGCATCCGAATGAGCAAGTTCTCCATTCCAAGTGCGCCTCGAGATGTAGTTCGTTACGAAGCCTTTCATTTGCCACGACCGACGAGGATGGCATACTTTCGCAGAACTTTTGATATCATTCATTACTGTCAAGTACACGGCAAAATAATTTGGCGTGACGAGCTGTGGAGTAGGCAGTAGGCGCCAAGTGGGTGTCTTTCCCGTGACGGAGTTTGTTGGATTGTTCCTGTTATTTAAAGTTGGAAGCTGTTTCGACAGGTTTCTCTTTTGTGTTGAAGGAGGAAATTTATTTTTAATACTATTCAAAAATATTCATAACGGAAACCTTGAAATAAAAGTTAGAGGAAAGATGACGATATCATGTAGGGGAAAGATTGACTACATTCCTCACCAAATGCCAATTCGATGATTGTGTTTGAATATTCAGCTGATTTTAGATTATACAAAAGTTATACAAATTTTATCATTAGACGTTCTATCAAGATTAAATTTTTAAAGTAATTCAAAAAATTATCGAAAATCAACGACAATCAAATATTTTGAAGGTTGTGAAAAAGTTTGTACGAGTGAACCTGTTAAAAATAAGGAGTAGGAATTTAAAAAAAAATTGTTGGAAATTATTTTTAAAAATTTTTTAAAGTTTCTTCAATGGTTTCCAAGTAGTTTTTATATCTGCGATATCTGAGCAAATTTTGACTACAAATTGAAAACTGATATTGATGTTCATTATGATTTCTATCTGACGTTGACATAAAAAAAAAAATTGTCCTCATTTTTGTCCCGGGTGTTGATGGCATGTAAAATCGTGTAATAAAATTTTGATGTTTTCTTTTGGACGAACTTGAAACAAACGTTTTATGATTTCTTTAAATCCATGAATATATTTTGGTTGTTTTTTTATTATTTTACAATAATTTTTGATTGACGTTTGGTGATGATTCTGGAAGAATTCTTTTTGACGTAGGACTACGTTTTTGTTTTCTACACTAGATTACATTTTGTAAAATTGAAAATAAAACTGGCAAATGTTGCGTCAGATTTCAAACGATTATAGCAAGCGAATGACTTGATACATCTTAGTCATTTATGTGTCGGTGGATAGTTGAAATGTGTGTCAATTGTGTGATATAATGTTTATCATTGTTGCTTTACTGCTTAATGGTGAAAAAAGGTGGAAAGTTCCAAGGTCAAGTTTTCCCATACATTTTCCTCGCTAATGCCTTGCTTCCTGAGCACGGATAACAATAACATGGACGGAATAAATTCCACTGCCTACATAATTTGACTCAACAAAGTGTTTTGTTCCGTTTCTCTTTCTCGAAACTGCGAGGCCATGCCTTCATGACAAAAATCTACGCTCAACTCGATACAAAAGACTGCGTGTAGAAAATTCAGCTTCATTCTAGTTTGTCACACAATAGCGAGTGGAGTATAGCTGTTAGAGGTACGCGACATTAGTAAACGGGAGTTGCATACGAGTGGATACGAGAGAGCAAATTTTATAAGGCGGGACCAAGCAAAATACTCACTGCTACCGGTGGTGCGATCTAAGCATTCTGTAATACACATTTCTAGCTAAACATCATGGGATCGGTTCTTTTCAGAACTATAAATGCTTTAGGATAAGAGTTATGAGAATTTTCACAACCACTACTAGTGTGAAATATTCATGTATTTCTCAATAATCATTCTTACATTCGCTTCGAAAGAGCACAAACTTTCTTCTAATACTTGTAAAAAATACCTATATAGTATCAAAGGTGTTTTGTTTCGTTTCTCTTTCTCGAAACTGCGTGGCTACGCCTTCAATGCAAATATCTACGCTCAATTCGATACAGAAGACTGCGTGTAGAAAAATCAACTTCATTATTTCTCTTAACACGATAGCAACTGGAGCCATTATTCCTGTGTGAGATACACGGTGTATAACAGGCGTAGTGAAATATGTTAAACGAGAGTTAAAATGAATGTTTATATTGGTCCTACGTCACCTTTTCATACAACCCCTAGGGCTGTATACCTTGTAGTATTGGATTGAAGGTTTATAACACGATTTTTTAATTTCAGATGTTTGTTGTAATGATATTTTCTACTATTTCAATATGTTTAATCGTTACTCTTTATTTGCTCAATAGTTTTGTGATTGTTATGCTTTATTTTTCTCTTAAAACATTGATTGCACAGTCCAACAAAAAATTTCTTTTTCTTCTGCTTCGACTTTTTTGTATGATTTTTGCCAAAACTTTTTACGTTCGATTTGATACCCATATTTATTTAAGACTGGTATGAAAATGCTATTATATGGACGAATTCATAGAATTTTAATATTTGGCTTCAAGACAAAATGGCGTCGAAAAAACATTGAAAACATCGATTACTCGAGGAAAATTAATTTTTCAACAAAATACATAAAAAAACGTACATAGAAGCAAAAGCTAAATAAATTGTTGCACTGTGTTTTGTTTGATTGTTAATTCAAGAGCTTTGAGGATTATTGTTTTATTGTTTTTATTATGTTTTTCAACGATGTTTAACGATTACTGATTATACTCTGATGATAAAATGAAGATGCTTTGATATATTGAAAAAAAAAATCTTTTTTTTACGAAATAGTTTACCATTATTTTTGTTGACAATTTTGTTAATTTTCTTTTCTTATGGCTGCTTGATGGCCTGTTTTAAAATTTCTTTTAATATTTTAAAAATTTCTTTATGATTTCCTCACATGTTTGCTTAATGATCTTTTCATATTTTGATCGTATTTGGATGAAAAAAAAACAAAAGAACAATTCAGCAGAAATTGATAAGGAAACGATTTTTTCACCGATGATTTTTAGTTTAATTTTTTAAGATGTTGATAGTATACAGAATTATATAGGGTATCGAACGTCTTCGTCGGTGGTTTTCTTCGGCTCCTTTTTGCATGAGATTGTTGCAGAAAAACTGCCAAAGAAAACCACTGACGAAGACGTTCGATACCCTATATCATGATATTTTATTGGATTTTTCAAAATCTGTCGATGAAACTTTTCATACCCAAACTATTTTGTCATGATTTTTGGTTCATAATTATGATAACTTATTTCATTGTTTTACAAAGTGGTTAAACAACAACCTTTTATGTAATTTGTACTCAAAATCATTCTCAAATTATTGCTAGATTATTCGATTTTTATTTATTGAAAATAATACCGTAAACATCAAAGAAACTTTCCAAAAAATGTTTGAATTATAAGAAATTGTTAAATTATCGAGAAGAATGTATAAGACGCAGAAAACATTCTAATTTTAAATGTATAATTAAAGAGTTATTGATAAATTTTCATTGATTCGTCAATTGGAAAACACTGGTCAACACAGGTTTTTTTTCCTAAAGCTCAGACTGGAAAAAATCGAAACATTTTGGCGTAAAACGGTTTTTGGAAAAGTTGTTTTTTGAGTAATTCCTTATTTCTTGTTGATCTATTTCTCTTGAATTTGTTATTTGTGAAAGCTTCATAGATAGAGCTTTCATTGAAGTATAAAAAAATTGGCGCCTTCTTGTATCTCGCCGCCGCCATCTTGGATATTATCAGAAAAACGTGTTTTTGAGCAAGTTCGCAACCACCGGTTTTTTATACCACCAGAAATTTTTTTAAATACATTCAAAAAATTAGGTAAGCATCGAAATAATCTTGCCATTCGAATTACTTTTGCTCTACGCGTATGCCAGCGCAGTTGGCAAAATAAATTAATCATCACTACATTTGATTTCCAGCTAATTCTTATCGACGAAATTTGTACGTTTGCTACCTATAGAAATTCAGCTATTTGAATGAAGTCCATTCAGGAATAACAGTGCGTGGGTGCACTTACTGCTCTTTAACTACACCCAACACAAACGGGGAAGATTTTATCAATTTAGAGCAACAATTCATTACTCTTTGTGTCTTATGACCGCGCATATATATATATATATATATATATATATATATATATATATATATATATATATATATATATATATATATATATATATATATATATATATATATATATATATATACATATATATATATATATATATATATATATATATATATATATATATATATATATATATATATATATATATATATATATATATATATATATATATATATATATATATATATATATATATATTTGACGATTACACGTTTGTGTGTGTTTTGAAGGAGAACATACAACCTAGAGTCGCGATGCATGTGTTGGCCAGACTTCACTCGCTGCATTTGTATTGACGCAACGCAGGTTCATTTCTGTCCCCTCTATTCAAACAAATGCAAAATTTCACCAGTCAATCTCAAATGTCTAATTAAAAACACCACTGCTTTGTTCCCCACTATTGACTTGGAAATGAAAGGTGACCAGAGTTGCCGGAGATTCGAATATGAGATTTTTAGAATCGATCAGAGATTTTTATCATCGAACAGGCCTAAAAGCGTTTCCATGAAACGATGAGTATGTGTTTTCAATATAGCTTGCATTTGCTAATTAATGCTTGTGTTTTCATTTTCAATCGTAGTTTTAAAATCGTGGCGGGATTTGAGGACGCACATGAAATCTTTGAAGTCATCAACCGTTGCTTACTGTACGATGTAGAAAGAGAAAAGATATCTAGCAGCTCTTGTCATATTTTTTCTCTACTCCGTATGCGTACGACAATCAAACTAATACACGCTCACTGAATTAATTGGAGATGGAAGGAAGTAAAAACATGTGGCAGAGTTCTTTGTTATTGCCTATAAAATAACATGTGAAAATTTTGCGTGTGATTGTAACGACCATTATCAGATGAATAGTCGCACTCTGCGAAAATTATGACAGTATGTATTGTTACTTGACTGTAGAAGAGTTTTATTGCTTTTCAAGTAACACATTTGTTGCCAAAAGGAGAATTTTTCGTTATTGCTTCTTGAGTAACAAGGGAAAATTTTGCGTGTATGTCATATTAATTGATAATTTTTCGATTGCTCTGATATTTAGTTTTTTCATGATGTTAACAGTGTGCTGATATTTCTCAAAGATTCTTTGATATATTTTTGAAGATTCTTCTCACAAGATGATTTGATTATTTAGTGATAACACAGTGCAACAAAAATTGACTTTTTTTCTGCCTTGGCTTCTATATATATTTTTTTGTGTATTTTTATGCAAACTAAATTTCCCCAAGTTTTAACATATTTCAACTTAAGGGGCAACAATGGCGCCATTTTGAATTTTTGAGAAACCGGTAATTTTTGATGTTTTTTCGACGCCATTTTGTTTAAAGACCAGATATCAAAATTCTAAGAGTTTGTCCACATATTAGCATCTTTTTACCCATCTTTTGAAAAAAACAGATCTTAAATCGGACGAAAACTGAACTCAAAACGGTGATTCTACGAAACCGGGTTTGGCATAGTTTTAGTATATTCCACAAAGCAAAATAATATCGATTATTTCTGAGCATTAATGGTAATTTGCTAATATCAAAAAGTGGTAGTCAAGTTATACCTTTTTTTTATCAAAAAAGGTGTCTGATCTACGTAAAATGTCAGCAGATAAACCTATTTTTGTGTTGTAGGGGAATTGGGGCAAAATCGACATTTTGCTGACATTTTACGTCCGATGCAAGATCTGTTTTTTTTTTCAAAATATTGGTAAAAAGATGCTAATATGTGGAAAAACTCTTAGAATTTTGATATTTGGTCTCAAAACAAAATGGCGTCGAAAAAACCGCAAAAATTTCCAGTTTCTCAAAAATTTAAAATGGCGCCATTGTTGCCCCTTAAGTTGAAATATGTTCAAACTCTGGGAAATTTATTTTCGCATCAAACTTCATCAAAAAATCATACATAGAAGTCAAGGCAAAAAAATTGTTGCACTGTGTAATTTCTGAAGAATCAATTGATTGATTTTGTATGCTCTGTTATTTTTGTAATTATAATATTTTATTACTATTTTGCGATTTTTATATTATTTCTTAATGAGATCATTCTAGGAATTCTTTCTCTTATTTTGCTATTTGTTATGTTATTTTCAATTGAAAAATACCTTATATTATTCTGATAGTTTTGATGACGAATCTTTTGTGATCTTTTATTGGGTTCTCAAAATGTGTTGATGAAACTTTCATGTATAAACTGTTTCGTAATAATTGATAACTTTGATAACTTGTTTCATTATCTTACAAAGTTATTAAACAATAACCTATTATGTAATTTCTACGATCCTGAAACCATTCTCAAATTATCGCTAGATTATCCGACTCTTAATTGTTCAAAATGTTTGCGGTATTAAACATCAAAAAACCTTTCCGAAAAATGTTTAAATCATGAGAAATCGTTAAATTATTGAAAAGAAGAAGAATGTTTAATTTCTAATGTATAGGTTAGGAGTTATTGATCAATTGTCATTGTTTCATCTACTGGATAACGCTGGTCAACCGAAGTCTTACCCTAGAGCTCAAACTGGATAAATTCGACAGATTGAAGCTTACACTGGTCAACACAGGTGTGGCCCCAAAGCTCAAACTAGAAAATAATGAAAGATTATAGGTTTTTAGCCATTCCTGTGAATTTTGGTGCCCCTAGTCCCCAACATTTTTTCAGAGACTTAAATGAGTTTTCTCGTAAACATAACGTTGAAACGACGAACCGGGCGGGCAATTACTATGCGAACTCTAACGTAAGTTGATGCGTATGGTAATGGCTAGGGGCGCCAAAACTCACGGGAATAGTTAAAAAACTACTTATAATTTTCAATTTTTTTTCCAATCTGAACTTTAGGGCAAGCTTTTTTTTTATTTTGCCCTGAAAAGATTATAGCTCTATAGTTATTCTTGTGAATATTGGTGCCCCTAGTTTGGTTAGAAGTGCATCAAAAGGCTGCAGAGTAATAAATCTCCGGGTTCGCCGCTTCTTCGTCTACAGCTTACGGGAACTCATTCAAGTCTCCGGAAAAGCTATCTTTGCTAGGGGCACCAACATGTTTTTTGGTGATTTATTAATAATTTTTATTTGTGATTTAGTTTTTTGAGTAGAGTTTAAAAAAATCTAGGATTTAAATTTTGCTATTTTCTAATTTTTAATAGTAATCCATCCTGACTAAAGAATTTAATACATGTCTCTAACTAGGTTTTCATTATGTCACCAGCGATATTTTATAACAATTTAATTGATGACTATTAATGCTATTTCGATGGGGATGGCGAGCATTTTTTTTTGTAAGATCCATTATTTTGATCTTTTGTGGTAATGGCGAGCATATAGATTCTTCGGTTTTTAATAATTTTTTTTTCATTGAATTTGCGATTATTTTGTGTTTTGTAAGTTTCGTATCATTTTGCGATGAAAAATTCTTTTAAGAACTCTCAGATATTTTTTGTTTTTACTGCGTTGATTATTTTGTAATGATTTTTGAGAAATGTTTTTTTATTTTTTTTTAATAATAGGCCAAGGGCGAACCAGCCAAAACCTGAAAGCCTCTCTAATAATAATAAAAAAAAATGTCAAAAATTCGTTGATAATTTTGTAATGATTTTTGAGAAAAGTTTTGATTTTTTTAAAATAATAGGCCAAAAGCTGAAAGCCTCTCTAATAAAGAAAAAAAAAGTCATTTCTTTTATTTTCAATTCATCAATATTTACTCTTTGGTAAATTCTTGATCTTACTGAGTAATTGTTTTGTGAGTCCTGGAGGATTCATTTTTTAAAGTTTTTATTGATTCTTCTATAATTCTTGAAGATTAGTTTTCCCTTTTTATGAAAATAACTTACGTTTTGAAATCTGTTGATAAAACTTCACAGTTTGAAATTGTTTTGTCATTTTTTTGTTGATAATCTAGATAAATTGTTTTAATTTTTTTCAATCGAAAAAGGCTGTTCAACCTTTTCCTGTTTTCTTCTAGTGATGTGTCGTAAATTCCCTCATTATTGTTTTATGACCATCCCCGCATTACACTGGTCAACACAGGTGCACTCCGAAGCTCAAACCGGAAAGCAACCATTCCTGTGAATTTTGGTGTCCCTAGCCATTACCGTTTTTTTTTTCAGAGACCTAAATAAGTTTCCTCGTAAACAAAACGCTAAAACGACGAATCCGGCGAGCAATTTCTATACGACAGTCTCACATAAGCTGACGCGTTTTGGTTTTGGCTAGGGGCACTAAAATTCATAGGAATGGTTGAATAGTTGAATAGAAGGCTGTCTCAAAAAAAAAAAAAATCGATGTTGAAAAAGTCAAGGTGCTCAATCCTAAATTGAAAGATAATGTTATTTATAGCATTTTTGTAGAACATTTCGACTTTCTAAAAAATTGTTTTCAGGTTGCCCTAAGGTGATTCATGAAAAAAATACTTTAAGCTACAAAACCACTCTTTTGCACTTTTCCCAATTCTGTTCGATTCACACATTTTTCCATATGTTTTTTTTTTGTTTTGTGGTGTTGTTTTTAAATATTTTGCATGGTTTAGTTCAGCATCGCATTCAGTTATTTGACTCACAGAGCTCATTGAACATATTATAAAAATTATTTTTCCATATTCAGATAAAACCCTGCAAAACACGAATACAAATTTTTTTCGATCAGAAACTGAAATTTTTAGTGCAAAGCGGGATTCATGACGAAAATTTACATACGATCTTTTTCTCTTATATCTTATCGGAGGGCTGAAGTATTTTCATATGCGATGGAAAACTAAGCATGTTCACAAAAAAAATCACTAAAGCTCAATATCTCCATTGTACAGTGCCATTTTTCTGCGATTGATTGAATAGTGATTCAAATGTTATTTATAGCACATATTTATATTATGTAGAAATAATCCTTCATTTTATTCCGGTTTGCGATTTTGGAATGCACTTTTTTACATTTTGTCGACCAGTGTTATCATAACTTTTTCTGATTCTCAGATTGATTCCTTGATCGTTTTGATAGTATTCGGATAGAAAACCCTTAGAGCATCATTAAAAAGCATTTTTTAGGAATATTCATATATTGAAAAAGAGAAAAAATACTACCGAATAGTTAAAAACAAGATGGAATCATCGTGAAGTGTTACGAGAATTTTTCAAAAACTTCATTAAAATATCTATTGGAGAACTATCCAAAAATCATCATTGATATTATCACTGTTATTCAAAATTTCCCTGTGACAATTTTTGGTCAAACTATAATTTTATTTTTATTTGAAAATTGTTTTAATTTGTTTTGACAGTGATAAAACCAATTGATTATATATATATATTTTTTTAATATAATTTTGACATGATTGTTTGTTCGGTTATTTATTATTGATTCGAGTATGTCATTGCAAAGTTTTTCACATATTTTTTTTCGGGGGGCTTGTAGCCTCAAGGCTTTAGAGACTTTGCTAGTGAATTGTTATGAGTTCGAATCCTAGTGGAATCAAATCGTTCGGAACTTTTAAGCATGGGTTTATTCTAAGGTTCCCTACCATCCCCCGCTTTGTGAGTTATAAGCGTAGAATTATAAAAATCCATCACTTACCATAATGACAAATCTACTCTTTCTTTCCGTAACAGCACAGGACAGATATGCAACTTCGAACAAAACTCTGCAGCAAATCGGTGCCCAAGCTTTCGCATTCATTTTTTGCTGTTCCATCCTACATTAATTTTACAGTGCATCGTTCGAACAGATCGCTCCAATAGTTTGAACATGCCTAAAAAAATTATTTATCTTTGCTTCAATGACCAGGTAAAAAGGTGATTTTGAATAGTTGATCTATCAAAATCATGTTAACACACTTAGTTTCTTTTACCGAACACAGCAATCTTTTTAACGAGTTCTAAACAGCTGAGCCATCAGCAATATGTTCAGTAATTCATTTGCTTGACGAGTGTTCGGTAATTTTTCATTCTCGCTGAAACGCTGAAGATAGTAAAAATTTACAAGTAAAAATTTACAAAGTGTTCATCAAAAATTGCTACATAAGTCGGTATTTACAATGCTGACTATTCGTCACGAATTACCGAGCGTTTTGTAAATTTACAAAGCTGACGATTCGTCAAAAATTACCGAGCGTTCTGTAAACGTACAGCGAAAAGAGAAAAATAAATACGACCATTGTGAAAGCTGCTATTATAACCGTTGAATAATTTTATAAAGGTATTTCGGATTGTTTGGATCGATTATACTGGTGTTCCCAGCACATTCAAGTAAAAACTTGATACGTTTAATGTTATGATGGATATAGGCTTTTTATTGCAGGCTTCTAGTAAATTGCTCTCCTGTGGTGGAAAAATTTCCATATGCTGACTGAAATGATTTGCATTATCTCAATCGTAATAAGGGTTATTCGTGTTGAAAGAGATTTTGAAGACTGTTCGCACCTACGTGAACCCTCATATGTAATTGTCAAAATGTGCGTGATGACAAAAGCAAAAATATTTCCTTCCTTCTTTTTCGCATACAAAAACCAAACAAGTATCAGCAACACCGTCAACGCGAATAGATAGAATCTTGGGTGAAATCATTGTTGCGGATGTGCCATGATATGAAACATTCAACTAAAATACACAAATACGTACATATTTGATAAATAACAACTTACTGAATAGATCGTGTACTTCCACGTCGTTTTCTTGTAGATTTGAAAGTACGAAATCCATTTTAATTTTTTTTTTGAAAATCACACGCGAAACACTTCAAAAACTCAACTTCGAAACTCTTTGAATATTTGCAAAATGACGGACTTTTGATGTTTCGTTTTGACAGATGCAGAAAAATTACCGAACAGTATAGTAAAAAACAACAAGAGTTCAGTTAAACAATTAAAGAGTTTTCAGCAACACCTGGGAAGATGCTGACAGATCGTCAAATATTTACTGAACTTTATGAAAGTGCAGAACATACTTTAGTTTACGGAAAAGGTCAGTAATGTTTTTGGCTGAGCTCGTCAAGTGCCCTTTGCATAACGGTAATTCGGTAAAAACTTCAACCGACATCAGTTATTTTTGAGAAAATTACAAAATGATCAGTATTTTTTCAAATTTACTGAACATGACCGTAATAAAAATTACTGAACAATTAAAACGAGAATAAGTGTGAAGACTGGACCGCATTCAAGAGAACTTTAAAGCGGAAATTCAGTAACAATTCACAATCAACGTCAATAGAACAAATTCAACTAAAAATCTATCAACCATTTTAACATTGTTTAACAAATTTTCTTGGATTGTACATCTCGCGACTGTTGAAACTATTTTAACCTGTTAGTTGATTTACTTGAATATCTTCGTTGGACTTGAAAACCGAATTTTTCAACCAACGACAATATTTTTTTCTCGTACCATTTTTTATACCTAACATTGCAAGTGATGCATATCAGACGCGCTATACACAGCACTGATTACGACATTAGGTACAATGTAGAAAAATGATTGTCGTTAGTCAAGATATTCAGTTTTCAACTTGGGCAACAATGAAATTCATTAAAAATATATCTACATAAAAACCGTTGCACGTATGCGGGTGGTACTGTACGATTATCATGAAAAGGTACCCTCTCTATACCAGTACCGGGGAGAACAAAGAATTCTCTCGGCGAAAAGCGGCGAGAGCTCACACAGTCTTTTTATTGAATGAATGGAATATAAGCGTAATAAAATTTCGAGTGTAAAATGCATGCTCTCCACCGCTAGATGTCGATACTTAAAATAAAGAGATTTTGCCTCATTTTTGGTTCTTCAGTTGAACAGATGTGGTAACAGTCATTAAAGATGCGGAGGAAAATTTGGTCTCTGGCAACAGCGATTGTAACACTTCCTTCGCTCCATCCCTGACCGATCGTAAGAACGTAGCCGGCGCAGTTATCGATCTATGGGAAGCGGAAGCTTTTGAGTTGTTGTACATCAACGATGGTATATTAATCCCAAATTAGCCATCTTACGGTGGTTCTTTGTGCAATTTCACTAGTTCAGATTCCATTACGGAGAAGCAACGATTCGTGCTCGTTCAAGTTAAATCCTTTTTTTTTGTTGATGGGAGGAAGTAAGCTTAAAATTTTGTTAACATTAGTGATAAATATCTATTTAACTGAATTTCTTGAAATGCATGGAAGTTCTTCTTTTAGACTTTTTATGACTATCAGTGATTCATCGGTTCCATTATCAAGGAATTTTCTATCAAAAAACCTCAAAGATTCTTTGATACATTTTTTTCAAAATTCATTTTCGATTTTACGACGATTGACTGTGTGATGATTTTGAAAAAACTCTGTTTGGATTTAAACTTTTCTTTGATATTTTGCAATCGTTCTTCCATGGTTGCTGAATAAATTGGATATTTTCCTTTTATATATTCAATTTTTATTTTATTTTAAATAAATTACGTTGAGAGATTGTTTGGCGAGTTCTTACGACTTCATTTTTATCGAAATAAATTTCTATTTTCAACAACGGCTTTTACCCGTTAACATCCAAGTTCATTAAACAGACAATGTGTGCAGCAGGGGAAGCGAAAAATAATCGAACAGGAAATATGATACAGATTTGAAAAAATATACCGTATATTTTTCCAAATATGTATCATATTTCCAGTGAGCTTATTTTTCATTTTTATAGTTTTTAAAAATTTCGGGGATTTGTTTACATTTGATTGAAAAATTTCTAATGTTTTATTGATAATGAGATGAAAAATCTTTGAGGAAATTTCACAGAATTTTTGATTATTTTCTAAATTACTTTATTGTGGTGTCGTATTTCACATAATTTTCAGTCAATAATTTTGTTTATTTTTTCAATTTCTCAATGATGTTTGAACCATTCCTCTGTGATTTCTTTATGATAATTTTCAAGCCATCGAAAAGTTTCTCTGATTTGTTTTGATTTATAATTGACTCTCCGATAATTCTTAAAGCGTTTGAATATTATTTTTGATTATTTAATACTTATTTTTATTTTTAAAAAATATACAGTAAAATCCTTTAGTTTTTTTTATCACTATTTAAGGATTCAGATGTAAAGAAGCTAAACTAAGAAATTCTTAAATTATAAGGGGACGACAAATTTATTTGGAATCGTTAAAATTGTGTGAGGTTCTATAATGAATTATATAAGAATCATCGATCATGTCTGTCAAGATTCAAGAATCATTACAATTTAATTAAATGTTATCAAAGATTTATGCAAAAGTTATCAAATATCACCAATGTTGCAACAATTTTAAAATGAAACTATTACACTGGGGTCTTTTTCACGCGGATTATTTTTAGGCTATTTTTTTATACGCGACTTTTTTACGCGAATTTTTACAATAACGCGGATTATTTTTACGCGGTTTTTTGAAATAACGCGGATTATTTTCACGCGGTTTGGAAGATTATTTTTACGCGGTATTACATAAGTATTACATAAGTAAATCCAATAAAGTTAAAATCAATCGTACGGCTCATGACAATAAGGTATTTTGTTTTATTAATCTAAATAATGCATATTTTGAATTTATTTGCTGTTATTACCAAAAAATAGGCAACTTCCGTTGATTCGGGGAGAAGAAACAAAACTACATTAATAATTGTATAACGATACGAGTCAGGGTCGTTGCGATTAGCTTCCGATTAAGGAACGAAAGCTTAAACATGTGGCAAAATTATCATGAAAAAGTTATTGTCATGTTCTTCAATGAATTTTCACTTTAGAAGCACTATAAACTCATTTTATATCATTTTTCAAGTTTATATTTATTTACGTGCCATTATTTTCAATTGGATCTTATTATTGAATGGAGTTTTTTCACGCGATTTTTTTGAATTACGCGGTTAACGCGGTACAACCAACCGCGTAAAAAAGACCGCAGTGTATACTGGAATAAAAAACTAATTTGCGACATTTTACCTGATTGTCCTTCGCGCTTTAAACCTAAACTAATTTCAAACTTCTCCATGTTCATGTTGAAAACATCTTGTAAAGAATTTCGAGAAAAAAAGCTGCTATGAAATTATGTGTGATATCTACAAATTATAACAGACTATCTCGAGGAACTCAACTCGTTTCATTTCACTCAAAATGCCACTCCATCCATCAAGGAAACTCAAAAAATCTATGCTCTAACACACGAAGCTAAATCAACCGGAAAATAGCTCTCGCTTCGGCAGAAACGGGGAACCTGTACCCGCTAAAGTTAATGAAAATATTAATTAGCATTCTACCAAATTTGGGATAAAAGTATAAACAACCGTCAGCTCCCCTCCCGTGTTGGCAACTGACCTTTGCATCGGTCCACGGGTGCCGCCCACGTCTTCACCAGCAGTGGCTGAGATCTCCGTTCGGGCCGCCCACGACCTGTCCGTCGTCGACGGTTCCGATGTAATTAAAACTTGTGCCAAGCATGAAAACGAAAGCTTTTCTCACCCTCCCCAGTAGACTTTCCCGTTTTTTGTTTCTCGTCTTCTTTGCCTTCTGCAAAACAGTTTCTTGTGCAAACTTTTTGCTATTGCTTGTTTTCATTTCTTTCGCCAGTTTTCATATTTATCATACTTGCTAGCTGTGCATGCTTTTCGCTGCTTGTCTTTACAAAATAATGCATTTTGATTAGTGTTCTTTGTGTGTTTGTGAATTGTTTCGCATTCATGTTGTGTCTCAGTTGTTCATTGTGAACCTATCAACCGTTCGTGTGAATCTAAAATGTCGAAAATGGATAATTTTTAAATATTCTTGTGGTTCTCTAAATTGGAGTTTTCTTCAAATTTCCCTTAAAAAAAAAAAAAACAGAACTTTAAATAATCCGATTGTTCATATCAAATGACCATTTCACTCTAAAAAAAGTATCTTAGAAACTCTCTACATCATTTCAGTTTCCATTCTCTCGAACTCATTCTTTTGTTTTCGGTGTTAACTTCTCTTGCAGATGACTGTGATGACAGAGTGACTTTTGTTTCGCTAATCGTTTTTCTTCTATTTTCTTTGCATAACGAATCTTGAAACTGAAAAATTATTTCAACCGAAACTGAAATGCTGAAAACAATGACAACCGCTTTACTGCGCCGGTTGACGCGTGCTACGTAACAGCATGTGATATGAACGTACACAAACGGTGCGAGGAGAGCGTCCCGAACCTGTGCGGATGTGACCACACCGAGCGGCGAGGGCGCATCCAGCTTGCCATCACGCATACGGCCAACAAACTCAATATCGAAGGTGAGGAACATTTTCATATCGAATTGATTTAAACGCGTCAGCGGTTCTCCGCCGTTCGCTGATTTACACTCACGTTTATTGACATCGAATTTTCACCGGAGCGTACTCGTCCTTCATGGAAACACTGTCTCGACAAAGCAGGCAGCGGTTGCGGCAAATAGCGCGCGAAACGCGTGCTTATCGCATTGTCACAGAATATCCCCGAACTGAACAAAGCAATCCATTTAATAAAATTTAATTCGAACGAAAGGACCATTTTGCCTGCCAAACAGTCTGCGGGCTGGCTTCCGCCGTTCTGTCCCATTTTCATCTTTATCACGTAGTAAACACATACACAAAAACACACTGTGTGATGATGGGTGAATGAAAAACAGAAAAAAAAGCTCGCACGCTCAACTGGTTTTCCTTCTTCCGCCTGAATGCACCGCAACCGCCCGGGTGCACACCACACGGCAGACAGCACGCTTCCAGTTTGCTGGCAGACCACCAGCAGCGAAGCTTGCTGCTTTTACGTTTTACTACCAGGGATGCCAGATGTGCAAACAAAAGTGTATTTTTACAGTTTCGTAAATTCTTGATTGATAACAAAATCTAGAAATCTATTCTAAATAGACATAGAACATTCGTTATATAAAATTGTGCTTTATAAATAAATTTAGCGGACTAACACAGTTCGCTTACAAAGCACCTTACAGCAGTAACAGAGTTTTGTTTTGCCATTTTCGTTCATGCCAAGTAGAATACAAAAAACCTTTTTTTTCAACATACTTTAAAAAAAAGTAATAGAGCAAGTCAAAATGAAATCGAAGACTTCCATGAAAGTTGCTAGGGTTATTCAATAATCCTATATTTGAGTTCCAAATTTTATGTATGAAACTTTTTGAGAACTTGCTGAAACAAAACATACACATTGTTCAAATTTTTCTACAATTCTCTGTAGAAACTTAGTTAAAATGGTGAAAATACGTAAAAAATAAATATATGTGTGTGTGTGTGTGTGTGTGTGTGTGTGTGTGTAAAAGCTTTTATTACGATTTGTCAGATAATAAATCTAATCTTTTGCATCGCAGGAAAATGGAATTATCAACCTGGTACATTTGGTTTTACTTAAGCACCACGCTTATAAGATTTACAGATATGTCAAACAACAGATCTGACATCTCTACTCGCGGCGCACACAGCACCGAGCTTATCGGTTACCGCACATTCCCGATTGGCCAAAAATACGTATTCCCTGGCTTGCTTTCAGTGCACGTTTCTGCCAAACCCATTTGCCAAAAATAAGCGAGAAGCACATGCTTCCGTTCATGTTTTCCATTTGCCTGTCTTTAGGTTCATCGATTCCGCACCACCCGTCGTTCTCCTCTCAATCTCTTTCTAACAGTGCCTGACTGTCTGTGATACTGCGAGCGAGTGCCATGATGATAGCAGCCTACTGCCAGTGAGCTTTCGATCGGTGGCGTTGCGGCACCGGAATGGTTGCGTGTCTGTGCTCTGCTCGTACTTATTTTCACTAAGTTTCCGTTTTCCGCTGCCAGCTCGGATGGGCCACAGGATGTCAAAATCAGAACGTACTCTGCGCCAATTAGAATGCAGAACCGGCAACAAGAAAAAAAACCCGACTTGTGGGATCGTGGGAGATAATTTCGATATTGTTGCTCGTTTTCCTGCCCGCCGCGCGCCGCCTTCCTCATACGCGCGCTACTAAATACTGATTATTTCGTGACCAGTGTGCTGTTTCCGATTACACCACTTTATATCCTAACCACAAACGAAACAACGAAAAAAAAACGAATATAGCGTACCTCTTTGCCAGTCGAGTGAACGCTTTATATTGGTTTGCTCCTCTCGCATGATGAAAAGCAATAAGAGGAGTAAGGGTAACGAAGGATTCAGCCTGCAATAATAATATTGGAATTAGATCGAACTCTTGAATAAATATTATTCAATAGAACCGAATATTTGTGTACAAGTATTAAAAACAAATCAGTGGCAAAACTTCTTCAATAATACTAACCACCTTTGGTTGAAAGCCTTTCTTAGTAGGCGTAGGCTGCTTTTATCCAGAACTCAGCGTCAATATAAAAGTTCTTAACGATTTCTTTCCACAAATTGAAAGCTTATAATATTGCTTAGCTCACTATGTAAAGAGTATCATGAAAAATGCAAACTAACTAAGTTATTAATCAAAGAAAAAGCAAACAAAGAGAGTTTCTCAATGTTACTTGAGTATTTTTTATTTTTTTAAGAATATATATAATTTCTTCTGATTGTTCGGATTTATTTACTAGCTGTTTTTTTTATAAATATTATTTCAAATCTGTTAATCACACTTGGAGTACCATTAGAATTTAATAATCACTGGAAAATTGCCTTATATTCAGGGGGCTCCTGCTAAGATTTGGTAACACTTAATCTTGAAATTCCGGGTTAGAGAAAGTGCTGATGTAAATGTATTTGCAAATGAAGTTATTTGATGGTGACATTTTTGAAGGATGTGGAACAAAATAAAACTTTTCAGCAGTTTTTATTATGACAGGGACATGAAATATAAAGCCTCTATCAAAATATAATTGCAGATTGGTAACAAGATCATTGATGAGAATAAATTCATCCTACAGATTCACTACAGTTATTTGCATTTTATTATATGGCGACCGGTCGAACATCACTCCGGACCTTCAATGTGTTAATGTCTTATAGACCGTTCCGATAATTATAAATACACTTACGATCAACCGTCATTTCAAATAACGTGCAGTATTCAACCAAACGTTGGCTGCGTCTTGTTGTTTACATCCAAAAGAAACAGATGCTGTCATTTTTTCTAACATTTAGTGCGAAATTTTGAAAATGCGTGGCCTTTCTCCCGAGCAAAGAAAGCGAATTGTGCATAAATGGGGCACCGTGAGTGGTCATTCTATAAAAAAATTAGCCAGACAAGAAGGTATAAGTGTCGGAGCAGTTCAAACCGCATTGCAGAAGTATTGTAAAGAGTGCACATTTACTGATGCCCCAAGACGTTGTAGTAAACCCGGGCCTGTTGATCCCACAATGGGCAAAAAGGTTAAGGAATACTACAAGCGGCATCCTTCAGTATCAGTACGAGATGTGGCGAGAAAGCTTGGAACCTCGGCGAGTAACGTTATGCGTGCCAAGGGAAGAATGGGTCTGCAGACCCGTCGGAAGCAGAAGCAGCCAAAACGAAATCCAAAACAAGCTGAATCTGTGAAACCGAGAGCTCGGAAGCTTTATGACAAATTTCTGACCAAAAAAATGGGGTGTGTTATCATGGATGACGAAACCTACATAAAACTGGACTATAAGACTCTGCCAGGACCGCAATTTTATACATCACCGAAGGGAAAGGATGTCCCTGGACCCGTGAAAGCCATTTACACCGAAAAATTCGGCAAGAAGGTAATGGTTTGGTAGCCCATTTGTGAATGTGGGAAAATATCTCGTCCATTCATTACGAATGACACAATGAATGGTAAAATTTACGTGAAAGAGTGTTTGCAGAAAAAGTTGTTATCCATGGTTAAGCAGCATAACAATCCTCCAATCTTTTGGCCCGATCTTGCTACCTGCCATTACTCTAAGGATGCACTAGGGTGGTATAAAACAAATAATGTCACATGTGTCCCAAAGGAGATGAATCCTCCAAACTGCCCTGAAATTCGCCCTATTGAAACTTTTTGGGCTTTGACCAAGGCAAAGCTGAAGATATATGTCAAACCAGCGGACAATGTTGAAAAATTTAAAAAAGATTGGCTTAAAGTGGTAAAAATGGTCGGAGAACACACTGTGCAAAAGCTTATGAGTAGAGTTGAGAGAAAAGTTAGAGAACTCGCGTATCCTACGAGAAATAATCCCAAATTGAATTGAAACTGGAAATAAAACACTTGTTATCTATATTTCAGAATAAAATGACCCGAAAAATCCTGTATTTTTTGTTTTTTTCAAGAAAAAAGATGTATTTATAATTTTCGGAACAGTCTATATTCATTAATAAGCGGAGCTGTGAGCACCGTAAAAAAATTGTTTTCGAAAACGTTGAACGCTAATATGCCTCATTTACTGGGGAGCAGTAGAAAAAATACTTGTAAAAACTGTGAATTGTTGATGAACAGTATATGTTTTTCTGAGAGAGAAGGTTTTGCAAACGTACCTCTCAATCAAACATCTTCTAATCAGCTTGATGCGGATTGAAATTGCTTTCTTCCTTGAACGAGCGAAAGTCTAGTTTTCTACTGTTTCCTAAAATTTGACTTGAAGTTGAAAGTCCTAAAATCTCGAATGCCGAGAATACTACAATCTCAAACCACCAAATTCTTAAAATTTTTCAATTGTTAAATCGTAAAATCTTTAGATTCCTGAGTATTGGAATTCCTGAAACCCGAAATCCTGAGATTGTCGAATTTAGGGTCCTCAAGCTCTCTGGTATTCAGGATTTTTGGTATTACAACCTGAAATCTATTTAAATCCAATAACCCTAAAGTTTTGAAATTCTAAAATCATAAAATCTATCAATCGTAAAACCATTATGCCCTAAAACTCAAAGCTCCCAAAAACCTTAATCTTAAAATACTGAAACCCAATATCCAAAATTCCTACATTCCCGAGAACCTAAAATTTTGGTTGAAATTGATCACCAAATCTCTAAATTCTCAGAACCTCAATTGCCAAAAGGCTGAATTTTCAAAGCTTTAAATTTTCTATATAATAAAAATAAAATGGAGTCCATAAATTACGATTTAACTCAAGAACGGATCAACGGATTGGCGTGAAAATTTTTATGTAAGGGCTTCTGGTGTCGAGGAAAGTTATATAGTTATATGAAACACAAATTTCAACCAAATTTTTTCGGAGAAAAGCTTAAAATGATCGAGAGGATGCACAGAATCGAATTCTAAAATGCCGACTTTCGGTTTCTGGAACCATATTTACGTAACCAGAATGATTTTCAGAGGCCAGAAATTGACTCTACGTATCAAGTTAAATAAAAATTGACGACTTTTTTCAAGAACTTATTATTTTTTGTATTTGAGTAAATTCAATTTGGAAACATGACAAAAATTATAATATTTTTTTTACTTTCGCATTAAAATGCGAAAAATTAAATAGTTACCTTTGATTTGACTCCATAAGATCGAAGATCGATCAACTGGTTCAAAAGTTATGGATTGTTGAGAGTAGGAAATATCAAATAAAGACGCTTTTTTTGGTCACCATAATTCGAAGTTAGTTACCCTAACGACCCGAAAAAAAAATACGAGTTAGATTCGGCAAAGATCAATCTCTATAATTTTTAACACAACTGAACCAGTTTGGGTTACCAGTTACGAAATAGGGTGATCATTGCAAAAGGCTTTATTTGATAACCTTTATTTTCAAAACTTCATAACTTTCAAAGCACTTGATAGACTTTCGATCTTTTTTAATCAAACTAAAGGTAGTACATTCTAGTTTAAGAAAAAATACCGAGAAATCAAATATGTGTGTTTTAAATGTGAACAATAGGATTTTTTTGTTATTTTCGTCATGTTTTCAAACTGAATTTATACAAATACAGAAAAAAAAGCTATATCTAAAAAAAACCGTATATAGAGTCAGATGTGCCCTTCAAATTCAATTAAAAAGCTCTAAAAGTCGTTTAAAGATAGTTTTGATCCGAAATTTTGAATAAAAAGTCAATTAAAATCAATTATTTTTCAAGATAGAGAAAAACTTTTCTCTACAACGTTACTTTAAACTAACGAGGCTACAATATTGTAGATCAACTTTTTTATCATTCAGTTTTCAACAGATTTCATTCATTTTCACAGTGTCCATCAAAAAGTAAAAAATTGTGATTTTGTTATCATATTTCGTCCAATCAGAGCGAAAAACAAAACCCAATATCGAGCGATTGTAAGCGATTTTGCAACGAGTAATTTCATGTCTTTTTCTAGTCCTACAAGGCTCCTCTCTCACTGAGAGTTTACCCCAAAGGCCTGGTATAAAAGATTGCAAATGTTTTGTCTCGTGCTGGACGGTAGGTCGAATTCATCGTGGGCAGCTCAAAGAGAAATAGCGTTGGTGCTGGAGCACCCGTCTTTCTGCTGGCTGTCAAGAAAAACTTGGAAAGCTTCTGAAGTGCTGAACAAAGGTGCTGTGATAACAAGAGAACGAGAATCATCCCACGAATTTGCCGGATGTCGCAATTGTGACACACCAATGGCACTTTTTAGCGACCCGAGATCATTTAGAAGTAGTTATTATTTTTGTTACCTTTCATGCTCAAAGTGCCACCGTTTTAATTTGTTGAATTGATGAGGAATACCGAGTAAAAGGCCTTAATATGTGTGTTATCAGTACAAGAGGGACAAGGAATACAGAGCTGGTAACGACTGGGTGACTCTGATATAGAAACTTCGAAGAGCAAATGCTTGAAAAAAGATACCGAAAAAGACACAAAACACAAACCAAAAAGGAACCAAAAAGAGACTATAAAGAAAATTTATGTAGAAATTCAGACTGAGAGAAAACAAGTTACGTTAGGGTCTTTTTCATTTTTTTTTACGCGAATTTCCCAGAAAAGTCGTTTGATATCGTGTTTTTATTGGTTTTTCATTATCAAATCGTTTATTTACAGTATCAGATGGGTTTAATTATTACAATTACTGAATATTCACTGATTTGGCTTAACCTGTTTATATTTTTTCTTGATTTTCATCTCGATTCGCATGCGGAAAATGACACTGCTATTGATTCTTTTTCGAAATAATTTGGCCGAAATGATTAAAAACGTTTACCAATTGTAGTTTTTTTTCGCGGATATCGGAATGTACGCGTTTTTTTACGTGGATTTCAGAATTGAAGTAGTTTTTACGCGGATTTTTTTGCGCGCTACATATCTCTTCCGCATAAAAAAAGACTTCAGTGAACTGATTTTCAAAAAAAGCTTGTAAATTTCAAGATATAAAAATTGTATTAGAAAAATTGCACCATAAGTTCCAAACAATATGTTGAACGAAAAATGGAAAAATGGAAGTTACAAAAAATGCTTCAATAGTTAAAGAGGTTGCTTATAGAAGAAGGTTGTTTATACGATACGTCCGCAAGGTTAACGAAGAATTACGATAGCCTGTCTAATGTCAATGTATTTCTTACTAAAGATTAAATTTCTGCATGCTTGCTTTTATACGTGACTACTGAGAGTTAAACTTCTGGTAGGTGTATCGAACAAGCCAAACAAAAAATCGCACACTAGGGGATGGCAAGAAAATTAAAACATTTTTGATTGTTCTAGCGGCCACGGTAGAGAAATGAGCACAAAGTAAAGCAAGAACTCAATTACCCACTTATTTGCATAGTTGTTATCACTGTCATCTAGGTTTTGGCGAATGACAGAAATGGAAATTCTTCAATTACGATTTAGGGCTTTTAAAAATGCTTTGGTATATCACACAATAGTGACACAAGATGATTCTAGTTATCTTGTTATTCTCCGCTCTGCACACACCGCAAGCAAGCAAACATAGCATGACGACCATACACACACGCTACCGATCAGCTACAAGCAGTGCACAGTGGTCCAATAAGGCAAAAAGTGGAACTTAATACCATAACTCCTTTCACCTTCATCCTAGCTTAATGATGTCTTTGTTTGAATGAATGACCCGCATAGAATTTTCGAATGAGCGTCTTTAAAATTATCGAAAAAATAAGCTAAAATATGTTATAATTTTTTAAGAAATAGTCCTGGCGATGTGTAGTCTTCAACAAAACCGTGTATTTCATATGCTTTAATGCTTCTTTAGAACAACGTTTTCTTGTAGAATCAAACTAACAAAAGTTAAGTATAAAAAACTAACTTTAAAGTAACTTTTATATAAAATACTCTGTAACTCTGTACCCAATGAAGACGAAAATTTTGTTTGTTTGGCAAAGTTTCATATTTTTGCACGTTCTAAAACTTTGTCGAATAAACCAGTCTTCTAACTCATAGCACAAAAAAGTTAGTATTTTTCTTATATGAAAACCTACTGTTACTTATGCTCGTCGTACCTTAATACGGGTGGATTGAGACAAATGGAATCTAAAAGATTATGTAGTACTTTAACTTAGCTTCAAGGAAAAGTATTAACATCATCATTTCACTTGCCCCTTTTTAACCTATAGAGTAATCGAAAACATAAGCTAAAATATGATATAACTTTGTAAGGAAAAGTCCTGGAGATGTATAATCTTTGGCAAAAATGTGTGTTTGTCAACTACTCCTTTATCTCTTAACACAAAAAAGTTGCGGGTCATTCATACAAACAATTGTTACGAAGACATCATCGAGCTAGGATAAAGGTAGAAGGCGGTATGGAATTAAGTTCCACTTATTGCCTTATTGGACCACTCTGCTTTGGCCAAATGGCTGAAGGCAAACCTGACGCGATAGATTCGAACAGAATTACTAACATGTCCGGACATCTTCAGTAATGCTGTGCAGTGATTTGGGCTGTCGGTTGGTCCATATGAGCTACCTGCTCAGCGCTGAAAATCAGCTACGGGTTGAGCCAGCTTCCACTAAGAGTCAACCGTACTCTTGTTGCTCTTGTTGTTGTCTTGTTGTAATCGGTTTTTTAATGAAGACTAAATTTCTGCATGGTAGCTTTTATACGTGACTACTCAGAGAAAAACTACCAGTAGGGCGTTTTTTGTGAACTAGACCGAGTAAAACAGCAACAACAACAAATCGGTTATAAAGTCAAATCGTTTGTATTATTTTAGGTCAGATGAGCTCGGAAAGAAGGCCTTGTTTAAAATCTGATTGGTCAAAACATGCGTTCATCAAGGTATTTTAAATAGTACAATAGTTAGCATCACAAAATCAAAATTTTTTGCATTTTAGTGGACGCATAAATTATTTTACAATCGAATGCTGTAAGAATGAAGAAAATCCGTTGGAAACTGACTGAGTTTTATGCATTTGCAAGTGGATAATTTTCGTGACGCTCTCGATGTTTTCGGTTTTACATTTTGTACCACTAAATGCATATGTTGCCGTAAGACGTAATTCTACGGCAAAAAATGCCTAAAACTGAATACATCGTTTTAAGTGCTCGTGGCTGAATTTCAAGGGTGTAATTGTGAATTGCCTCCCCAGCTGGTCTCGAGGTACGATGCTGGCCTAACAAGCCAGTCGTCGTAGGTTCGAGTCTCGACCCGGGAGACACTGTTAGTGCCAGTAGGAGCCTAGCCCAGCAATTGTCTTGTACACTTAACGGTTGGCTGCGAAGTCTGTGTATAGTAAACAGAAGGTCAAGTTCCGAATCGGAATGTAGCACCAAGGCTTTGCTGTTTTAATTGGGCAGATAATTTTTGCTCTAAACATTTTATAGGTTAAAAAGTTTGTATAGTACTGTTCTGATTGCAATTGAGAGGTTTTGTTGAGTAGATGAAACACTTCCGAATCAGCCATTTTGAATTGGTCAATCTTGCCGTGTTTAAGTTCTTTTTGTTAGTAGGAGAACAACGAATAAATTAAAAAGGCTTATGAAGTTCTTAATTATTAAAAATAAATTTGCTTTGAAAGCCGTACACAACTGCAAGCAGAACAATTTTGCCAAATTTTGAACTACAGGAACCCTGTTTTCGCCATAGATTTTGCTTAAATGTGGTACCAATTAGCAGACATTTCCAGTAGGAATGGGAAACTTATCGATAATTATCGATAGTTGCCATCCATCGATAGAACCACCAAGGTTTCAGCGTTATCGATAGTTATTGATATTTCCCTCGCATTGTCTTTCATACTCCACAATGATGCCAGAAACGAAATAAATAAATTTGCCTTGCCAGTGTTAAAAAGAACTTTGATGCTTGTTCGTTCTCACACGAAATCCTCTTTAAAATTGTTAGAAAATTGAGAGATAATCATCTTCGCTCACTCTAATTTCTAGCTAATAATTCTATACTCGAAATAGTTTCGTATACCATTTTTAAATCTGCGTTAGGAAAATAAGCAAACCGTATGAAGAATGTAAGTGGATATTCGATTGTTGTTCTACTTGGTTGAATTGCACTAAAAGTTTCGCTAATTTATAATTGAAAAAATGTGCCAATGTTGTGTCACTGGTTATGGAAACTTTCGTGGGAAATTTTATCAGTAGAAGGGAGGTTATATACTTCAAAAATAATACTTTCTCGTTACACTTTACTGCGTCAACAAAATTCTATATTAATTCTGATGAATAGTTGCTCAATTGAACAATTAATTTCATCCGATATTGAAACTGTGTCTTCAACTACTAATCAAATTGGCACGAAACACATCAGGACGGTAATAAAGCAACCTACAAATCTCCACGAAAAAGTAGAATTTGACGAAAAATCCTTATTCTATCCCATTCAAACCAGTAACTTTTCTCTGCAACGCGTTGGAGTGCTAACACTTCCTCGTTAACGTGAAAGTGCGGTAATTAAGATTATTTATCGTATAATTTATTTATCCTGTGGATGAGTTTCGAAGCCATTTTAATGAGTTCTATGACAATATCACGAAGCAGGAAGTGGGTTATTCTCTCAGTATTGTGGCCCATTTTACTCACTAGATAGAATATTTTTGGTTGTTTTGATGTTAATGAATATCATTGGAGACACTGCCCAATTGGGTTATGACATGAATTTTTTTGCTTATTTCACTAATGTTATAAGTTTTGTGGTGAAAATTTCATTTTGAATTCATAAAAAAATTGTTTTTAGTGCAATTACATCGAATTAAAATAAGTGTTCATAAAGTTTATATGTTAGTGAATGATAATAATTGATAACCTCGCTTTAAAATATTCAATACTCAGCTCATTTTGCTTAACTAAGTCGTACGACGCCTTAAAATCTATAAATAGATAATGAGTTGAGAAAATTGTATTCGGGAGAGCACATTGTCAGCGAAAATGGATAATGTAACAAGTCGATGGTCTTAAATACCAACAGAGTTCTACAACTTGAACCTCCATTAGCAATGATTAGCATCAAGAAAGGGTAAAGAAATACAAAAAGCGTAAAATAAATTTAAATTTTGGTAACGGAAAAATCTACTTTTTTTATAAAACACTATACTCTTTTTTTAAATTCGTTTGCATTCTTTTACCCAAACTAAAGACGGTTAAACTTTATTGAACCCGCCATTTAACATGAAACTACTCAGTTCCCTAACTCTAGTGAGTGAATTTCATCCGTTTGAATCTATCATGCTAATCACGCCATGACAACAAGCACCGAACAATACCAATTTCGATGTGATTGTGTGTGTGTGCGTGTTAGTGACTAGGAAAAACAGCAACCTTCCCACAGGTGCTGCCGCAGCTCTCAGCAGTATTCCAGAATGGGAATGACACATAATTTGCGAGATAAACTTCTCAAGCGCCATGTCCTCGGTCCCGGTCGTGTGTTTGCTTCCGAAGCTCATTTTTCGCAATCGAACAAATCCCTGATGTTGGCAGGTTATTTTTCCCCTGCGGGAAAGGATAATTTTGCCATTTATCTCGCCCCATTTTCTGTGTGACTCCAGAGGTCCAGTTCAAACTGGGGCACAGCTGCAGGAGACGGTACAGAATGTGGAAAGTCTACGAAGAAGAGAACCTAGCATATATATTAGGTGTTTTTGTTTTGCTTTTTTGCCTGAAAGATAAAACACCGTCCGTCGTTTAATGGTGTTGATGTTAATTAGGATTGGTTAAGTCATCAAGATAAGAACAGGAGCGGCACATAACGAGAACGATATCTAGATCTACATTATGCTCCAGAAAGCTTATTCAGGTCATTCCAAAAAAATATAATGTGAAGATTGGAAGGTCAGCTGTCATCTTCTGGAATTGAATCTTGATTCAAGTATACAAAATTTTAAAATCAAAATTTAAGAACTTGAAGCAGCAGTCCATAAACTGGAAGCAAAAATAATCTGAACATCTCCAGTGTCGAGCGTTTTTAACATTAAAGAGAAGCGAAATTCGTATCAGAAGTTTAAATACAAAAATCAATGAATAAAATTTAAAAATTCAGTTTTTAGGATTCATAGTCTACAGTTAAAAACTGAAATTTATCATTTTTCTCTAGCAGAACTCATAAATAATGCTTTGGAATTAAGAACTTAGCAATCTTCTAATGTTAAAATCCATAATGTGAACCTTCAGAATATGGAAACAAAATTTAGCTCTCAGCCGCCCAATATCCAAATGGGGAGTCTGAGATTCGAACATTTTCTTTCGAACTTAGATCTTTTTATGTGAATTCGAAGGATTCTCAATTTAACTATGGTAAGTCATTATCCATAGAATCCAGATCAGATAATTGATGATTTAGCATATGTAATTTAAAATTAGTATTTAAAAAAAAAACTCCAAATACCTGAATCCACGACAAAGATCCTGAAATTATAAATTGAATGTAAAAGTCAAGCTCAATTTCAAATTAAGTTTCTCAAATTTGTTATTTACAAACTAATAAAAATCTGCCTTTTTCAATTTCAGTGAAACAGGGCCGCAACCTGATCCCGATGGATCCGAACGGTTCGAGCGATCCGTACGTCAAGATTAAGCTCATTCCCGACTCGGACAACGTGAAGAAGAAAACCAAGACCATCCGGGCGTCGTTGAATCCGGTGTGGAATGAAACGCTGGTTTTGTAAGTAGCTTTTCAGTTAGCTTCCAATTCGAATTCCGGACGTCACTTTTCTGCAGTGAGCTCAAGGCGGAGGATAAAGATCGACGCATCCTGATCGAGGTTTGGGATTGGGATCGTACCTCGCGGAATGACTTCATGGGTTCGCTATCATTCGGCATCTCGGAGATTCTCAAGAATCCGGTTGATGGGTGGTTCAAGCTGCTCACCGCGGAGGAAGGTGAATACTACAACGTTCCGGTGCCGGAGGAGGGCACCGATCTGGTGCAGCTTAAGAGCCAAATGAGAGTGAGTTGAAGTACTTCGAACTCGGACTTAGTTTCGTTTATTGAAAAAAACCGTTTATATGTCCTGGCAGAAAACATCCATTTCCAAAAAGATGCCGGTGCTCGGAGACAAGGACGTTCCTCACAACATGGGCAAAAAGGATGTGATACGGGCTACGGACTTCAACTTCCTGATGGTCCTCGGCAAAGGTTCTTTCGGTAAGGTAATGCTGGCCGAGCGGAAGGGAGCGGATGAATTGTACGCGATCAAGATCCTCAAGAAGGACATCATCATCCAGGACGACGACGTGGAATGCACCATGGTGGAGAAGCGAGTCCTGGCCTTATCCAACAAGCCGCCATTTTTGGTGCAACTGCACTCCTGCTTCCAGACTATGGTAAGCTGCTAAACTGAGGTTATTTTTTGTGTGGTTTTTTTTCATCTTCCGATTTCAATAGGATCGACTGTATTTTGTGATGGAGTACGTTAACGGAGGAGATCTCATGTTCCAGATTCAACAGTGTGGCAAATTCAAGGAACCTGTTGCGGTGTAAGTATCGAAGTATGAATTTTTTTTTGCATTCAATAGTTTTAACAATAAAATAGTGGAACAGCTGCAAAATTAGGATTTAACTTAATTTTTTCGATTGTGTTGAACACCGTTAGAAAAAAGGAGAAAATTATGTCGAATCGCATAGAAAGAATTGCGTCCATCGCTTATGATAGAAAATTTCATAATATTCCACGCAAATTTGAATGATATTGCATATAATTTTCAAACAAAATCGTGGTTTACGGCAGAAGCAAGTGAAATTTAAATGAGAAAATAATGTACGTGATGTATCATATTCAGAATTTTTACTGTGAAGTTTTGTGGATTAACTTTGATTCGTATTTGTTAAAGGGTTGTTTAGTTTTAACGTTAAATTCAGATTTCATTTTTATTGAAACCTGAAAAACTTATTTCTGTTTGGATCAGCATATCCGTACTTATCGATAATTTTTTCAAGGTTCAGTGTTGATTTAATGGTAATCGCTGAAGTTCAGTTTTGATTAACTGTTTGAGTTTTGCCTTTCACACAAAATTGAAATAAAACTTCTATTTATTGTGGCTTAATATACTTTTAGTTGTGTGAAAATAACAGATTTTGTGCCAAATTGGCGAGAAGTGTTCTCATTTCATTCAAAGAAAACGACAACTTAAGCTCACCGTGAGCCCAAAAAAAATTTACGAGAAAGCTATTCTAAGTGAAATAACGTGTCGTGATAGGTTCCGTCCGCGATTTATTATGAGCTGTAATTTATTATGAGCTGTTGAAACCGAGCGGTGTGCGATCAAATCGGCTAAAACTCGAGCACAGGCACGAAAAATGATTTTACTGCATGACTGCATGGGTGTCTTGTTCGGTTTCACGTGTTTGTTCTTTTGACAAATTTCACATCAAGGATTACATTTAATATTAAATGGAAGCATCGGAAATAGGAAATAAATTTTCGTTCCGATAAGCAGATGACTGGAAAGCCGAAATAACCAATTTTACTTTGTGTCGAAGGATGTCGCGCTGTAAAGGCTGTCATAAGCGACAGCTTGGAAGAACCAACAGACATAAGTAGAAAAAAAAAACAGTTCGTTTGTCATTGCATGTGTGCGCTGTCGTCAGTGGCTGTCGGGCTGTGTAGCGAGCGTATGGGTAGCAGGGAGAGCTGTGCAGTACAATGAGAGCCGAACTCGTTTAAAACTTGCTGTCACAGAAAGACAGTACTTTTCAGAAGGCTGACTTAAGGCTTTGCTTTTTAATTTGGCAGAACCTTTGCTCAGATGTTTCTATGGGCTAAAAATGTCATGTTGTGCTATTAGTAATTTTTTGAATCACGACTAATTTTTGGAAACGGTTCATGTAAGAATGGCATTGATGATTCAGTGCAACAAAAATTGACTTTTTTTTCTGCCTTGGTTTCTATGTGGGTCATTCCATACGAAGTGACCATGAAAAAGCACAAACTTGGACACAACCATCACAGATTTTGCTCAAAGTTGCGAGAATTATTCATCTACTGTCACTTTGGAAAAATCCCAATTTTGGTGTCGATTGGAATACCCCCCGCTCTGTGCGATCCCCCTGTTTATTGCAAAGTCACACATTTTTTGTTCAAAATCTCTTTTTTCTTTTTCTTACAATTCATAGACGTAAGATGTCCGAAAACTAGTGATAGATGATTTTTGAAGAAAATAAACCAAGGAATCCAGAAAAAATATAAGTTTTGACCGTAAGTGTTGCCAGATAAATAATTTTGATATTTAAAAATTAAATTTACATTTTTCCTACAGAGCGGGAAATATTCGAATCGACACCAAAGTTGGGATTTCTCCAAAGAGACAGTAGATGAATAAATTCCTCCAACTTTGAGCAAAATCTGTGATGGTCGTGTCCAAGTGGCATGTACACTTCGTATGGGATGACATATAATTTTTTTGGGCAAAAGCAAATTTCCCCGAGTTTGAACATATTTCAACTTAAGGGGCAACAACGTCGCCATTTTGAATTTTTGAGAAATCGAAAATTTTTTATGTTATTTTGACGCCATTTTTATCAAACTTCTAAGAGTTTATCCACATGTTAGCATCTTCTTACCCATCTTTAAAAAACAGATCTTGAATCGGACAAAAACTGAGCTCAAAACGGTGATTTTACGAAACCGGTTTGTTTTATAAAGCAAAATAATATCGAGTATGTCTGAGCTTTAATGGTAATGCGCTAATATCTAAAAGTGGTAGTAAAATTAATTCTGATATTGAGTAAAAAAGTCTCAGGAATCGATTGGAAGGTGTCTGATCCACCTGAAATTTCAACAACATATCAATTTTGCCCCAATTCCCCTACAATACTAAAATAGGTTCTTCTCAACGTTAGATTGACTTATTTGAAATCTGTTTAATGTAATATCAAGAGTGTAAACGTTACTCAAAAATATAATAACAAATCGTCTTCACATGATCTCCCCCCTTTTGCGGGGAGGGGGTTGTAAAAAAATTGGTGGACTGTGTTATCAATATTTTAAGAGCAAAAACGGTTTGTTTTATAGATATTACATCTTCGGCAAAGTTGTTTTTTTTAAGCAGAAAAAATCTAGAAAAAATAGAATGATTATCTTAAAAAGCTTATTTTTTTTTGATTTTATTTTATTATTTAAACATAAATGGTTGATTGATCATAGAGAAATGAGAAACAAAAAAGTTTAAATTATTCAAAAAGCAGAAAAAATTCACCCAGAACGGTTTGTTTTATTTTGTTTTCTGCAAAGTTGTAATTTTGTCCTTCAAAAAAAAAAAAAAGAATAAAGAAATATTTACACAGTAAAAATATTTGAATGTACGAAAAATGTCAAATACTACAAGGTATACAGCCCTAGGGTTGTATGAAACGGTGACGTGGGACTAAATACTGTAATTACTGTAATTACATACACAAGAAATTCGTTTGTTCTGTGATTTACGTATTTTATTTCTCAGTCTCCCCTTCATTTTTTCAGATATATATTTAATTACACTCGAAAGAAGTTTATTTACACCTGGTGATGTTGTGTATTTTTTGTGCAAACAACATTTAACAATTACAACGAAGTTAAAGTTTAAAAAGATTTCTTTTTTTGCTTCACAAGTATGTTACATTTGCCAACAATTACATTCACTGAATTACGAAGACAGCTAATATAAGTATATTATTTTATTTGTAAAGTTAAAAATAGAGAAAATATCCAACAATGTTGAAATATTAAAAACAGATTCTGAATCGATCTTAGTAAATGGACAAAAAAATCATAAGCACTCGCCGGCTCTTACTCTTCTATAAATTAGTATTTTTAGATAAATAACCCTTCGATGTTATGTCGGTCACGATTATTTAGTGAATATTGAAGATAAAAAATAAATAAAAATAACTTATAACCTTTGCAAAAATGTTCAGTTCTTGTTGAGTAATTCATGGTTTCATGGTAATCTTACTCAGATAAACTTTCAATCACCATCAGTGGCAGCATTGCAGTTTTGATTGCACACGAATAGAAGTCGTGCCCGCTGCAATGATAGACGACAAGAAACTAGCGGCCCTCTGCTCCATATATACTCTAAAGCACTATTGCTTTTACCAGCATGTTTTCTTTCAAGACATCAGTTTCTATTACGCTCTAACAGCAGGTTTAGAAACTGTTCGAGAAAAGGGGTTATTTCAACCTTTTGAGAAACCCTTACCTTCGAGACATCAAATTGGTCTAGGTTCATGGAAGCAAACATAAATTGACCTATTGGGACGAGGAGACTGTCAATTTTTTTTTCGGATATTGATACAGAGAATGGTGCTTATTACGGGAGTCGCTTCACGGTGAAATCAGAGTGAAGTGAATAAAGTCCTATTACGGGACTCACGTAAGTGAGAAAAACCGTCGCAAAGTGACATCTGCCGCGGAATCTGGGTTATTATGAGTGTCATATCAGTGAAGTGAGAACGGAAAAGAGACGATTCGCGTGGAATTAATTCACGACCATTTAGAACGGTGAAATGATTCCACGAAGATGCCATAAGTTTTAAAGTTGATTGATTTGTGATCTAATGGTTAATATTGGATTTATTCTTCAGTAACGAAACGAATCAGAATTCGATCCGTGCCTCAAAGCGGTAAAATTTTCATTTTTTTGCCCGATGAAAAAAATGCAACTAGTTCAGGAAATTTTCGATACCGAAAAAACCATTTTTTTTCGATGCCGAATGTCTTAGAAATGCAGTGTTATCTATAAAAACGGAAAAAACAACTTTCTGGGGATTTTTGAGCTGGGAAACAGTCTCATTTCACTTGTCCTATTCTCAATTTCACTTCACTGTCAATCTCACTCCACGGAGGTGATTTTTGTCACCTCACTTGAGGTGGAATCGGGAATAGGTCTAAAAAGTGAAGTGAGCGTGAGAGTGAAATATATTTCACCGTGAAGTGACTCCCGTAATAAGCACCAATATCACAGGGAATGGGTGGTGTCTATTTATGTCGTCTGTGCTAGGAATGCTCGCATATGATTGGTTCATTGTTCGCGTAAATTTGTCCTTGGCACTTTTTATCGATTTTCACCACTTTGCAATGAAAAAAATAATTATAACTAGCGTATTACAAAATTGTTCTACATTTAATCTATCCAACAACATATTGGTTATTGTTATATTGTTATATGTTGAATTATCGTTTGAAATCTGACGCAACATTTGCCAGTCTCATTTCCAATTTTACAGAATGCATAGAAGTATAGAAAACGAAGACGTAGTCCCTCGTCAAAATTTAAATATCAACAACGTCAATAATGACATAAGAAACATAATGTCACTGATAACATAAAAAATTGCAGTATAGTCCAGAATGTCATGAATTGCAGAATGACACACATATAAAAATTTCAAGAACGCCAATACACAACAAAATGTTAAAAATGTCGAAAATTTTATAAAAGCAAAAAAATTCAAAAAAATAATTAAAGAGCGAGTAAAATTTTTGAAAAATATCGAAATTGACAGAAATGTGAAAAATAAAAACATATAAAAAATGTCAGTGTTAAAATAATAAAAAATGTTAAAAACGGTCCTGAAATCAAAAAGGTCAAAAATGTCCAGAAGGATATGAAAAAATAACAAGAATGAAATACAAATATAAATTTTCGTAAATAAAAAAATTTTGAAAATGTACAAGGATATCGGAAATGGTAAAAATGATAAGGCGTCGTACACAAATTATGTTATACTAAAAATCTAGATTTCAATCCTTTTCCCCAGTATAATTAGTAATGTTCGATATGACTCCTCCCCCCCTAAAATTACGTAGCACTGAAAAACCTGACCCTCCTCCAAATTTTCACAGCTACGTAACTGTCTCAACTACCCCACCTCCCACCTATGTAACAATAAGTAACGCAGATTCAATTTCCCTTCCTTTCATGCGTTACTTAAATTGTGTAGGACGCCTAAAAATGTAAAGAGTATCAAAACTGTCCGATATTATCAAGTGTTAAAAAAGGTTATAATATAAGAGATGTCGGAAACATAAAAAATGTTGAAAATAACATTAAAAATCGTCGATGTGGTACAACTATTAGAATTATCTTTTGAAGTCAAAAATTTAAAAATTCTCAAAGAGTTGTAAATGTTCAAAATATTAATACAGTCATACCTCGATATAAAACAACCTCGATATAACGTAACTCGATATAACATAACTTTTACCTCGATATACCGTAACGTTTTGAGATGTATTGAAATTGAAAATAAATGTAACAGCAACTGTTTTCGGGGTATAAAAAAATTTATAGTAAAATTATTTATATATTTATTTATAGTAAAATTATTAAAATTATTATTATAGTAAATATTAAAAAAAAATTATAGGAAGCTTTGAAACCAATGAAACCCACCGCAAATTGTCCTAAGTGGGCATAAGATTGGTTAAAAAATACTGATAGGTGATGGGAAATAGGTTTTCACGCATCTTCGTATCAACCTTTTGTATCAATTGAAATAAATATTTTTTTTGCTTCTGAAAATATTTCTAAATGGGCATAAGAAAGGTTTAAAAATATTGATAGGTTATGAAAAATAGGTTTTCGCACAGCTTTAAGTAACCATTAACATTCTTGCATTAACTTTTAAAAAAAATTGTTTGCTTCGATATAACGTAACGAAAAAAAAAATCAAGTTGCCTTATATCGAGGTATGACTGTAAATATATATAAAATGTCAAAAATATTGAAAAATGTCAGTAATGTTACAGTTGTCGAAACTGGCAAAAATGTCGACAAGGTAAAGAATATCTCGAATTGTCAAAATTGTTGTGACAAAATTTTAAAAATTTTTGTAGATGTTAAAAATGTCAAAATTATCCTCTGAAGTGTCAAAAAATTCAAAATTCTTCTGATCGCTTTAATTGATATCAGATACTGTTGATTTCAACTCTTTTTAATTTCAATAAATTCTAAGAAACGTTTAGGATTGATTTTTTCGTTCAAATACTCTCGATTTAGTCCGAGACCTCGATCATTTTGACAGTAGAGAAAAAAAAATTACCGCACATCATTTCCTATAAGAGAAACCTTATTTAAATTAGGATTATCTCTTAAAACAATCCTTATTCAACTTCTATCGCATTCTGCTTTGCACTAAAATTAAAATTGTGGCCCAAAAGCTTTTTTTTTTCGCTAATGTTCTCAGCTTCGCACACCGCGCGTCTTGCTGTGCAATCAAACTTAATTTAATCGATCGGCCGATGTTGTTTTTGTGCGGGTGACAAAATTAGCACACCGCTCACGGTGAACCGACATGTTTCCCAAGACGGTGCTGGGATTGAGGGGACGTTTCCGGTGGGAAACACTGTCACGAATTGTGGACAACAGCAATTCCCCGGGTAATTAGTTTTTGTCGTTCGATTCGTGACTTCGTGGGAAGCAGCAAAAGAAGCAGCCGGTTACTTGGTGAAAAAGTGCGACTTCTGTGTTGATGTTGTCATGGTGGAATTTGATTTGAATTTGCTTTTGTTTTCCCAACAGTTTCTACTCAGCGGAAATCGCCATCGGCCTGTTCTATTTGCACTCGCGTGGAATCGTGTACCGTGACTTGAAGCTGGACAACGTACTGCTCGATCACGACGGACATATCAAGATTGCCGATTTCGGCATGTGCAAGGAGGGCATAGTCGGGGACAAAACTACCAAGACATTCTGCGGTACACCGGATTATATTGCCCCTGAGGTGGGTGTTGGTTTCGCTCGGCAGTAGGATTTTGTTTATTGATTGTTTTTTTTTTTTTGCAGATTATTTTGTACCAGCCGTACGGAAAGTCGGTTGACTGGTGGGCTTACGGAGTGCTGCTGTACGAGATGCTAGTCGGACAACCGCCTTTCGATGGGGAAGATGAAGAGGAACTATTCGCCGCCATTACCGATCACAATGTGTCATATCCGAAGAGTTTGAGCAAGGAAGCGAAGGATGTTTGCAAAGGGGTCGGTTAAATTTTTTTTCGTGCGGGAGTTTTAACTGGGTAACTGTTTTTTTTTTATTTTATTGCAGCTTTTGACAAAGAATCCACAAAAACGTCTCGGCTGTGGAGCTCGTGGCGAGGAGGACGTCCGTGCTCATGCCTTCTTCCGTCGTATCGATTGGGAGAAGATCGAAAATCGTGAAGTACAGCCACCTTTCAAGCCAAAAATAGTGAGGCTACGCTTTTTTGTTTATTTGGGGATTTTCTCTAATTGATATTCGCTTTTTTCAGAAACATCGCAAGGATGTGTCGAACTTTGATCGTCAGTTCACCTCGGAGAAGACGGATCTAACACCAACCGATAAGCTGTTCATGATGAATCTCGACCAGACCGAGTTCAATGGCTTTTCCTATCTGAATCCGGAATTTGTGGAGTACATCTAAGGAATTTGCGGAGTGCACCGACTTAGCGCGCATGAAGGAACCGACTTTTAAGCAGCCCCGTAGACGGGGACCGCCAAACTGTAAAACCCCAGGAATTAAGTATATTCTGCTCAATTTCAGTGTCGTGCACATTATTAGGCAGCGGAGTGTTAGCAATCCCAAAGATACAAGCAAATCCCAGTTTTTAACGTGTAAGAAAGTATCTGCTTCTACTCCGTAGAAGTTATTATAAGCCATACCTAGCGTCCCAAAGTGTTTCTGAACCACACTTTCGGTCTTCCCTTTCGGAGGCAAATCCAAAAACGACACCAAAAAATTTAAGCATTTCTCAAGCTTTTTCGCCTTCAACTTCCTGTCCCGAACGCTAACGGGCTTCGATAGTATTCCTGCAGCAGGACGATTATCAATTCAGGCCAAAAATTATAAAAGAAAAAAAAACCTAATAATACTGTTATGTCTATTGAAATGTGGCACCTTGTTATCTACTATACACAAACACACTTACTCACATTCTTTTTATATTTAAATGCGAACGCAATGTGAATACCCTTTTGGATTCTTATTATATACACAAACAAAAGGAAGATCCTATTCGAATCATAAATGTTGAAATAAATTAAGTGGAAAAATAATTACATACCCAGTAGCAGTAGCGAGAAAGAATAATTCAGAGAGTAAAGAATAGTGCACCAAAATTTCCCCCGTAAGATTCACCAAAACCAGAAACCAGCGCGCAGTGGCGAGGTTGTTTTCCAATTCCCCCTTTGGTACCCGCAAGAACACTAATCATCACCGCCTACTAAAACCCGGATGATGTTGCCATTTGGGGCGCCTACCTGGATTGAGTGAAATTCAACGAAAAACAATAGTCAAGCTGACAGGCAGACAAGCAGCACTGCTGTCCTCGGGTTCCGCTTGTATTGATGAGTTTTCGGTCAAAACTTCCATTCTTTAGTAGCAATAATTATTGATATTTAAGCGAAATCATCTCGACTATGTATGACTTGTAGGTAAAACAAACAAAAAAATCGAGAAATGAAAAAAAAAAACAAAAGAAAATACATTAATATATAATAAAAAATGAAACAACAAAATGGAGCTTTAATCTTGCACTTTATATTATATATAAATGAAATGAAAAACAGAAGTATATTATCCTTTTTACTGAAATAACATACATTTAAAAGAGTAACTTACTGAATTATTAAATCGTAATTGTGATAATAGTGAAAATTAATCATTTCAACATAGATGAAAAAAAAAAAAAACAGGAACATTTGCCCTGTGGGATTCCTTTTACGGTAGCTTCCCCGCGCCGGAAGCGTTCCATACTCCCTCTCTCTATCAAATATACAACAAAAATCTCACTCACACACAAAAACTCTTACATACTTACACACACACTAAATCATAAATTGTGCATGACAACAAAAGAGTACATTGAGCATACAATATATTACTAGCAGAAACCCTACAGGATAGTGAAACTATGGTAGAAGAGAACGCAGAATACTGCATATAGTATTGAACTCTAGTATTTCTACTTATTATCGAAGCAAAACTAAGAAACAGAACAAAAAAAATATATTCATGTCGTAAACAAACAACACACAGAGAGGGAGAGACGAGCAAACTGCGAAATCTCCTGCTAGGTTATGTATCTAACAAAATAACACGACGCTGGTGGGGCGGGAAACCCGCCTCCGGAGCAAGCAAAAAAATGGAAGGAAAAAAGGTGTAGTGATCATTTGACGCAAGCAAGACAAAGTGGCAGAAAATCTCACTATAATTTTGACAATCTAAATGTAGTTAAACTATATTAAAAAAAAGCAAAGGAAGAACACAGATTAGCCTAGGCGTAGGTATCGGTATTGATTTTACTGCAAACCAAAACTAAGGAAGTGGAAAACTTAAAATTAAAAACAAAAAAGAAAACATTCCAGTGCTCGCTAAAGCGAGATCGTAGTTTAGATCGCAGCATGCGTTGATGGAACAAAGGAAAAACTCGTAGAATAATCACCCTCTAGATATTTTATGAAACACGCGTCAGTGCAGGAGAGAATTTCCAGTTGCACCAGAGATTATTTATTCTTATTTGCTGTGGATGGAACAAGTTTCGTTGCTTTGTTTCGCGAAGCAAGGATGAAAAAACAAAGCAAGAAAATTAATAGTCACTAATGTTAAAACCGATATTTGTTCGACTAGTTTTGTAAATGTTGTTGAATTTGAACATGTTCTTACTTATATTTCTATACAGCAGTACAGTTCTTGCCACTATATACTGAACACTTTAACAATATTAAACGGAACAAGTAATAAATAATGAGAAACTAAACGAGAGAGCGCGAAATATGCTGAGATGAATCCGAGAGTGGCGCCGAAACGTTGCCACGGTTTGAACAGAGATAATCTTAACCATCAACGAAATCCCACCTTGTACTGGAACTTCTCCAACAAAACAGGCAGGAAACTGAAGCTATCAGTCAAACAAACAAAAAAGCTAGAATATTGTTCTGTTTCTCACTGCAAACACCAACAAACCAAGTTTAGATGTGCAATTAGTTCTACGGTCCTTCGTTAGCAAAAGAGAGAGAGAGAGAGAGAGAGAGAGAGAGAGAGAGAGAGATAGAGAGAGTTCTTTTCTTTCCGAATCCAAGTAGACCACCAAAATGCAATACCACACGAATACTCAGTTACCATGTTACAAACAAACCAAAACAAACGAAAAAAACACACACACTTACATAGTAGGCAACGCAGACGGAAAATCGATCGATCAGCCAAGCAGGAAACAGGCAAACAATAATAAACGGAAGAGATAAAAACAAAAAAAAAAACAACCTAATGAACCTGAACATAAATGCTAATAAAGTGAGAGTTAAACAAAAGTTTACAAAGCAAAACAAATATTTAATAATAAAGCAAAATGTGTAAGGAAATTTCTATTTCACCACTGCCTTAATTTTTAAATCTATAACAATTTGTGAGAAAGTCGCGAAATCACACACACACACTCACTCATTCTCAAAAAAAGAAAACACTTGTATAAAACAGAGAAAAGAAGAAAACAAAGACAAACCGGCGCCCAGCAGCGGCCGTGTGAAACTACTAGAAGCAACAAGTACAGTCTTATTATTCTGCTATGTATACTATATTGATGGTATTCGCTGATAATAAGTGAACAAACAAACCAAAAACCAAAAAAAAAATATCTTCACCCAACTCTGAACGGCAATACAGAGGCGACGATTTTAGCCGACCGTTTTACCATTCATCGATTCGAGTTCAAGCTTCAGGAGTGCAAAGTGAAAACAAAAGCAAAAAAGAACAGATGTAGAGGGAGAAAGAGCGAGAGAAACAAAATATTTTAAGCATTTCCCATTTCAGTGTTTTTTCTTCCACATCTCTAATTGTTATCAGATTTTGAAAAAAAAAAAGATATCGATTTGAATTTAAGCGAACAAAATAGCTAACTAGCAATGTTAAGCAGAAGCATCATAAGCATACTCACAAAACTCAAAGCAAGTTTCGGGTGAAGAAGCAGCAAAAAACGGCGGCAAGAAGTTTACCTACAACAACAGCAACAGGTTAGGACACACTTTAAACAATAGCAAGCAAAGCAAACCAAAACAGTATATTATTATAGACAGACAAAACAGACAAACTAGTGCAAGCTTTTAAATAATCAGTGCAAAACAGCAAATTCGATGGCAGTGGGTCGAGAAAATTTAGCTAGCATTTACACATACACCCACACACCTAAACACTTACACCCACACAAAACATATGAGAAATAATTTCGGCCTCACACTCCGAAAAACAAAAACACTCAACACAAAACAAAACAGAAAATCGATCGTAAATTGTAGTGGAAAGAAAAGGATAATCGCCGTGGAAAAGTGATGAAAAATACAGCAAATCATGATGGTACTGTTCTTTTATCTATAGGAAGAAAAACACAGCGGACTTTTTCTTTCGTGCCGAACTTTACATGTAGCGGATTTCTTCTGTTTTTCAAGCAACCAATTGCGGAAAATTGTAATTTTAAAATGATATCATTTCTGTATGGACTACTAACTGCGACCAAAAACAATGATCTTTTGTGGTGTTTTCCGGCAGTCTACTGTATTCCCCACTTCTACTAGAAGTAGTATTGGTGTTCACTGAAACCTGGCTCCGACCCGACATATTCGATTCAGAGCTGTCGACTGAATACTGTCTGTTTCGATGTGATCGCAGTGAGTTAACCAGCGATTTTTCAAGGGGCGGTGGAACACTTGTTGCAGTAAAATCCAATCTCAAATGTGTTTCAATCTCAATACTAGATTGTGATCATCTTGAGCAAATGGTTGTTCGGATCGTTTTTCGTACTCGCTCACTTTATCTGTGCTCCGTTTATTTGGCTCCAAACTCTGCCGTTGATTTATACAAGGCTCACTGTGCAGCAATTCTTGACGTCTCTGATCGTTTAAAAGACGCTGATATTCTGATGGTTTTGGGAGACTATAACTTACCGAACCTCGTGTGGCAACTTGATGAAGATCTTCATGGTTATTTACCCATTAATGCATCTTCCGAACATGAATTAGAACTCACAGAATCACTGCTTTCTTACGGACTTCTACAAGTTAACCAGTTTACAAATTCAATGGGACGGTTGCTTGATTTAGCTTTTGTTAACGTACCTGATGAGGTGGACGTGTTTGAACCCGCTGCGCCAGTCCTACGAGTTGATCCTTTTCACAAGCCGTTAGTCGTTTCGCTTGATGTTGACAATGACGTTTTCGAGGAAAGTGAGCAAGAAACTGATTTTATGGCGTTAAACTTTAAAAACTGTGACTTCGATGCTTTAAATAACGTCATTATGTCTATCGACTGGCGCCACTATCTAACAGGTGATTCAATTGATGTGGATGTGTCTATCTTCTATGAAAAACTGTTGGAAGTTCTGACTGAAAATGTCCCGCGTAAACGAAGACGTCTTTCCAGCGTTCCAATGCGTAAGCCTTGGTGGAGAGCTGAGCTTCGCCAAATGAGGAACATGCTTCGTAAAATGCGAAAACGTTATTTTAAATCAAGAACCACAGAAAATTGCAACTCTCTTCGTGACATGGAAGCTGTATATATAGAACACCTTGCTGAAACGTATAGAATGTATATACAGAATGTAGAGCAGAACTTGAGGCAGAATCCGAAGTCTTTTTGGAAACATATCAAGTCTTTGAAGGCGAGCCCCAGGATACCATCCAATGTTGAACATAACAGGACAAGTTCTAACTCCAATTACGAAGCGGCACACCTATTTGCCAATTTCTTTGTAAGTGTTTATAGCACAGTGACACCCGCTTTGCATCCAGACTCCTTTCAGCGAGTACCAACGTATGACATCGATTTCCCAGTATTTACTCTTTCAACCAGCGAAGTCAAACAGAACTCGAACACATTGACCCGACTAAAGGAGCCGGGGTCGATGGATTACCGCCACTGTTCCTGAAAAATTGTGCATCTTCATTGGCTTTTCCTGTTGCTTGTCTGTTCAATCTATCGCTTCTAAATAAGACTTTCCCAGATATCTGGAAATTCTCCAGAATTGTGCCTATTCATAAGTCAGGCAGTACTCATCATGTAGAAAATTATCGTGGAGTATCAATCTTGTGTTCACTTGCAAAGGTTTTCGAAACAATGATTTAAACTGTACTCCACAAAGCTGTAAAATCTGTGATATCAGAGCACCAACATGGGTTTATGCAGCACAGGTCAACAACATCTAACCTAATGTGTTACATGAACTACTTATTTAAAGAAGTCGAAAACAGAAAGCAAGTTGATTAGGTCTATTTCGACTTTTCTAAAGCGTTCGATGTTGTTCCACACAATTACGCCATTGAAAAGTTCAAGCATATGGGATTACCAGAACATATCACCGAATGGCTACACTCCTACCTCTTAAATCGAAAAGCATCAGTCTGTGTTAAATCAGCGTACTCCAGAGAATTCGTCATCACTTCAGGTGTGCCACAAGGGAGCGTGCTTGGTCCACGCATCTTCAACCTGTTCGTAAATGATGTTTGTTCCCGACTGAGGTCTCCGAAACAAATTTTTGCTGACGATCTAAAACTATACCGAGTAGTTTCATCCGAGCTGGACTGTTTAGCCTTGCAAAGCGATATAGACGAGCTCTTATTGTGGTGTCGTGAAAATGGAATGAAATTGAATGTTACTAAATGCAAATTGATCACATTTACTCGTCGCCTAGATGCAATCAATTATCCATACCGCATCAATAGCATTACGCTGGAACGGGTCCAGTCCATTCGTGATCTAGGTGTCACAATTGATTCTGAGTTGCAGTTCCACGATCACATTTCAATCGTTACAGCCAAAGCATTTGCAATGCTAAGGTTGTTACGAAGGCAAACATCCGACTTCACTGATGTCTATACCCTAAAAACGCTTTTCTGTACCTTGGTTCGCAGCATCCTAGTGTATGCGGTTGCAATCTGGGCACCGTATCAGGTGACTCTTACTGCTAAAATTGAACGAATACAAAAGAAATTTGTGGATTATGCATTACGCAGACTTTCAGGGATCCTATGGCTCTACCTGATTACTCAGCACGCTGTATGCTTATCAGCTTAGACACTTTATCAACTCGTCGGATCAAGCTCCAGCGGATGTTCATATTCGACATCAGCGAAGGGAACATCGACTGTCCCGAACTGTTGCAGCAAATCAACTTTAACATCCCTCGACGTAATCTTCGAAGCTTCTCAGCCATCAATCTTCCCGTACATAGAACTAATTACGGCCATTTCAGTCCATTTAGCTCCAGTTTAAGAGCATACAATGATGTAAGCTGTTTCCACGAGTATGGTATGTCGAAAACGTCTTTTAAAACTAGGATTAGACACATAGTTTAAGATTTAGTCTGTACGATTTTACATTGAAGACGAAGAAACAATAAAGTGAGACTATCCCTGTATAAAGTGAAAGTGAGTATTATGCTCTATATGCGTGCGTGTTTGCTCTCTCACCCTTTCTTTCCACGTTTACTGTTCTGATATTCGTTACCTCCTGTGCAGGGGAAAAACTGTAATGAGCGATGATAGTTTTTTATGACATCCGAGAGCGTCCCTCTATGATAGTGTTGGTATTGCCAAAATAAAGACACCCGACAGATAAAATATATTGCGACTATAACTATGCCGTCTAGTTTCGCATACACGAATGTTTTTTTTTTAACTATACTGTTCACCTTATTCCCGTGTCGACGATGGCATGTGTGGCTGCATGTTACATTCGGTATGCGATACACACATCCTTCAGTGCACAGCCGCTCTATTGCCGAGCTTGCTTTTTTTTTTTGCACGAAGCCTGTCGGTAAGGTGCCGAGCAGTCTTTTGCTTCTTCTTCCCACAGCCTTTTTCAACAGCCCTCACAAGACATCCATCAAAGGTAAATAAAAAAAGAGAGAGAAAATGTCTCCGGTGGATGCGGGCTGTTATCGAAACGCGCTGTTCGTGTAATGCGGACACGAACGTTTTTATAAAAAACAGCTTCTTCTCTTTCCTACATTCGCAATCCCGAAGACATCCTCCAAATAATGCCGAATCGACACATGGAGTACATTTTTCGTTTCCTTTTGTGATGCTCTGTTACCATACGTTCCCAATGTGACTCTCGGACTGCCAGCACGATAGGTATCACGAACAAACAGCAACAGGAAAGAAAACCTTTAGCAGACAGCAAAAAAAAAAAAAAAAGACTGTACTATTGGCATGCCTGCTCCTGTGAATATAATCGCCAATTCTAATTCCCTGGATTCTAACTAAATGTCTCTCTATAGTCAGGGATTTTTATTGTGATAGGGATTAGTTTTTGTCAATTTGCACGTTGTTATAATTTTTTGTTACATTTTTCTTTTCTCAATCCGGCAATCATTTCCTTCACTCCTCCTTTTGTATGTTTTTCAATTCTTCTGTCAATTTCACTTCTTTTTTACATCCAGTTTAGTTATTGTTTTCTTAGTTTATTCAAATTTTGTGGCATGTGTTGCCCGTAGATTTTCCTCCATTTTTGTTTCCCTACTTTCCTTTATCTTTTTTAGCATTACTTCTTAAAAAGGCTAATATAGTAAAATTTTATGCCTGTTTCTATATACTCCTTTATTCATTATATTTTTTTTAACTGTTTTCTTCTCCTTCAATATTTCCACTTTTCATTCCTTGTCATACTTACTTACCTTACCAAAGAATCCCAAGCCGTGGTGTGGCCTTTGCTGTCCGTAAGAGTCGTCTCCATTCCACTCGGCCCATGGCTGCAGTTAGCCAGCTTTGCAGTCTGCCTAGGGTCCGTAGATTATCCTGTCGCATCTCAAAAAGCAGTTCCATATCCAAAGTTTCCAATCGCAGTCTTCATTTCGTTGCCTAGGTCCATACCGATTGTTCCGATTCGTATTATCTCTTACGGTGTTATTCATAACGTCATTTCCTGTTAAGTCTCGTTAGTTTTGTTTTTTTTCTTTTTTCTTCTTTCTTTCAACATTTATTTTTTAAATTTTCCATTTCTCTCTAAATACTTTGTTGTTTTTGTTATAACTTGAGTATTAGTTTTGTTTCGTGATATTTTTTCCTAATACACTTATGTATTATTTCAATTGTTTTTAATTTTTAAGGTCTTCTTTCTGTTCTCATTTTTCTTTTGTTCTAATTAAAAATAAAATTTTCTTGTTTTTTATTGGTTTTTTCTTCTTTCCTTGTTTCCTTTTTTTGAATCATAGTTTTTATTGTTTTCTTAATTCTTAATTCTAAATCTTAACTACATTTTCCGTAAAGTTTCTTGTGTTATTGTTTTCCACTAATCTAAAAGCAAAGCTTTGGTGCTACATGTCGATTCGGAACTCGACCTTTTATTTATTAAACACAGACTTCGCAGCCAACTGTTGGATGTACAGGACAATTGCGGGGTTAGCGCTATTATCCTACTGACACTAACAGTCTCTCCCGAGCCGAGACTCGAACCTACGACGACTGGCTTATTAGGCATTGTACCTCAAGACCAACTGGAAGGGTTTCCACTAACCTATTTCTTCCATTTTATTTGTTTTCTTTGATTTTTTTTCTATAAGGGAGGAAAGCATATATACAAACAAATACAAACAATTTTTCAATTCGTTTTCATTTTTTCGTCAGCAGTGGGGATACATGCCTCGTAAAACAACCGCGTTAATTCGAGAATCCGCGTAAAAACAATCGCGTTGATTAAAAAATTCGCGTAAAGTAAACCACCGAAAAAGCCTCTAGAAAAAAAAAAAACCCGAAACGCTCTACGACCAGTATTTATAATTGTCCGCTTTGACGGTCATTTCGGATCTTTCGGAAGGCGGAGTTTTTTTTTTGGCTCTTTTACTCAATAAACACTTAGACGTTTCTAGTTCCCAACCCTTGTAAATTCGAAAATCCGGTAGAAAAAAAAAACCACGTAAGTTCAAAAATCCGCGTAAGAAAACTTTATCTTATTTAATCTTTACTCATTCAATATACCGTTACCTACCTTTTTTAGCATTTCGGTGTTTCTGTTATGGTTTGTGAATTGGTAATTTTTGTTATAAATTTTTGTAATACTTTAATTTTCCCATCTTTCATTCGTTTTCTATATCGTTTGTGTTCTTTTTGTGACTATTGTTATTGATTTGTTTGTTATAGGTGTTCATCCTTATATTTCAATTTTTTTTTTCTTTTGTAAGATTTGGACCACTGCGACCATTATTTTGATCTTTTGTGGTATACCTCTTCTTTAGTTTAGGTACTCGTGGCAGACATATCACTATTGATGGAAGTGATCGTCGTTGTCATATCGCACCCTTTCTCCCAATTAGGCACTGAATTTCGTATGAAATGTTTTACCTCATTAGGATTCGCAGACCAGACCTCAAAAGGCTCCGAAGTTCCTTTTCCAAAGGCTCTTATTCTGCGCTGTATTAGTGCACTGCAGTGGCAGAGCAAATGTTCTGCGGTTTCACATTCGAACCCGCAGAGACGACAAATTTCGTCATCTGACTGACCAATTTGATTCAGGTGATGCTGACTTGGACAGTGTCCTGTAAACAGTCCGGTAATTGTCCTTAGTCCCTTTTTATTTAAACTAAGCAATTGCTGGCTTTTCTTGACGCTTGGTTTTATAAAGCGTTTAGACTGGCGTAGCCCTACTGAGCGTCTCCAGTTCTCTTGTATTGTCCTATGTTCCCAGGTTTTCAATTCTGCTTTCAAGGCGCTTGATGACACCCCACAGAACGGTTCTGGGCCAATGAAATCAGTACATGACCCCTGTCTAGCTAACGTATCGGCTTTTTCATTGTCTTCCACTCCGCAGTGACCAGGAACCCAGTATAACCATACTTGGTTCCTTTCTGTCAGCTGTTTTAGTGAAAGCATGCACTCCCATACTAGCTTAGAGGTACATGTGAAGGCTTTTAGTGCTTTAGGTGCTGCTTGGCTATCAGAAAAAATGCATATGTTAGCATGCCTGTATTTCCTAGCAAAACAGACTTGTGCACATTCATAAATTGCAAATATTTCGGCCTGGAACACTGTAGGCCAACGGCCCATTGGTATCGAGATACTTATCCCAGGACCATTTATACCTGCTCCGGTTGAATCATTCATTTTTGAGCCATCTGTGTAAAAGACGACAGAGCCTTGTCGGATATTCGGGCCACTTTGTTCCCAAACTTCCCGTTCGGTCTTATTTTGAAAGGTATTTCAAACTTTGCTTCTGTATTCATCCAATCTTCGATACCTGGTATATGTTTGCTCAGTTGAAAATGTTTGAGGATTGCCAGCTGGCCTGTCTGATCTCCATCAGGTACTTTTTTAAGGCGTGTTAGTCTCAATGCACTTTTTTCCGCCTCTAGTTGTACTATCTGGTGGAGTGGTAATAGATGCAGAATTGCATCTAAGGCTTTCGACGGAGCACTTTTCATTACTCCTTTAATTGCATTACAAATTAGCCTTTGCAACTTGCCAAGCTTGTTCTGCGTTGACCTTTGTTATTTTTCAATTTGTTTTCCCGGCAATATTTTTTTTCTTATCTATGTGTTCATCTTTTCATCTCGTCTGCTTTTATTTTTCCTTTAATGTATTTTGTCTTTCCTAACCCTTTCATTGTTTTAATAATATCTTTTTTTTGCCTGTTATCACATTTTTACTTTTATATCATGTTCAGTTATTCCATTCTTTGCGCAATCTCGTGTCATTTCATGCCGTTGGGCTCCTGTGTTTCCTATTTTAATCTTTTTTTTCTTTCCCTTTTCTCTTATTTTGTTTCTGTTCTTACCTTCTCATTTTCGTTTTTTTGTTTTATTTCTTAAAAAAGAAGAAAAACAACAAAAAACTTAAATCTGTTCTGGTAAATATTTTTTTTGTTTTCTCTTTTATCGATTCTATTTACTATTTTCAATTTATGCAATTCTCTCACTTGTCTAATATGGACTTGCTTCTATTTTTATTGCTAATTTTAGATTTAGCTTCTTAGTGTCCGATTTCCTGTCAACTGTTTTGTGCACTTATTTCACTGTTTTCTTTGCCCGTATTACTTTCTGTTTGCTGCTTTATATATTCTCCTTTATCGTTCATATCCTATTTTTTTGCGACGTACGGATTGCTCTCTGTATTTGTGAATCTTTTGTGTATTGGCCTTCAATCGTATATTTCTTACTTAAAATTTCTGCAACTCTCTCACTTGTTTCAAGATAATCTTTCCTTTTTCTTTAAAAATTTTGTTGTTATTTCCCGTTTTTATTATTTTTCTCATATCATCTGTTATTGTTCTTCTCATTTAATCTTTTCGTGCAACTGTTGCTCTTTTCCGTATTATTTGTTACTTTTTGTTCCATTTATTTTCCTTCATGGTTTATATATATATTTTTTTAATTTTTTTAGATTTTTTATTACTGGTTGACTCTTCAGGCTGTTTTTTGCATTGAATTTTCTTTTTCTTTTGTAGTCTTTATGTGTCTATTGTTAATAATCTGTTTATTATAGTAATGTTTTCTTTATTTCTTGCTATTATTGTTTATTATGTGTTCATCTTTCCTCTAGTCTCCTTTCATTTTGTCTTCAAAATGTCTTTCCTTGATTGGTTATTTCCTTTTTTTCTGTCATTCTATTCTTACTTAAATTTCTCTTTATATTATTGCTCCTCTTGTCCTGTGTCGTATGTATAATTTGTCCCTTATCGATTTTCTTTTCTCTTAATTTTTATTACATGTTTTTGCCTTTCTCCTAGAAAGGTATAGCAATCACTGCAAAAACTAAAGGTATAAAAGTGCTCAAAAGGGCCGAATGTCGTATATCACTCGACTCAGTTCGACGAGCTGAGAATTTTCTGTATGTGTGTGTGTGTGTGTGTAACGCTCTCTCAATCTCACTCGATTTTCTCAGAGATGGCTGAGGCGATTTAAATGAAATTAATTGCAAATGAAAGGTCTAGTTGCCCCATAAGACCCTATTAAATTTTATTGTAATCTGATTTCTAGTTTAGAGGTTATGTATCAAAATGTAAAAATCACGAAACATCAATATCTCACAAACTACACAACCGATTGGTTCAAATGAACGGGCTTCCTAAAAAACCTTTAACTTTTGAATTTTATGAAGATTGAACTTGTGGTTTAGAAGTTATGGAAAGAAACGTGTTCTGGAGACTATTTAATCTCACTCATGTTTCTCAGAGATGGCTGGACCGATTTTCATAAAATCAGTGTCAAATGGAAGGTCTAGTTTCCCCATGAGACCCTATTGATTTGTTTTGCAATCGGACTATTACTTTGCCTGTAATGTTTGAAAATGTGAAATCCAGCTATGAAAAGAAACATATTCCGAAGAATACATAAACTCACTCACTTTTCTCAGAGATGGCTGACTCGATTTTCACAGAATTAGTATCAAATTAAAAGTCTAGCTGCATCATAACACCCTATTGAATTTTACTGCAATCGAACTATAACTTCGTCTGTAATGTATCGAAATGTGAAGATCACGAAACTTCATTATCTTAGAAACTACACAACCGATTTGAACAATATTGATATCAGGTGTACGGGCTCGTTAAGGGTTACCTGATGAATTATGATTGAACACGTGGTGAACAACGTTCCCGGTATCGCTCGTGATTAAATTTTTCGAAATTAAGAGTCATTTCTTTTATTTCGCTATTTCTTAAGCACTAACATTACGTCGAATTTCATATTTTATACTCCAATTTCAACATCAATATTTTAGAACCCAAAGAGTGTCCCGTTATTGGATTTAAGCATTCATGTAAATCTATTTTTACAAATAATAAGTTTGAATGAGAAAGGCTGAGTCTGACCGCTAGGTGGATTGATTTACGTTTTTTCGTTATTTTTTCCTTTATTTTTTATTTAATTGTTAATAAGGTAAAAAGACATCCATTCTATTTTTATATCTTTATATTTTCTATTCTTTTTCCATTTTTTTGGTTTCTGTTATTCTTCCATTTTATTTTATCAGTTCTTTGTTTCAATTTGTATTGTCAATTTCATTTGTAGTTTTTGAATGTCCGGTTTCCTATCCTTTGTTTCGTGTTCTTATTTTACTGTTTTCTCTTCCTTAAATATTGTCATTTCTTGTCATTTTTCGTTTATTTTGTTTCTCTTGTATTCTCTTCACTCTTAAGGTTTAACTCTCAAATTTTTCTTTTTCTTCATTTCCATTTTCTCTCTCTCTCTTTGTTCTCTTCTTTTATTCGTGCTTATGTAAGTTTTATTGTTTTTTTCAAAAGTCTTTATTTCTTTTATATTTTTCCTCTGCTGTTTTGCTATCCTAAAATTTTTACTTTTTTCGTCATTCTCATTCCATTTTATTTTCTAAATTTATTACTTTTATTTGTTTTTTTTTTCTATTTCATTTATTTTCTTTGATATTTTTACGTTGTTTTTTTAAGAGATAAGCGGAATAGAAACAGATCTTGCGTTCGCTGTCTTCTTCTATATTTCCGACCCATTTTTAGTTTTAATTTATTCTTACCCTTTCACTTTAGTTCCAGGTTTTTTTACATTTTTCTTCGAGTTACTTCAATTTTATGTGTTCGTATTTCACTGTTTTCATTTTCTTGAATATTGTCAATTTTCGTTTAATTTATTTGGCTTATTTACTTTTCAATCTTTCTTTTCTAAAATTGTACATTTCTTTTCGCATTTTCATTTAGTATTTTTTCTCTCTGGTCTCTTTTTGATTGGTTCATTCTTCCTTAAATATGATTTTTGTTTATCCGTATCCTTCCTTTTGATTTTTCCGGTTTATTTTGAAAATTTTTCGTGATTTATTTCAATTGTTATCGCTGATATTTCATTCTTACTTTTTCATGGATTTTCCTTTTTTTTGGTTGTTATTTTTGTTTCTTTTCTTTTTTAACTTTTTCATTGATTAGTTATGTTCTTGTTTGCTGTTATTCTGTTTTTCCTCTAATTTATCTCTCTTCTACCTCCAATCTAGTATTTCCTTTTTTATCCTATGTTAATTTATAACATTTCTTTCCTTTTTGTCTCTCATTTGCTTTCTTCTTCTGATTTTGTTTTCTTTTTCATTTCATACTATTCATTATTGGTTTTTATGTTCACTGCAGTTTTGAATGTCTTGTTCTCTGCCCTCTATTTCATGTTCCTTTTTTGCTGTTTTCATTTTCTTAAATATTGTCATTACTTGTCATTTCTCGTTTATTCTGTTTGTCTTATTTCCTTTCCACTCTTTCATGCTTTTGTTCTTAAATTTTCATCGTTTTTTCTCCTTTCCAGTATATTTCTCTCTGTACATTTTTTTCATTCGTTTTCACAAAAGTTTAAATTTTTTTACTCGTTTTATTTTTTTATTTCCTCTCCTGTTTTTGTTAACCTAATATGTTTACCTTTTTCCTCATTCTTCGTTTAGTTTCCATTTTATTTGTTTAAAAAACACCCCCAATTTTTTCTGTTTTCTTTGGGGATTTTTCGTTTCTTTGAAGAGAGATAATGGAATACATACAAGCCATTTTTCTCATTCATTACATGTTCTCTTATTTAGATATTTTTCAAATTGTTTTCACTTTTCGTTTTTCTGTTTTCTTTCCCTTCATTTTTCTGAGTTTTTCTACATTTTTTTCAAAGTTTCAATCTCTTGCGCTGATATTCCATTCTCCTTTTACCGTTTTTATACTGAACAAAAGTAATAAAATCGGTCGAAAACGCAAAAGAGATCCGAAGACCAGAGGGCCGAATAGTATATACCATTCGACTCCGTTCGACGAACTGAGCAATGTCTGTTCGTGTTTATGTGTGTGTATGTGTGTTGTCTGTACTTGTGGCAAAATACTAACGCACCTTTCTTATAGAACGCAATATCCGATTGAAATGATTTTATATGCAAATGAAAGCTACTGTGCTCCCCCAGAATGCTACCGAGTGGATTTTCGATTATTGGTTTAGATTTTAAGATATTGATCATAGAGTATTTTTTTAACATAGGGTATGTAACTTTAAACACAAAATGAATCTGTTGAGAGTCAAGTGTCGTATACTACTCGATTCAGTTCGTCTAAATGAACATTGCCTATATACATGTTTATGTACGTTATTATTTGTAAATATGTTGTTTATATGTGTAGTATATCAAAATCTGACAAAAAAAAACAAAAAAAAATCCCACTTTTCACAGAATGCATTATTCGATTTAAGTGTTTACAAGTGCAAATGGAAGCTCCAAACCCTTTTGAAAATTGTTGCTTGTTTTTTGAAATATTTACCAAAGAACCTTTAAACATGGAGTATTTTACTTTTTGGATCATTTCTCTCTCTATCCTTTTTTATTACTATCTCTCTTTCTCTCGCTCTCTCTTCTTTTTTCAACTACTATTTATTTCTCAAAAGAAACTAAGAGTAAATGACATCTGTGCGTAATTTTCATACTCTGTGTAGTTCGTTCTAACTGGTGTTATGCTTATTTAAGTCCGGTTCTCGTTTACTTGATACACTTCGCTTGCATTTGATATAAATATTGTTTTCTAAATTTATTTTAAATTTATTTAAAGGACAGTGCAAACAGAGTATCCATGTTATCCCGACCCTCGTTTTGGCAGCAAGTTTTATAAAGTTCTGAAAGTGTTTTAGATTTTACCATGCAGCCTAGGTCTCCGACAAGAGTTACGTTCCCGAGTACGCTTTAAACAGCCAAAATTCTTAAGTCTTGATAAAACTTTAATTTTGAAAAAATGCATTTGAAATAGAATTAATTTAACAACTCTTAACAGCATCTGATGTGTACTGGGAATTGACATTTCAACAGCAGGATAGGAGTTTCAATGAAATCTTTTAGCACTTGATCCTCACAGATTTCATCAAATTTTTTGTTGATTACTTGAAATAATCACACGTATGATTCAAGCAACTGTTCTACGTTAACAAAGCATTTAACGCGCTGTGAAATTCTGAACTATAATTTCATGAGAGCAAGTTTGTAGGACTTTGCTGCAATTCGTATGATACATTCGATGCTAATCCAAAATTTATAATCATTATGTTCACTTCTGGGTCTCGCGATTTTCGAAAACGAAGCCATTGTGGAATTGAGAATGTATATGAGAACCTCATCGAGGTTTGATTCAGTGATGTTATTTGGTTCACCCTCTGGAAAACTATTTCTTGAATTTAATTTTAAACGATTTATGGTTTACTGGCATAACAAATTTATATGTAGTAATAGTAAGTATAAATTTATATGTAGTAATAGTTAGTATAACGAAGGTTTCTGCACTGTTAGGTGGATTAATTCAGATTTTTTCTACTGCAATTTATATTTCGCAAATATTTCTGTTCTGAAATGAACATTTCAACATTTTATTATGTTTTTAAGTCCTAGTTTTATTATTTATATTAGTTTTTCATTTTTTTTTATTCACTACTTTTTTTCTCATGTTTTTTTAAGTTATTTATTTCTCTTTGTATTTTTTATGTTTTTTTTTCTTGAATAAAAAATTTGTTCTGATATATTTTAACATTTTTCAACACCAGTTTGAGGCTTCATTCAACCAAACGACACTCTCTAAGAAGTGCTAACGTTTTTTCCCAGATTTCGAACAGAAAACGGACATCATTTTTTCAACGGATAAAATTATTATCCACAACTTTGCCAAACACATTAAATCGATCCAACAACCCGTTCTGTTTGGAAGATGTTTTTATCATCGAAAGGCACTCATCGCCTCACAGTGGGGCAAATTGGTCCGTTGGCGCGACAAAACCTCATAACTCCTTAACAGTTGTTTCCACAGTGTTCATGTCTTCGCGATGTTGTTCACCATGAAAACATCTTTTTGATAAATGTATTCAGGCAGCTTTAGTTTTTTTTTCTACAGATGGCGCTGACATCTATCTTCTGAATAAATGGTGCTAGCCATTTTATTTCTTCGGTAAAGTTGTTTATATCATCAATTGACATAAAGTTGTCGATCTTTTCACAACTGTAGGATGGACCGTTAACGAGATAAAATTATTTTCATTATTCATAAACCCGAAATTTCAGTAATGAATCATAGCTGGGACTTAAGCACATATGTTCCAATTTCAGATATATTCGAATTTTAGAGTCATGAAATGAATTATTGGAAGTTTGATTTTTGGTTTAGTACTAGTCAATACCTTGTATTTTAGTTGAATAATAGTTTTTTTTTATTCTCGCCTATTTTCCGTCGGTCTAATTCCGCCGCTGTTGTTGTGCCAATCACCGACGCCCGGGGAGGCGACTCCACCCAGGACCCTAACTCACGACCCGCCTTCCTCATGCGATGGAAGGCGTGATCCCAGAGATTTTTCGCCTCAGAAAATCTCCCGGTGTCGGCTAGGATTGAATCTAGACCAGTTGGGTTGGTTGTGAGTGGATCACGCCTACTGGAAAATATCTGTGAAAATTTTTTCTTCCATTTTACAAGCCTTGTAAATCCTCACTTTCACAATATTATAGCACATTTTCTAAATTATTTTTCAAAGTAAATTATCATGATTTCCAGTCGATAACATGTCCACTGCAAGTAGGAAATAAAGTGAAGCATGAAAACTGAATTTCGTTTTTTTGAGTTTTGTCGCTACTTTTCTGGGTTCTGCCCCACAGTGCGCCATGGCCAATTCGTTCAAAGGTTTATTTTCTTATAGGAAAACCGCTGAAAGAGAAAAAAAGCATACATATCAGAAAATAATTTTAAACCGGTCTGGCACAGGCACTAATAAGAATTTCTATAAAATCGCTGTCTTGTCTCTGCTTTCAACTTTTTTCATTCTACCGTTATAAGATCACCTGATTTATGCATACAAATGCTTGCAAATACAGTCATCCACAAGTCGTTAACTTTGTAGTTCCGTTAGATTCTCAAAACCGGTGCTTGTATAAACATGAAAGAACCTTACCTCACTGAGTTTCCGTCCGTTGCGAATTGGCCGGCTGCCTTTCCTCTAACAACGCTAGAAATTCCACGTTTTTCTCTTCACACAAACACTAAAACCTCGATTATTCACCTGGGTCGATGGAAATCTACGCGGGAAGAGAGAAGCGATATTGCGATTCACGAAAACAAGATGCCAGTTAACCCCAGGTGGGCTCTGGGAATATGTGTAGAAATACGCTATTATTTTTCGAACAAAATCAGACATAATTACGTAACTGTTAACCGGTATAGAACTTTACCGTTTGCGAGGCAACCATGCGTTACGATGTTTGCGAAAATGTTTGACGTTTGCTCGCGGCCGTCGCTTGCTTTGGTCCTTGTTTCTAATAATATGCTCTAATTAATTATAAAAACTTACTTACAATTTGAATAGTTTTTTGCTTCACCACCTGACACGAGTTATTCTAGTTGCGACGTTCGTCTACTCTTCTATCTAGTCACTACACAGTAAGTAAACTTTATGTCGAATCGCATGTAAAGAATTGCCTCCATCGCTTATGATACAAAAGTTTCATAATATTGCTCGTAAATTTAAATGATTTTGCATATAATTTTCAAACGAAATCGTGGTTTACGTCAGAAGCAACTGAATTTAAAATGAGTTAATATTTTACGTGACGTGTAATATTCAGAATTTTTTACTGCGTAGTTTAAGGATCTTTCATGTACCATGGAACGGGGTGACATTGATCAATTTCAATAATATTTTCCAATTCACTAGGTCCATGTACATTTTTCCGAAATGTTATTGATATGTTAGATTATATCCGACACTTTTCTACTATCTGATCGCTATTGTTTCAGATGAAAACCTCTTTGCCTCTTATAAGATACTTGTACCCCTCGAAATCGATTCGGCATGTCGTTATAATCGCCACGTACTGGCTACTTATTTGCGTTCATTATATTCATAAGAGTATAGGCTGGTCCTGCAATACTAAATGAATATTGACGAACCTGTTCTTGTTCTAACTCCACTTTTATTTGGTTGTTACTTGTTGGAAAGTGATTGTTCTGACTCACCTTTGTTTCAAGGAACCAATCGTACTTATTATCGGCGGCAGGGGTTGGGTAAGAAACGTATGACTCATCACTGGATAACGATCTCACTGCATACGAATAAGTTCACGCACATGTAGGATGAACACTCCTCGGTAGTTCACAGAATGTAACTGGTAGCATTCCGATGAAATTAATTCCTCTATCAGCATTTTTCACATCATTGCGGTAATTTTGAGGATAAAGTGAAACGTTCCATGAAAGATTTATTAAATGATAGCGGTAGAAGAGTGCTTCTCGAATAGTGCGAGCTCGAAAAAAAGCAGGTTTTGTTACCGGTTTGGGGACCATCAGCTCACATCGTTTTCGCCATGTCGTCTGCTCGACAGGTGGCAGTTTCTTTCTCTCGTACTCCATTTCACGATCCAATCGAATCGGCTTAATTCAGGCATCATCCTCAACAAAAAGCAAAATTCTCTAGCCCATGCGGAAAGGAGGCAATATCAAAATCTGGTTTTGACTATTTTATGACTTCGGGCATAAAGTTGGCGACCGTGAGGTTGCCCGGTGAAGATGACACGAAAACCGATCGATGCGGAGATCGCGACAATGGAACGTTTTTTCGGGACGCGCAGTATTTTCGCAGAAACAAACTCCTTCATTTCTGCTCTTCCTTGTGTATTTTCCCAATATCATCCACAAGCGGAGTGGCGAGTGTTAACTATCGAATGGAAAATAAGGTCAAATTATGTGGAGTTTACAGTCAAAACGGTTATCAGCCAGAAGAAAGCACGTCAGTCCTTTCGGCAGCGACCAGCAGGACGGATGTCACGAAAATTGCTAACATTATCTCGACAGATCTCACGGCACCTGCTAGTGCTGGTTGCCGTGGTACTTTTAGTTTGCTTCTTGGGTTATCTTAACATCCGAAAGGATGCCCCTGGTAATAGTGCCTTGCTCCTGGTGCAGCAACATTTAGCCAAACTCCGAACGGACCAAAACTCGGGAACAACCACAGCGACAAAAGCTGACAACAAATGGACACCACCAGGAGATCTCGGATATGCCGTAACTCTAGGCTCAACGGAAGAGTCGATCGCTAAGATGATTAAACTGGGCTACGACAGTCAAGGTCTAAATCAGTACATTTCCGACCTGATACCGGTGCGGCGAAGGTTGCCCGATATTCGGGACGCTTGGTGTAAGAAACCCGGAAGGTATCTCGCAGAACTACCGGAAACATCGATTGTGATTGTATTTTACAACGAAGCTTGGTCGGTGCTTGTGCGAACGGTTCATTCGATTCTGGATCGCTCGCCGGAGAAGTTGATTAAGGAGATCATACTGGTGGATGATTTCTCCTACCTTCGTGAGTTTTTTTTCTATCATAATGAACACGAATGTGGATTACTAATTTTCGTATTTGTAGCTCACCTGAAAGTCCAACTGAAGGAATATTTTGTGCCCTACCCGAAAGTACGGATCATTCGAGCTGAAGAGAGGTTGGGATTGATGCGAGCCCGGCTTCTGGGAGCGCGCAGTGCAACCGCAGAAGTTCTCACCTTCCTGGATGCCCACGTAGAGTGTATTGAGGGATGGCTGGAGGCTTTGCTGGATCCGGTCGCCCGAAATTGGAGCACCATCGCGATACCGACAATCGACTGGATCGATGAGAACGATATGCATTTACGGTCAGAGAATGCACCAAGCTTCTACGGGGCTTACGATTGGGATCTAAACTTTGGCTGGTGGGGGCGGTGGTCTCGTAAAAAGAAACCGGAAAACAAGATGGAACCGTTCGAATCGCCAGCCATGTCCGGGGGGCTGTTTTCCATCACTAAACGGTTCTTCGAGCATGTTGGTTGGTATGACGAAGGCTTCGAGATCTACGGGATGGAAAACATTGAGCTGTCGATCAAGAGTTGGATGTGCGGTGGCAGGATGGTCACCGTGCCTTGCTCTCGGGTGGCCCACATTCAGAAGACCGGTCATCCGTACATGCAGCAAACGTCGAAGGATGTGGTACGCGCCAACTCGCTGCGGTTGGCGGAAGTGTGGATGGACGAATATAAGCATGTGATTTTCGACATCTACGGCATTCCGAAATATCCAATCGAGGAAGCGGGCGAGTTGTGCTCTAGAAGACAAATCCGCAAGCAGGCAAACTGTAAAACCTTCCGATACTATGTGGAGAATGCTTTTCCGGAGATGCACAATCCAATGGTGGTGGGAGCTTTTCGGGGAGAGGTAAATTAGTGTGATATAAGCAACGAAAATTACATATAAAATTTGATTTATAACAGATGAAAAACAAAGCAATCGGAGACGGAATGTGTTTGGAGTACATGAAAGAGCAAAACCTGCTGCACATGGCACTCTGTGATCATCAGGAGCGCAATCAGTTTTGGACCCACAACTACTACCGGGAGCTGAACAGTAGGCGAAACTGCATCGACTATACCGGTAGTGGCAGTGTGGTGGTGTTTGGATGCCATAGGTCCCGTGGCAACCAGGAGTGGGAAAATGTCAACGCGACCGGCCAGTTTCGAAGCGTTAAATATGGCAAATGTTTGGCGGTTAACCTGGAAGATTACAAAACCCTAACGATGGAAGACTGCGACGACAAGCGGGACGCCCAGCTGTGGCTGGTCAATCCGATCAAGCTGGATGTTTCCATATTCTCCAACCCGTGAGGCTTCCCCAGCAACATATTTTATTACATTTAAGTGTCAGTAAACATTATGCGACATATTAGAAAAATCATGGGCGGGCTCTGCAACAAACATCATTACTACTATGTAACCTGAAAACCGCAAGTTTGAAGTATATATGCAACCAGTCTAGTTGTTACTAATAATGTTTCTGTTCGACCATTAGGTAACATGATATCGATCGCCGTGATGCATCTGTTTCATCAAGAAACTTTTCTTGGTCAAATTAAAGTTTCGATTCAACAAATTTCTCAGGCATATTTGTCTGGCTTCTACCCGCGATATATTTCAAAATTTCACCAGCATGTCCTTGTCATATAAATGTGAGTGGTTTTTCGTGCTTACCCGAGCAGGAGAGCATAACAAAGTCATAACTCGTCAATAACATATTTAGCTATGAGGACTCATCGTGTTATTCGAAAGATATTCACGTTTCAAACATGCATATGAGAATATCATAAAATTTTGATATCATTGTGATTGTGATATTATAATGATATTTTCTCCTGCTCGGGTATACAAGATTTTGACATGCAAATTGAAACCCATGGTGAAACTGATGATTTTGCTCACGTAAAAAGCACGCGCCCCGAGAATGTTAGGGCATTCAATAACTCAATTACTTTTATTCACCATTACACATACTCGTTTAAAATATTTTCCAATGCCGGAAAAAAATCATATATCTAAAAGTAGTGTAAATAATAGCAAAAATTATAGATATCCCTCTTTTATTGTTGGAAGACATTGTTGCAGGATATTTCTATATGAAGCAGATTTTTTTTTCACTTGCTCAAAATAATCGCCATTTTTATCATCTTACTCGAATTTACACTGCCGGTTAATAGAGTGACTCTATCTTTCGTGGAACCAAACACACATATTTCACGGTGCTCCTACAGACCGTTATTATTAAAAAAATATACCAAAGAATTTGAGTACACCATTCGATTCGTTATGACGTCCAGAATCTATGGTCGAAATTTCAAAATCATCGTACGGTACATTTTTGAGAAATGCCCTTTTGAAGGTCGTAAAGTACTAAAACGTGATATAAAAACGACGAAATACTTGTTGTAAAGCAGGGTTTTCAACCACCATTTTATGAAATAATTTCAAAAATAGTTTCTACACGTTCATTAAGCAGACAGTATGTGAAGAAGAGAAAGAACGAAAAATAAGCGAACTGGAAATATGATACAGATTTGGAGAAATATACCGCATCCCGACGGAACCGCGGTATACTTTTCCAAATCTGTATCATATTTCCAGTTCGCTTATTTTTCGTTCTTTCTCTACTACACATTCTGTCTGCTTAATGAACTTGCGTGTTAACGGAAAAAAGCCGTTGTTAAGAATAGAAATTCAGTTCGAAAAATAGTTACTACACATTCCAAGTATTATATTTCAAGACATTAGCAATTGGTGAAATGATTTATTTGAAAATCTCATAGTGCACAGTGGTCTGAATTTGAAAATTTGTGATCGCTTAAGATTTGACTGTGAAAAATTGATGTTATGTACTCAATGTCTCCAGCAAAATTGTTTCATGAAACAAGGCCTTACTTTTGGCGTTTTTGGTTTTTCGATCAATCCATTTAACAGTTAAATAAAAAAAATATTTTTTCTAATTTTCTATACAGCAGATTGCTTCCGTCAGCAAAGTTGTAGGATAGTTTAAAAGAAAAACGTAAAATCTGTACGTTAGACATGACAAAATAGAGATTTTTTGTGGAGCACTCCTCTCTAAAATCAGTTTTTTTGTCTTTAAAAAAAGTTTTTTGTCTTTAAAAAAAGCCGGCTTGAGCTGTTGGTAAAATGCGACCGTTCTGCAAGGCAGTTCAAGTCGTAGTGGCTCTAGTCTGGTTTTAATTTTTCTTTGTTATGCCTTTCCTTGATTAGTTATTCCCTTTTTTTTTGTTATTCCAATGTTCCTTAAAATTCTCTTTATATAATGCCTCCTCTCTAGTTTTTTATTCTTGCCCTATATAATTTGTTCCTGTTCGATATTCTTTTCTCTTAACTTTTATGATATGTTTTTCCCGTTTCTGCTTCCTTTTCTTTTCTTGCTTTTGTTTTGCTTCTGTTATATATTTTCTAATTTTCACATTTAATTTTTTTAATTTTTTTTTTTACTTTTGCTTTCATTTTCATAATCCATTTGATTCAAAGTTTTTAAATGTCCTGTTTTCTATCCTTTATTTTGTGTTTATTTTACTGTTGTATCTTCCCTAAATATTGTCATTTCTTGTCATTTTCGTTTAATTGGTTCCTCTCATTTCTTCTTCACTCTTTCAAGATTTTACCCCTGAGCGGGGGCCTAGTGTGGTTGGTAACATCTCCGCCAACCACGCTCGACGCCTGGGTTCGAATCCCACCGCCGATGTTTTTTAATAATTTTTATTTCTATCATTGTTTTCCCCAGCTGTTTTCGCTATCCTACAATTCTTACCTTTCTTCATCATTCTTTATTCATTTTATTTTCCAGATTTATTTCTTTTATTGTTTATTTTTTTTATCTAATTCACTAATTTCCCTCTGTTTTCTTTGTTATTTTTGTTGTTATTTTACGAGATAGCGAAATACGAACAAACCTTGCGTTCGCTGCCTTTTCTTGTAATTCAAAACTGATTTTAATTTTAGTTTATCCTAACCATTTCACTTTAAATCTGTTTTTTTGACGTACGTCTTTGTTTTCTATACTAGATTACATTTAGTGAAATTGATTTATTATAGCAAGCGAACGACCTAATGCATCTCAGTCATTTATATGTCGGTGGATAGATAAAATGTGTAACAATTGTTTTATTAAATGTTTAACATTGTTGCTTTACTGCTTAATGGTGAAAAAAGGTGAAAAGTTCCAAGGTCAAGCTTTCCTATACATTTTCCTTGCTATTCCATGGTTTCCCGAGCACGGATAACAATAACATGGACGGAATAAATTCCACTGCCTTCATATTCTGACTCAACAAAGTGTTTTGTTCCGTTTGTCTTTCTTTAAGCTGCGTGGCCACGCCCTCATGGCAAAAATCTACGCTGAACTCGATAAAAGACTGCGTGTAGAAAATTCAGCTTCAGTCTAGTTTGTCACACAATAGCAAGTAGAGTATAGCTGTTGGAAGTACGCGACATTGAGAAACGAGAGCTGCATACGAGTCAACTTCCAGGCACAGCGGAGCATGTTACCTTTATTTTGCATACGGCAGCAACAGTTACCATCGTACGCTGCAGGATATTTTGCTGGCACAGCTACTGGAGGGCACAGCGAAGAGCAAACTTTATTATGCACGGTCAAGCAAAATATTCAATCCGATGGTGCGATCTACAGCGTTCTGTAGCACGAATTTCTTACTGAAGATTATGAAATCGGTTCTTTTCAGAACTATAGATGCTTGAAGATTAGAGTTATGAGAATTTTCGCAACTACTACTAGTGCAAAATTTTCACGTATACATGCATCGTTAGTTTTACAATAACGACCATCGTTGCCTATGAACAGTTTATCGCAGCATATAATATTTACATTTACTGCCGGTAACCGCAAGTCAGTCCCATCTGTAAAAATGTTAAATCGAGAAAACAGCTTCGAAAGATATTTTATTCACGCTCAGTTATCACTTATTTCAGATGACTTATTTTTACAATATTCATGCTAAAATATAGTTTGCATACTAGCCTGCACTAATTACGTTGTGAAAACCACTGAAATCATTGATTTTATGATAAAAACCTTGAGTGTGACTGACTTGCTGTTACATTCTATACCGAAGAGAAAAGTAACCGCAAGTCAGTCACATTGCCATATTGAAACAATAGTGCGTGTTGACGTGTTGTTATTCGTTGCCGTGGAAAACTGTCAAGTCAATCCTTCGCTGTTAGGAAGTGTATGTTCATGAGAACCGTTTAAAAAATGTCGACGTTGGAAAATCTCATGATGTACGGAACCGATGAAAGCTTATCCGGTGAGGACTCGGATAAAGAAACTGAAACCGGGACTGCAGTTGGTTTATCCGACAACTAATGTCAAGATGATCCAAATCCATTTGAGGTTCGAGTATCACCTTTGAAGATTTCTTGGAACAGGGATTCTGATGGAAGTTTTTTCGATACTCAAGATTTTCCGGAAAGATCCACAAAGAAGCGAACCAAGAAAAAAAATTGACTTGAATTCGTTTTAGCAGAAAATTGATCCACATAAATTCATCACCAATTCCAACTAAAAAATAATCCCAATAATTCTTTTCTCCACTCCCCATCCATCTTACTGTTGTATTATGCATGTTTTTTTTTTGTAAATCGGTACCGACTTTCGGTTATTTTTCTTCTGGGACTGACTTGTGGTTACTTCGCATAATGGGACAATTCGACTTGGTATTGATTTCTACTTTTGTTGAACAAACCACTATTTTTTATCGTTACATCTGAAAATATACCCAAAGCTAGGCCAAAATCCGATGCTAACTCAAAATTGACAAAATTACAGATGGGACTGACTTGCGGTTACCGGCAGTTTAGTCCTACGTCATCATTTCATACAACCCCTAGGGCTATGTACCTTGTAGTATTTTATTAATATTTTTGTTCGGGTTATTTTAATTTTTATCGCTGATATTTCATTCTTACTTGTCTGTTTGCTTTTCTATTTTTTTATGTTTTCTCTTTTGAATAAACATTTCAACTTCTTATTTTATTCGTATGTTCCAGTTTTAGTCCTATTTATAGCACGTTACTTTTTTTTCTACGATTTTCACCATGATTAACAATGTGACATTCCTTATACATATAAAGCTTTCTGTTAATCCGCATTCTTTCACGTTATTTTTTTCTGGTTTATTTTAAAAATTTTCCTTGACTTATTTTAATTGCTATCGCTGATATTTTATTCTTACTTTTTCGTTGACATTCATATTTCTGCTTCTTTTTTTAACTTCTTCATTGAACGGTTCATTTTTTCTGTTATTTTATTCTTGCTTTAATTTCTTTATTTGTGTTTACCTCATGTTTAGTTTTTTTTTGTCCTGACCTATGGCATTTCGTGCCTTTTGTTTTTCTTTATTTTGTTTTGTTTCTGTTCTGTTAAAAAGTTAACATGGGAAAAAAACTTGTTTGTCTCTTCAGTTTGTTTGCATTTTTTTTTTGTTCATTCCATTTCCCATTTTTTTATTTCTGCAATTTTTTCATTTCATTTAACCGTTTAACGGTTTTTATTGTCATTGTCAATTTTCATTGCAGTTTCTGAATATCCAGCTTTCTGTCTTCTATTTTGTGTTCTTATTTTACTGTCAACTGTGTCAATTCTCGTTTAATTTGTTTGTCTTATTTACTTTTCAACCTTTATTTTCTTAAATTGTGCGTTTTTTTCGCTTTCCTATTTAATATTTTTTCTCTCTGTTCTCTTTTTCATTCGTTAATTCTTCCTTGAATATGATTACCAATGTGACATTTTGACGTTGGACTAACGTCTATATCGAAGTTAGGCACCTGAATTTGAAAATCTAGTAATTCAACCAGGGAAAACCAGGAAAAAGTGGTCAGGTTTTGAGCGCTTATATATCAGTCATTTCTTTTCAGAATTTCGAGGTTTTGGCATCAACCGATCAGAAATTCTTTTACGGTTGAATTTATGTAACAAAAATAACCTATTGTTCGAGATACACTATTGAAAAATTGATAAATCACATCGATTGTCTAAATCATACCGAGCAACCAATCACCACCTCTCTTCACAAGCACAGTCGTCACTAACGGATACAACCGATCTGACTTTGTAAACAGTCTCGCAGCTTTCAACCAATAACGAGCTCGCTTTTAAAATGCTTCTTTTATTATTACCACTGAACAGATTCTAAACAGGAATGGCTTGATTGATAGGGGAAATATTGCGCAAGATTGTCATATACTAATTTAAATATGTTTTCGATACTAAACTAGCTAAAAGTTGTGTTAAAAGTCGTGCACATTCAACCAATCACAAGCTCGCTTCCCCTTCGCTCGCGAATTGATTTTTGCTTTGGGCTATATAATAACCTGCGTCGTCTCATAGTAGTCATCAGTCAACAAGTGGAAGGCCACTAGAACGGTCTTGAATAATCAGCAGCGGTGGCTGATTCCAGTGGCGAAACTGAGCTGCAGCAGAACCAGAGCGGTGGTATCAGGCAGCAGCGGCGGAGGTAGTGGGCAGCTGCATTTCTACATTCTGTACGATAGCTAGAGCTGTTGCGTGTGTATGGCTAGCTATAGCGTGTGTAAGATATAGCATGTGTAGCATATTATGGCTATAGCGTGTATATCTTCAGCGTGTGTACGGATAGTTATAGCGTGTGTGTGGATAGCTGCTGCGTGTGTAATGATTACTTTTGGCGTATGTATGGATAGTAATAGCACATGGTTGGATAGCTTATGCGTGTTTATAGATAGTTGTATCGGATGTATGGATAGGAATAGCGTGTGTATGGATAACTTTAGCATGTTTGTATAAAAAACTATAGCTACAGCGTGTGTATAAATAGTTTTAACGTGTGTGTAGATAGTTATAGCATGTGTGTGGATAACTATAGCGGGTGTTTATCGAAGATTATTATTGTCATTAAAAATATTAAAACGTATTAACGAACACAGTTGTGAATTTGATTTTACAGCAGCGATTTTAACTTCTTCAGCCAGTCTTTAGTCATCGAGAAAAAATTACTGCCTATGAATGATCAACACTTATTTACTAAAAATTTAATTTAGATCAAAACAGGTTCTTTTGAGTGTCATAAATTATTGGTAAAAAGAGTTGCAAGTTGTCTCAAAAAGCATTCATTAAATTTTCATTTTTGTTTCTCGGTCCGCGGTTTTGATTTTGTTTCTCGCACACAGAGAAAGAAACAAACTTGTCGCTATGGTGAAAAATAACAAAACAATTAGAAATGCTCTAAATCACAATTGAAGAAGTTAAGATATTTTCCTGTCACTCGCCAAAACCTTGATAACAACTACCGAAAAACGTGTAATTGAGCTCTTGCTGTATTAAGTTATTCAAATAAACGTATTTTTTGTTTAAATACATGAAGTTATATGCTGGGCTGGAGCTAACCGAGCATGAGTTTTATCAATTTAATATCAAACAATTTTTAAATTTAAAATTTTCGTTTGAATCGTTCTGGGCTCCAATTTCAGATAGTTTCGTTAAGTTTGCTTTTTGCTTAGATAGGAAAAATTTACCAATTCGCTCAATTAAATGATTGTCTTGCTGGTGCAGCTACGAACAAAGGTTTGATTCGAATATGTATGAAATGACAGCGATTAATTAAAAGATGTCCATTCTTTTAGTAGGGTAGGAAACATATTCTAAGCAGCTTTAGGAACCGCCTGTGTATTCAGACGAAATACTCGAAATGTGCTGGGTGAAACTCAAACAGTAGTATATCAATCTGCTCTCTATCGTTTCCTCTGTCAGAACTTGTTTTCGGATTGTAAAACTAAGTTAGCAAACTTTGACAATCATCAATCAAAGTTACCAATCGAGGGACACTATTCCAATCACCTCGAACCTATTTTAAGCAGTTTCCATCTGTTTTGCAGGCGTTTTTTTTTCAGCACCTGAAGTGGCTCCTGAATGGCTGCAATATAGGTCGATTCGTTTCAATTGCAATTGTTCACTGATTTCTTTGTGATTAACGGTATTTCTTATATTCGTAAGACAGCTAGACAATCAAAGTTTTCGTTTCCATCATTGAAATTGTCGATAGTGGTCGAAATGCAGGAGTTTGAGGCCTGTTTTCTTCGACTGATTAAAATAGGTGCTACTGCTTAAGCCGTTCCCTACCCTATATATTATTATTTATAACGTTTTAACGTCTCAGCATTCAGAAATGCACTAGATAAAATTGCAGCAAATACTAGAGTTGCAATTCTCTCTATTATTTGTTTTTATGGAAAATAAGAATACCGTAGTCCAACGTCATGCGGTCGTGTCTTGAATACCACCAATACCATTTATTTTTTCATATATTTAGGGCTTTTTGTTCATCCGTATTTTTCCAATTTTTCAAAATTTTCCGTGATTTGTTTTAATTGTTATCGCTGATATTTCTTTCTTACTTTTTCGTGGACTTTCCTCTATTTTGCTTATTATTTTTGATTTTTTTGTTTGTCTTATTTCCTTTCAACTCTTTCGAGGTTTTGTTCTTAAATTTTTCTTTTTTTCTTTCTCCTTTCCAGTATTTTTCTCTCTGTCCTTTTTTTCATTCGTTTTCACAAAAGTTCTATTTTTTTACTCGTTGTGTTTTTTTATTTCCTCTCCTGTTTCTGCTAACCTAATATGTTCATCTTTTTTCTTCATTCTTTGTTTAGTTTCCGTATTATTTGTTAACAAAGGAGGAGTACAGACCGGTGATTGGACGTATTTTTCCAGCATAGCCTCCACCATAGACTCACCTGAAGATCACCGAGTTGAACAGAAACACAAATCGACCACGTTTTGATAGATGGTCGGCACTTCTCGGACATCATCGATGTCAGATCACATCGAGGCGCTAACATCGATTCGGATCACTACCTAGTGATGGTTAAGATACGCCAAAAACTATCCGTTGTGAATAACATACGGTACCGTCGCCCGCCACGGTATAATCTCGCGCGGCTGAAGCAACACGACATCGCAACACAGTACGCGTCATCGCTCGAAGCTGCACTGCCAGAAGAGGGAGAGCTTGAAGAAGCCCCTCTAGGGGATCGCTGGAATGCCGTGAAAACAGCTATCAGCAGTGCTGCGGAGGAAGTCCTGGGACACGTGCAACCGAATCGACGTAACGAGTGGTTTGACGAAGAATGTCGGCAGATTTTGGACGAGAAGAACGCAGCGCGGGCAACAATGCTGCGTAGAGCCACCCGTCAGAATGTGGAGCGATATAGACTGAAACGGAGGCAGTAAGTCCAACTCTTTGAGGAAAAAAAGCGTCGCCAGGAAGAGGAGGAATATGAAGAACTCGAGCAGCTGCACCGCACACACGAAACACGAAAGTTCTACCAAAAACTCAACGGATCCCGCAGAGGCTTTGTCCCACGAGCCGAAATGTGTAGGGATAAGAATGGAGGCATTTTGACGGATGATCGTGAGGTGATCGAAAGGTGGAAGCAGCACTACGATGAACACCTGAATGGCGTGCAAGCAGGAGACCACAACAGGAGCGGAGAAGACGTGGTCGGTGCAACGAACGACGAAGATGTGCCACCCCCACTAATAAGCGAAGTTAAGGATGCGATCCGGCAGCTCAAGAACAACAAAGCGGCCGGAAAAGACGGCATCGGAGCTGAGCTTATTAAGATGGGCCCCGACAAACTGGCTAGCTCGCTGCATCGGCTGATCGTCGAGATCTGGGAAACAGAACAGCTACCGGAGGAGTGGAAAGAAGGGGTTATCTGCCCCATATACAAAAAGGGCGACAAACTAGACTGCGAGAACTATCGAGCGATCACAGTCCTGCCTACAAAGTGTTTTCCCAGGTCATCTTCCAACGCCTGTCACCATTAGCCAGCAGGTTTGTAGGAAGCTATCAGGCCGGCTTCATGGAAGGACGGTCTACAACAGACCAGATCTTTACACTGCGGCAGATCCTCCAAAAGTGCCGTGAGTTTAGAGTCCCTACACACCATCTTTTCGTCGATTTTAAAGCCGCATACGATTCAATAAACCGACAAGAGCTATGGAAAATTCTAGACGAAAACGGCTTCCTGGGGAAGCTGACAAGACTGATTATGGCTACGATGGAGGATGTGAAGTGTTGTGTGAGATTTTCGGGTGGAACGTCGGACCCTTTCGAGTCTCACAGGGGGCTCCGACAAGGTGATGGTCTCTCCTGCTTATTGTTTAACGTCGCGCTATAGGGTGTTGAGACGAGCGGGGTTTGACATGCGGGGCACGATTTTCAACAGATCAGGTCAATTTATTTGTTTTGCGGATGACGTGGATATTGTCGGCAGAAAATTTGAGACGGTGGCAGACCAGTATACATGACTGAAACGTGAAGCAGATAGGATCGGACAGAAAATTAATACGTCAAAAACTAAGTATATGCTTGCAGGTGGGTCCGAGCACGACAGGGCACGCCTAGGCAATACGGTAACAATCGACGGGGATGAGTTCAAGGTGGTCGACGAGTTTGTGTACCTCGGCTCTCTGGTAACTACGAACAACGATACCAGCCGGGAGATAAGAAGACGTATTATCAGTAGAAGTCGTGCCTACTATGGGCTCCATAAAAAACAACGGTCGCAAAATCTGAGTCTTTGCACCAAGTGTATCCTGTACAAAACGCTAAGAAGACCGGTCGTTCTCTACGGGCATGAGACGTGGACAATGCTCGAGGAGAACTTGCGAGCACTCGGAGTTTTTGAACGTCGGGTGCTAAGAACCATCTTTGGCGGTGTGCAGGAGAACGGAGTGTGGAGGCGTAGGATGAACCACGAGCTTGCGCGCCTCTATGGTGAACCCAGTATTCAGAAAGTGGCTAAAGCTGGAAGGATACGCTGAGCAGGGCATGTAGCTAGAATGCCGGATAGCTACCCTGCAAAATTGGCGTTTGCTTCAAATCCGGCGGGAACGAGAAGGCGAGGGGCGCAACGAGCGAGATGGGTGGACCAGATGGAGCACGATCTGCAAAGTACCGGGTGCCTACGGAACTGGAGGCAGGCAGCCATGGACCGAGTGAATTGGCGGAACCACGTTATGCAAAGCCATGTCTTAGGATGTACGGCCATCTAAGTAAGTAAGTAAGTTGTTAAAAAAACACCCCCAAAATTTTTCTGTTTTTTTTTCTTTGCCGATTTTTCCTTTGGCACCTTTCGTTTTTTTCTGTTTTCTTTCCCTTTATTTTTCTGAGTTTTTCCACATTTTTTTGAAGTTTTAATATTTAGCGCTGATATTCCATTCTCCTTTTCTGTTTCTATTGCATTTTTTTGCTAATATTCTCGTTCTGAAATAAACATTTTATTATGGTTTTATGTCCCAATTTTATTATTCATATCAGATGTATTATTCTTCTCTATTCATCCTTATTCTCTCACTTGATTTTTCTCATGTTTCCTTTAGTTAAAAATTTTTTTTCCCATTTGTTTTTTTATGTTTTATTTCTTAAGTAAAAAATTAACCTTTATGCTTTATCCATCAATTTTTTTTCCTATCGATTCATTTCTCGTTACTTTTTTTCTGGTGATAACTTTTATGTTTGATATATTTTATAAGATTTTGACATTCGGAAATCATACACAAAAAGATCGTGTGATAATCAAAAAAATATGGTAAACAAATAAAAATGTATCATTCAGAGCCGAAACATGTTTTACGGCAGACATGGAAGCACTGTTTGTGTTCAATTCATAACAATAAAAGTAGAGGGAACGAGTTAAGTTGAACGAACTCTGTATAGAAGAGTTATGACACCTCACCGTTATGAGTACTGTAACACTAGAACGATTAACGGCCATGCAAAATCATACAGCGCGCCCGTTTTGATGTGGCATTTACTATATCGGTAAGGGATGATCCATTTATGATGTCACGCAAAATTTGGAAAAAATAACTCCCCCCCTCTCCCTTGTCACAAGCTGTCACAACTTTCTTGACCCCCCACCCCCCTTAATTACGTCACGTTTTTAAACCCCCCCCCCCCTTCCCCTTTTTTGTTAATAATTGATTGAAAATGGAGAAATTTGTTAGAAATGCATTTTTTCTTGATAAGAACGATTTTACTGGAAGAAAAACTGAAACTAAAAGGAAAAGAAGATTATAGAAGATAACTAGAAAGCGTTTAGTTCTAAATCCAAGGATGCTGTTGATGGAGTCGCATATCGACGATATAGAAAGCCGAGACAGTAACTGCAATCCAAATCTTGTCCATATGTTACAATAGCCAAGCATTTTTATTTACGCTTTGTCACAGGTTTTGTATTCATTGATTGGATTGAGAGACACTAAAAATAAATGAAATTGCGCTGGCATTCATAAACGAACATGCACGGTAAAACATAATTAACGAATATTATGCTTTTTAACATAAAAAAAATTCATTTATCTAAAGCAAATCTTAAGCATAAAAAGGGGAACGTAGAACTATAAATGAATGATGCAAATATCATAAATAGTTCTGAGTTGAACTCTGTGGTTAGGTATGTGTTTTTTTTATTTGTTTATTTATTTTTTTTTTGAGTTCAAATGTGATGTCACACTCAAGCTAACCCCCTCTCCCCAATATGTCACAAAATGTCACAATAATTGAAGCCCCCACCCCTCCCTAAATGCGTGACATCATAAATGGATGGTCTCTAAGCGCCTTATCATTTCTTTTCTATACAGTGTTCTCTGGTAAAGTTTCAAGAACTTTTTCTCTTTCTTATTTACCAAGAAAATCAAATAGTGCCGAGAATGCAAATGGAGTGATGGGGATGAAAGTGTGTACGTAAATTTTAGCAATTAGATTTAAAAGCTCTGTTTCATTTTTTTGCACCAAGTATCAAGGCATATCAAGTAATCAAGAAATGTTTATCCATTCTAAGCATAGAAGTAGTTTTCAGAAAAGACAATGTTGGAGTTTTTGAAGAAAAAAAAAGTACTATTTATATAAAACTAGCTGATACCCGGCCCGCGTTGCTGCGCCATTAAGTTTACGACAACCGCATATCTCTCAAATGTACATAATTTTGAACAAAAATTAGCATTACCATGTTATATCTATAAGGCTGTAAGTATTCTCCCCTAAAAACTGTTTTTCTGTTTTTCTTTCTACAACGTTTCGATTTCTTTAAAAACTCTAACAAATACATTCGGAAAGAACTCAAAAACTTTACGGAACGTTCTGTTACTAAGCTTATTATTTGGGCTAGAAAAAAACTAAAGCATTCTCTAATCAAGTAACACGTGCAAAAAACCCACGTAACCCACGAAACATGAACAAATTGAAATGGTTATTTCGATTACAAATAATTCAAGGAGTGTATTCGTTTTACAAATAAAAAGGGTATCCATTAATTTTGATAACTACCTCAACCTGTTAATGTTGGGTGGTGAACAATTATTTCCGACAATATAAGATAATCCATTAATAAAAATATTTGTGCCTATACAGTCAGTGTTTTATCAAGTGTGATATACGTACCTCGTAAAAAAAACGCGTAAAAAATCGCGTAAAAACCGCGATAGTTAGAAAATCCGCGAGGAGAATCGTGGTAAAAAAGCGTTAATTAGAAAATCCGCGAGAATCAGCAAAATCAACAGTATCAGTCCAATATATTTTAATTTTAATGAGATATTCATCTCGTAATGTTGTGTGCAAAGCCACAACCGCAAATTTGACGTAGAACTACGTAAACATGGCTTGCATTATTGCATTCGAGAACGATAAGAAAAGATGAGTTCAATAATTACGATGGATTATTTTATATTAATATGTTTATGTTTATAATTATCACCTATCATTTTAGATGTTTTCCAGAAACCGAAAATCACCATCTTGGATTTGGCGCCTGGTATTCGGTATTTGGTATTGTGAAAATCGCATATCATAAAATCACTATCTTGGATTTTAAAATTGCGTCGGATTTGATTTCCAATCTTTGGGTATCGTATCAATTCCGGAATGATCATTTTTGGCTGTTTGCCAACATCCTAACGTTGCAACGTTGATTTTAAAATGGCGTCTGTAATCATTTTTAAGCGTCTACGCAATACCCATATTGGGTGATATTTGGTATTTCCCAGTAGCCGGATATCGTTATTGCAGTTGAGTTGCAAAAAGGCGTCTGGATTTGTTCTCCGGTCTCGATAACAGAAATACCCATTTTGTTTGATGCTTGGTGATTTATGAAAACCGGAAGTCACCATCTTGGATTTCTAAACGGCGTGTTATGTGATTACAGGTGTCTTGGCATCATTTTGATTCCAGAAATGCTCATATTTGGTGGTGTTCGGTCATTAGAGGATGTTTTCCAGAAACCGGAATTCTTCATATTGGACTTGGTCTGTTAAGTCGATTTTCGGCCACTGGCTGTCTTATATGGTCATTTTCGGTAACCGGGTGTCGCCATCTTGCATTTTCCAATAGCGTCTGGATTTGATATCAGGTCCCTGGGTGTCATCTCGGTTCTGGACTGTTGATTTTTGTTACCCAACAACCGGAAGTTGCCACTTCGAATGTCAAAATAGTGTCTGGGGACGATTTTTGGTCAATGTGCATCATCTTGATTACAGAAATGCCCGTGTTGGGTTGTTTTTGGTAATTTTCTGACACTAGAAATCGCCATGTTGGATTTTAAAATGGCGTCTGGATTTGATTCACGGTCTGTGGGCACCATTTGCAATACCGGTATTTGGTGGTGTTTTGCCATTGAAGGCTGTTTTCCGAAAGTCGGAAGTCGCCACCTTGGATTTTAAAGTGGCATCTGGATTTGTACTCCGGTATTCGGGCATCATCTCGATTCCGAAATGATAATTCTCGGCCGTTTTCCAATAGCTGGAAATGGCCACTTCGAATTAAAATTAAAATTCGTCAGGGGTCGATTTCTGGCCTATGAGCATTATCTCAATTACGGATGTAGCCATTTTGGGTGGTATTTGGTGATTTTTGGAAAACGGAAGCCACCATCATGGATTTCGAAACGGCGTCTTGAATTGATTTCAGGTCTCTTGGTATCATTTCGTTGGTGTTCGGTCATTATTGGTTGGTTTCCGCAAACCGGAAACCATCAAATTGGATTCTAAAATGGTCTGTAAAGTCGATTCTGGGTCGAAGGCTATCACACAATGTAGTATTTGGTCTTTTTCGGTAACCGTTAGTCGCCATCCTGTATTTCGTCTCGGTTCTGGAATGACTTTTTTTGGCTGTTTTCCAGCAACCGCAAGTTGCCACTTCGAATTTCAAAATGACGATTTTTGGCCTATGTGTATCATCTTGATTGCAGCAGTGCTCATATTGGGTGATATTTGATCATTTTTGTAAACTGGAAATCATCATCTCGGATTTCAAAGTGGTGCTTAAAGTTGATTTTAGGTCCCTGGGATTTATCTAGATTCCAAAAACACCTAGAATTTGATCATTTCAGAATGTTTTCTGGAAATCGGAAACCCCCATCTTGGATTTTAAAAATTGTGACTGAACTCGATTTTGGGCTTCTGGGTATCATTTTGGTTTCAAAAATAACAATAATGAGTGGTATTAGATAATTTTCTGGAACTGGAAATCGCCATATTTCATTTCAAAATGGTTTCTAGATTGAGTCATTTTAGAATGTTTTCCAAAAACCGGAGAACGTCATATTGACATTTTGGGTTGAATTCCGGTCTCTAGATAAAACCTCGGTTCCGAAAATAATATATAAATATTGGTTTTTTCAGCTCTAATTTGTCGAAATATGAGTTCAAAACATGTCTCGACATTTTTCAATAGTTCCATAGTTGTTGTCATAACATTAGAATTTTGCCGCATGTTAATGAAGGCGTGCAAATTTTCCAATCTATTGTTGCAAAAAACAAAGAAAATCGGAGAGGGAACAATATCATGGGAACACCCTTTAGGCTTGGAACCCTTTACAATTAAATTAAAATGATGATAGGAGTTAACGACGGTTTTAAAATTAATAAACACACAAACCGCAAATTCGCCCCCCTTGCCTACGCTTATGAGGTACAGTAAAAATAATGTTTTGGGATTACTCCCCGTACTCGAAAACTCCTATGTACAGTTTTTCACGGTAATCGGTTCAGTTGTTTTTGAGTCTATAGAGAAGAGACAGACAGATAGACAGACAGACAGACAGACAGACAAATAGACATTCGCATTTATAGATATAGAAGATAAATAGAAGATATATGCTACTACACGACCTGTATTTACCGAATCGAATGATAATCGGTTGAGAGTTTTAAAAATTAATTAACAACATTCATACCTCCCCCCCTTCCTCTTAACTACGCTACTGAATGTTGCAAAGTCCTCAATGACAAAGTTATGTTGCAAGCACGTCTCATATCCGAAAACACCTGTATATAAATATTCATGAAGAACTTTTTAATAAATTACAAATAATGAAATTTAATACACCCCCTCCTTTCTACGCCACTGAGATATAGAAAAATCAATGTTTTAGAATCTAACCTACTCATAAAAACTGGCATGGTAATTGAGTTTGGTGTTGAGAAGTTTACAAATAGCAAATTTACTTCCACCACCCCCCCCCCCTTTGCCACGCTAATGGAATATACAATATTCAAAGCCGTTTAAATACATCAGCTACTAAAGATTCTGCATACCGAAATTGATGCTGATCGGTCCAGCAGTTTTAAAATCATCAAAGGTTTACATTGTTCACCCCCCTCCATCATCCTTGCAACGCCTCTGAGATACACGAAGGTCTAACATGACAGAGTAAGACACATAAACATTCTTGATATAAATTTGAACGGTTATCGGGGAGGAAGTTTTCAGGTTCATGAACCAAAAATTCACCCCCCCTTGCCTACGCTTATGAGATAGAACAAAACTAATATTTTAGGATTACTCCCCGTACTCGAAAACCCCTATGTACAAATTTTCACGGTAATCGGTTCAGTAGTTTTTGAGTCTATAGGGAACAGACAGACAGACAGACATTCGCATTTATAGATATAGAAGAAGAAGATAGATGTTTGAATAAATTTGTAGATCTCCTGAGGAAGGCCAAGTCCAGAGGCCGAAACGTCGGACATAAGACATTGTAGTGTTTTGATACACCCTTCAGACTCAAAAAGCTGTACGAAATTTCATGTTACAGTTGTCTTTAAATTTGAATGGAAAAAATAAATGGTATTGGTGGTATTCAAGACACGACCGCATGACGTTGGACTACGGTATTCTTATTTTCCATTAAAACAAATAATAGAGAGAATTGCAACTCTAGTATTTGCTGCAATTTTATCTAGTGCATTTCTGAATGCTGAGACGTTAAAACGTTATAAATAATAATATATAGGGTAGAGAACGGCTTAAGCAGTAGCACCTATTTTAATCAGTCGAAGAAAACAGGCCTCAAACTCCTGCATTTCGACCACTATCGACAATTTCAATGATGGAAACGAAAACTTTGATTGTCTAGCTGTCTTACGAATATAAGAAATACCGTTAATCACAAAGAAATCTGTGAAAAATTGCAATTGAAACGAATCGACCTATATTGCAGCTATTCAGGAGCCACTTCAGGTGCTGAAAAAAAAAACGCCTGCAAAACAGATGGAAACTGATTAAAATAGGTTCGGGGTGATTGGAATAGTGTCCCTCGATTGGTAACTTTGATTGATGATTGTCAAAGTTTGCTAACTTAGTTTTACAATCCGAAAACAAGTTTTGACAGAGGAAACGATAGAGGACAGATTGATATACTACTGTTTGAGTTTCACCCAGCACATTTCGAGTATTTCGTCTGAATACACAGGCGGTTCCTAAAGCTGCTTAGAATATGTTTCCTACCCTACTAAAAGAATGGATATCTTTTATTTAATCGCTGTCATTTCATACATATTCGAATCAAACCTTTGTTCGTAGCTGCACCAGCAAGACAATCATTTAATTGAGCGAATTGGTAAAATTTTCCTATCTAAGCAAAAAGCAAACTTAACGAAACTATCTGAAATTGGAGCCCAGAACGATTCAAACGAAAATTTTAAATTTAAAAATTGTTTGATATTAAAGTGATAAAACTCATGCTCGGTTAGCTCCAGCCCAGCATATAACTTCATGTATTTAAACAAAAAATACGTTTATTTCAATAACTCAATACAGCAAGAGCTCAATTACACGTTTTTCGGTAGTTGTTATCAAGGTTTTGGCGAGTGACAGGAAAATATCTTAACTTCTTCAATTGTGATTTAGAGCATTTCTAATTGTTTTGTTATTTTTCACGATAGCGACAAGTTTGTTTCTTTCTCTGTGTGCGAGAAACAAAATCAAAACCGCGGACCGAGAAACAAAAATGAAAAGTTAATGAATGCTTTTTGAGAAAACTTGCAACTCTTTTTACCAATAATTTATGACACTCAAAAGAACCTGTTTTGATCTAAATGAAATTTTTAGTAAATAAGTGTTGATCATTCATAGGCAGTAATTTTTTCTCGATGACTAAAGACTGGCTGAAGAAGTTAAAATCGCTGCTGTAAAACCAAATTCACAACTGTGTTCGTTAAGACGTTTTAATATTTTTAATGACAATAATAATCTTCGATAAACACCCGCTATAGTTATCCACACACATGCTATAACTATCTACACACACGTTAAAACTATTTATACACACGCTGTAGCTATAGTTTTTTATACAAACATGCTAAAGTTATCCATACACACGCTATTCCTATCGATACATCCGATACAACTATCTATAAACACGCATAAGCTATCCAACCATGTGCTATTACTATCCATACATACGCCATAAGTAATCATTACACACGCAGCAGCTATCCACACACACGCTATAACTATCCGTACACACGCTGAAGATATACACGCTATAGCCATAATATGCTACACATGCTATATCTTACACACGCTATAGCTAGCCATACACACGCAACAGCTCTAGCTATCGTACAGAATGTAGAAATGCAGCTGCCCACTACCTCCGCCGCTGCTGCCTGATACCACCGCTCTGGTTCTGCTGCAGCTCAGTTTCGCCACTGGAATCAGCCACCGCTGCTGATTATTCAAGACCGTTCTAGTGGCCTTCCACTTGTTGACTGATGACTACTATGAGACGACGCAGGTTATTATATAGCCAAAAGCAAAAATCAATTCGCGAGCAAAGGGGAAGCGAGCTTGTGATTGGTTGAATGTGCACGACTTTTAACACAACTTTTAGCTAGTTTAGTATCGAAAACATATTTAAATTAGTATATGACAATCTTGCGCAATATTTCCCCTATCAATCAAGCCATTCCTGTTTAGAATCTGTTCAGTGGTAATGATAAAAGAAGCATTTTAAAATGGTGTTGAAACACCTGTTGCCGCTACCGAAAGCGAGCTCGTTATTGGTTGAAAGCTGCGAGACTGTTAACAAAGTCAGATCGGTTGTATCCGTTAGTGTCGACTGTGCTTGTGAAGAGAGGTGGTGATTGGTTGCTCGGTATGATTTAGACAATCGATGTGATTTATCAATTTTTCAATAGTGTATCTCAAACAATAGGTTATTTTTGTTACATAAATTCAACCGTAAAAGAATTTCTGATCGGTTGATGCCAAAACCTCGAAATTCTGAAAAGAAATGACTGATATATAAGCGCTCAAAACCTGACCACTTTTCTCTGGTTTTCCCTGGTTGAATTACTAGATTTTCAAATTCAGGTGCCTAACTTCGATATAGACGTTAGTCCAACGTCAAAAATTGGGGCCGGAACGTTAAAGCTGCATTCGGATGCAAGTTGGAATTAAATCGGATTTGGATCGGAATTGGATCCAAAATGCGACAGTAATCTTGTTTTAATCTTGAGGGAACGATCAGCAAGGAATCAGTATACAATTTCCAGCTGGGATTTAGATCACATTTTCCACGATTCCGACAAGTCGGTTTTTAAATTTATTATTACAAAACCTAGAAGCAACGGAATGGTTCATCCGTTTACCGCGACTTGGCTTTACTTTTAAAAGGTTTCATATCAACCACGGTCAACGTAGCGAACCACACCTGAAAGTCCGTACTCGAGTCGCAGGGTTCCATAGTCAGCTTGCCGGTATTGTTTCGATCGACCGCTAGACAGTGCGCATGAATGGAACTGGTGATTTGCCGTGTTGTTGCGACCAGGTATTCAAACTTTTGATTCCCGAACATTTTGTGACAATTGTAGACACCCAGCACAGATCCGGTGTAATCCAAACACGAACCGTAGCTATTCAGTTCGAAGTAGCTGTTATGGGTCCAGTATTGGGTCTGGTTTCGCTTATCGCACCGGGCCATTCCAAGTTGACCTATATTTTTGTTGAACTCCAAGCAGGTATCATTTCCCAGAGCTTTGTTCTTGAGCTACAATGTTAGAGCGTTTGTTAATAGATCACAATTTTCTCCAAAGCTGGAGCTATACTGACCTCCCCGTGGAATGCGGCAACCATCGGCAGTTTAATCTCGGGATACACATTCTGAATGTAATGCTTAAATGTGGTGCAGTTCAAATCTTTGCGCAATTTCTTCCTAGCTGAAACATCTCCCAGTTCATTCGCATCATAACCCGGTACACCGAAATTATCAAACACAATCTGTTTGTACTCATCCATCCAAACCTCGGCCAAGCGTAAAGAATTGTCCCGAACCGTATTCTTCTTCTCTTCGCGTAGATATGGATGTCCGGCCTTGGCGACATGTCCGACTCGCGAACACGGAACGATCTCCATTCGAGCACCACACATCCAACTCTTCATCGACAGCTCTATGTTCTCGATGCCGTACACCCTGAAACCCTCATCGTACCAGCCAAGGCGGGCGAAGAGCTCCTTCCGGATCGAAAATAACCCACCAACCATAGCCGGAGTTTCGAACGGTTCGTATGGGTTTTCCGGTTGTACGAGGCGGCCACCCCGCGATTTCCAGGCAAAATCCAAATCCCAATCGTAGCCTCCATACAGCTGAAGGCTAATATCTGACTTGATGCTGAAAACAGTCGGCTCGATCCAGTCCATCATCGGGATGGCGATCGTCATCGGGTTGCGAGCGATACGATCCATCAGTGCTTCCAACCAGCCGATGTTGACCTCAACGTGGGCATCAAGATGTGTGACCGTTACCGCGGAAGCATTCCGTGCCCCAAGCAGCCGAGCACGCATCAAACCGATCCGCTCTGGCGATCGAAGAACACGGACTTTCCGATAGGGTCGAATGTAATCGTCGAGTTGGGTTTTGGTGTGAGCTAGCGATTTCCGTTCGATTAATCGTGGTTTATTATAACACTAAGTAGAAACCGTACGTACTTACCAAAATACGAACAGTCATCGACCAGAATAATCTCCCGAAGAAGCTGTGGTGGAGAATGGTCCAGGACTGAGTGGATGGTACGTATCAGCACCGACCAGGCTTCGTTGTAAAATACAATCACAACCGAGGTGGACGGTAGTTCGGCAAGGAGCTCCTGTCGTGTTACACACCACCGGTGGCGCAAATCGGGTAGCCGACGATGAACGGATATCATATCGGAATTGTACTGATTGAATCCTTGATCGTGGTATCCTTGCTTGATTAGTTCACTGATTCGTTCATCGTCGTATTCTTTCGGCAGGGGTACTCCCATATCTCCCGGGGGCGTCGGTAGTCTAGGGTCGAGGGTAGCGGTTGTGTATTCGTAGGACCACAATTTACTGAACTGAGTCCAGGTAGGATTCGACTTCACCGTCTGTTGATCCTGGCGGTCAGAACGCGTGGTGCTGCAGCTCCAGATAAAATATAAACAACAGATTAGAGATGCTACACTCAGGGCCAGGAGCCCTCGGGACGAGATTCGCATTTCGGTTTGTTGCTGAATTCGACCCATTCGAATGCTTGGGCGTCCGAATGAAACTGATCACGTTCGATTCCGAAACGATAGGCACATTTACCGCGCTACTCCATCAAACCGACTCTGGAACAATGTGAACTTTTGCGTTTGCGGCAGTGTAACCACTATCAGCAAACTAATTTCCCTTTGAAGGTGTTGACTGCGATTTGCCAGGTGATATGATATCTGTACAATGCCGTCATCGCTAAGATTAGGTCGTATAGCAAACAGAAAAAAACGGTCAACATAGTCGTGTACCTTAGTCATATTGCTCTTCAAAACGTTAACATATTTAATTTATTAATTATTTGTTAATTTATCATGAAATCTTTCACATGCCTCGTAACTCTTAAAAAAGGTTAAATATTCTCAATATGAAGATGTCCAAAATATCAAAACTAAAATAATGTGGCTTATTCTGCGGTTCTACGGATTTATTATAAAGTCAAGACTTGTTTTCTGAGATTTTTTATAAAGACTTTTTTTCATATTTAGAAGTAAAAAAGTATACATCGTTGCAAACTGTCTTTTTTTTTTCACGAAACTTAAATAAGTTAAAAAAAACAAGTTTATTTGACACTACACGATTTTCTGTTTTACTGAGCCGAATACAATTCTTAATAATTGTATGTAGCAGAAAAACGAGAGAAGCACTTTACGGAATTTAGATATTTCTATTCATTATTTGAGAATAATTTCATAGAGAATTGTTTAAAAAAGATGTAGAAAAACTGTACAGTTTCTGGAAGGAATAACAAAAACAACACCACATAATGCTTCGCAATCGATTCGTGAAGTTGCATGGAATAACTCTTGAACAAACGAACGAGGAGTGGTACAGAAGTCATAACTAAAGATAGAAGAATCAGCTGATAGGTTATCAATAGTCCAAATCTGATTGTTTATCACTAAATTTAAAAAAAATGCGGAGACAATTTTCACTCGCGAATATGGTCCCGTTTTTCCTGTATTGTTACTATATAAGCCAATTTGTTCAATTTTTTTATAATTACACACTTTTAATAAGCACAAGTCCACTTTTTTCAGTCCAATGAAAACACATCTCTTTTTATTATCAAAAGAAGTAGAAATAAACATGGATGATAAGCAAAAACCAAATTTTTTTCATGTTAAAGTCTGTATCATATTTTAAGTTCGCTATTTTTGCGCTTTCCCAAATGCAAACACTGTCTGTCAATATGAGTTACTTTCTACTAATTAAAAATTATATTTTGAAAAAAAAAAGTAAAATTATCGAACTTAAATCAAACTAATCCTAATGATATCACTGCTTGAACAGGAATAAACTGACAGTAGCTGCTGGTGTGGCAATCGATGTCCATCCATCGATTGTTATTATTTTTTTTTACTCCGGATGAAACATGCTGCGTATGTTGATTGTTTTGGATTTGTATGTGCAATTGATAAATGCACTGTAGGTTGGTGTAGGTAATTGTTGCTTAACTTTTTTCTTCGATTACTGATACATTTATATATTGATAAAATAGCTGAGATACCAACTGAATATAAACAATTCAAATTGCCAAACCAATCACAATCAGAATTTGTCATAGGGCCGTGTCGTGAGGGCCTACATAAAAAAATCATTTATGGCATACAGTAATACCTCGATATAATTTTATTTTTATTTTCGTTACGTTATATCGGTCATTCCATACGAAGTGTACATGCCACTTGGACACGACCATCACAGATTTTGTTCAAAGTTGGGGGAATTATTCATTTACTGTCTCTTTGGAAAAATCCCAATTTTGGTGTCAATTGGAATACCCCCCGCTCTCAAGGACCCCCCTCTTTATTGCAAAGTAGCGCAATTTTTGTCAAAAATCTCTTTTCTTTTTCTTACAATTCATAGACGTAAGATGTCCGAAAAATACTGAGAGATCATTTTCAAAGAAAATTAACCAAGGAATCCAGAAAAAATATAAGTTAAGACCGGAAGTGTTGCCAGATAAATTATTTTTGTATTTTAAAACAAAATTTACATTTTTCGGCAAATACAGCAATTTTTATTTTAAATTTGATAATTTCATCCTGTTCCTTGGAAAATTTCACATAAGAAACAACTATCATCCTGAGGTAATATGAGCCAATCTCGAGATATAACATTTTTAGGGAAAAAGTTGTAAATTTCGTAATTATTTTATTTATAATTTATAGACATAAGACACCCCAAAAATAGTGATAAGTGAATTTTAGGGAAAATGAACCAAGGAATCCAGTAAAAATATTGTTTTTGCCCGGAAGTGTTGCCAGATAGATTATTTTTGTATTTTAAAATAAAATTTGCATTTTTCGGCCAATGCAGCTAATTTTATTATAAATTTGATGGTTTCATCGTATTTTTCGGAAATTTTTATGTAAGAAACACCTATCACCCCGTGGTAATATGAGCCAATCTCGAAATATAACATTTTTACGAAAAATTAACTACGAAATTCAGAACTTTTTTCGTAAAAATGCTATATCTCGAGATTGGCTCAAATTACCACGGGGTGATAAGTGTTTCTTACGTAAAATTTTTCAAGAAATACGATGAAACCATCGAATTTGAAATAAAATTAGCTGCATTTTCAGAAAAATGCAAATTTAGTTTTAAAATACAAAAATAATCTATCTGGCAACACTTCCGGTCAAAAATAATATTTTTTCTGGATTCCTTGGTTTATTTTCTTCAAAATTCACCTATCACTATTTTTCGGGTGTCTTACGTCTATAAGTTAGGAAATAAAATTATTACGAAAATCACAAATTTTTTCGTATAAATATTATATCTCGAGATTGGCTCATATTACCTCGGGATGATAGTTGATTCTTATGTGAAATTTTCCAAGGAACACGATGAAATTATCAAATTTGAAAAAAAATGGCTGCATTTCTCGAAAAATGTAAATTTAGTTTTCAAATACAAAAATAATATATCTGGCAGCACTTCCGGTCAAAACTTAGATTTTTTCTGGATTCCTTGGTTTATTTTCTTTAAAAATCGTCTATCAGTATTTTTCGGACATCTTACGTCTATGAATTGTAAGAAAAAGAAAAAAAGAGATTTTTGTCAAAAATTGCGCGACTTTGCAATAAAGAGGGGGTCCTGGAGAGCGAGGGATATTCCAATCGACACCAAAATTGGGATTTTTCCAAAGTGACAGTAGATTAATAATTCTCCCAATTTTGAGAAAAATCTGTGATGGTCGTGTCTAAGTTTGTGCTTCTTCGTGGTCACTTCGTATGGAATGACCCATATCGAGTTACGTTATATCGAAGCAAAAAAAAAATTTTTGACGTAGGACTACGTCTAACCGCACTATATTGAGATACATTCTGAGAAAACTAAAAGCCAAGGTGTAACGCCGGAATGAAAGATTTCAAACGGTAATACTTGTGTAACCACATGATGGATTACAATGATCAATATGTCGTTGGATTGATAAAATAATGGACATTTTTGTGATACTTCAGTGATCATTATTAGTTAATTGTTCAACAGTGAAATTTAGTGAAAACTTTCAAGATCGAATTTCCCCTACAATGAACCAATCACGTGCGCGCATGCCTGGCACAGACTTCATGAGTAGACACAAACCATGGCGCATGTAAACGTAAAATTGATTCTTGAAATGCCACGTCGTGATTGATTTTTCTTTCATTTCCTTAGCTGCATATGTTCCCGCAATCACACGCAATGAGAAATTATCTCAAGCAATCTGCGGCAGGACAAATGAATTCAATTTAAGTTTTGATTTACGACGGCTTGCCACTGCTCGTCAGAACCCCCAGAAACGATTTTAAAACACTAATAGCCATGAAATTCGATTTTGATCTTACATTACAACAGTATTGCTGCCGGTTGAAACAAGCTAGCGCACCGTTTCTGAAGCAAAACGAACCTGTTATTATTCACTGTCCATTCACTGGGCTCGAAATTCCCATCGTTGAGTAAAATTAAATTCACTTTCTTTATAAATTTAATAAAAGTCTTGAAATAAAATTGAATTAACTTTCTTTATAAATTTAATAAAAGTCTTGAAAAAGACTGTTTGTGAACTGCGTGTTAAAGTTGTGCAAACAGGAACACCGGGAGTCCGCTAACTGGAAACAGAAATGCTGCGACCGCCATGGAATTCGATTTTGGTCTTACATTACAACAGTATTGCTGCCCGTTAAAACAAGCTAGCGCACCGTTTCTGAAGCAAAACGAACCTGTTATTATTCACTGTCCATTCACTGGGCTCGAAATTCCCATCGTTGAGTAAAATTGAATTAACTTTCTTTATAAATTTAATAAAAGTCTTGAAAAAGACTGTTTGTAAACTGCGTGTTAAAGTTGTCCAAACAGGAACATCGGGAGTCCGCTAACTGCAAACAGAAATGCTGCGACCGCGACGCGCACAGGTCTAGCTCAAAATGCGAAATGACTGAACGCGCGGACGGTTCTTTTCCTTTTATACTCGCACACTGGCAACTGATAAGCTCCGCCCGGTTTAATTTTTCTTTCATTTCCTTAGCTGCATATGTTCCCGCAATCACACGCAATGAGAAATTATCTCAAGCAATCTGCGGCGGGACAAATGAATTCAATTTAAGTTTTGATTTATGACGGCTTGCCACTGCTCGTCAGAACCCCCAGAAACGATTTTAAAACACTAATAGCCATGAAATTCGATTTTGATCTTACATTACAACAGTATTGCTGCCGGTTGAAACAAGCTAGCGCACCGTTTCTGAAGCAAAACGAACCTGTTATTATTCACTGTCCATTCACTGGGCTCGAAATTCCCATCGTTGAGTAAAATTGAATTAACTTTCTTTATAAATTTAATAAAAGTCTTGAAAAAGACTGTTTGTGAACTGCGTGTTAAAGTTGTGCAAACAGGAACATCGGGAGTCCGCTAACTGCAAACAGAAATGCTGCGACCGCGACGCGCACAGGTCTAGCTCAAAATGCGAAATGACTGAACGCGCGGACGGTTCTTTTCCTTTTATACTCGCACACTGGCAACTGATAAGCTCCGCCCGGTTTAATTTTTCTTTCATTTCCTTAGCTGCATATGTTCCCGCAATCACACGCAATGAGAAATTATCTCAAGCAAACTGCGGCGGGACAAATGAATTCAATTTAAGTTTTGATTTATGACGGCTTGCCACTGCTCGTCAGAACCCCCAGAAACAATTTTAAAACACTAATAGCCATGAAATTCGATTTTGATCTTACATTACAACAGTATTGCTGCCGGTTGAAACAAGCTAGCGCACCGTTTCTGAAGCAAAACGAACCTGTTATTATTCACTGTCCATTCACTGGGCTCGAAATTCCCATCGTTGAGTAAAATTGAATTAACTTTCTTTATAAATTTAATAAAAGTCTTGAAAAAGACTGTTTGTGAACTGCGTGTTAAAGTTGTGCAAACAGGAACATCGGGAGTCCGCTAACTGCAAACAGAAATGCTGCGACCGCGACGCGCACAGGTCTAGCTCAAAATGCGAAATGACTGAACGCGCGGACGGTTCTTTTCCTTTTATACTCGCACACTGGCAACTGATAAGCTCCACCCGGTTTAATTTTTTAACAAGACAAGAACGAGCCAGTATTGTCATTCGCTGGGTGAGGGTAGGGAGAAGCTTTGTGCTGGATATGTCGTTGCAATGAAACCTAATGAAAATAGAGCTGTGAAGAAATTAAAATCAATGATTTGAGCATGTAAAAATCAAAGATGTGGTAATTCTAGTTTTCTTTCCTCTTGCTCACTGTGTTGTGTGTCAATGAACGATTACTCGGAGTAGTCCTACGTCAATAATGCGGTTGTGTGTCAGATATAACCTTCTACTTTTTTAATTTATGCAAGAATGTTAATGGTTACTCAAAGATGCGCGAAAACCTATTTTCCATAACTTATCAGTATTTTTAAACCTTTCTTATGCCCATTTAGAAATATTTTCAGAAGCAAAAATAAAAAAAAAAAATATTTTTTTCAATTGATACAAGAGGTCACACTCAAAGATGCGTGAAAACCTATTTCTCATCACCTATCAGTATTTTAAAACCATTCTTATGCCCATTTAGGACAATTTTCAACTAGCAAAAAACATTTTTTAATTGATGCAAGACTGTTGGTGGTTATTCACAGATGCGCGAAAACCTATTTCTTATCACCTATCAGTATTTTTAAACCTTTCTTATGCCCATTTAGAGAAAATTTTAACAAGCAAAAAAATTTTTTTTTAAATTGCTGCTAGAATGTAAATTGTTACTGAAGGATGCGTGAAAACCTATTTCCCATCGCCGATTAGTATTTTTAAACCTTCCTTATGCCCATTTTGGACAATTTTGGTTTATTGTTTTCAAAACTTACTACAAACATTTTTTGAAGCAATTTATGGCCCAAAAACAGTTGCTGTATCATTTATTTTCAATTTCGATACGTTTTAAAAAGTTACGTTTTATCGAGGTAAAAGTTACGTTATGTCGAGTTTCGTTATATCGAGGTTGCCTTATATCGAGGTATGACTGTATATACCAAAAGCTGGGAAAATCAAAAAAATCATTACAAAGCTGAATTTTTTTTTGTTACCGATATGGCCTAACCATGGTCAAAGATGCGATCAAATGTTCCGTAATCTCGAAAAATACATTTTATTCTTGACAGTAAAGCCATAGATGTAAAAGCTAAGAGGAATATTCAACTGATCGACTTTAGGCTAATTAGCTCCTACTAAAGGATGTCAAATTAAAAAATTGGTCAACCTCAAGTTGCCGTATTATTTTTATCGTGTATCAAACACAACTTGAATACCCCTCATTTTAAAGATATGTGTGTGTATAGGTTTTTAATAGTTTATTTGACACGGCACGATACAATTCATGTTTAACTGAGCCAAGTGCAATTTTTATTGATTTTAAATTAGCAGCAAAGATGACTAAAACAAGTTAGGTATGATTCTATTAGTTTCATTTGAAAGTTGTGAAAATTTTCTACTAAATACAGCTCCTATATGTGTAAATGAATGAGAAGATTATCATTCTGGAAGCAAAAATGTGCAAAAGTAGTTCCGTTTTGAACGTACTTTGATCTTTTCCAACAAGCAGGAGCGGTTACATTATTGTATTTAGTTCAAATTGAACGTTTTTCATTTTGATTTTAATGCAGCATGTTTGGCGGAGAAACTGTATCAACATAAAACTGGCAATCAATCCATCAAACATGCTGCAATAAAATTGAAATTTTTCCAAAACTAAAGCAGAGTTGGTGTTCAAGAACGAACTGTAGATCAGTCAAGAAAGCTCAATTTGAGCTAAACAACAATAATGTTAACCACGTCTTTTTGGGAGAAAGCCTTAAAATAAGTTTAAAACAGTACTACTTTTGTACATTTTTGCTTCGAGAATGTTGATTTTCACATTCATTTAGACATGTAGAAGCTGTATCTAGTAGAAAGTTTTCTTAGCTTCCTAATGAAACTAATAGAATTGCTTTGAGTTGTATGACCCAAAAGTAAGAGCAATTCTATGGAAGAGTATCGAAGAAACTTCAAAGTGAAATAATTCCGAGTAGATTAAAGATATGTGAATAACATTTAAAAAAATACTAAAATACTTATTTAACATAATTCTAAGACAAACCAATTTTTTTGAAGATCTTTGAATTAATGAGCTTATATGTAAAGGTTATTTTTTCTATTATAGAAAACGATGTGAAAAAAACTGGCAGGTAAACTTGCTTAACATGGTTTTGATATATCAAAACATTCTCTAACAGTATTTTGCGGTTTCATTCAATCAAATGGTACTCTCTAAGAAATGTCAACCTTTGTTCCCACATTTAGAATAGAGACCGAACTTTAAAGCTATTTTTTGGATGGACAAAATTATTATGAACAACTTTGCCGAACACACAATCTCGATCAAACAAATCGTTCTGGTTCTAAACATATTAGTATCATTATTGAGCACTCACCGCCATGGCTAAGTTGCTTAACGGTTTGTTTTCTTATAAGAAACCCACTGTATTTTTTTAAGAGAATACAAGCCATACATATCTTTAACCCTTAAATGCGCAATGTTGTTTTAAAACAACACTACTAAAAACGTTTTAAAATATACGTATTTTAGTATTTTTTAGAAATAAAATTCATTAGAACAACTCTCTAGACTCTAACGAAGAAAACTTAACAGCTGGAAGTACTGTATTTGAATGTTTTGTATTTATTTTTGGTGTCAAAATCTCGGAAATGGAAAAAAACATGTCGAGATTCCCGACTGGTGCTGACTATCTTTGAAGATAAATTTTAAAATAAGGTTAGTGGATAGTGGAAATGTTTGTATTATCAGTAATTATACTAACAAAAGGTCAATTTTAAAGTTACTATTAACAAAAGTAATTGTTTCGACTTTATTCTGCGAAAAAGTCACAGTGTTGTTTGAAAACAACATGGTAATATTTGCACATTGAAAAGTAAATCTTTCAATTTTTTATGCATATTGGTTAGTTTTAGAGCAAATAACCTGTTGAACAAAGATTTTATGTTTTTAAATCATTTTTTAACATCGTGCGCATTTAAGGGTTAAATTGCAGCAGTTCTGATTTCAAACCGGGCAAACAGGAACTGATAATAATGTACATAAAACTGCTGCCTCTACTATCAACTTCTTTTGTGCTACCGTTGAAAGATCAACTGATTTTTGGGGTTCGGTTAGATTCTCAAGATCAGTGTTTATCTAAACATGAAATAACCTTACCTTACCTTTCTCCGACAGCACTAGAAATTTAACTTTTTTCTCTTCACACAAACACTTTCCACGGCAAGCACTGACTAAAACCTCGATTTATTTCACTGTCACACTTATTTTTCCAACAAAATCAGACATAATTACATAATTGTTAACCGAAATAGAACTCTACCGTTTGCGAGACAACCATGCGTTACGGTGTTTGCGAAAAATTTTGACGTTTGCTCACGGCCGTCGTCGCTTGCTTCGATACAGCGTAACACCTCACGATTCGCGGCGGATTCGGGTTCGTTTTTTTCTCGTTCGCCGATCGTTTGATACATGCGGAGGTGGTATTTACACGATGTTTGGAAGTAAATACGTTTAACTAAAAACTTTCGTGTAAATATTTTATTATTTTTAATCTAGAAGCTAATTATACTTCCAAAATATCTAAACTAAGCCTCACGGGTTAGAGAAAATCGAAACATCCAGCTTGATCAGATTGACCAGCCACATCTGGGCGTCCCGCTTAGCGTCACAGTCTTCCATCGTTAGGGTTTTGTAGTCCTCCAGGTTAACCGCCAAACATTTGCCATGTTTAACGCTTCGGAACTGGCCGGTCGCGTTGACATTTTCCCACTCCTGGTTGCCACGGGCCCTATGGCATCCAAACACCACCACACTGCCACTACCGGTATAGTCGATGCAGTTTCGCCTACTGTTCAGCTCCCGGTAGTAGTTGTGGGTCCAAAACTGGTTGCGCTCCTGATGATCACAGAGTGCCATGTGCAGCAGACTTTGCTCTTTTATGTACTCCAAACACATTCCGTCTCCGATTGCTTTGTTTTTCATCTGTTAAGAGTCAAATTTTATTTGTAATTTTAGTTGCTTACATCACACTAATTTACCTCTCCCCGAAAAGCTCCCACCACCATTGGATTGTGCATCTCCGGAAAAGCATTCTCCACATAGTATCGGAAGGTTTTACAGTTTGCCTGCTTGCGGATTTGTCTTCTAGAACACAACTCGCCCGCTTCCTCGATTGGATATTTCGGAACTCCGTAGATATCGTAAATCACATGCTTATATTCGTCCATCCATACTTCCGCTAGCCGTAGCGAGTTGGCGCGTACCACATCCTTTGACGTTTGCTGCATGTACGGATGGCCGGTCTTCTGAATGTGGGCCACCCGGGAGCAAGGTACGGTAACCATCCTGCCACCGCACATCCAACTCTTGATCGACAGCTCAATGTTTTCCACCCCGTAGATCTCGAAGCCTTCGTCATACCAACCGACATGCTCGAAGAACCGTTTAGTGATGGAAAAAAGCCCCCCGGACATTGCTGGCGTTTCGAACGGTTCCATCTTGTTTTCCGGTTTCTTTTTACGAGACCACCGCCCCCACCAGCCAAAGTTTAGATCCCAATCGTAAGCCCCGTAGAAGCTTGGTGCATTCTCTGACCGTAAATGCATATCATGCTCATCGATCCAGTCGATTGTCGGTATCGCGATGGTGCTCCAATTTCGGGCGACCGGGTCCAGTAAAGCCTCCAGCCATCCCTCGATACACTCTACGTGGGCATCTAGGAAGGTGAGAACTTCTGCGGTGGCGCTGCGCGCTCCCAGTAGCCGGGCTCGCATCAATCCCAACCTCTCTTCAGCTCGAATGATTCGCACTTTCGGGTAGGGTACAAAATATTCCCTCAGTTGGATTTTTAAATGAGCTAAAAATACCAAAATTAGTAATCCATATTCATGTTCAATATGATAGAAAAACTCACGAAGATAGGAGAAATCATCCACCAGTATGATCTCCTTGATCAACTTTCCCGGCGAGCGATCCAGAATCGAATGAACCGTTCGCACAAGCACTGACCAAGCTTCGTTGTAGAACACAATCACAATCGAGGTTTCCGGTAGATCTGCGAGATACCTTCCGGGTTTCTTACACCAAGCGTCCCGAATATCGGGCAGCCTTCGCCGCACCGGTATCAGATCGGATATGTACTGATTTAGACCTTGACTGTCGTAGCCCAGTTTAATCATCTTAGCGATCGATTCTTCCGTTGAGCCTAGAGTTACGGCATATCCGAGATCTCCTGGTGGTGTCCATTCGTTGCCAGTTTTTGTCGATGTGGTCGATTCCGGATTTCGGTCGATTCGGAGTTTGGCCAACTGTTGCTGCACCAGGAGCAGGGCACTTTTACCGGAGGCATCCTTTCCGTTGTTAAGATAGCCCAAAAAGCAAACTAGAAGTACTACGGCCACCAGCACTAACAGGTGCCGTGAGATCTGTCGAGACAATGTTAGCAATTTTCGTGACATCCGTCCTGCGTGTCGCTGGCGAAAGGACTGGCGTACTTTCTCCTGGCTGATAACCGTTCTGACTGAAAAATCGACATAATTTGACCTTATTTTCCGTTCGATAGTTAACACTCGCCAGGTCGCTCGTGGATGACATTAAAAAAATGCACAAGAAAGAACAAAAATGAAAGGTACTGTTTTAAAATCTTTAACGGGACGTAAAACAGCGCGTCCCCAAAAAACGTCCCATCGTCGTGATCTTCGCATCGATCGATTTCCGTGTCATCTTCACCGGTCAACCCGAAGTCATAAAGTCGCCGAAACCAGATTTTAGGATCGCTTCCTTTCCACATGGGACACAACCAGCTGGGAAGAAGCGCGCAGAGAATGAGAACCGCTCGGGAAACCTGTTTCTGTTTTTTTGGCTGGCCGTTCTCTCTGACGAATGCGCTTTTTGCGCAGTCACCGTTCCTCCCGTGAGTGAGTTGCATCACACCCCGATCCCTTTAACGGTGACCACTCTTGCATGAGGGGAATGAACGATAAATGGAATGAATCATGTCACTCGTTTTTTCAGCAGATTTTGGAGTCTACACAGGTTTTCGTTAGGTGTTATTTAGCTTTGCTCTATAATTCAATTAGCGATCAACGGGAGATAGACGCTTTTTCTGTTCTTATATAGTTCATCACTTCTTTCAAGCGGTTTGTTTTCGAATCAACTGGAGCAGCATATACAGTTTAGTTCAATGAAGTGCCATTTTCAATTTGAAACAGTGGAAAATGTACCATTCTCGACTATTGCTTCGATTTTGATTGAGAAGTTATCTTTTAAAAATAAGAATTGTCTACCAAGAAAAAAATAGTTTAGATTCTGTTTATTGAATCAATATCATTTTGTAATTAATTATCATCAATCAATTTCTGTTTCTTTTCTAATTATAATCATGTTTCATGTTTTTATGTTTCCTGTTCTTATTTAGAAATTTCGTGATGTTGACTAGAACAATTTCCATAGTTTTATTATATTCTTTCCGATACTTTTTGAAATGATAAGTTTTCTTATTTTTTTTCTGAAGTGACACAAGCAACACGGTGTAATACTCTCTACTAATAATTTAAATTTTGATTGAGAAGTTATCTTTTAAAAATAAGAATTTTCTACCAAAAAAAATAGTTTAGATTCTGTTTATTGAATCAAAACGTTGTGAAAAGAAAAACTTGAAGGAGATTAAATACATTCTCATAAAAAATGTTACCTTGGAACAGCACAAACTACACAACTCATGGAATTCTTCTGTATGTGTTGTGTGAACATTGTTTCACAGAGTTTTCGAAAGTTGCATTAGAATAAGTTACCAATGCACAGTGGTAAAAAGTAGAACTCAATTCCATAGCGACTTTTAACTTCAACCTAGCTTAATAGTGTCTTCAGAGCAATTGTTTGTATGAATGACCCCCATAATTGCAAATTGTCATAAAATATGAAGGGTTTACTACACTAAAAATGAAAAAAAATATTTTTTTTGTGTTAAGAGATAGAAGAATAGTTTATTCAGCAAAGTTGAAGAAAATTCAAAAATATGAAACTTTGTTGAACAAATAAAAATCCTATCTTTTTTAGGTACAAAGTTATAAAGTACATTACATGGAACTTATTTAAAAGTTAGTTTTTTGTACTTAACTCCTGTTAGAAAACGTTGTTCTAAAAACATTTGGGCATACAAAATACACGTTTTTGTTGAAGGCCACACAGCTCCAGGACTTTTCCTTACAAAGATATAGCACATTTCAGCATATTTTCTCGATAACTTTAAGAACTATTCTTCTATCTCTTAACACAAAAAAGTTAATTTTTTGATTTTTAGTATAGTAAATTTGCGATTATGCGGGTCATTCATGCAAACAATTGCTCCGAAGACACTATTAAGCTAAGATGAAGTTGAAAGGCGCTATGGAATTGAGTTCCACTTTTTGCCTTATTGGACCACTGTGCAATGGCTTGAGTCAGAAAAAGGTTAAATTTGTTGAAAATAAAATATTATGGAAATACTATAAGACTAGCTTTAGTCTTATAGTATTCTGAAAATAGTGTCCTAAGAAATGTTAAAAATACGGTTCAAATTATTAGAAGCATCTATTATATTAAGATTGTTTTAATGCTTCTCTCTGTAGTATTGACCTATTTTTCAAATGCTGACGCCCTGTAGTCCAAACCAGGATTTGGTACAAACTTTTTTTTTCATATCAGTCTGCTTTCTAGTGCTCCAACTGCTTGTAAAAATTTCTAAACACCATCAATTTCGAACATTTTTATTTCTGTTCCTACCTTTAAAGCTTTAAATTTCTGACTTTTGATTCCGGAAGGAATCGTCTTAACTCTAATTTTTAATCTGATGTGTTTTAGAAACTGTAATTATCTGTGAATTGTAAACCCGGAACATTTGAGGAACTGTTTCATTATCATTTTACTTAATTTTCATACATTCTCATTCATTCTGAAAATTTTACTAATAAGTACTCGAAGGAAAGAATATAAGTACAATAAGTATTTGAATGAAAGAATATCATTTTCTAATTAATTATCATCAATCAATTTCTGTTTCTCTTCTAATTATAATCATGTTTCATGTTTTTATGTTTCCTGTTCTTTTTTATAAATTTCGTGATGTTGACTAGAACAATTTCCATAGTTTTATTATATTCTTTTCGATACTTTTTGAAATGATAAGTTTTCTTATTTTTTTTCTGAAGTGACACAAGCAACACGGTGTAATACTCTCTACTAATAATTTAAAGGTAAGTTTGAACATGAGAATAAAAATTTTGGGTGCGAAAAAAAAAACAAAATTGCGGACTTATTGGAAATCTCGCCCGGTAGGTCATCACTGACTACTCAAACGGTTTGCCCAATTTTTTTTTCACTTATAACTCACAAGAAAAATAGGATTCGTAAGTGTCCTTCGTATATCATCATGGTTTTTTGACATAACTGTCCAAAACTGAATATAGAATAGATTATCTATTCAAAAATGCTCTATTTTCGCTTCGAATATTTGCTTATTGAAAAGAAGAATCAACGTGAGCTTCTTACCTGTCGCAATTCTCAGAGCCGTATTCCGGCACCAAAAGTGAGAGTCGTACTTCTGTCGTCTGCCGCCTGTTGCAACGCACAGTGGTTCGAAATGAATGACATAGACGGTCATAAACCATTAAATCGACAGATATCAATGATTTTTTTTTTTTTTTTTTTTTTTTTTTATTACTAAACAAGCATTTCTGGTACTGCCGTTATCCAATCCAACTTTTTTCAATTTTCTGGCATTCTCCTTATAAAAATTCAAGCTTGATCGGGCTTCGTTAAGTGAACCCCTCGCAGCGATCAAAGTTTTCATTTATCAGACCATAGACATATCAGATTTGACATCGTGGCTGTTCTTACTAGAGGAGAGCACTTCAGGAATCCAAAGAAAACCAATTGGAACTATTTTAGGGACATTTAGTTTTAGTTCAACGTAGCGAGTGACCTACACAGTCGAATGAACAGTCTTTCGTGATGTGCCCTGGTATAACAAACAATCTCAGCAACCTTGGTCGCAAATCTAGACGCCTGCTCAACAGGTCTGAAATCACATCCAACTAGGACGCCTATGAACATCCCTCACTCAATGCAAAGTTCAGGTACACATAGCCAAACGGAGATCCAGAGCTCGATTTTGATGGTCTTGGGCAATTGAAAAAGGGAGATGGAACTATGAAAGTATAACTGTCACTACCAATGAAACGCTGGAAGTTTTCATGAACATCCACTTTCCTGCCTCGACAAGAGCTATAAAGCCCCGGATTCAGACGCATGACGTCACCTGACCCCGTCGACTGTTGAGGGAGACTTTTATCAACTGGACACTAAGCTTTTTTGCACCTATGAAGTCATCAAAACCGGATGGTAATCTACCAACCTTTCTGCAAAATTCGGACGGAGCCATCATGTCCGAACTCATCAGCCTTTTCGAGCCAGCTTTACTCTGGGATATATCCCGGTCAGCTAGCAAAACATTAAAATGTTTATACCGAAGCCTGGCAAAAGAGACAAAACATTGTCCAAAGCTTCCAGTCCCATTAGTCTGACTTCTTCTCTTCTCAAGTTGTTGGAAAAAGTTACGGATAACTACATCCGCAGCGAGTTTCTAAAGAACTTACTCTTGCATAAGCATGAACATGCCTATCAACAGGGTAAAACTACTGAAGCCGCTTTGCATTGCCTAGTGACGAAGATCGAGAAGTCACTGAAATATATAGAGACAACGGTCCGCACTTTTCTTGTTATTGAGGAAGCGTTTGAAAACACGTCCTTTGAATCAATTTACACGGCTCTACAAGGCCGTCGAAAGGTGGCAGCGTTGTCCGATCAACTCGACGCCATAATCGAGTTCTCGGCGAACAGACGGAATACCGCTGGCGACCTGAAGCAGAGCTTCCTCCTGCTTCGGAGCACCATTGATGAAGCCAGTAAAGGGTACGAAGAACTCGTAGCTCGAGTGAATGCGGCCGAGAAAGCGGAGGGCGACTGCATCCAAAGAGATGACGCCCCCTCGTTCGCGTCGGTCTGCTCCACGCGGCAGGTCGCTAAGCGAACGAGGCAGTTCAAGTTCGAGGGGGGGGGGAAACAGCCCCCGGGAACACCAAGAAACGATTGGTCTTGCTACTCCCACGGGAAAACACGCCAACCGGTTCAAGGTCCACCGCGGAAAAGGCACAGGTGGAGGCTACGGGCAACCCTTGGACTACCGTAGAGGGTAGGAAGCGTCGGGAAGGTGCGACACGCCATGATGGCGGAGCGGCCAGAGGACCAAAAAAGGTCAAAAAAGCGCGGAGTAGGGGTGATGCCCTCATACTCAAGACGGATGGGTCGAAGTACTCAGAAGTCTTGAAGAAGATGAGGGGGGAAACCCAGCTCAAGGATCTGGGGGCGGATGTGCGGAGTATCCGCCGATCTCGCACTGGCGAGATGATACTTGAGCTCCGGAAGGACGCCAAGAACAAGGGGGCTACCTACAAAACGGTAGCCAAAAAGGTTCTAGTGCAAGTGCGGGCACTCATCTCAGAGGTGACTATTCAGCTTGAAAACCTGGATGAAATCACCGAGGGGTGCGACATTGCACTAGCCCTCAAAGCGAAGTGCTGGGTGGAGGTGGCTAAGGAGTCGATTCGCCTATGCAAAAGTCCGGCGGGTAACCAGGTAGCTACCTTCCGATTAGCGTCGGCGGACGCTAACCTGGCCCTGAAAAAAAGCCAACTGAAGGTCCGCTGGTCTGTATGCCCTCTGCGCATACTAAAGCAACCGGACATTTGCTTCCGCTGCTTTGAGGGAGGACATAAGGGCCCGTTAGGAGCCAGTTGTGCAGACGATGTGGAGGTGCAGGCCATAAAGCGAAGAACTGTGGGGAGTCTCCCAAGTGTATGGTATGTTCCGGGAAACGGCCCACCAAACACTTTATGGAAGGCCCCAGGGGCCCAGCTGGTAAGCCAGCCACGAAACCACGGGCGTAAGGGTGACGCAACTGAACCTGAACCATTGCTTAGCGACCCAGCAGCTGCTACACCAAGCAGCCACTGAGTCGTTGTTGGACATCGCCATCATATCGGATCCTTACCGCATTCCTCCCGGAAACGGTAACTGGGTTGCGGATAAGTCCAGCATGGCGGCCATACGGACGAGGGGTCCGATCCTGTTGAAGGCTTTGGCAAAGCTCAACCTAGATCCGGCCAACGTTGGGAACAAAAGTACATACAGCAGAACTGGTGCGGAATCGATCATTGACATGACGTTTTCCAACCCGCGACTGATCAAGAACTAGAGGGCAGACGATGGCTACACTAATAGCGACCACCAGCCGGTTTGCTATAGTGTAGACAACAACGAGAGGCGGCAAGCGACGGGTAGAGCCAACATTTCGACCGTCCGCGGGTGGAAGACATCGCACTTCGATGCCGAGATATTCGAAGAGGTAATGAGAAGGGACCGTGTGGGGGGCAGTTGGCTCCGCCCGACTGCTGTCCAACTAGTTGCCATGCTATCGCGGGCGTGTGACGCCACCATGCCTAGGACTCGCCAACCTAGGAATGGGAAGCCACCGGTTTACTGGTGGACGGACGCGATAGCCGACCTTTTCAGTGCGTGCTTCCGCGCAAGACGGAGGATGCAGCGTGCGCGAAACGAAAAACAAAGGACAGAGCGCCGCGCAGCATTCGGCTCTGCAAGATCGATGTTAAAGTGTGCGACAAAGGCTAGCAAGAGGGCCTGCTTCGATAGGCTAGGTGCGAGTGCCAATATTAATCCGTGGGGTGACGCCTACAGGATAGTAATGGCCAAGACTAAAGGCGCGCTGGTGCCTGCAGAACGATCACCAGCGATGCTGGAGCGTATCATCGAGGGACTCTTTTCGCGCCACGAGCCAAGCCCTTGGACTCCGGTGGTCGGGTCTCACGTCCGACGTTCCAGTATCTCAGACATAGACCAGGGATGGTCGCCCAACCTGCCGAACATCCACTCCGTGAGCGACGACAGCCGTATCGAGGTTGAGGAGGAGATAAGGGTTACGAATAAGGAACTCATCGTGATCACCAAATTCCTAAAGGTGAGCAAGGCACCGGGACCGGATGGTATCCCTAACCTGGCGATCAGGCTGGTGATAAAAACGGCCCCCGAGCTGTTCAGGGCAGTCATGCAGAGGAGCCTAGATGACTGCCACTTTCCAGACAGGTGGGAGCGGCAGAGACTGGTCTTACTGCCGAAGGCTGGAAAACCGCCAGAGGACGCATCGGCATATAGGTCCATCTGCCTGCTGGATACTGCGGGCGAGGTGCTTAAGAGGATTATCCTCAACAGAAGGGTGAGGTACACGGAGGGTGTACACAGTCTGGCAAGTAACCAGTTCGGCTTCCGGAAGGGCAGGTCTACACTGGATGCCATCTCCTCCGTCACCAAGACGGCGGAGGTAGCACTCCAGCACAAGAGAAGGGGAATACGATATTGCGCAATCGTCACGGTCGACTTGAAGACTGCGGAGCATCCATGTACCGGTGTCGCTGTACATGATTCTGGAAAATTACTTCCAGAATCGAGTACTTGTTTAGAACACGGAGGAGGGTCAGAAGTGCGTCCCCATCACTGCAGGAGTTTCGCAAGGTTCTATCATGGGTCCGGCGTTGTGGAATGTCATGTACGACGGAGTGTTGAAACTCAAGTTCCCTGTAGGGGTTGTGATCCTCGGCTTTGCAGGCGACATAACGCTGGAGGTTTACGGCGAGTCGATCGAGGAGGTCGAGTTGACGGCCGCGCACTGTATAAGCAAGGTTGAGGACTGGATGCACTCCAGGAAACTGGAGCTAGCGCGTCATAAGACGGAGGTCAGAGTTGTGAACAACTGTAAATCGGGGCAACAGGCGGTGGTCAGAGTCGGAGACTGCACCATCACCTGAAAGCGATCTTTGAAGCCCTTGGGGGTTATGGTGGACGATAAGCTCACGTTCGGGAGTCACGTCGATTATGCCTGTGCAATCTGTGTCTTGTCCGGCATGTTGCCTATCAGCATCGCCATCAAGGAGGACAGAGAGTGTTTCGTCCAAGGTGACTCAAGGGGCATACGAGGTACCAGAAGGTAGTTCTCTATGCTCCGCTGGCAGCGGGAATGGTCTAACTCCATGATGTCGACTAGGACTTCTGGAGCGCGGCCTGTGCGGCCGCCTTCCAGATTGTCCTGGAGCTGCAACGTGTATGGCGGGACAACCACCAACACGCCAGTGGTAGCTAACTGCCAGTCTCCAGGTAGTTAGCTGGGAGGTTGAAAGAGTAAATAGGGTGCATCACGCACAAAAGCCACTCTCCGACGTAATACTTAATCGTCGTTCCGGGAAGACCAGGGCTGGAGACTGGAGGGGTTTTAGTGGACCGGGACAGATACCAGTAGGTGTTTGGGGGAGTGTAACTACCCCAGCATCTCTTCCCTAGTCTCATCCCCACACCATGAGTTCTCTTCTCAGGTGTCTGTACGCAGATTTCCCCGCCACCTTAGAAAAAAAAACACGGCTCTACAAAACAAAGGAGTCGACAATACTACAATGAGCTGAATCCCAGCAATCCTTTCGAGTAGGAAACACACAGCTGCATTGGGAGATACGTTTGTCACAGTAGACTGTCTCCACTGTTATGCCCACTGGTAGCAAACGTTCTGCCAAATAGGCAATCGCAGTTTTTTTATAGTTTTTGATTCGGCACAAATCAGACAGAAACTTCTTCCGTTATAAGAATCCTGGTATTGCCATGACTAATCAGAGAAAACAAATGATTTCGTAAACGATTTGAGAAACAATCTTTTTTCCTAAGAAACTTTACAACTGTCTACCCATACTACCCACATCAACCGCTGGCCCTGTTTATCAGTATAAGATGACGCTTTGTCAATATACCTGTTCAATTTAAAAATTACTCATCATTGTGTACACGGCTTTGAATACCGCTTAATAAATAACATAGTTTGAAGAATTCTGTCATTTAAAAACGAGCAATATGGCTTGTAATAACCATGCTTAACTTATTATCTTTCTCCGCTTGTACAAATTTTGTTGCTTCCTAAAGCCCTCTTTAAGCCCTATTTAGAGTTCCAAACGAAGTGAAAATCTGATACAAAATGTCCATTTTTTCACGCTCGTGAAAAATGCAACCTGTAAAAATTTCACTTCGCTTAAAACTGTAAATAAATTCGATCCAGCGAAAGCGAAGGTTGTGGATCTCATCGTCTTCACTGGGGTTTACTTTTTTCACGCATATAAACGCTAGTGAAAAAAGCAGCAGCAAGCGAAAACTTGCGTGCGTTTATATTCTGTCAGTTGCAGCCAATTTTCACTTCGCTAGGAGTGTAAACTCGTGATTTTCGCTTCACTTAAACAGTAAACTGCAGGCTGGTGAAATACCTGCGTGTTCCACAAACGGGTTTTCACGACAGATTTCGCAAGCAAAAATTTACACATTTTCAATTGTCAAATTTTTCACTTCGCTTGGAACTGTAAACTATGCTTAAGTCGTTTTTATTTTATATCTCAGTGTGCGATTTGCCTTATCGATGATGTTACCACGAAAGAGGCAGAACCAATCTAGTGATTTCGCATTATGCTATGATTCGTCCAGTTTCATATGTTGAATTGCTGTCAACATAGAATGCGCTAGGTTATATGTTATGTTCTAGGATATTATATGCCTGCTGCACACTCAGTACATTCTTAAATGTTTGACAGTTAGAATTTTGCTTGAAACTATCATAAAGTACAACAGGTCTAGCAGGATTATCATATCCGTTCGGTAGCGAAACGTGAACAACTGAAAGTACCATATTCAGTGTGTGACGATGACGACTGCCACCGGATTGAGCAAAACAATAATCTGCCCCAGTTAGGATTACTCATCAGATAACAACCCACCGGCATTTGGATGTGTGTAAACAGTAGGTAAATGTTACGCTATCAAGTACGCGAAGATTACGAAACACTTGTTGGAGCGCCATCAACAATTCGCACGAGGTAGATAATACTAGATGGGCATTAATCATGTCCCAGTGCAGCACTTCAAACCCGTATATAAACTAGATAAATATTCAACGATTTCAACAGTAGTATTAAAACGGATCGATAATTCAGTTCAGTAATTATCAGTTTGAGGGATGTTTCGTAACAAAGAATGATCTAGTTATCAGCAGAATGTTAACGAAATGTCATGAAACAATGTAGAAAAGTTTTTCAAGTGTGTTGAAATGTTATAAAAACACTTGGAATTTGTTTTTAAATGACATCAGCTCAACTTTCAAAAACGAGTTTTAATAGGATTGAGTTGAACATTTAGAACAGTGATTCCCAACCAGGTATGTATTTCTATTCTAGATATCTCTGTGAAAGCGGATTTTCAACTCTTGTATTTGAATTTTTTTTTTTCGGGGGCCGCGATGCTTTCTGTGCTTCGCAAGGGGGGCCGAGGAGCTATTTCTGTTTAGCAAAAGGTTGAGAACCACTGATTTAGAAGAACATTCTCGACAGGTTATTTGTGTTAAATTTTAGTTAAAAAAAATTACATTATATTTTATTATTATATCAAATAAATTAAAATTATGAATTTCTTATTCAAAATTCAGGAATATTGGTACTGGGATTTCAATTGACAATTTAGAATATTGGATATGATTTCTAGCGAATAATCTACCGTTCCGTTCATGGTCACGTTTTGTCACATATGAATGATCCTCACCAGGAAGGGTATGTCTTCTCACGACAATATATAGAATACAAAAAACAAAGAATCAAAAAGTCAATACAATCAATTTCTCGTAATATTAAACAAAATAGGAATACACTCATGCGGGGTATACGTTCCAAATTTGTATGGAATCACGTAAAATGAAATGAAAATCGTTCGCAGACGTTTGATCCCCGCCCAAGACAAACGGAGAAGATTTTGTTAAGTTTAGCAAAATTCAATTACTTTTTGTGTTTTATGATCGCGCACTAGACACAAAAAGTAATAAACTAAAAGTAACATCTTAACTGACTGTCACGCCAGGCACTAGACGCGCCTATGCCTTTGCACTGGGTTGTATGTGACATTTTCCTAGCTTCATTGCCATTTCGAACCTACCGTGGTTCCATAATGTTGCTTGTTACTTGATTAGAGGTGAATTTTATTGCTTTTTAGGTAACAAATTTGTTACAATAAGGATAAGTTTTCTTTGTGCCGTGTCAAATAAACGATATATGAAGAAAACAAAAGGATAAATTTTCGTTGTTACTAGATAAGTGGAAAAAATACGTGTAGCTTCGACTTTCCGTTCTTAGATAGCCGTGATCTGATAACATATCTAAAATGTATGACAGTAGGGGGAATAGGGCAATAATGAGCACCCTAACTTGGTTGCTGATTTAAGCATGGAAAACGACAAAAATTTTAAGCTTCAGTGCAAAACTTGAATTAACTATCTGTAATTAAAGGTACACTATTCACAAATTGAAAAGTTTACGTATAATGGTGAAAAACAAAAATTAGATTCATGCATCAAAAACTAGCAATCAGTCGATGTGTGGGGCACGATGAGCACCTCACTGGGGCATAATGAGCACCAACGGGATATCATGACTGTCATGAGCACTCTTATAGAACATATCTTGAAACTGTGTGGAAGTACAACTAATGGGCCAACGTTTGTCGCGAGATGCCGTGATACTTGGCGGCTTGTTTCATGAATGTCCCGTCGCGCCTTATGGTGGCCAATTCTGCCTGCAGTCCCTTTTTCTGACCGATTCGGTCTTAAAGATTTTCTAATATAGGTGCGCACTATCACTGTAAACAAACACTGACTATGGAAACAGACAAACTCACAAGTCTACTGAGATGAATTTCAGGTAAGTTTATGTGACAAGGTGTGCTCATTTCACCCCACCTAAAGGGGACCATTTCGCCCCTATCGAATTAGTTAAAGTTAACATGAGATTTTAACACTAATTATAACTTAAAATCAAAACTTCAATGATGGTGAAATTTGGGGTACGACCCATACGTCATATTGATGTGTCTACATACTTGATTGAGCCATTTAAACGACCGTAGAAGCTTATTTTGTAGTGCGAAATAATAATAATTTTTCCAACATCCGGGAACCAAGTTGATTTTTTCAATATATTTTCATATTTTAAACAGACAAATCACTTCTGTTCTACATAAAGAGATACTATAGTAACTACGAAAGAGTTCCACATACCATATTGTATTAAAAAATGCGTAGTTTTGCATAAAAAAGGGGTGCCCATTTCGCCCCGTGTGCTCATTATGCTTCTAATCCCCCTATGTGTTGAAACTGGGAAAGGATCCTAGTGATTTTATGTAACAAATTTGTTACGAAGTAAGGAATTTTTCGTTATTGATTTTAAAATAACAAATAGAAAGTTTGTGTCAATGGAAGCCGTTTAAACGAGTCAACACTGCATTGTGAGAAAGGTTTTTTTTTATCGCTCATATCTCCCTCTAAGTATCTCTATACATTACTTGTTTGCTCCAGAAAAATGATGAGTTCTGGATTTGATTCTATGAGTGTTAAATAAATTTATTTCTATGAGTATTAAATAAACTATTTTGTTTTGGAAAACAGAAAATTGAAACAATATTTAACAGTTTTGAGTCGTAGAATCTACGTGTTAGCTTCCCTGCAAAAGACTATTCACTACTAATATTTGGTAACGTTGTCTGTTTTAACAGGTATGCAATATGAAAATGAAGGAAAGTGGTGACAATGACAACAAAACCCAAAGAGAAATATGAAAGACGAAAAAATTCATCAACAGAACACAGTAAATCCCCAGAAACGTCGAGCTCGAAAAACAAATTGGATCCAACAGTTTCCGAGTATAAGATCACGTTTAATTCTGTTCATTTTGTTGTTGATGCTTCTCACCTTTATTTACCTTACTGAATGACAGTGAATGGCAGATTCTCTGAATATCGCGAAGATTTGTGACGAAAACAAATAAATTAAATTTGTGTTCGACACAATGGGATGAAATATGTATTTTTCAGTTTTATAATTTTTAATAGTTAAAAACCCCAGAAAAATAATAGGGATCGGATCGGTTTGGTGATAAAAAATTGTCACAGGAAACATCAAGTGAAGTACAAGTGAAAAATGGATTGGCAGATAATTCATAGCTTTGACAAATTTTCAGACCTCACTCGCTGGCCATCAGCCAAAAAATTTTTTTTCCGTTAGATGTTTCATAATGTTTTTTCCTTTATTGCTAAAGGAGCAAGCGCACCGGTGAGTTGCCATTTGAGTTGCTATTTTCACAACGCTGGCCGTTGCTATTTTGGATAGCAACCGATGTTCGCACCGGTCGTTGCTATTGGAGATTACCAATTCATCTATTTTTTTTTATCGCCGGCAGTTGCCAATTCCTAAAGACCGTCACCAGCTAGCGTTAGCAAAATGTTTGTGTGTGTCGTATTTCCCAAAAATTCTGCGCATCTAGTAATAAGGCGTCGTACACAAATTAAGTAACGCATGAAGGGAAGGAGGGGAGGTGGGTTGACACTGCGTTACTTATTGTTACGTAGGGGGGAGGGGTGGTAGTAGAGACAGTTACGTAACTGTGATGTTCGCTCGAAATTAAAAATTTCGGAGGGGGGTCAGCGTTACGTAATTTTAAGGGGGAGTCATATCGAACGTTACCTATCGTTACATAGAAGGGAGAGGGTCTGATTTTTAGCGTTACGTAATTTGTGTACGACGCCTAACCAATTTATCTGTCTGTCAATTGTTTCCGGAATGATCTGCGTTCTTTCTGCTTCATAAAACGTCCTCTTTATTTCAAGCAACTCTGTTTTAACTTTGTTTCCGTTTTCCCAAATTATCGATAACACAATTCTGTTGCAGGTTTCTTCGTTTGTGCGTGCATGAATTTTTTTTATCCTTGTATGTTTAATTAGAGTAATTGCGTTAGACCGTGGCACGTTCCGCAACGTTGCCTTCAATAACTATTATACTTAAAATTGGCAAACTGTCATTAATTGTATTTTGTACTTTGTGCTGTCTCGATTCCTACAATTTGGTATTAAAATTTGCAAATTTGCAGCCAAAAAAAAAGCGGAAATTGTTCTCGAGTATTTGGTTGATTCTAGTAACGAAGAAAATGATATCGCGAAACAAATGTTTTTATACGCGAGCATGAAAAGGACTTTTGGAAAGATTCGGGGTGGCTCTTAGCCTGGAAAACGGTAAAATATTAACCGCTATGCTGAGGAAGCTGCCATCCAGCGATTTAACAATGTTTTTTTTTTTCGGAAACACCGGTCTATACCGATGACCATTTCCGACGCCGCTTTCGAATTCGTCTTACGTTGTTTTCGAAGATTAAAACAGCTGTAGATGCGAAAAATGGTTTTATATTCAAGAACCGGACGCAACGGAAGACTGAGACTAACATGCCTTCGAAAGAGTCAGCAGCAATAGTCGATAGTACTCCCGAGCAATTCGCTAAAACCTTCCAGGTTTATTGAAATAATGACAAAGTTGACCAATCTTGTGAGGACTTGAGCTTTATGCTTCGTGTAGATTAGAGTGCCAACCAAAATGGTCATCTCGAATTTCAAAAATAAAATAAAAATGTTTACCCGACCAAAAAAAACACTCTGTGCAAAATTACAGCTCAATCGAAATTAAAATGAAGTGGCTCACTGGTTTACGTCGTTACTTGCGTCCTGTCTTCCGTGGCCGACCAATGATTTTCGAAACACTCATTATTTTCATAATATTATTACGAACATTTACTATCGAGTACAACAAAACAAACAACAGTTTGACATTGTTCATCAAATAGCAACGATGCGGCACGTTGCTATCGCGTTGCCAAATTTAATAACTCGCTACTACCCGAGGTGAGGATTGCTATTTCCCAAACCAACATAGCAACGCCCGGTGCGGTTGCCGCGTTATGGTGGCAGTTGCCAAACTAGCTTTAGAAACTTCAATTTAACCACTGATGGGCTTGCTCTAACATTCAAGTGTCTAAATCCAAAATTTGGGCGCAATATCATGAAATCTGATTTTTTTATGACTTTTCAAAGATTGGCATACTGACGTTTTTTGACATGTTTTTTAAAAAAATACATCACTTTGAAACGCTCTGTAGCTTCAACGATAGCTTGGATTTTTTTGACGTCAAAGAAAAAGTTGCTGTAAATATTATGCAAAAAAAACCCCTTTCATAAGATATTGTAAAATATAGTCATTTTTTTTCCTGTTGGGTACATTTTCCACTGCGACCAGAGATTTGATCTTTTGTGGCGGGCCCCTATTTGATGTAAGCCTTATCAGGGTGTCGTACCACTATTAGGTTGAATGGTTTCCACTTGCTGAATATAGGCATCGTCCCAATAAGGTATTATTGAACGAATAAAGTTCACTGCCTTATTGGGAGAAGTCATCCAGATATCTAATGGTTGTATTAAGTGTTTATCAAAGAATTGCTTCCTCTTTTGAGAGAGTGCTTCACAGTCACATAATAAATGTTCCGAGGTTTCTTTATCTAGGTTAAAAAGCGACAGGCATCATTTTGCAATTTACCTATCTGTTTAAAGTGATATTTACTTGGGCAGTGTCCCGTTACAAGGCCACTGAAGGTACATAAGTCTTTTTTTGAGATACTGAGCAATCGCTGGGTTACTGTTTTTTCGGGTGCAATAAATTTTTTCGATTGTCGAGCTGAATTATTGTTTTTCCAAATGTTTTCTATCATTGATTGTTCCCACTTCTTAAGTTCCGTTTTGAGGGCACATTCTGAGATCCCACAAAACGGTTCTGGCCCTATGAACAACTGTATTGATCCATTTCTCGCCAACAGATCAGTTTTTTCATTCCCTTCAATGCCGCAATGCCCAGGTTTACTTTACTATTACTAGCCACCTGCTGTAGCAATTGAATACAATACCATACTAATTTCGAAGAACAGGAAACGGATTTCAGTGCTTTTAGTGCAGCTTGACTATCCGAAAAAATGCATATATCTGTATGTCTATAGTTACGTCGTAAGCAAATTGTAGCGCATTCAATTATTGCCTGTATTTCTGCTTGAAATACTGTTGGCCACTCTCCCATAGGTATTGATTGATTGACTCCAGGGCCTGCCACCCCAGCGCCAACCCTATTGTTTAACCTGGAGCCATCCGTGTAGAACACTATTGAGCCTGGTTGAATGCTAGGTTTTTCCATCAATTTCAACATGAATGACGAAAGGCTAATTGGTCTCAACGATTTTGGACTCGTTTTGTCCTTTTTATTAGCTTTCGGAATAAAGACAACACGAACTTGGCGCCAGCTTTTTATAATATATTCTAACCTTAAGCTTGCTCATCTCATCTCAGTTAACATCTCAGTTAAGCAAGAGGTTAAGCTTCCTTTGCCCTCTTGAATCATGATAGGACGGATTTCGTCAGAACCTGGTGATTTATATGGTGCAAACGAATTTATTGCCCATTCAACTCTCGCGTGAGTAAAAATACGACTTGCTAGATCTTGCGAATGCTCTCTGGTCATATTTTGCCCAGCTGCACCTACTAAATCTAGTCATAGTAGGCTTGACACTAAAAATTAAAAAAAACGTGATTTTTTGTAAAAAAGAAGCTTAAAAGTTTAGTTGCCGCAGTTTGCCACGGTTGTGACTACATTCAAAATTCAGGTAAAACCTTAATTAATCCACCTAGCGGTCAGACTCAGCCTTTCTCATTCAAACTTATTATTTGTAAAAAAAGATTTACATGATTGCTTAAATCCAATAAAGGTATATTCACTATATACCAATAGTATCAAAAATTCAAAAAAGGTAAATTCACTATATAAAAGAAATGACTTTTAATTTCGAACAATTTAATTCCGAGCGATACCGGGAACGTTCAAATACATACGATACAACATTTAAATCATGTTGAGGCCATATATATTGATCAAAGCTGGTATAGTGTTGAATAGTCTTTGAATTTCTTTTCTTTCCAAAACTTTTGAACAGCATATCAAATTGTTATGAAGTTTGTTATTTGTAAGTTTGAGAGATGACTCGGTTGTATGACACTAGTTATGTTCAAATAAGTCGTGTAATACTTGAGATAATAGACTTTCGTTGTTTCAACAATTTAATACATAACAGTTGCTTAAGTTTGATAACAATCAAATGAAAAGGGAACGTATAGGGCAGTCAAACTTTGGAACCACGTGTTCAATCATAATTCATCAGTTAACCCTTAACTAGCCCGTTCATCGGATATCAATATTGTTCAAATCGGTTGTGTAGTTTCTAAGATAATGAAGTTTCGTGATTATCACATTTCGATACATTACAGACGAAGTTACAGTCCGATTAGAGTTAAATTCAATAGGGTGTTATGAGGCAGCTAGACCTTTCATTTGACACTAATTTTGTGGAAATCGGTTCAGCCATCTCTGAGAGAAGTGAGTGAGTCCAAGTAGTCTTCGGAATATGTTTTTTTTTCATAGCTGGATTTCCCATTTTTAAACATAACAGGCAAAGTAATAATCTGTTTGCAAAAAAAATTAATAGAATCTTATGGGGAAACAAGACCTTCCATATGACACTGATTTTATGAAAATCGGTCCAGCCATCTCTGAGAAACATGAGTGAGATTAAATGGTCTCCAGAACACGTTTCTTTCCATAACTTTTGAACCACAAGTTCAATCTTCATAAAATTCAAAAGCTAAGGTTTTACAGGTAGCCCGTTCATATGAATCTAATTTAATTCAAATCGGTTGTGTAGTTTCTGAGATATTGTTGTTTCGTGATTTTTACATTTTGATACATAATCTATAAACTAGAAATCAGATTACAATAAAATTCAATAGGGTCTTATGGGGCAACTAGACCTTTCATTTGCAATTAGTTTCATTGAAATCGGTTCAGCCATCTCTGAGAGTTAGATTGGTAGAGCGTTACACTCACACACACATATACGACATTCGGCCCTTTTGAGCACTTTTATAGCTTTAGTTTTTGCAGTGATTGCTATACCTTTCTAGGAGAAAGGCAAAAAGTGGCTTTTAATTTCAACTTTAATCCCGAGCAAGGCCGCAAAAATTGAAATAGTGAAATATCAAATTTAAATGATGTTGAGGCCACATATTTTGATCGTAGCGGTAGTTTCAAACAGTCGGCAGGTTACGTTTCTTTCTATAACTTTCAAACCACATGTTTAAACATTATGTAAGTCATTGTTTAAGGGTTCAAAAGCCCATTAATTTGAATTCAACTATGTTCATAGCTTCTGAGATATAAGAGCGATTTTCACATTCTGACGCAGCGCCAAAACTAAAAGTTTGATAACAATGAAATGCTATAGCGACCTAAGCGGCAAATAGACCTTTCATTTGACACCAAGATAGAAAGAATCGGTCAGACCATCTCTGAGAGAAGTGAGTGCGAAAAAAAGGTGCACATACACACGTACACATCCACACACAAACATATACACCTATACATGCATATAATGCTCGATTCGTCGAACTGAGTTGAGTAGTATATGACATTTGGCCATTTCAATCATTAGTCTACCATTTAATTAGCCAGTGATCGTTAGGAGAAAGTCAATAAGTTTACTTTCATTATGTGATTTCACATTTTTATGACCAACGGACAAAGTTACAATCCGATTAAAATGAAATTTAATAGCAACCTATTGGGCAACTAGACCTTTCATTTGACACTAATTTTGTGGAAATCGGTTCAGCCATCTCTGAGAAAAATGAGTGAGTTTGAACAACTTCAGGATAACTTTTCTTTACATAACTTTTGAACCATATGTTCAATCATAACGAAATTTAAAAATTAAGGGTTTTGGAGACAGATCATTCATTTGCAACCAGTTATATTGAAATCGGTTGTGTGGTTTCTGAGATATTGATGTTTCGTGATTTTTACATTTTGATACATAACCTCTAAGCTAAAAATCCGATTACAATGAAATTCAATAGCAACCTATGGCGCTACTAGACATTTCATTTGCAATTAATTTTATGAAAATCGGTCCAGCCATCTCTGAGAAAAGTGAGTGAGAAAAAAAAGTTGCACATACACACACACACACATACACACATACATACATACGTACAGAAAATGCTCAGTTCGTCGAAAGGGGTCGAAGAGTATATGACATTCGGCCACTGGGACCACTTTTATACCTTTGGTTTTTCCAGTGATTGCTATACCTTTCTAGGAGAAAGGCAAAACGTAAGCTTTCAAATACATACTGTCCACTGTAGCGCAAAACTGCCTAAATTGTCACTTTTGTGTGGAAAGATGTGTTTATTTATTTCTTTTTGAAGTTGAAATTTCATCAAGGATTAATTTCAATCATAACCATGATACCCCTTTAATGAAAATTTATGATATCGAACTCAATCCGTAAGGATAAAATATAAATTTGGGCAAAAATCACAAAATTTATCAATAAAATGTTATAAAAGTACGTGTTAAAAAAGAAAATAGTAAACAAATATTTAAGAAATCTTAATAATGTCAAACTAATTCATCATTTTCTGCATATTTAAAACAATATTGAAAACATTCAGCCCTTTTTTATGAACATGAAATTCGCTAAACTGATTGAAGTGTAAAATCCTAGCAGCAAATTCATACCATCAAACTCGGGCTAACAATAGCCCGTATGCAGGTTGCTTTTGTTTCCCACTCGTTTGCATACAAAAGTAAAGCACACAGTTTGCTGTATGAGAAAAAAACAAAGAACATTCGTCGCCTTCCGCATCTTTTCAAATTCATTTTGAACAGCGGTTCTCAACCTGGGGTACGCGTACCCCTGGAGGTACTTGAAAGCCTTCAGGGGGTACGCGGAAAAAAATCAGTAATGGCGGACAAAAAAATTTTTTTTTATAATACACGCAAAACTTTTCCTTATTACTTTAGAAGCAATAGCGCAAAATTACCTATTAGGTAACAAATCCATTACTTAAAAAGCAACAAAATTCTTCCCCAGTCAAGTAACAACACATACTGTCATATATTTAGCACGTGTTATGAGAGTACGACTATCTAATAATGGTCGTTTCAACCACATGCAACGTTTTTTCTGTCGAAAAATGCTCCCTTTCCACCTCAAGTCAAAAAAAATCACACACCGTCGCATAAGTTGCACATGTTACAAGTTTTTTCAATCTCCAATTCATCAGGTGGGCGTGTATTAGTTCGCTTGTTGTATGCATACGGAGTAGCGAAAAAATATGACAAGAGCTGCCAAGCAACATTTTCCCCGTCATAGAGTATGCAAACGTTGATGATTTCAAAGACTTGAAATGCGCCTTAAAATGACATCACGACCTGTAAACTGCGTTAGAGAAAAATAAAAACATTCGCTTTCTTGCAAGCTATTTACAGCACATAATCATTGGTTCATGGAAACTCATTTAAACCTGTTTGAATATACAAAACTCGTGCCCATCCAACCTCGGCAACTTCGGCAACTCTGGTCAGACAGTATTACATATTTCCATTTCAAGTAAACACTGGGGGACGAAACGAAAGTGTTTCTAATTGGACATTTGAGGTTGACGGTTGAGATTTTGATTATGTGTGGATGAAGGGAGACAAAAATGAACCAGATCGTTGCATCTATACAAATGCAGCGAGTGAAGTCTTGCCAACACATGCATTGCGGTGCTTGGCTGTATGTTCTCCTGCAGAAACACATACAAGCGTGTGGTCGTCATAATTTTTATTACTTTTTGTTTGTTACTTTTTGTGTATAATGCGCAGTCATAAGACACAAAAAGTAATAAAAAATTGCCCAAAAGTAATAAAATATTCCCCGTTTGCGTTGGGTGTACTTTGTTGTTCAATCTTGCTCTTAAAACAAGACTGTAGCAATCATTGTTGGACCATAGTTCAATTTGAAACCTTTACTAGACTTCCACAACATGATCTACCACTACTCTCTCCCACTCTGCGAGAACATTCCAAGCCAGGGGGTACAATCGATATGAAAAATATTGCCAAGGGGTACGTGGACAAAAAAAGGTTGAGAACCGCTGATGTAGAACGTTATGTGATTCCAGTGTCCTGATTTTCAAATTCATAAATTCGTTAAATTTTATTATGAAGCCTTCAACTTCAGCGGCACTACCTAATTGAACGTCTAGTAAGTTGCCAATTCATGGTTTTATACATGTATTTACATGTCCTCTTTTAACCATAGAAACCGGATTAGAAAGACAACATAAATATGAAACAATGTAACATCGAAAACCACTAGAAGAAATGAAAATAGCGGTGAAAGAAATTTTTCCTGCTTATAATTATAAACACTTCCTGCTTATAAGTATAAGTATCAATCACAGCGAATAATGATGATAATGATGATAATGATGATTTTTTAATTTGTAATTAGTTTGTATTACTTATGTTGTTTTAATTTAATAAAAATATATATATATTTAGGCAAAATTTGTTTAATTTGAGGGGTCGTCCATAAATAACGTATTTTTATTCAATGAGGAGGACGCCCAGGTGCCCTACTAGGGGTCAAAGATCATATAATTCTATGAAAAAACGTAAACAAAAAAGTGCCAAAAACATTAAAAATTGCATTTCGTGCTTTATGGACGGACCCAAACAAAAAATGGATGCCAGATTCGTGTTCAGCGCCCCAAAATTATGTAAATACCAAGTTTTTGTCGCATTCATCGACACTTTTTTTTCTTGACCAGCTTTTGTATGAAGTCGCCCCACTGCACAGTGGTTTAAAACGCGAAAAACGTGATCGTCAGTCTTTGAGTATGAAAATGCCATTTAAATGCTAGAGTGTATTCGACAAAGTTTTTGTAGATCTAAAGGGGCATCTTTCGATGCAATTAAATTTTTGATTAATTCACCTAAAAGTGAGATAAAAATTTTATTTTTCATTTACTTATCAAATCAAAACGTAGTCTTAGGCGAAGTTATGGACGATCTTATGCAGAAAAACTTTGCTAAAGACACTTTCGTTCTATCTCTTGAAAAACGTTCACATACAGGTAGTTTTATACATAGACATTCTTAAAGTTTCTAAAAATCGAAAAATGCCGAAAACCTTTTTCTGATGTGATTTTAGGGGTCTACTATGTTCTAAACATTTTTTCATATTTAAAAAACACGTCATTTTGCCGAACATACCTGCACGCTTTAGAATTTCCATGCACTTTTTCAAAATAAAATCTCTCGAAAAGCTGCAAAAACAATAATCTTCCCCAAAAACCTGAACAAATTTTTTTTGCACCCACGCCCAGGTCTTTAAGAAACCACAAGAAACTAGTGAAACCACCTGGGGAAGCTAGTACTAATCCCCATCTTTCGAGTGGAGACTGTTATTTTTGCAGCTTTTCAAGAAATTTCATTTTGAAAAAGTGCATTTTTTTATCTAAAATGTCCTAAACCCTATGAAAAAGATGAAAATTTGCCCAAGGTATGTTCGGCAGAATGATGTATTTTTTAAATATTTACAACTTTCTAGAACATAATAGGCCCCCAAAATCACATCAGAAAAAGTTTTTTGGCATTTTTCGATTTCAAGAAATTTTAAGAATGTCTGTTTATAAAAATACCTATATGTGGTCGATTTTCAAGAGATAGAACAAAAGTGTCTTTAGCAATGTTTTTCTACATAAGATTGTCTATAACATTGCTAAAGATTGATTTGATGAATAAATAAAAAAATAAAATGTTTATCTCACTTTTAGGTGAGCTAATCAAAAATTCATTTTCATCAAAAGATGTCCCTTAAGATCTTCAAAAACTTTGTCGAATACACTTTAGCATTTGAATGGAATTTTTATGCTCAAAAGATTGACGATCACGTTTTTCGCGTTTTTAACCACTGCATTGTGCACTGTGCGGTGAGTGCTTTGAAGGCCAAATTTCGCTTAGAGTTTCGCCAGTTAAAAAAATGAAATTAGCGAAAAATACTGGAAAGTTTGTTACAAAAAAGCACTTTGTATTGTATTCGTTAGTTCATTTGAGATTTGTGTTCTTATCAAAAAAAAATTAAAATAGAACAGATCGTGATATGAAAAAAGCTTTGTGTACCATTTGAATTGCCGACGTTTGAATGGAAATTCTAAAGCGTTTATAAACAGTGTTGGGCCAAATTGTCACCTATTGTTGGAAGTTAAATCACGAATCAAAACTGCTTGAAATCCATTTAACGGCATTTAAGGTAAAACGGTATTGAAATCACAAAACGGCTGATTTCTAGCCACCACTTAAATTTTGAAGTAGAATACTTCTCTCAGGAAGTTCGGCTACACAGGGATGTGAAATGAAAATCTAAAACCGAAAAAAGTGAAAAATATGTCCAATTTCAAATGCTAATAAATCGGTTAGTATTCGATGGATTTCCTTCGTTCTTGCAGCAATAGATTGGAAAATCTTCTAAGATTCTTTCCAAAATAAGAAAATTTTAATTTTATTATTCACACTATTGTACTATTGAAAATAGTCAAGCCTTGTCATAACGAAAAATTCGACCTCTGATTGGTCGTTATATGCTTGCTTCCCAAGCACGGTCGACAGGATCATATACCTTGCAATTGAAAACATGCTATTTGGTCATATAAGAGCCTGTTTCAGCCGGAGCCGCACACAATAGTTCTAGACAGCGACAACAGCAGTCGTCCTTCCTTAGCAGCAGCACTAGCCCTGTAGTTGGTCACCACGTCTCAGGAGCAGCGCGGTTTATCTCAGCGTGTGTCGCCAGATGCCATTATTCCCCCGTGTTGGGGCAGCATGAAGATTGCCATCAGGAAATCCAATTTTGGAAATCAAAATGCCTTTTTCAAGGTAAATAAACAAGTCATTGGAAGTTAATAATTTTTGTCAACGCAAGCAAGCATTCTGTGTTCCATCCTAGCAGTTTAAATCTGTCGCACCCGTCTAATTTACTGAATGTGAAATAGCAGTGCATGTTGTCCGTGTATCTTAATTCCCCCAATGTTAGGGCAGCTCAAAAGTTGTAATCAGTAACCGATTTTGTACCGCAAAATGCTTTTTTCAAGGAAAATAAAAAAATAATTGAAGGTTAATAATTTTCTGGCATTAACACAAGCAGACATTCTGTGCGGGATGCAATCAAATTCTGTTGTAGTTGTCTAATTTTTACTTTATTTAGTAAACCCCCCACTGTAGGGGCAGCGCAAAGGCTGCGATCAGCATAACCGACATTGAATAATAAACTGCCCTGTTAGAAGGCATTCACAAAAGCAGTTAGTTCGACTATGCAGAGCTAATATGAAGTCGATTCAATCAATCAGCAGTAACAGAATTTCGTCGTCTCCCAGTTGCAACATGATGCAACACGCAACAGCGAGCAAACGAAATCGCTTGATGTTACAAACCGCAATAAGATACGGGTTAAAACCGTTGCGTGTGTGAGAGCACCATCGGTGTTTATTCGATGGATACAAAAATCAAACGCGAATTGTGGAATAATTCGTCTAAAGAACATAAGGAAATGGTAAACCTGAACTGAAAGGCGTGGCCTATTACATAGCACCCTTCGGCTATAAAAGAGTGTTTCTGGGAAAACTAGCTACATTCATTAGTCGGAAGGTGAACTGGATGGACCGTCCTTCAAATTCAACAAATCACTTGCCCTGTGGTTGTTCACCACGTCTCAGGCCTCTGCCAGGCTGACTTTCGTACGATAGCGACGGTATTAGCGGTTGATGCATTTGCCAACACTTACTCCAGTAAAGCCGTGTCTAATTTTCAATGTGAAAACACCTTTCTAAGCGGCGCGAACCGATTCGCCCGGCCGTAGGTTAATGTACAGTCGTGAGTAGAGCTATGTAAAAGTATTCTACTTCAACCTTGCGGTCGTGGCTTTGCACACAACCCTCCTGTGATTTTTTTGAAAGCACAAGGCTCGGAAATAGATAATGCGTTCTCCGTGAAAACGCTATGTTATATTTGCTTCACCGCAGCAAACATGAAATATTAAAATATAAGGCTTGATAGAATTCTGTATTCGATTATCTTTTGCCTGTTTCTGAGCGTCACTTACTGTTTATAAGTCCATGAAATTTAGCTACCGAAGAAATATTTGCAGAAAAATTGAGACTTTACATCTCACATATGAACGTACAATAGAGATAGTTAGAGCCTGTATTTTTTAGAACAAAGATTTGCTAGACCAATGCATAGATTATTCACATCGATAAACGTCTGGTTTGGTTAAAAAAAATTGCACACCCCCAAAGCAAAACCAAACGAAGTTAACTTCGGTTGTGCCCAGTGCCAACCGGGTGGCACAAACAAAGTGCTGATCGCAGCAACTGATGCAAAACAGTCCCCATCCATCGAATCGAAGCGAGCAGTAGCAGGTGCAGCGCTGCGAAGCGCAACTACGGGCGCACTGTTTTTGTTTACACAAGTGGATAAAGGTCTAGCACTTGGCTGATGCTGATTTGGCTTAAAAAAAAAACGCGAGTCGCCACCGGGGTTGGCTGCTGGCGTGGCGCCCTAGACTGAGTCTTTCCGTGGTGTGTCCCGGTTGCAATATCTAGTCTCCGCGTTCGTCACCGTGTTTTTAGCGTGTTTGGACCTCGTTATCTATTATACTTCGCTCTGGTCTTTGGCGGCACCTGATAACGGCCCGTTCCATTCATCGTATCACCAAACCAAATACCCTCGACAGCTTGTCCAATTGGTCTGTCAACGAGCTTGTCGGGGTTCAGTTCGTCATCAACGATACGCCGTTTAAGTATGGTTCGGGTAAATTGCTGTCGGTTTCTGATAAGCGAGTAAGAAAATTCAATCTTGAATTTTGATCTTTCTTTACCGCATTCGACGTGCGTGGCACTGGGATGTGTATTAGGCTTTTAAGAAGAAATGGATTGCGGTAGCGTTGCTGACGATTGTGGCCGTGCTCAGTTTGGTCACCCTGTTCGGATCCAGCTGGGAGATTGCCGACTTCCAAAGGATTATTCAAGCAAGACACCTGAAGCACTTCAAATATTCTTTAAACGGAACGGAACCATGGACGACGACTGGATCGAGTGAGCTGCAGATTGTTACAGATTTCTCCTATGTTTCGCAAACTCTTGACCCGAGACTGCCGACTCCACCTGGTGACATGGGAGCGGCTGTGACACTTGGTGTAACGGAGAAACAAGTAGCCGACCTTATTAAGAATGGTTACGACACTCAAGGTTTGAACCAATATCTTTCCGATTTGATGTCCGTCCAAAGACGGCTTCCCGAAACGCGTGACCCGTGGTGCAAGGAACCGGGTAGATTTCTACCTCATCTACCGGAAACATCGATCGTGATTGTGTTCTACAACGAAGCTTGGTCCGTGTTGGTTCGAACGGTACACTCAATCCTGGATCGTTCTCCGCCGAATTTGGTGAAGGAGATCATCCTGGTGGACGATTGCTCCTATTTGCGTGAGTAGAATACTACCCGGATTGTTTCGGTTCTGGATGTAATGATCGAATCAACCTTTTGTTTCGCTGCAGCACACACCAAAACTCAGTTGGATGACTATTTTCGGCCGATGCGGAAAGTGCGCGTGCTAAGAGCCTCCGAGCGGCAAGGACTGATACGAGCCAGGCTGATGGGGGCGAAAAATACAACCGGCCAGATCATCACGTTTCTCGATGCCCACGTTGAGTGCACAGTTGGTATAAACTTGACATTTTTTTTGTTCTATTTTACTTTTATGCTAGATAGGTGGTTGTGGAACACAAACGTTTCATTCAGAAACATGTGTTTCACAAAAAATGCGGTATTGGTGAATAGTGAAACTTATACATGCAGACAAATTTCCAAATATTCCAATTTCGAATATTTAGGATCAATTCGGACTCGCTGAAGTTGAATTCATTGCTGACTTAATCTTTACATTGAGTATCACCTTTGTTTTTGAGACAGATTCTATAAACTTTACAAAGTTCTGGTAGTAATCTTTCGAACTAAAATTATGTGTTTCCGTTTTTGTTTTTGCTCTGATAACGTCGTATTATCAGCAACTAGCTTATCGTTTATGACTTGAAACAAGCTGACCTGCGGCCTTTTTGTTGCCATTGATAAAAAACTGAAATCGTTTTAAAAGCGCATACTTCGAAAGTCGCGAGAAAATACTGCATAAGGGTAAAGGAACAGAAATGCGAAATCCATCTATGAAGATCGCTTAAAAATAATAAAGATTAATAATAAAATAATAAAAATAATAAAGATTAATAATAAAGATTAATAATAAATAAAATAATAAAGCCGCGTCGATTCCAGAGTCAAGTGAAATGACACGTGAATTAGCATCAAGTCCCAAAATCTATACAAATTACACTTATAAATTTTGAAATTTGTGTAAAAACGCGTAAATTTCGAAATCCATGTAAACAAACTGAAAGAATCCCAAAATTGGGGCTAAAATCCTATTTTTAAATTTACGTGTAAGTTTAAACCGCGTACATTATGAAATCTGTGTGGAAAATTCGAGTTCTGCGTTCTGGTGGAATACTAACTTTCGCGTACAAAAAATCCTTAGTTGAAAAACCATCAAATGTGTTTATTCTGAAACCAATGTTTATAAACCTGGGTAAAATCAGAACACTGTGTAGAAACATTATGTAAATTCCGAAACATGCACAAAAAAGTTTCTGAGCTTACGTGAAAACCCGTATAAATTTTGGAGATAACGAAAAACAACTTCAAAAAAATCTCAAATTCGCGTAAGATATTGCGCAAGTTCCTAAATCCGTATGAAAAAAAAATTAAAAACTGAGGGAATTAAACAAAAAATGGGTTGATAAACTTGATAAATTCCTTAATCCACCAAAAACGAAACAAATGCGAGCAAGCCCAGCATAAACTTTGAAATCTGTGCGAACAATTATGGAACTTTAAAATCCACATGAAAAACCGTAGACTCCAAAATCTGAAAAAAGCTACGTTAATTCCTAACCGCGTAAAACAATTGAGGGATTTCGCGTTCACTCGACCAAATAGTGACAGCATCCTGTCAGAATTCAATGAAACTTTGTGTGTAGGCCTGCTTTTACCCATGCTGAGCAACCTTAAGCTGAACAGCTAAAGCCCTTGGTCTCCCCGGGACCGCCGTTAGGCATTACTTCAGGGAGAGGGCCAGTCGTGCTTTTTGCACTTACCTCTACGGGTAGCAGAGCAGCCTATACAGGCCAGTTAGTTAACTGCTAACTAACTGGGGCACATCGATGGTTTTTCGTCGATACTAACGATCTGTGATGCGGCCTTGATGACCGCATCCCAGATTTCCCTATTCTTGCACATCCCACGCACAATGTTCTCTGGCATGGTGTCCGTCCCACTTATTGCCAGCATTTCGTACCTTATCCGCTCGAAACGCAGACATGTGAACACATGCTCCGCGTTTTCTTCCGCATCCGTACAAGCGGGGCACATAGGGGACTCGGCGTACCCGAACCTATGCAGGTACTGCCTAAAGCAGCCATGGCCTGACAGGATCTGTGGATCAGGTTACTTCGCCATGGCGCCTATTAATCCAGCATGCTAACTCTGGAATGAGTCGGTGTGTCCATCTACCTTTTGTAGTGTTGGTCACTCCCGCTGCCACCTGACCTTTGAATATGACCGTATGGTGTTGCGTATCCCCCTCGTGTCGCGTTGTTCGAAGCACTCTACATCCTCTTTGACGATGATGTTGATGGGCATCATGCCAGCCAAGACACAAACCACCTCGTACGACACTGTTCGGTATGCGCACGCGACCCTTAGGCACATTAGCCTGTACGTACTCTCAAGTTTCCGCGATGGCACGAGGTACCCAATATTTTGGACCACACTGGTCCTCCATACCTGAGTATGGACGTGGTCACGCTAGCAAGGACTTTGCGCCTGCTGCTACGGACCGCCGAGCTATTTGCCATCATGCGAGATAGCGCCGCCACAGCCATGGAAGCTTCCTTGCAGGTATAATCGACGTGGCTCCCGAACGTGAGCTTGTCGTCGATCATAACCCCCAAAAGCTTCAGGGAGCGTTTTGAGGCGATAGTGCATGCACCAGCACTGATCGATCATCGATGCCTCCTGCTCCGACTTTCTATTATTTACAACAATAACTTCAGTCTTATGGTGCGCTAGCTCCAGTTTCCTGGAGTGCATCCAGTATTCCACTACGCGTATGGATAGCGCGGCCTTTAACTCCACCATTCTAATTGACTCGCCATAGACCTCAAGAGTTATATCGTCGGCGAAGCCCAGAATCTTGTACAGCGGCGTCGGCACTCTGAGGCTCTGTAGCGCTAAGGCTATGGAGTCCCAGCTGGCACTGTTAAACACGTTCTTCACGTCGAGCGTGACGATCGCGCAGTAACGAATGCCCCTCCTTTTGCGTTGGATTGCAACCTCAGCCGTTCTGGTGACGGAGAGAATTGCATCCACCGTGGACCTACCTTTTCAAAAATCGAGCTGGTTGCTTGATAGACCGTTCTCACTTTCTGTATATTTCACCAGTCTATTGAGGATGACCCTCTCAAGCACCTTGCTCGCGTGTCCAGCAGGCAGATTGGTCTGTATGCCGATGGGTCACCTGGTGGTTTCCCAACCTTCGGCAACAGTTCCAGCCTCTGGCGCTTCCACACGTCCGGGAAGAGGCAGTCGCCAAGGTATTTCTGCATGACCGCCTTAAACAACCCGGGGGATTCTTTGATGGCCGTCTTGATGGCCAAGTTCGGGATTCCATCTGGTCCCGGTGCCTTGCCTATCTTTAGGGACTTTGCGATCTCGATCAATTCATCTTCTGTCACCCTTACCGCATCGTCTGCCTCTGCACGGCTACCGTCACTCACGGTTGGTGGTAACTCGTCAGCCGGAGGCCAGGGACTTGGTTCGTGGTTTGGGAAGAGACCCTGAATGATCGTTTCTAGCATCGTTGGTGATTGTTCAGCCGGGGCTAGCGCACCTCTAGCCTTGGTCATAACGATCCTGTAGGCGTCACCCCACGGGTTCGAATTGGCACTGACACAGAGTCGTTCGAAACAGGCTCGTTTACTGGCTCTGATTGCGCTCTCAAGCGTTGCCTTAGCGGATCTAAATGCGGCACCACGTTCCGCTCTTTGCTCGTCGGAACCCGGGAGTGGTCCACCCCCTTCGTGCTTCCATCTAATTGTCTGCCCAAAAACATCTGCATCGAAATGCAATGTTTTCCAGCCGTAGAAGGATGGAATATTGGCCCTACTCGCTGCTTGCTTCCGCACGCCTACCTCATAGCGGACCGATTGGTGGTCGCGATTCGTGTAGCTGTCTTCTACCCTCCAGTTCGTGATCAGTCCCGGACTGCAGAACGTCACATCTATAATCGATTCCGCACCATTCCTACTGTAGGTGCATTTCGTATCAACGTTAGCCAAGTCTAAGTTGAGCTTTGCCAAAGCTTCCAACAAGACCTGGCCCCTCTGGTTCGTACAGCGACTTCCCCACTCGTCAGCCCAAGCGTTGAAATCACCCGCAACCACCAACGGCCATAGGCCCGTCAGTTCCACGGTTGCTTAATCGACCATCTGTGCGAACGTTTCGGTAGACCAACTTGGCGGAGCATAGCAACCGTCCACTTTGGCTATCACGTATCCCTCTCTGGAGGTCGACACAATCTCCTGAACCGGGGACCTGCCTGTCGTGCAAATGGCCGTCTTCCCAGACTTGTCTGATACCCAGTTACCGTTTCCGGTTGGGATGCGGTAGACCCCTACCAAGACGATGGCCACTTCCGACAACGACTCAGCAGCTGCTTGGTGTAGCAACTGCTGCGCCGCAAAGCAGTGGTTCAGGTTTAACTGTATCACATTCAGGCCTGCGGCTTAGTAGCCGGCCGTGCAGCCGGACACTTGGGGCCTCCCATGGCGTGCTTGGCGTCCCGTTTACCGGTGCATACCAGGCACTTGGGAGGTGCACCGCAGTCCCGTGCTTTATGGCTTGCGCCACCGCAGCGGCGGCATAAATTGGACCTGTCAGGCCCTTTGCACGACCAGGATTTATGCGCCCGCTCAAAGCACCTGCAGCAAACGTCAGGCTGTTGGAAGGTGCCCAGAGGGCAGACCGACCAATCCACCCTCAACGTGGCCTTCTTCAGGGCCTTGTTACTCTCCGCTAGTGGAAGCTTTATGGTATCAACCTGGGTGCCGGCCGGGCCCCTGCGGAGACGAACTGCCTCCGCGGTCACTACCACTCCACACTCTCACTCGAAGGCTTGTGCTATGTCACACCCTTCGGTGATCTCGTCCAGGTTTTTAAGCTGGAGAGTCACTTCAGGGGTGAGGGCTCGGATTTGAACCCCCTCGCCTAGCACTTCCTGGGCCGCCTTTTTATAGGCACAGCCCTTGCCCTTCGCCTCTTTGCGGAGTTCGAGGATCATCTCACCGGTGCGCGACCGACGAATTGACCTGAAATCCGCGCCGAGGTCTTTGAGCTTGGACTCGCCTTTCGTGGCCTTCAAGACTTCAGCTTACTTAGACGCATCTGTCTTGAAAATGAGCGCGTCGCCCTTGATCTGCCTCTTCCCCCCCTTGCGGTTTTTTATTGCGGATGCTGCAGCTGTTTGTGTGTATTTAGACACAGCTGCAGCATTCCCTTTTTGAGGCTGGCTAAGCCTTGCCTCCAGCGCGAGTGCCTTGCTTTCGGCATCGTTAGCCCGCTTAAGGGCTTCCGAAAACTCGGAATTCGCGCTGCAAATGTTCATGCGTAGCAACAGAAGACATTGCTTCAAATCTTTCGGAATGTTGCTACGTTCGTCCGTGAACTTGAGTATTTCATCAAGTCGTACGGCCACAGCCTCTACGCTCGGGAACTTGTTCGTTTGGCTTTCTACCGCAGAGAGTAGCATAGCCTCAGATATCTGTTCCCGTTCCTTGGCGGTCTTAGGTGTTTCCACCTTGCCGCCAGTCTTCGCCGTTCCGGTTGGTGCTGGCTCAGGCGTGGCCGCAATTGCCCCAACTCGGAACTCCCCTGAGAACCTCTTCCTGGCATCCTTTTACAGTCCTTACTGTGACTGTTGAGCTTCCATGATTGCAAGTTATTTCTCTTTTTTATAACATTTCAAATATCCAATCGACGATAGTTTTGTCGAAGTTACGTTTTATCATAACACCTTTCATTGAATTATAGGATGCATTATCAAATTCAAATATTTCTTTGACTTTGAAGGTTTTTTCAATTTTTGTTACTAGTGCATTAAGTGCTGTTACTGTGGATTTGTTATGCTGATAAGCAAATGGATATTTATTCAATGGTTTTGGCTTCAGATATTCTGACCTTATATAATCATTTTTGTTTCCATCAATTGCAACATGAATGACGAAAGGATAATTGGTCTAAACGGTTTTGGGCTCGCTTTGTCCTTTTTATTAGCTTTCGGAGTAAAGACAACACGAACTTGTCGCCAGCCTTTTGGAATATATTTTAGCCTTAAGCTTGCTTTGAACATCTCAGTTAAGCATGAGGTTAAACTTCCTTCGCCCTCTTGAATCATGATAGGACGGATTTCGTCAGAACCTGGTGATTTATATGGTGCAAACGAATTTATTGCCCATTCAACTCTCAAGAATAATAAGTGATATGCGGATAAGCTCCGAAACTGAAGAACATTATGGTTTTATGATTTTTTTAATAAAATCTTGTAACCATTTCAATGGTTTTGATGATATGCTTTTAAAATAGTCCTTCCGGCATAGATTGGGGCTTCTAGAAGTCATGCCATCCAATATTTATTTTCGCAACCAGAATGATGCCCCAGACGCCATTTTGAATTTCAAGATGGCGACTTTAGGTTACCAAAAAACAACCTAAGATGGTCAAATACCTCCCAATATGTGTATTTCCGTAATCGAGATTATGTCCAGAGACTAAATAACGATCCTAGACACCATTTTGGATTCCAAGAGGCAACTTTCGGTTTCTGAAAAACAACAAAATGTGGCCAAATACCAGGTAATATGGGTATTTTTGGATCGGGATGATGCTCTGCTACCATTAAATGGTTCCAGACGCCATTTTGGATTCCAAGATGTTGCCTGCTGGTTTCTAGGGAACAACCCAAAATGGTCGAGTACCCCCTAATATATGTATTTCTGGAATTAAAATGACGCTCTGAGACCGGAAATCGACTTCAGACGTCATTTTCAAATTCTAGATGGTGACTTCCGGTTCGTCTGGAGTCGTGTTCAGGTTTCTTCGCATCGTTCCGATTCTAAAAGTACTCATATGAATGACATTTGGTCAATTTTGGATGTTTTTCAGAAACCAGAAGTCACCATCTTGAATTTGAAAATCGCGTTTGAAGTCAGCTGCATTTTTGGAATCGTTGATTCAGGACCTTTCAAGTACTTTGGTCCGCGCCACCAAAGCTCCGCTTCTGCTAACTCCTTTGGCATTAGTCCTCTGGATATTATGTCGGCAGGATTGTCGCTGGTGCGTACGTGACGCCAAGTTGTCGTAGTTGTAAGCGCCTATATTTTCGTGACTCTATTCGAGACAAATTGCGTTAAATTTTCGGGACTGGTTGCAATCCACGCCAATGCAATCGTTGAATCGCACCATAACACAGTTAAATCGGTTGGTTTTTTTAAGGATTTCGTAACATCAGTGACCAATTGAACCAAGAGCAAAGCACCACATAATTCCAATCTTGGAATTGTAACACTAGGTGAACAATTAAAGCGTTTTTTGGACTTTCCGATTGGAGCCACTCGGGACTTTGAGCACAGTAGAGAAATGTTGACCTGACCTACCTCATCACACGACCTAAGATATATGCATATTTAAATGCATAGCAAAAGCCATGTAATTGGATAAAGACGGATTTTAAAGGAAGGACACACCTGCACACTTTCACATCTCGTAACTGCTCCATTTGAGATTTGTAATTGAGTCATTTCTGTAGCTCTTCCTCGTCGACACATTCGTCCCACTTAACGTTTTTCTTCCAAAGGCTCTGCATGATGAGTTTGGCAATCAAAATTACCAAACCAATTGGATCGTAGAACTTAGAAATCTCCGAAAGAATCGCCCTTTTCGAAGTCTCCCGAGTTGCTTGGATGGCAGAACTAATATTGAACATAGAGACATCCTCGTCTGATTTCCAAATAATGCCAAGGGTCTTCACTGCATGTTTCTTGCCGACAAGCAGCTTCTGTTCTATTTTCGCATCAGGAAGCTGCTTGTAAAATTGCGAACCGTCCTCTTTCGTGTCTGCTCCTTTAATCCCCGATCAGAGCCGAACGTCTCCGCTTACACGTTCACCAAAACTCTCCCACTCTCAAGGTGGTTACTCTTTAGTTCGTACACCGTAATTAAAGAATAAGTAACATTAGGTGAACGGGAATTATCTTTCATAAGGGCGCAATACACTACAACCTCTCTTCTTTTTTAGAAAATGATTGCATTCATTTGTACTCAACAAATTTGAATGTAATCTGATACTGTCATGTTTTTTTTTTTGTTCACACAACATTTATTTGACACGGCACAATACAAATTAATGTTTTACGGAGCCAATTAAATCTAATGCCTTATGGTCTAGAATATCTTATAATCTAAAAAAAATTCTTTACCCTCGCTGCCGACTACGAGCTGAAACTAAATCTAATACTAAAACTAACATGTTTTTTTTTTGTTTCGCTGTTAAATTGGCACCTTGATGCTCTTCAAGTAGCTATAAACATGTAGCATGTATGGCAAGTTTCGCTGAGCGAGAATATCACGAACTGGCACATAGGGCTGTATTCCTCGGGCCCTGAGGGTATCCAAAAGTAGAGATCTGGCGCCGCAGAACTCAGCACACACCCAAACCACGTGTTCAATGTCTTGATACCCCAATCCACAAACGCAATGATTACTGCTCGCCAGCCCACGCAAGAGATGTGCATCTAGCCCGTAGTGGTTGGACATAATCCGAGGCATCATGCGAATGAAATCTCGTCCTACATCCAACCCCCGAAACCAAGGTTTGGTGGAAACCTTGGGGATGATGCTGTGTAGCCACCTCCCCAGTTCTCCCTTATCCCACGAGGCCTGCCAGTTGACAAGTGTACTCTGACGTGAAAATTTTAAAAATTCATTGTAGGCAACTGGCCTGTTATAAATATCACCGTTTGTTGCGCCCACCTCAGCCAAAGTGTCCGCTTTCTCATTGCCCGGAATGGAACAATGAGAAAAGACCCACACTAAGTTAATCTGAGAAGATTTTTCGGATAAAGCACTCAGATGTTCCCGTATTTTCCCCAGGAAATACGGTGAGTGCCTTACATCCTTCATCGATCGGAGAGCCTCAATAGAACTGAGACTGTCCGTAAAGATGAAGTAATGGTCCGTGGGCATTGTTTCCATAATCCCTAAGGTATACTGAATTGCAACCAATTCTGCGACGTAAACAGAAGCAGGATTATCGAGCTTGTAGGAGGCGGTAAAATTATTATTGAAGATACCGAAGCCAGTGGACCCGTTGAGAAGTGATCCATCAGTATAAAACGCATTGTCGCAGTTGATGTTTTTATATTTGTTATAAAATATTTTAGGGATCTGCTGCACGCGTAAATGTTCCGGGATTCCACGAGTTTCTTCCATCATGGATGTATCGAAAAACACAGTAGAAACAGAAGTATCTAATAAGTTGACACGATTGGAGGTGTATGAGGAAGGATTTATACTTTGAGACATGTGATTGAAATACACAGTCATGAAACGGGTTTGAGAATTTAGTTCAACTAGCCTATCGAAATTTTCAATTACCAAGGGGTTCAAAACCTCACATTTGATGAGAATACGAGTAGTCAGATCCCAAAAGCAGTCTTTTAATGGGAGAACGCCCGCCAAAACTTCCAAACTCATCGTATGGGTCGAATGCATGCAACCTAAGGCAATACGCAAACAACGATACTGCAATCGTTCCAGCTTGATTAAATGGGTGTTTGCAGCGGAGCGGAAGCAGAAATACCCGTACTCAAGCACCGACAATATCGTTGATTGGTAAAGCCTTATGAGGTCTCCTGGGTGGGCGCCCTACCATCAAGTAATTGTCCGGAGAAAATTCACTCTTTGTTGAAATTTTTTCATCAAATACCGAACGTGACATCCCCAGGTGCCTTTCGAATCGAACCAGACACCAAGATATTTAGATACCAAAACCTGAGAAATCGTTTCACCCATTAATTGTGTTTGAAGCTGAGCAGGTTCATGCTTCCTAGAAAAAACTACTGTCTCAGTCTTCTCCGGAGAGAACTCGATACCTAGCTGTAAAGCCCAAGCAGACAAATTATCCAAGGTAACTTGCAATGGTCCTTGCAAATCCACAGCTTTGGCTCCTGTAACAGAGACCACGCTGTCGTCTGCAAGTTGTCTTATCGTGCATAAATTTGCCAGACATGCGTCAATGTCATTCACATGAAAATTGTAAAGAAGGGGGCTTAAGCATGAGCCCTGGGGAAGACCCATGTAGCTAATACGAAAAGTTGCCAAATCGCCATGCGTAAAATGCATATGCTTTTCGGACAACAAATTATGCAAAAAATTGTTCAAAATTGGTGAAAATCCTTGTCGGTGAAGTTTGCCCAAAAGAATGTCAATAGAAACGGAATCAAAAGCCCCCTTAATGTCCAAGAACACAGATGCCATTTATTCTTTGCGAGCATAGGCTAGCTGAATATCTGTAGAAAGCAACGCAAGACAGTCATTCGTTCCTTTGGCACGGCGGAAGCCAAATTGAGTATCTGATAGTAGACCGTTTGATTCGACCCATTGGTCTAAATGACGGAGTATCATTTTCTCCATCAATTTCCGGATACAGGATAGCATTGCAATCGGCCTATAAGAGTTGTGATCAGAAGCTGGTTTCCCTGGTTTTTGGATGGCGATCACCTTCACTTGCCTCCAATCCTGCGGTACAATGTTTTGCTCCAGGAACTTATTGAACAAGTTCAACAAGCGCCTCTTGGCATTGCCGGGTAGATTCTTCAACAAGTTGAATTTGATTCTATCTAACCCAGGCGCGTTATTGTTACAGGACAGGAGGGCAACTGAAAATTCTGCCATCGTAAAAAGTGATTCTATCGCATCGTGGCCCGGAGACGTATCGCGAACAATGTTTTGCGCAGGAACAGAGTCCAGACATACTTTCCTGGCAAAATCAAATATCCACCGACTTGAAAACTCCTCGCTTTCGTTGACCCTTATACGATTTCGCATTCTTCGGGCTGTGTTCCAAAGAGTGCTCATCGATGTCTCCCTCGACGTTTCGTTTACGAACCGGCGCCAATATCCCCGTTTCGTTGCTCGGACCAAGCTTTTGAACTTGGTCTCAAGCTCCAAATACCGCTTAAAGTCGTCGGGTTGACCTTTCACCCAAAAGAAGGCCTTAAACGCGTCGGATTTTTCCGTGTAGACATCGGAGCACTCTTTGTCCCACCACGGAGTGGGAGGCCGCTCTTTGATCGTTACGCCGGGATATTTCTTCGTTTGGGCTTGCAACGCGGCGTCGAGAATCAAGCCCGCGAGGAGGTTGTATTCTTCAAGTGGTGGATGATGTTGAATCGAATCGACCGCTTTTGAAATCATTTCCTCGTATAACTTCCAATCGACATTCCGTGTGAGGTCATACGGAATGTCAATTGGTCGCATGCGAGTTGACCCTTTGTAATTGAAATAAGAATAGGCAAATGGTCGCTACCGTGAGGGTCGAGGATTACCTTCCATGTGCAATCCAACCGTAGCGACGTCGAACATAAGGATAGATCCAAAGCGCTTGGGCGCGCTGGAAGTTTCGGGATACGTGTCATTTCACCGTTGTTTAAAATAGTCATGTCGAAGTCATCGCAAAGGTTATAGATTAAAGAGGAGCGATTATCATTGTAAAGGGGAACCCCAAGCCACACCATGAGAGTTGAAGTCTCCCAAAATCAAACGTGGCGAGGGAAGAAGTTCTATTAAATCAAAGAGCAGCCGTTGCCCAACCTGTGCTCTGGGAGGAATATATATTGAGGCAATACAAAGCTCTTTACCTTGTATTGTCATTTGACATGCGACAACTTCGATGCCTGGAATCGAGGGGAGGTTAATACGATAGAAAGAATAGCACTTTTTAATCCTAAAAGTACTCCTCCATATGGGGTGTCTCGATCAAGGCGAATAATATTAAAATCATGGAAGCTAAGATCTACATTTGAAGTGAGCCAAGTTTCACAGAGGGAAAATGCATCGCATTTATGCACATTAATCAAAACTTTAAATGAATCAATTTTGGGGATGATACTTCTGCAATTCCACTGTAAAATAGAGATAGAATCCTTCATCTCAGCCGATGAATTAGCCATCGAAGGATATGATCGCTGCAAGGAGGGGCCATTTAGCAGTCAACTGCTTCAAAAACGTTTTAACTGTTGGTAGAAATGCCAGTAGAAGACTTTTAAGAGGATCAGTTATGTTGAAATTTTCAAAAATCCAGTCCACAATATCTGAAAACTTCAGCAGTCCAGATTCTGGCTGAATCTTGGACGAAAAAGAAGGAACAGTTGGGTTTTTTGATGTTCCTGAAAGTGCCGGAAACTCCTTACTTGAATTCAGTTTTGCCAATCCCGGAGGAGTTTGCTTCGGATTTTCTACAGCACTTTTTTGTTTCTTAGTATCAGTCACTTCAGATGGAGACCTTCTCTGTCCTTTCCTAGGAAGCCTAGGAGAAGAAAGGTTTTTCCTCTTCCTAGATTTCCTGGGTTCAACAAAAGAAGATTCCCCAACTGAATCGTCAGAATCAGACTCTTCGGATGGCAAGACCTCGAAGAGATTCGGGGAAACCAGTTTGGTGGCAGCGGCCTCTTTGAGCATTTCTGCGAAAGTGCGCTTAGAGCGCTCTTTCAGAGACCGCTTGATCTTGTCTTGGCGCTGTTTGTACGCGGGACATGCAGACAGCTCATGCGGAGCCTGCCCACAACAAAGGCACTTTTCAGCACCCTTATTACAGGCGTCATCCGCATGTTGCTCTCCGCACTTGCCACAACGTGCTTTATTGCCACAGTGGGAGGCCGTATGGCCCAACTGTTTGCACTTGAGGCAATTCATTACCCACGGTACAAACAAGCGCACAGGCAGACGCACCTTGTTCACGAGCACATAGCTCGGCAGAGCAGACCCGGCGAAAGTCACGCGAAAAGAGTCTGAAGGGGTGTAAGTTTATACACCCTTGTCGAGCGATACTGAATGTAATTGCTTACATTCAAGTATCTTGGCAGGTTCAAGGCTAGAATCCTTGAAAAGGCCTTTTCCAGCCTTCAACAGGTCCTCGACAGTCAGACTCGATTCGCTGACCACACCGTCAATCTCAACTACGCGAGCTGGAATGTACACGTGGTACTCCCGCCTGAAGAACTCACAAGCAGCAATCTCGTTTGCTTGCTTGAGGTCGGACACCAAAACACGCAGCTTATTCGGGCGTACTTTGGTAATTTCTGTCACGGCTGTAAACCGTGCCAGATCTTTACATATTTGCATTGTGTTCAATGCTTTCACTTTCGGCCGGAAAAATACAGCCCCAATACCAACTTTGCCCTCCGGAAACTGCTTAAGCCGATGGGTAGCTTCCTGCGGGGTTCCATTCTTAACCCTTGGAACTTTGTATCCGGGAGGGCTAGGCGGTAAAACGAGCGGGTTTTCATCCCCGCGTTCGTCGTCCATGTTGGACGCGAAAGCCACACACGCAAAATGCCAATCAACAAATAATATTGTAGAAAAAAACCAAGAAAAAAAAACTACTTATCTTCTGCAGCCGCTTTCCACCGCAATCAGCGCACGGGCGATGCCAATCTCCAGTCCTTCACACAAGAGTCCGGTAGCAAAAGCTGCAGCTGCTCCAGCCACACAGCAGCACCAGTACAGCCAAACAGCAGTACGCCGGGTACTGGATCTCTCGCAGTAGCGACACAACGTACAGTCTGTGGCGTACGGTAGCAATAGGCGATGATGCGTTCCTTTGTCTTCAATAGACGACGGCAACGGGCAGCAGTGCACACGCAATATAATGCACGGTGACCTTGAAGGCGATTAACTGGTCGGCACTATCGAGATCGAAATGAAATTGCGACCGAACACGACGAGAGCACAATTCGGAATGATACTGTCATGTTATGGTATGTGTTAATAAATATTTGAATAAATCAATGTGGCATGTAATCACGGAATTTAACCGGTTACTGTCTGATCCGCTTCATTGCTATAGGTGAACTTGTTGCTTTGTGCCTAGCAGTGTTTGGTTCTGTAACAGGGACTTCGGAACCATCGACATTCTCCAATAGTTCACCTGAATCGCTATTTCTGTCAGACTCCGGTTGCACACCAATTTTCTTCAAGTGTGCCGAACTACGTCTGTATTCTTTGCCTGTTCGGTTAGATTTGATCACTGTATCTGCGCCTTTTTTCTGACAAACGATAAATTCCTCATTCGCGAATTGTGCATCAAGCTTATTAGATTTCCCCATTCTTTTTACTAAAACATTATCTCCTTCTATTATATCACTCTCCTTCGCTCCACGTCGCTTATCTGCATACTCCTTACCTTTTTGTTTTACTACAGCATCTCTTTCCCACACTTCTACATCTTCCTGAAAAGTCGAAATAGTTGGTAGCTTGCTGGGCCAATAAGGTATCGTGTTTAGAAGCTTCACACCATGCGAATCGCAGAATTCTTTGAATTCGAGGCAGTCTGAGCTAAACTGCGGTGCATTGTCGGCTTTTAACAATGTTGGTATTCCATACCTACTTAACGTGAAGTAAATGACTTGTATATTAGATTCTCAATGAAATCAATCAAATCAAATACCTGCTTAACATGACTGACAGCTCTCTAATGACGTCGCCGGCAGTTGTTTTATCCATTTCGCATATCTCCATGAAACGACTATAGCAGTCGATCACAACTAATAGAGATTGTCCTTCAGGAAGAGGGCCAAGAAAATCCAATGCCACCGTATGCCACGGAGAACTGGGAAGCTGGCTTCTTTGCATCGGTTCTGGAGGCACAGGAGCCGCCACCAACGTGCATCCTCTACAGTTTTTCACTAGATTCTCCACCTGCGAATCGATTTTAGGCCACCACACATTGGACCTTAAATGGTTTTTCATCATTGTAATCCACGGGTGCCCTTCGTGAGCCGTTTGCAGCACTCTATTCCTTAAGTCTTCTGGTATCACGTTGCGATCGCCTCGGAGAAGAACTCCCTGTAGCTCGCACAACTCATTAACTAAAACTCGATAAGCTACTGGAAGGTTTTGGATTTCGCCGCTAGCCAAAAGGTTTAAAATTTCCTGAATTTCCGGATCATCTCTCGACGCTTTCTCGATCTCTTTCCACTGTAGAGCAGACAAGCTTATGGCATGAGAAGCAACTTCTCGAACTAAGATTTCTTCCGCCGTGTCGAAAGGTGTGGGCTTTAACACAGGCAAGCGTGACAAACAATCAGCTATATTATCTTTGCCTGACATGAAAACAACCTTGTAATCAAAGGCCTGCAACCGCAACACCCATCGTTCGATGCGAGCGCACGGTCTGGATCGCACCGAGAAAAGGAAGCATAATGCCTTACAGTCGGTAAAAATGTCAAAAGATCTTCCCAATAAATAGTAATGGAAACGCTCGACCGCCCATACCAATGCCAGCGCCTCCTTCTCTGTCTGGCAGTAACGGCGCTCTGTCTCTGACAGTGATTTGGATGCAAAACTGATGATTCTATGCTGATTATTGCTATCGAATTGTATCAAGATTGCACCAAGACCACATGGGCTGGCATCAGCGATAACTGCCGCGCGGTCTTCCACTTTATAGAAACCAAGACATTTGACGTTTTCCATAGCCTCCTTGATAGTTTGAAATGATTTGGATTGTTCCTCAGTCCATTCAAACCTAACGTCTCTATGCAGAGGTTCATCGATCGAGGACAGCATCGGGATGAACTTGTTCATATAATTCGCGAGCCCAAGGAAGCTACGAACTTCCGCCTCGTTGCGTGGTTCCCTGAATGACAGTATAGCACTTATCTTCACTCTGGAAGGTGTGATTCCCTCTTGAGAAACTCTGTGGCCCAAAAAGTCGAGTTCACCTACCCTCAGTTGGCATTTCTCCCAGTTAAGCTCTACTCTTCGATCGTTCAATCGGGATATAACCTTATTTAAACGTTCATCATGCTGTTTCAAATCTTCCCCCTCGACGATCACATCGTCAAGGTACCAATAAGTTCCATCGCAGCCGCTGAGAATTTCGTCCATGGACTTCTGAAATAACTCAGGTGCCGTCACCAGACCAAACGGCAAACGCTTGAAGCGGTAAAGTCCTCGCGCCGTGATGAAAGTAGTTGCATCCCGAGACTCCTCATCTAGTTCGTCTTGAAGGAATGCCTCCTTGATGTCGAGTTTGCTCCACAAACGTCCTCTTCCAAGTTTCGCAAAGTAATCTTCGATGACAAGCATGGGGTGATGCTCATGCATAACTGACTCGTTTACTCGACGCAAATCGAGACATAAACGGGGCTCTCCATTAGCCTTACCCACTATCACTAATGGTGATACCCATGACGTAGGACCTGTTTTTATTTCAATTATATCACGTCGCAACATCTCATCTAGTTTTCTTCCAACGGCTTCTTCAAGTGGTATCGGAATTCTTCGCATTGGTTGAAAAACTGGCACAGCCTGAGGATCGATACGAATGTGTGCTTTAATACCCTTGATTTTGGTGAAAGGCTGTATCTTTATGCTATCGATGTTCGTGCCAACTTTGAGTACTCCCAACCTTTTCGCGGTATCATCGCCTAATAGACATCGCTGGCCTCCCGCCACAACGAAGAATTCTGCTTGAACGGTATTTCTGCCAGCAACTATGTCTGCCACGAATGATCCTCGAATTGTCAGCGCATTATGGCTGCCATAAGCACGAAGAATCCGAGAGCTGCCTTTTTTAGTCGATACTATTGTTATTCTTTGGCTCTTCAATGCCTCCCAAGCTTCCTCGGTAACAAGATTGGCACACGCCCCAGAGTCGATAAGCATTTCAACACGGACTCCACCGACCATGCCAACGATTACGTTTGATTCATTGCCTGAATAGAAGGCATAGTAAACTTTTGTTTCTCTCTCGTCTTCGGGTGCAGATGTCGTGTCTTCCGATCGTAAAACCTCATCTATCGCTTGAACGCGTTTGTCTGGTTCACGACCCATCGAATGTCGTCTCGTCTTGCGACATAGCATCGCGAAATGGCCGTAGCTTTTACAATTTCTACATTGCTTTCCACGAGCAGGACATGCAGCTGAAATAGCAATATGTCCTGGCCGACCACAATTATAGCACGACTTCTCAGATGATCTCACAAATTGCGATACGGGTTGTCCTTTCTTATGCTTTACCTGCTCTACTTTGAAAACTTTTTCCGGAGGCTGTGAGGGAGACATGTCCTCGACTTGTTTATTTACACTTTCTTGCGCGATGCCCAACGCTTCAATTTCAGGAAAACTCAACTATTTCATCAAAACTATTCTGCGTACTTCGTTTGAAGAGCATCCCTCAACAACGGCGTCCGTAAGATAAATCTCGCATAGTATTTGGCTGATTTCCCAGCCATACTTCTCAAAACCGCACTCTGCGACCTGTTGCTTCAGGCGAATGATAAAGTCGGCGAAACGTTCCCCCGAATTTTGTTTGATCGACCGAAGCTTGCGGCGCTCCGACGTACTTTGGTGACGCGGCTCGAAAAATTCATCTAATCTTTCAACCGCCAGATCGTACCACTTTGGTTGCAGCGGAACGTGATCATGACCTTTCAAATTTTTGAAAATCAACTGCAGCGCCGGGCAGCCGAAATGCAAAAGTTTTGCCCGCATGGCATGCTGGTCGGTTATATCGTAAGCCGCAAAATAGCACTCTAGTGATTCTTTCCACGATTTCCATTCTCGTCCCAGTTTACTCGCTTCGATTTGGTCACATCGGAAAGGCGGAATCGGTCGTGAGTCTTGCATCTGCAAATGGAAGTGTGATACAAGTTGATTATTTCACTCTACACACGTAGGCCAAATCTCAGATACAACAACACGCACACCAAATTACATTCTATTCAGGTGAATTCTACCAATTCACGCTAGCAGGAGAATTCTGAGAATTCTCGCAATTCGTTTTCAAAACGCTCACTTTATACTCAGGGAGATTCTTCTAAACTCCGCCATTATTGAAATTATTAACTGGAGAATTCTGCTAATTCTCGCAAACCTCGGAAATTCAATTATCTCCGCTACTACTCACTGGAGAAACCTATCGATTCTCGCTAAAATACCCGCGCCATTTTCGTGGGATATTTTTTTTTCTTCATAATTTGCAATGTGTACCAAATTGTCGGCGTCGTTCTATTAGAAAACTGTACTCTGACGACCCGAAAATTGCACTTTGATGTTTTTCCCATCTTTTCAACAACACTTTCTACCATTACTTTTGAAGGAGAAAGAACTGTGTATTTGATATTTTCGATTAATTACCTTTTCTGCTATATCCTCGTCGCCAGATTGTAAAATTGCGAACCGTCCTCTTTCGTGTCTGCTCTAATCCCCGATCAGAGCCGAACTTCTCCGCTTACACGTTCACCAAAACTCTCCTACTCTCAAGGTGGTTACTTTTTAATTCGTACACCGTAATTAAAGAAAAAGTAATATTAGGTGAACGGGAATTATCTTTCATAAGGGCGCAATACACTACACTGCTCTAAGAAACTACTACTCCACTTTCAAACATTGCGATTAACTCGTTCTTTAGGTGGATTGCGTCGTCAAGACGAATCGTCTTGGACAATTTCAGCAGCCAGAGGAAAGGTTTTTGCTTCGTCGATACACAACTGTTTTACGGCACGAACAGCTTGAAATGGAGCACTAGATAAGCCGTACGTTACGGTAGACAATCGGTACACATCTGGTTCTTCTGTTTCGTTGGTTCGCCACAAAATTTTTTGAAAGCTGTGATGCTTTTGGGCCAAGTTGACTTGTCGATACATCTTAGAGAGATCAGCCATGAAAGCGATTTTGTGTCGGAACCTTGATACGATGTCACTAAGCTTTGATTGAATTACCGGACCAACAAGCAGATTGTCATTCAATGATCTTCCATTTGTCGTTACTGCCGGGCCATCGAACACCACGCGACATTTTGTTGTGCTGCTATCAGGTTTTTCGACTGCATGGTGAGGCAAAAAGTAATGCTCTCCTGGGGCGAGATCCATTTCGTTCAGACAAACAACTCGATATATGTGACCCAAAGCGATGTGTTCGTTCATAAACTCCTCGTGATCGTTTGCCAGCAACCAGTTTTGTTTTACTCACCTTTCAGTAGATTTTAGACGTCGCAACGCTAACACCTTTGATTCACCAAGGTCTGGACAATTGGGTTAAAACGGTAATTCGACTACATAACGGCCATTTTCTTGTCGAACATGAGTACTAACAAAATGTTGTTCAGCTAGAGTTTCTTCAGTAGTACGCTTGGTTTCGTCACCGCAACTTTCTAACTCCCAAAACAGCCTCAAAGTATTGTCCAACATTTCATTTGTCACTACCGCTGCGATTATCGGTTTTTGAATCTCCACCCTTCCACCAACGACCCATCCAAAAACGGTTTCTTGTAGAACAGGACTGCCATTCAGTAACGGAATACGGTTAGACCTTAGTGTAAATATCCATGCCTAGCAGTACATTAACGCGATCGGGAGTATTAAAGGTTGGATCTGCTAGCGTAAGTTTCTCGGGAATTTGCAGCAAATCTGATTTGAAAGATTCCACCGACAACTCGACAGGTTAACGGTAAACGACAGCAGTATTGAGTAGAATATGGCGTCTAATCGAAATGGAACGATATGGCTCTGAAATGCTAGGATTCGACACGATTGGATTTCTGGTTGTCTGCAACGGGTTTCGCAGAAGCGCTTGGACCTGGCGCAACCGGTAAAGATGTAGCAGGATCCAAATGCAGTAACGTATGATGCTCTTTCTGGCAGTTCCAACAAAGGCTTCGAGTACATTGATTAGCAGTGTGATTAAGCGACAGACAATTGGAACACAAACTCAACGGTTGATTTTCTCGCAACGTTGTTTGGGCGGTAGCTCCAAGAACGCTTCGCATTGGTTAATGCAGTGATTTTTACGACAAAGAAAGCAACTAATCCACGTGCCACAGTATTAGCTGCAACCGGTCGCTTTCTCAGAGGAGAGCGACCCTTGTTCAAAGGTGTGAAAGAAGAACGACCACCTTGCGAGGATTCACAACTCTTGGAAATGCAGTCCAGATTCTCCAGCACTCGACAATGATTACTCAAAAAATTCACCATTTTTCTCCAGGATGGCACTACGGCTTCGCCTAAATCTGCTTCATACGATCGACATGTTTTCGCATCTAGGCGCATCATTACCATCTGAACGAAAATTAATTCCGATTAACGATCTAACTCAAACCCCAAGGAAGACAAAGCTCTAATGTGCTTCAAAAAACTATCGACTAGCGACCGTCATAGTTGGGATTCGAAAAATATTAGTCAAATGCTTCTCCGTAAGCCACCGTTAATTTTCGTAACGACGAATTAATGCATACCAAAGGAAAGTGAATGTCTCCTCATCGCACTGTAAGTCGCGAGCTTCACCACACAAACACATTCGCAAATAATGCAATTGAACGATTGCATCGTCGTCTAGATTTTCTCGTCGTTGAATGAAAGTATTAAACTGGTTGCGAAAATAAAGCCAATGTTCATAATGGCCATCAAATTAGGGAGAGGAGTATCGGGCAACTTGGCTTGATGGACCTTTTCAGAATTTTCTGCTTTAACGGATGTGTCAGACGCATTGGGCTCGACGGCGGATTAGAAATCGACACTCATCAAGCAGCTCCTCGATTGCAAAAATTTGCTGATTCACCTCGTCGAGATTGTCCTGTTTTACAAGACAATACAGCTTCAACCGGGCCTCACGCAGCTGAGCACTTAAATCGACGACTACCTCCGTCTTATCATCTAACCCATCGACATCGCCATCAGCAGGGAAACTTTTCACCGCGTCTAACAACCTGGTCGCTCGTTCCTGCACGGCCCCAATCACTCTATTGAAGGAAACAATCTGGGTCTTTTTTTTTTCAGTCATATTTGTTAACGGTAGGTCATACACGGTTACGCTCAATATGGATTTTGCGCTTGCTCAAAATAAATTCAAAGCGGGCTCAGGTCACTTACCTTTTGCGATGGCGGATTCCTATTGTTGTATCGGCGTCAACTGCCGTCTTTCTCTGCAGCGATGGCCGGCGACGTCCGTAGGCACACGGTTTGATAATTTCGGCACACTTTTTATGTGCTTTTTGGCACTCAAACCAGCTTCAATTTTCCTTTTTCGATACTTTTTCCGTTTGTTCACTCGGTCAAGGTCAATAGCAATGTTACTTGGCACGATAAATGTTCTCGGTACACACACGGCACTGTCACTCGATAGGTAGTTACAAAATATCACGACGAATATAGTTTTTCCACTAACGATTCGGCGGTAAAATTTGTCCGGACTTTCGATTTGCAAGTGGGAACACAGCCACAAATTGCCTCAACACTCGAAAAAATCACGCGTCTCGCTGAACGTGTCTGAACACAAGGGCGAAATGTGCCGGCGCCAGGCACTTTCAGCGCTTAGAAGAGCGAATCCCTTGTTCGGGTGTCTCACTCGGTATTGTTCGCATGGCTTTGCGTGCGTCGTGTGCTCAGCGCACACTAGCTCCGGTACGACTATAGTCTTTTTCACTCGGAGAGTTTCATTTGTCGAAACGATTGCCACGTTGCCGTTTCATCCATCCGACTCGAAGGACCAAAATGTTCGGATCATAATGGATTCGAGACGGTGGACTGTATTTCCTATAGATCGCTGAGCCAAGGATGGATGAAGGGCATTTCAAATTTGTTTTTCGTATCGATCGGCACACAATGTAGGAACAAATCGGTGTAATTTTTAATATCGAAACAACACAATTTATTCGGAACGTCGGAACTTTTATTTCTTATCTCGGAACACGTAATTTTAGGTTATATTGTACTTATCTTTGCAACGGTCGAAGTAAAAAGAGAGCTTGACTAGATAATTCTTTGGTTTTTATAGAAACGTTTATCAAAGGATTCCCATATATTCCCGCATCTCGTCTAATATTGATTGCGATGTTTTCTCTTTGGGTCGTCAATAAATTTCGCTGCGTTGAACATTGATCGGTACACCCAACGCAAACGGGGAATATTTTATTACTTTTGGGCAATTTTTTATTACTTTTTGTGTCTTATGACTGCGCATTATACACAAAAAGTAACAAACAAAAAGTAATAAAAATTATGACGGCCACACGCTTGTATGTGTTTCTGCAGAAGAACATACAACCAAGCACCGAAATGCATGTGTTGGCAAGACTTCACTCGCTGCATTTGTATTGATGCAACGATCTGGCTCATTTTTGTCTCCCTTCATCCACACACAATCAGAATCTCAACCGTCAACCTCAAATGTCCAATTAGAAACACTTTCGTTTCGTCCCCCAGTGTTTACTTGAAATGGAAATATGTAATACTGTCTGACCAGAGTTGCCGAAGTTGCGAATATTGTTCTGGATGGGCACGAGTTTTGTATATTCAAACAGGTCCAAATGAGTTTTCATGAACCAATGATTATGTGCTGTAAATAGCTTGCAAGAAAGCGAATGTTTTTATTTTTCTCTAACGCAGTTTACAGATCGTGATGTCATTTTAAAGCGCATTTCAAGTCTTTGAAATCATCAACGTTTGCATACTCTATGACGGGGAAATGTTTCTTGGCAGCTCTTGTCATATTTTTTCGCTACTCCGTATGCATACAACGAGCGAACTAATACACGCCCACCGGATGAATTGGAGATTGAAAAAACTTGTAAGGCTAATGACATACTGAGGCGTCAAATGAAGCGAAGCAAAAAGCGTCGCAAAAGCGTCAGAGCTACTTCTTCGAACGTCTATATGAAACGCTCGAACCGGTCATACTGGAGCGGCAAAGACGCGTCGATAGAGGCGGCGAAACAGAACGAGTAGTGTTTTGACGCGCGTATATGTACGCGGTAATACCATATCCAGACTAAATCTTTTACCGCCAGGTGCTTTATATTTGCTTTGTTTTGGTTTGGTAATTAAAAACAGCAAATAAATACATTTCCGTTTAGAAAATGTTAAAATGTTTAGAAGAGGGTTGTGCAGTAAATCCATATTCAGACTAAACCTGATATCGCCAGGTACTTAATATTTGCTTTATTTTGGTCCTAAATCTTAAAAAAGAAAAAAAGTAGGATAGAAAATACTATCGGGAAAAATTTTCAGGTCGTCGGGAAAATAGCATTGATATTATTGATTGATAGTGTTGAGTTTTGATTTGAATGGCCAGAAATCTAGCATGCTGAACTTCTTTGGTCGCGAAAATGCAAGCCGCTGAGTAACTAGCTGTGCTCTCATTGGTTATTCAAATCCTAACAGATATTATAAACTAGTTGAACGTTGCTCGGGGACAACGGGTTTAAAATTTAGAATAATTTCTTATTTTTTTTACTACGTCTGTAGCGCAACTCACTTCAGTAATATCATTTTATTTTATAAAAAAATCTCTGTTTACTAAAAACGTAATTTACCGTGCTTGAAGAAGCAAAAAAATCTTCATTGGACGAATTCATATTTCCTTTAAACAAAACCGCTATTGGAATCTAGGAATATGACAACACAACGCAATTGCGACGCTCGCTCCAGTATGTCATAGGAAGCTTCACCCAACGCTTCTGTTTATTCCGCTTCTCAAACGCTCAACGCTTCGCTTCATTTGACGCCTCAGTATGTCAGTAGCCTAACATGTGCAACTTATGCGACGGTGTGTGATTTTTTTTGACTTGAGGTGGAGAGGGAGCATTTTTCGACAGAAAAAACGTTGCATGTGGTTGAAACGACCATTATTAGATAGCCGTACTCTCATAACACGTGCTAAATATATGACAGTATGTGTTGTTACTTGACTGGAGAAGAATTTTATTGCTTTTTAAGTAATGGATTTGTTACCTAAAAGGTAATTTTGCGCTATTGCTTCTAAAGTAATAAGGAAAAGTTTTGCGTGTACTTACTTCGCTTCGGTACGAACAGAATCTCTGGATGCTTTATAAGCATCCCAGTTGGACGTGATTTTGGCCCTGTTGAACAAGCGTCTAGCCTTCCGACAAAGGTTACTAAGAGCTTCGTTCCACCAGGACACATCACGGCAGACTGTCCGTTTCGTAAACGGACAGTTTGAATCTGAAGCTTCCGTGATCCTATGCTGTTGGTCACTAGCTGCGATATCCAGTTTAACCGGAGTTCGAATTTTTATATGGCAGGATGTTCTTGAGCTAACCAGATGTTCCTTGAAAAAGTTCCAATTGGTTTTCTTAGGATTCCTTAAGTGTTCTTCTCTGAGAGGAGTAGCCTCGATGTCAAATCTGATATGTCCATGATCTGATAAACTAGGTTCATCGGAGGCCCCGCAGGCCGTCTTCCACTTGATCGAGCCACTTTGCTCGCTGCGCGTCCCGTCGCCTAGTTCCAGTCGGGTCGTTATCAACAACCATTTTCTCCGGGTTGTCGTCTGACATCCTAAAGACATGCCCAGCCCACCGTAGTCTCCCGATTTTCGCCGTTTGAACGATGAGTGGTTCTCCCAGTAGCTGATGCAACTCGTGGTTCATCCGCCTCCGCCATGATCCATCTTCCATCTGCACTCCACCACAGATGGTACGCAGCACGTTCCGTTCGAAAACCCCAGGGGCGCGTTGGTCCTCCACGAGCATGGTCCAGCTTAATAAACTAGGCAGAGTTTGTAGTTCACGTCTTTATTGATAAAGGTTTTGAAGGAGAACGCTCAACCGAACAGTCCCAATTTTGTTCGCAGAATTCGAAATGGCCCTTGTGGCAGCGGCTTCGTGAATATATCTGCAACTTGCTCGTTGGTTGGTACATATAAAATCTTGAACAAGCCTTTCTGGATCTTCTCACGGATGAAGTTGTACCGGATATCCACGTGCTTCATCCGCTTATGGTCCCGAGGTTCCTCTGCGATTCGTATACAAGCATGATTGTCCTCGAATATCGGCACTGGTTAATTGAATGTAGTTCCGAGCTCACTCATCAAATTCCGCAACCATATTGCTTCACAAATGGCTTGGCTGAGCGAAACATATTCTGCTTCTGTTGATGATAGTGCCACAGTTGTCTGGTTCTGGTCATCCAAGACACTGTTGCACCGTATACTTGAAATAGGTTTCCGGAAATCGACTTACGATCTTCCTTGTCTTTTCCCCAATCAGCATCCGCGTAACACAGTAAGGGTTCGGCATTCTCATGTCATTGGTACACCAGTCCAAGGTTGATAGACCCTTTCAGATACCAGAGTACTCGCTTCAGTCCAGTGTGTATCAGTTGGTTCCGCTTGAAACTTACTAAAGAAGTTGACAGCTGTGCATGTGCAAATGTCCGGTCTAGACGACAAGGTCAAGTATGTCAGGCAACCTATTAGCTTCGTCAGGGGTTCATCTTTTCTGCAGTCCAGCCTCGGTTCCAATGGGGTGCTTACCGGATTACAGTCTGCCATACCGAAGCGCCTTATCAAATCTGTTATGTATTTCGGCTGGTTGATTTTTATGGATCCTTGGTTAAAGTCACGATTCACCTTTAATCCCAAATAGGGCTTCAACTCGCTCATATCAGTCATCTCAAATCGCTTGATTAGTTCCGATTCTATTTTCGCCACCGCGTCCAGGCAGCTTGAAACTAGGATAATATCATCTACGTACAGGAGTAGCTAAACGACCGTCTTCCCCGCTTTTCTCCAGTACAGGCAGCTATCCAGATTTGACTTTTTAAAACTCAGCTTCAGCACGTAAGCGCTAAATTGCTCGTTCCAACTCCTCGGAGCCTGCTTCAGTCCGTACAATGACTTTTTCAGGCAGCATACGAGCTGTGGATCACCATTCTCTAATCCTTCAGGTTGGCGCATGTAGATTTCCTCCTTCAGTAGACCATTTAGGAAGGCGGTTTTAACGTCCATCTGATGAACGAAGAACCCCGCCTGGTTTGCCACCGCCAACAGCACACGAACCGTAGTGATCTTTGCCACAGGAGCATATGTGTCTTCGTAGTCGAATCCTTTCCTCTGGGAACCATCGATCCTTTGGACTTCCTCACTGCGACCAGAATCGTAGATCTATTGTGAGATATGCCCGGGTGTCTGCTGTATCCCGCACTTCTGTTAATAGCAATACCTCTATTGATAAGTGGCATGCTTATTATTATTGTTCATCAGTGCTTGTGTGTAAATGTGCTACTCTTCCTTACACGCTTACTGTTCTACTATACCGATATATTCGTTCCTCTTGCCAAATATCACCAATTATAATTCCCAGGAGAAGTTTCGTCGTGCGTCCTTCTGGCCAGTTTTATTGATAAGAGGGACTTATTTTTTGTAAAAAGGACTTCCACGCAAAGGTATTTGTAGATTTCAGCGTAAAGGAAGGGTAACTGGTGGGGAGCCTGAGAATAAACCCATGCTTAAGTCCTTTTTGACATCGGATGGCCTGCCTGGTTCTACTAAGATTCGAACCCACGACCATCCGCTTGACAAAGCGGACTCTGTAACCTTGCGGCTACGCAGCTCCCCTTCACAAACGGTAACAGTCGACGGTACAGAATTTGAGAGAGTACCTTGTAGGTAGCGTTCAGCAACGTGATTGCCCGGTAGTTGCAGCAATCCAACTTGTCTTTTTCGTGGATGGGCTACACTGTACCCTCCATCCACTCCTCCGGTACTACCTCCTCCTCACAAATCTTGGCAATAACCCAGTTAAGAGCCTTGATTCTCCACCGTGTTTTAACAGCTCGCTGGAGAGTTGGTCAGCTCCAGCGGCTTTATTGTTTTTCAGCCGGCCGATCTCCTCTCTAACCTTCTTGGTCGTGAGAAGGTTGCCGTCCAAGTCCCTGCACATGTCGGCTTGTGGCACATAGCTTTTGCGGGAACTGTTCAGCTTCTCGTAGAACTTTCGTATGTCATTCACACGGTACAGTTCCTCCATCGCCGCGCGATCTCGATCTTCTTGCTGGCGCTTCTTCTTCCGTAAGACCGTAAGTCGGTAACGCTCCACGTTCGCCCTCGTTTGGTGTTGCAGCATTCTCGCTCGTGCTGCATTCTTCTCTTCCACTAACTGTTTGCACTCGTCGTCAGGCCAGTCGTTTTTTCCTGTTCGGAACCGTTGTACCAAGTGCCGCTACAACAGTACTACCTGCGGCTGATCGAATGTCCCTCCAGCCATCTTCAAGGGTAGCTGCGCCAAGGTGCTCTACCATTGGTAATGCTGCTTCCAGCTGCTGCGCGTACTCCCGTGCAACTTCGGCGTCCCGTAGTTGCCCGATGTTTGGTCGCGGTGGGCGACTTTGACGCGTGTTTCGCACCGTCGAAAGTTTTGAGCGCATGCACTTGTAAGTCAGGTGATCTCCAGGTGGCTTTGTGGATGTCTTCGCGGGGGAAGAAGGTACTTCCGACTACTATACCGCGGGAGGATGCAAAGTTCACACATCGTTGGCCGTTATCATTTGATGCGGCGTGCAGGCTATCCGGCCCGATCACCGGTCTGTACATTGCCTCTCGTCCTACCTAAGCGTTCATATCATCGACGACGATCTTAACGTCCCGTTGCGGACAGCTGTCATACATCTGCTCCAGCTGCGCTTAGAACGCTGCTTCCTCATCGTCGGCTCTTCCTTCGTGTGGACAGTGCCCGTTGACGATGCTGTAGTTGAAGAACCGGCTTTTAATTCTCAAATTACACATCCTCGAACTGATCGGCTGCCACCCGATCACGCGTTGGCGCATCCTACCCAGCACAGCCCGTTCCGAGCTCGTTGGTGGTGCCACAGCTCAGATAAAAGGTAGCCTCTCGATGTCCGCTTTTCCATACCTTCTGCCCCGACCAGCAAAGTTCCTGCAGTGCCACGATTTCGAAGTTACGTGGATTGAGTTCATCATATACGATCCTGTCGCAGCCGTGATAGCCTAACGATCAAAGCTCTGTTTAGAGTCCCACGCTGACACCAGGACGTTGATCTGCCGCTCCTAACATGGAGATCAGACGCTGTTTTGAGCCGCCCCATCTTAGTGTACAGACGCTCAGGTTGGCGAAGCATTTCCTCTACCGCCTAGATATGGTTACCGCGTCAACGATCGCGTCGCACCTTCTCACATGGCAACATTGCCCAGGCAACGCCTACCAGTTGGGTCCATGTTTCACCTGGCAGTCTATTGTATCATATGGCTCGTGGAGGCGTGAGATAGGAACTTGTGAAGACCGGAGCTAAGTATGACGCTCCTTTTAAGTTGTCAACTCACCATTTGAAGCCCAAACAGAATAAAAAAAATGTTAATTATTCAATCAAAAGAAACACACGAGTTTCAAAATCATAGTTTTTTTTTTCAATCCCATGAAAAGAAACTTAGTCAATTCGCAAATCATCATAAACAATGCGATGGTTGAGCTCTTTGTAAAAACCGCATAGAATCCAAAATTCTTCGAATCTGTGTATAAAACTACGAAAGTTTTCATCTCTTTCTATGAAAAATACACTAGAAAACAGCATAGAATTCGGAATCCGTTTAGGAAAACTGTGTCAATTTTAAAATTTACGTAAAGTAGATTCCTAAATTTTTCCCGCATTACGTAGTTTCTAACTAAATCACACTTACAGGCTGGCTAGAGGCTCTGCTGGATTCGGTGGCCCGGGATTGGCGAACGATCGCTATCCCAACGATCGACTGGATCGACGAGAAAGATATGCACCTGCGCACGGATAACGCTCCCTCCTATTACGGTGCGTACGATTGGGATTTGAACTTTGGCTGGTGGGGCCGTTGGAGCCGGGTGAATCAACCGAAGAATAAACTGGAACCGTTCGATACTCCGGCGATGGCCGGAGGTTTGTTTTCGATCAATCGCACCTTTTTCGAGCTGCTCGGGTGGTACGACGAGGGATTCGATATCTACGGCATCGAAAACATTGAGCTGTCGATGAAAAGTTGGATCTGCGGAGGTCGAATGGTGACGGTTCCCTGTTCCCGGGTGGCACACATCCAAAAAACCGGTCATCCCTATCTGCAGGAGGTGAAGAAAGATGTTGTTAGGGCAAATTCATTGCGGCTTGCTGAGGTGTGGATGGACGAATACAAACAGGTTATTTTCGACATCTACGGTATTCCCAAGTATCCCCAAGAAGAGCTGGGGGATGTCTCTAGCAGAAAGGAAGTCAGGCGAAAAGCTAATTGTAAAACTTTCCGCTACTACATCGAAACCGCCTTTCCGGAGATGAAGAGTCCTCTCATAGAAGGCGCTTTCCACGGGGAGGTAAGTTTGATCTATTTCTGTCTCAACCATAAAGCTCTACAGAACTTATTTTAGGTAAAAAACAAAGCCCTCGGAAATGACACCTGCCTGGAGTATGACCCGGACAGCAACAAGGTCGCCATGGCCGCCTGCAATCACAACCAAACCTATCAGTATTGGGCGCACAACTATTATGAAGAGCTGAACACCGTCAAGCACTGCCTGGACTACACTGGAGATTCTCTGGGGGTGTACAGATGCCATCGATCGAGACAGAATCAAGCCTGGCAGTACGTTATCGAAACGGGACAAATCAAAAGTCCAAAGTATGGCGGCTGTTTGGGGTTGAACACGGTGGACCACAGGACGCTAGTGGTAGAGCCGTGCGATGACAAGCGAGACTCGCAAAAGTGGCTCGTAACGCTCGTAAATCTGGACGTGTCGTTTTTTGGCCAAACCCCAAAGTAAGGTTTTGTGAAGTGGGTGCGTGCAATAGAAGCAATTTTACTAGCGATAGGAACGTTTTTTTTTGTGATATATTCAAACTGCCATGTATAAACTTTTTACTGAATCATTATTTATATCTGCAGTTGGAAAAACTTTTTCCATTCTTTCTTTAACTTTTATTTCGGCTACATTCCCTCTTCTGGTTTTATTTTTTCACTAGCCAGTAACACAAGAAACGGTTCATCACTCTGGCTCGATAGGAAAACGGTCGCTTTTCCATTTTCATCAACCAGCACCGGTGTTCCGGTGCACTCATTGTTCTCCAGCTGTCCGCTGATGATATCACAGTAGATGCCCGCCTCCAAGCAGGTGTGTAAGGTCGCAAACAAATTGAGTGAAATCTCGGCATTGATCGCAACAAAGCCGACCTTTCCTCGGCAAAATGCCAACTGATTTTGACCATTGTCAACCCAACTGGTGACCGGCAGGCCAACAACTGCAGTTCTGAATTTGAGCATTTTACGGACCACACTCCAGCGATGTTCGCAGTTCCATCTGCCGTCCCACAGGCCTTCATCGTTCCAACCGACCGACGCGATTTGTCCTTTCGCATCGACGGGCGGACCATCGTCGGTGTTTGTGAAATCGTAGGAACTCATGATAACCGGGGTACCGTAGCGATGCGCCATCATGAACACCAGCGCGATCATTTACGAACGAGAATACTTGTGGCTAACGACCGCTGGCAGGTCGTCAATTCGCTGTTGGCGTTGTAATACTGGATTATCAAGAAATACGATCGATTTCTCCCTAGGAATGTAGCCTAGTCTGGTTCCGAGGTTGACCATGTAGTGAAATGGTTTTCGCTTAAACATGATCGCACCCATGTCGTACGCAAAGCGATACTCCGAAATCATTCCCATCGCCACGTATTCCTTCCGATACAAACCCTCGACAGTCAAGTCTTCAACATCCTGATAAATGAAAGGTCGACTGCCTGCTGGAAATCCAGCCGTGGTGTTTAAATTTTCCAGCTTTGAATAAATTGCCTGAAAAATATGGTTACTTGTGGTTACTTGTCAATGTGATCATAGCGAAAACACTTCTCACCTGCAAATCGTATGGCCACATATTTTTCGCAAACCTTATATTAAATCCTGCCACACCCATTGCGATCAGCTTATTAAGAAAGTCCGTAATTCTTTGTCGAACCCTCGCGATACCCAAGTTCAAGTCAGGACGATCATCGAGCTGACAGTTACGAACTTCGTGTGGTTCGCTAATCTCTAATACTGTGCAAGCGTCATTGAAATCACCTGCTCCGTAAGGAGCGTCCGGATAGTCTCGAATGCTAGGATTAGCAATAGATCCAGCGGTACCACGAGCGGACCCATTCCCTGCTGCCATATGATTAAGTACAACCTCCACGTAGATTCTTACCCCAGCGTCGTTGCAAGCCGCAATCGTGGATCGTAGCTGCTGCTCATCGCCGGATCGTCCTGTGATTTTGTACGAAATCGGTTCGTACCGTTCACGCCAGGATCGATTCGGCAGGATGCGGACCTCATTCACCGGCGACAGTTGGACGGCCCCAAATCCACCGGACGGTCCCAGATATTGTCGACATTCCGCTTCCACGTCAGCGAATGTCCATTCGAACAGCTGCACGATTGCGGAGCGTTTGGGAGAGTCTGTAAAGTGCGGATTAAATTGGCCATGAATCGTAGTTGACTGTGATAGCAAGAGTAAAATTGGTACTACAAAGATAGGTGCTGCCATGGTGACTAACAACTGGGTAGAGCGAGTGGTTTGCCGTGATGAACGACCGATGAAATTACTGTTGATAAGTTAGCATCTTGTTGCGCTTCCGTTCGATCTTCAGTGGTACATGCGATCGACAATGACAGGCGATAGTGGGAACAAGGGTATATTTAAGCTCAGTGCACATTTCATTTGGCGTTATTTAGTTATAGGTGGTTATTTTCCTAAATTATTAAGTTGATCAACAGATTTAAGCCAGTTTTTGCTCTTACGGTTGAGTTCAATGGCGACGTAGGTAAACCGTCTTGAATACATTGTCACTTTTAGTTTTCAATTTTGTCGTGCATTTTGGAATGATTGGGGCTAAACGTTGCTATGCAGCTTCTTCTTGACTTTTAATTTTTTGTTTCAAAACATTAAGTTTACTCTGTTCAATTACAGATGGGCTTAGATCATAGACAACGCCTACTGTGATTCGTGACATGCATAAAGCTTTCTGACAGCGTAGTTACGCACACCAATAACCGATTTTTTATTTCACAATCGATTCCCACACTTAATCGAATGAGAAGTTTAAGCAATAATGGTTGGTCGTGCCTAGACTGAAAAGCTCTCTTCTGACATAAAGATGGCGTTGCAAATCAAAACTTTTTGAAGTTGCTGGATTACACTAATCTTAACTTACCGATACCTAAAACTGATTTATTAACGTAAACTTCGAACACTAAAGAATCATCCATCAAATAATTGTTTGTGAATTTTTGTGTCTAATCAAACTAACAAATTGTTAATATTGGAAACCCACTGGATCTACCTTTTTTTCTGGAAAACATTGAAATTGATCAGACAACAGTTTTATAATCTAACTGATTTATTGAAATGTTCAGATCAGCCTAGGACACTAATTTTTTTAAAACATCACTTTTTTATTTGTGGCGGCTTAAATTTATTTGTAACAATATTGTTCTGTAATTCTAGGTTTTCACCTTATAACTTACACTAACAATTCTTACAATTCTTTTTATTTCCGTTCAATCCATGCATCAAATTTTTCATTCAATTTTTCGATCTCTATTCTTCCAAGGTTTCGAAGTATATTGTGAGTAGCTGTGGTATCAGTATTTTTGATTTAATAATTTTATCCGCACAAAACTCTTCCGCAAAAAGTGGATTCACTGGATTGATGGAATTCTCTGCCCTACAAAATATAACGAAAAATTTTGCTGGTTGCCTGTAATAGACCCCGTTTCAGCACTTTTCGTTTCAACCTAGTTATTTAGCAATAAATAACTGAAGAGAAAACTGTCAAATTTTTATGACATGCCATTAATTTGTTTTCAAGTTATTACTCTCGCAATGACGCTACTTTTGCTATTGAGTAATTCTCGCTGAGACTAGGCCACTAGATGCACAAGGTCTTTCAAATTTGATATAAATGCACATAGTTATTAGAAATAGAGAAAAAATGATAATGCCATTTTTGTTTGATCGAATTTGTTGACCCCTTGGTCACCAAGGGGTGAAACAGTTTTCAGAAAAGTTGAAATTTTAGGAATTCTTGATGTATTATTTGAGCTATATCTCTAAAATTCGTTATGTAAAGTACTACAAGTAGCACTTTTCTGTAAAGAGGAATGATAGGGCTTTCATTTGAAGTAATCAGAATTCAGGCCGCCATCTTGAATTTAGCCACCATTTTGCATTATATCAGAAAAATGCAATTTCGACCATGTTCGCAACTACCGATTTTCGATCTGAGACCAGCATTGGAATGCTGAGAAAAAATGCTATAAGATGCAAGAAAAAATTAGGTGAGCATCAGTGTTGACCCATCAATTGAAGCTATTTTCCAAGCTGAGTGTTAAAATATTCAACGTGCACCGCGCGATCGACGTAGTAACTTGTCTACTAAGGGTGTGCGAAACTGGCTTTTCTGGTGTCGAAACGAAACGAAACGAAATTAACCCTTAATTTCGGTTTCGCCAAATTAGTCGAAACGAAATCAAGGTGGATTTCGAGTTCTCGAGACGAAACGAAATTGGTCTCCAAATTTCGCGAAATTTCGAAAAATATAAAAAATGTTTCTAAAACATAGCAATCCAATGATTTGAATCACAAGATGCTTACCTGGTGACGAAGAGTAACGTAGGTATCAGATATCGAAAAACCGACAATGCACAATGGTCGGAAAATTGAGATTTCCGGCCAAAATTCATTTTTTTGTGCCAAATTGTTGGTTTTCCATTGCAGATGATTATAACATATAAAAAAAAGTTTTGTACTGACATGGGGCTGTTTATAAACCACGTAAAATAAGGCAAATGTCTTGTGTTTTCGAATAAACGTAAATAACTCGTTAGTGGAACGAGATAAACGATTACTGTTTTCAGCAAAGATGCACATAATAGTAAAACGCTTCTTATGGCTTTGAGAGTTAGTTCGCGATTTGTCCGCAGAGATTGCGCACGAATTTGACTTTTGATAGGAGCATTCAAGAGATATGGTTTCTTCAGTAAAGTTGTAAAGCAATTCAATTCAAACAAAACTACTGAAGACGAAACGATTTAGCAAATCTCGATTGTAGAGCCAGCAAATGTTGATACAATTCTCTATGGTCTTGTTTGTTAAAAACTGTTTTAAAACGGTGCTTGATCAATTAAATGCAATCATTTATAACATTTTCTGTTCTAGGTTGTATGAACAAACTCACTAAATCGATCTTATGAACTTCCTCGTTAGACAAGCTCGCTTCTTCGTAAAACACTTGAATAAAACTTCAGAACTATAAAGCACACATAAAACCTTGTTTCCTCCACATACACAAGCAATCAGACCGACTCAAAGGAATGAACTAGAATCAGTCAGCCATAAAAGACATATGAGCCGCATGATTCAAGAGTATGATAATATTTGTGAGATTGCGGGTTTATGCGTGGGAGTAGTTGTGAGATTGACGGTTAACTCAATGCAATTTCGTGTATGAAACACCTGACTGCAGTGTTGTAAAGTTCGACCATGAGAACCTCCATTTGTTTATGCTGTATGCCGACATATCCGGTACACAGCTTCTACTTCGGCTGTAAGGCCGTTCACATACTGGCGCGTCCTGCGTTGCGGAGACGGTTCGCCTTGCCGTGGGTTAATGTACAGCTCTGCTTAGCGCTGTACATTAACTCACGGCAAGGCGAACCGTCTCCGCAACGCAGGACGCGCCAGTATGTAAACGGCCTAACTGGCGAGTAAATGCCCAAATGCAAGCTCGAACCATTTGTTTAACTCTGGCAGTTATATTTGTGTATGGTGAGAGAAGTTTGCGTGTGGTGTTTCATGGCCGTGTTTTCATAAAACAAACACTGGGAATCATTTTTGGGATAATAATTCATTTTTATATTCGGTTAAGTAAGGTTAAGGTTAAGGTTAAGTTCACATGAATAATCGCTAAGTCTCTTAAGCAGGTATTAGACGACGCAAATATTTGCTATTTTCGGTACGATTTTATTTGCAAATAAAATCTGTATTGAAAAATAGCAAATATTTGCTTCGTCTAATACCTGTTTCAGCGATGTTGTAATGGGTAAAGAAAATAAATTTCAGAAAAAAACTTTGGGTTGGTAAAAAAACATCGATACACGCGAAAACCAATTTATTGCTAATATTAACCATTTTTTTTCTAACAAAATGAAAAAAATATTTTTTTACTTAAGTGTGTACAACTGAATAATCAAACTAAGTTTTTCCAGTATATTTTTGAACCTAATTGCTATGACATACGTTGATAAGTCTTCATAAAACTCCAAAAAATTACATAGAAAATTAAAAATTTTAAATTACCTTTTTCTACAAAAACCCAAATTTTACTCAAACTTTTAACATATGTTTTAAACAACGTATATTCTAATGAACCAATTAATCTAATAATTTCATGTGTGTTTTGTACCAAATTGCTCTAATATACGAAAAACTTTGTTAATAAATCACCCAAAAATTCAAAAATTGCAAAAAAATGGAAAATTTTTAATCATCTTTTTCTACCAAAACGCAAATTTTCCGCAAGTTTTTAACACATATTCTTAAAGGGCACAAGTAGGGCTCTCAGACACACTATCAGGTGCTGTGCTTACACGTGCTTACATTTAATGTTTTTGATGGTCAAAATTAGGAAAATTACGCATATTTTCAATGTGGCTTGCGACTGACTCTGTAGGGTTGAAATCCATTACCCATTTTGTTTTAGGGAATTAATTTAATAAGCTTTCAATCATATGTGAACATATCATGATAGCTTTAGTAGGTTTTTATATATTCCAAAATATTCAGAAAAACTATTTTTCTCCGTTTCTGAAATAGGTAACTTTGAAGGCATTTTTCAACATGAACCGTTTTTTGTATCAAGATTTCATTCAACAATTATGAAAGTATAGATAAAATACTACAAAATCATGTGCTCAAAACATCCTGAATAGGAAATTCGCATTTTGGTAATTTTGGCCACTCTTTTATATAGGGACCGTCTTATGTGCAATGACGGGAATATCAAAAATGGAAAACTATAACCTTGAAGGTTATACCTATTCATTTATATTATTTATATTGAAGGTAAAAAAAGCGCGATAGATACAAATGATTTAAAGTACACACTTGAAATATCTTTGTAAATAATGATTTAATAAACTTCTGAACTGATTATTTTGGTTTGAATGAAACTATGTTTAAAATAGTAATCCTTCTTTCATAGCACTTTCATTATTCAAAATCCAAGTTTTGTCTTAGAGCTCAAACTGGAAAACATGAGAGATGGTAGGTAGATTGTCAACCATTCCTGTGAGTTTTGGTGTCCCTAGCAAAGATAACTTTTTCAAAGACTTGACTGCGTTTTTCCCTAAGCAACCATGTATGTCACAAAATATCAAAAAATTGGTCGCAGTGACGATCAAAGGATTAAGAATAAACTTTTGAAAATGATTTTGAAGCGTCCTCCCTGGTTTAGCACGAACGAGCTACATAAGCTCACTAATGTAGAAACATTAGAAAATATGTCAAGCCAAATTATCAACAAATTCCGACAAAAATCGTTGCAATCCTCAATTGCAACGATTAGCTCACTTTATAGTCATTAAGATAGTTTTAAGTTTATTTTAAGTTTTGTTTTATTCCTTTTTTTTCTCCTTGACAAGTAGGTTTGATAATTTTCCTACAATTACATTAACTCAACTGCGAAAGCTAATAACATTCAATTTCAATAATATAAAAAAGAGTACAAATACATATATATAATAGTGTTGAAATGTCACCATTTGTGGCAGAACACACAATAATAATTCTGAATAGATATTAGTACATAAATAAATCATAACAAACATTCCCCCCCCCTATTAAAAAAAAAAATGGTCGCAGTGACGGAAATACCCAACACGGAGAAAAAAGGACAACCATTTTGAGCTTTAGGGAAACTTTTTTTCGCTTTTGTCGACCAGTGTTATGAATTTTTTTTTTGACGCCGTTTAGTCAGATTAGACCAAGTGACATCTTCATCAATTCGAGGAAAACAAACTTTAAGTTAACTATTCTGTAAACTTTGAAGTTGTCAATATTTTTGCGCAGTTTTTTAAATGAGTTAAAGTTGATTTTGAACTGAGCAGTTCGACAAAAAATGTCCAGTTTCAATATTTTTTGTCATTTTTGGTTTGGCCCAAACCTTGCATAGATGTTTCTATAGGCTGAGAAGCTATTTAAAATGCTATTTTAGGAGAATTATTGTGATTACAAATATTTTCAGAGCCAAAAGTGTTTTGATCAGTTTGACGTCTTCGGCAAAGTTTTCGATAGTAATTTTATCTCTCCGATAAAAAGAACACTAAAAAATTCATTTATTTTAAATGTAAGAGAAATATTAAAACTAATATGAAAAAGCTTATTCTTCAAAAATCTATTTTTTTTTGTATAAAAATTACAGGAAAAATACCGCAGCGATGAAGATATAAAGAAAAAAAGTTATATTTTTTCAAAACAATTTTTTTTTCACAGCGTGTTTATTTTTGGAAGGACAATATTTTTATCTACAACTTTGCCAGAGACACTATGCCAATCAAACAAACTGTTTCGGTTGTAAAAATATTTCAATTACACACAGAGTGCTCTATTGGAGATTAGAAATATTTTTTCAGCTAAATCGATTTGTTTGACTGGCATAACTAGTGTCTCTGGTAAAGTTGTAGAAAATAATTTTGTCCTAAAGAAATGACCTGTTAGTTTCAGCGATACCAAAAATAATAAAATGCATTTGGGGCCATTCCTAAACTACGTGGTGATATTTTGATCCCTTTTATTCCCACTACCCCCCTCCCCCCCGTGGTCGTTTGGAAAGCCCCCTCCCCCAGTCCCCCTCCAACTTTAACCAGGTGGTCTTTTTATTTGCCAAGTGCCCTAACGAAAAATAGTCTGATTATACATGTTTGGTAAAAACTTTGAAAAAGCAATTCTAATCAGACTGTTCCTGTTCGCAATACGGATAATTTTTTTTATAATTTTTTGCCTAAAATGTATGACGAACGGGCCTTTCAAAAATGCACTATTTTATTACCGTAACTGAATAATTAAATATTCTTCAAATCTCGTTGTTTTTATTTTTATTGTATTTTAATACTAATTGTGGATAGGCCTGTTATCCTAAATTTTCCAGAACAAATAAAGATAAATAAAGTAAAAGGAAACGCCATGTCTAAGTAAAAACAATCAGAAACTTCGAAGAGCAAAATGTTACTCATTCTGATTTTCATAAAAGAATTGATTTATGATCTCATTCTACAAATATATGTACAATAAAGTATGAAAAATTTATAAAAAAATAGGGTATCGAACGTCTTCGTCAGTGGTTTTCTTCGGCCCCCTTTTAAATAAGATCGCTGCAGAAAAACTGCCGAAGAAAACCACTGACGAAGACGTTCGATACCCTATAATGATTTCCTTACCTGAAAGTAATTAATATACGCTATTCTGTTGAGTATATTCAGAATCATTTTCAATACAATTTGTTGTTGAGTATAAAAATAAATAAAATTTGTTTGAACAGTTTGATCATCTACGATAAATTGTACAATGGCTTTTGAATGTCGAACAAAATATAAACATCTTTCTTTCTTCCTTCTGTTCACGAGCATCCAGGTCATATATATTGTATTTAAGACCAAGGCGTTGATTTTTTTGCCGATCGTTGAGTATTGAAATACACTTCCAGGAAAATGTCACAAATCCTGACGCATTGCAAAATAGAATTATTATTCTGTAGAAGTAAATGCCATAATTGCTGACAAATCGCAAACTTTCCGTGACATTTACTAATTATCAAGTCGTGTCAAATAAATTTATTAATCAAAAAAAAAAAAAAAAAATGCGAAAGCTATATTCTTGGTGGCAATAATAAATTATAAGTCAGAAAAAAGACCACGTGGTCTTTTCGTCTTCTATATCTGACTTTAATTAGTAAACCAAATATCTGTTGAGATTTATTCAATTAAATTTATAGTCGCAACGAGCACAACCCAGAAAATAATGTAATAATGCGCATCGGAAATTTGGTCCGAAATTTCGCGAAATTTCGTACTCGTCGAAATTAGAAGTTTAATTTCGCGAAATTTTAGGCGGAGTTTAGCGAAATTCAACGAAACTTTCCGGTAATCTCGCGAAACCGAAATTTCGCGAAATTTCGGAAAATTTCGAGTTTTGCGAAATTATACGAAATCATTCGAAATCTCGCACAGCCTTATTGTCTACGATTGATGCTACAACTAGTACGCCACTACTGTTTTTTTTTTAGTTTAGTGAGAATAATGAATACAACACTAGCATGTTTGATACTAACAAAGCGATAATTTTTTTTATTACTGAGCAGTTCCACAAAAATGTCCCAGTTTTAATATTTTATATAAATTGTCGTTTTAATTTGGCTGAAACTTTGCATAGACGTTTCTATGCGCAAAAGATGTCATTTTGTGCTGCTGGTTTGATTTTTTGCAACACGACTCATTTTTGTGAAGCTATAAAAATTCCATTTTGGGAAGGTATTGATGATTACAAATATTTTCAGGGCCAAAATGGTTTGTTTGATCGGTATGACGTCTTCTATAAAGTTGTAGATAATATTTTTGTCTCTCCGATAAAATCTACACTTTAAACATTTTTTTTACTGAAAAACAAATTTTTTTTTGTATGCCTGAAGGGCATTGGGTAGAAAGCGCCACTGCGACAGGAATGTTTGTCTTTTGTGGCTGGTCCCGATTACTTTACACAGATTACAAGATGCTCGAACTCATTGATTGAGTTGAGCTAGTTGGTTGTAAGCCTGTGCCCCAATCCGGAACTACATGGTTGATGAAACCTGTGGCCGTTTTGGGATTGGTGCTCCATACCTGGTATGGAGTTGAGAGGTAACTTCCAAAGAAGTTAAACCTCGATGAAGCAAGAGCCCCGCAAAAGCAAAGCAAATGCGCTGAGCTCTCAGGTTCAGCGTTGCAAAAGCGACAATAGTCGGTTAGGACTTTGCCGATTTTCTTTAAATGATAAAGAGCAGGACAGTGTCCAGTGAGAAGTCCCATGATGATGCGTAGCTCACTACGAGATAAACTAAGTAGCCGTTTGGTAACCGTAGGGTTAGGGTAGATAAACTGTTTAGCTTGCCTGCAACCCTGCGCATGTTGCCATTGAGATGCTATCTTTAGCTTTTCCCATGTACTTAGTTCGCCTTTAATGGCGGATGTGGAAGTACCCAAAAACGGTTCCGGTCCAATGAATTGCTGAGCAGATCCTTGTCTTGCGAGGCTGTCGGCATGTTCATTTCCCTCGATTCCGCAGTGACCGGGTACCCAAAGTAGCATAACTTTGTTGAGGCGGGAGAGTTCCCTGAGTGTTGCGATGCACTCCCAGACTAGTCTGGAGACACATGTAGCAGACTTTAATGCCTTTAGTGCCGCCTGACTGTCCGAAAAGATTCCGATTTTCGCATGTCTATATTTGCGATGTAGACATGTTATAGCACAGATATATATTGCGTATACCTCCGCCTGAAAGACGGTTGGCCACTTACCCATTGAAATAGTGGCCTTTATACCTGGTCCGTAGATCCCTGAACCAGTCTGGGGTCCGATTTTTGAGCCATCCGTGTAGAAGCGGATTGTGCCCGATGGAAGACTCCGCCCTCCATTGTTCCACATGGAGCGATCTGTGTCGATCACTATATATGGAACGTCCATGTTTGGCTTCGCTTCCATCCAGTCCGAGACTGTTGTTACTAAAGGTGTCAGCTTAAACTCCTTTAGGATGCTTAGGAGACCCGTTAGGTCACCTTCGAGCATCGTTGTATTTCTTTGCAGCCTTAGTGCGCCAAGCTCTGCTTCCTTCTTCACATGGAGATGTAGAGGAAGTAAGCAAAGCAAGGCCTCCAAGGCTGCTGTCGGTGTTGTGCGCAGGGCACTGGTAACTGAGAGACAGGCCAATCGTTGGACTTTGGTAAGTTTCGCCTGAGCTGTCTTTTCATTTACTTTAGGGCACCATGCGAGGGCTGCGTAGGCTATACGTGGCCGAGCAATGGTGATGTAAGACCAGAGCGCTAATTGTGGTTTTAGCCCCCAGGTCTTGCCAAACAGTGTACTGCAAGCCCAGATAGCTGAAGTTGCCTTCTTGATAGCGTAGTCTAGGTGAGCAGTCCAGTTCAGCTTCTTATCCAGAATGATTCCAAGATATTTGGTCTCATTACTGAAACATAGTCTTACCCCATTCAGTAGCGGAGGAATGATTGTGTGCATTCTTCGCTTGGTAAATGGTATAATGACCGTTTTAGCGGGGTTAATGTTCAGCCCTTCTTCTGAGCACCACTGAGAGGTGGTGTCAAGTGCCGTTTGCATACGACTAGATAGAGTTGCATCACATTTTCCCCGAACAATAAGGACTATATCATCAGCATATCCAATGACTTCGAAGCCCAGCTGTGATAGCTTGGCTAGGAGAACGTCTACCACCAGTGACCATAGCAGTGGAGAGAGAACTCCTCCTTGAGGACACCCTTTCACTGCCCCTACTGTGACATACGTATCCCCCAATGCAGCTGTGATCTTCCTGCTCGAAAGCATTGCTTGGATCCAGCTCATTGTAGTATCGTCGACTCTTTTATTTTGTAGAGCCGTGTAAATTGATGCAAAGGACGTGTTATCGAAAGCTCCCTCAATATCAAGAAAAGCGCAGACCGCTGTCTCTTTATATTTCAAGGACTTCTCGATCTTCGTCACTAGGCAATGCAAAGCGGTTTCAGTAGATTTACCCTGTTGATAAGCATATTGATGCTTGTGTAAGGGTAACTCTTTCAGAAACTCACTGCGGATGTAGTTGTCCGTAATTTTCTCCATTAACTTGAGAAGGGTTGACGTCAGACTTATAGGTCTGAAAGCTTTGGGCAATGTTTTGTCTTTTTTGCCCGGCTTTGGTATAAACACCACCTTAACGTTCCACCAGTTGACCGGGATATGTCCCATAGTAAAGCTGGCTCGAAAGAGGCTGATGAGTTCGGACATAACGACTCCGTCCGATTTTTGTAGAAAGATTGGTAGAATGCCATCCGGTCCTGGTGACTCAAAAGAGCTTAGTGCCCAGTTGATAGAAGTCTCCGTGAAAATTCTACGAGCGAGCGCTGCGGAGTCACGTGACGTTATGCGTCTGGATTCGAGGCTCTGTAACTCTTCGACGTTCGAACCGGAGATTGCTGTCGATCCAGGAAAGTGAATGTTCATAAGAACATCCAGCGTTTCCTTGGTGTTGACAGTCAGACTACCATCTTCCTTTTTCAACTGCCCAAGACCATTCGTGTGATCTTTGGACATCGCTTTTTGCAGTCGCGTTGCCTCAGGTAGAGTCTGAATGTCTTCACAGAATCGAATTCTAGACCTCCTTTTGGCTTTTCGTAGCTCAGCGTTGTATTTTGTAAGGGATGCTCTATAGGCTTCCCAGTTGGACGTGATTTTAGCCCTGTTGAACAAGCGTCTAGCTTCCCGACGAAGGTTGCTGATAGTTTCATTCCACCAGGGCACATCACGGCAGACTTTTCGATTTGTTAACGGACAGTTTGACATAAAAGCTTCCGTGATCCTGTGCTGTAGGTCACTTGCTGCGATGTCCAGTTCACCTGGAGTTCGAATATTTTGGTGGCAGGATGTTCTCGAATTGACCAAATGTTCCTTAAAAGAGTTCCAGTTGGTTTTCTTAGGATTCCTGAAATGTTCTCTTCTCAGAGGAGTAGCCTCGACGTCAAATCTGATGTGTCTATGGTCTGATAAACTGGGTTCATCAGAGACATGCCAGTTCTTGACTTTCTCCGTTATCGAGGCGCTACATAGAGTGAGATCTAGGACCTCTTGTCTAATAGCATTACTGAAAATTGGCTCGTTTCCCACATTGCATACATTAACATTGTTGGAAGTAAGATATTCAAGTAGGTACTCACCTCGAGTGTTGACATCCGAGCTGCCCCAGACTGTGTGATGCGCGTTGGCATCGCAGCCGACGATGAGTGGCTTGTTGATGCTTCGGCAGTATCGCACAAGTGCTGCGACTTCGGATGGCGGTATATCGTCCTCGTCCCCCGGGAAGTAAGCGGAGGCAACAACCACTTCTTGAGTGCCGTTGGTTGTCGGGACTTCCACCGCAATGGCAACCAAATCCCGTTGGATGAACTCTGTAATGGGAACAAATTTAATGTTTCTGTTCAGCAGAATTGCAGTCCTGGGATTTGACTGTTGATTACAATAGACCAACTTACTGTTTGTGTTGGCTAAGCCAAGGATCCTGGTGTCGTGGACCCATGGTTCCTGGATCAGCGCCACGGATAGCTGATCCTTGGTGAACTTCCGGCAAAGAACACCAGAGGCGCCCTTTGCGTGATGGAGGTTCACCTGAACGCAGCGTATGCTGCTCATTTTGTTGGCAGCGCGTCCTTCGTCGGATCTAGTTGAGATCCGATTGGCGGACGGTTGCCATCAGCGGTGACGCTGGGATGGGTAGTCTGCATACCCTCAGCAACAGGCTCCCGTTGCAGCAGACAGTAGGCGACAGAAGTGCTACTCTCACGTTTAGGCGGCGGAATTTGGCTCTGAGGGTCGCGACTGTTCAGATGCTCACGCTTACTCCTCTTTCGATTTTTCGGCGGAACCTTCTTCGCTATCGCGGGAGTGCGTCGAGCAGGTGGTAGCGATACACTCCCTGAGGGAGTCTCTGAACGTACCGTTCCTGCCTTCGCACCAGAACCTTTCGCGCCTGTGTTTGAGGACTTTCTGCCAACCTGCCGCATGCGTGCTTTGCCGTACTTGTAGTTCAGCAGGAAGCTCTGTGCCACTATGAGGTTAGCAGACTGTTGGTCCAGCTCCACCATCAATTCGACAGTGTTTCCAGTAACGTTGCGATGACATACTCGCCATGCACGTGTGGAGAAACCGTCGTTCTGATTTTGGAGAAGACGGAGAATTCTCTCATTTGTGGTGTCCACACTGTCCTGGAAGTACCCTACAAATTTTAGGGCCTTCGGCAGGTCCTTCGTGCGAAAGACACTAAGGTGTGCTCCCTCCCACGGTATGAGAGAAGACGCCGTGGTCTCCAGCCATCTAACTGTGTCGTTGTCGGCACAGTCAAGTTGTAGGGTACCGTTTTTTAGGCGGCAGCTCCTAAACTTGGGCCTGATGGCCGGTGACTCCTGGTCCGCAATGCAGTCCAGAATGGCATCTCGAACAGTTTTTAACTATTCAGGGGTAAGTAGGGAGGCTGGATAGTCTATCGTTGTGATAGACAGGCTCGTGGCCTCCAGCATCTCCCTATATGTTACCCCTGACGTTTGTCGCGGTGCAGGGGGCTCCGCGCAAGCCAAGTCCCGGGGCTTTTTGCTGCTCGGGCCCTTAGCGCTTGTGTTTGGCGACGCTGTCTCAGTCGACCGCTGTCGCTTGGTTGCGACCTGACCTGAGCGGTCAGCTTGGTCGACTGGTTGACGAACTATGCCTATGGCTACCTCGCGTGAGTGACCCAGGCTTAGCAGTCTTTTAAGACGCCGCCGTTGCGATTGGGAGAGCCGTTTGACATCAGCACGAGGTGACTTAGGTTTCCCCTTGTCAATCGGCTGTGTCTCCGGATCGGGAAGACTGTCCGTCGGGCTCTCTTCTTTCCCGCGTGGCGAACCGAGGATTAGTGATGAAACTGGCTGTCGAGGTTGAAATCCATCTCCAGTTCCATCTCCTCGGTTCTGCCTGTAGCGTGCAGCCTTGTGGGGCTGCACGCCATGGAGTGTGTTGGCTCCATTTGTTCCGACAGGTTGAGGTTGCCGGGGCCCTTTTTTGAAAATTTGTTAAACTCCAGTTTTTAGTCCCACGAGTTTGCCACGAAAGAAGGGGTCATCTGCGTGTCACGATAGCCTAACGCAGGAGGCTAGGTTACTGTGGAAGGGCGCCAGGTATTCCACAGGCTCCGTTAGCGGCTGGGAATTTATTCAACCCCCTCCACCATTCATCTCTCGGCACGGGTCGCGTCACACCTTAGCTTAGGGGGTTAACCATTATTTTACGTAACAGCCATGGTTAAGAGCTGTTACAACCATCCTCCTTTCCAGGGGCTTTGGACCCTCTGCGCCAGTTCTCAATAATTTAAGTCTATTCGTACAGGCTACACTAAACTAAAGAGAATCGTCACAGGCGGAGTTAAAAAAACAAATTAAAAAAAATGTAAAATTATCGTCAAGTTCTGCCGGGGGGTTAATGAAGACATAGAGAACTAATCTTTTGTAGGAAGATGCTCTGCATTATGAAGAACCATTATGCAAAAAATTAACGCTCTACGACATCATTTACTTGACGATAAAACTGGACGATAATAGAGCCGATACCTATCTAAAAGCTCTTTTTTTTAAATCTATTTTTTTTATCAAGACTACAAAAGATTATTTCAACATTGCAACCAAAGAAAAAGTTATAGAGTGTATATTTTTTTCAGAAAGACAAAATTATTATCTACAACTTTATCGAAGACGTCATACCGATCAAACAAATCTTTCTGGCCCTAAAAATATTTGTCATCATCAATACCTTCCCAAAATAGCATTTTTAATAGCTTCTGAAAAATAAGTCGTACTCTAAAAAATTAAACCAATAGCACAAAATGACATCTTTTGCCTATAGAAATATCTATGCAAAGTTTCAGCCAAATTAAAAATGACAATTTAATCGTTATGTACTCGGCAGAGTACCCGGGTACCTTTTCAGACTTCATTGCTTTAAAAAAAAAACAAGGATAACCTCAACTCAGCCAGCTAAAACTTATGGAATGATTCTTATAAATCATTTTTCATCATCAGACAAACAATGTTTGTGTAAACAATGTTTACGAAGATTAAAAATTAAAAAGAGTAGACAAATTTTCCAATCTTTTGACGGGTCAAGATCGAAAATCGGTCAAGAAATGAAAAAGCAAGAAGCATTTCATTTTGTGGGTACCCGGGTACCCTGCCGACTACTTACGTGTGTTAAAACTGCCGTGTACATAACGGTTAAATAAAATATTAAAACTGGGACATTTTTTATGGAACTGCTCAGCAATAAAAAACCTATCGCTTTGTTAGTATCAAACATGCTAGTGTTGTATTCATTATTCTCACTAAACTAAAAGAAAACAGTAGAGGGTCTCAGTAGACAGGTTACTACGTTGATCACGCGGTGTACGTTGAATATTTTAATACTCAGCTTGGAAAATAGGTTCAATTGATGGGTTAACACTGATGCTCACCTATTTTTTTTTCTTGCATCTTATAGCATTTTTTCTCAGCTTTCCAATGCTGGTCTCAGATCGAAAATCGGTAGTTGCGAACCTGGTCGAAATTGCATTTTTCTGATATAATCCAAGATGGCGGCCAAATTCAAGATGGCGGCCCGAATTTTGATTGCTTCAAATGAAAGCCCTATTATTCCTCTTTACGGAAAAGTGCTATTTGTAGTACTTCACATAACGAATTTTAGAGATATAGCTCAAATAATACATCAAGTATTGTCAAAATTTCAACTTTTCTGAAAACTGTTTCACCCCTTGGTGACCAAGGGGTCAACAAATTCGATCAAACAAAAATGGCATTATCATTTTTTCTCTATTTCTAATAACTATGTACATTTACATCAAATTGGAAAGACCTTGTGCATCTAGTGGCCTAGTTTCAGCGAGAATTGCTCTATTCTGGTTACTATGGAGGAAAGTGAATTTCATGTTTTGATTGAGGGAACTAAAAAAATCGAAACACATTTTATATCGTTTAGATTCAAACTTAGAGTAGTCTCAAACTTCGAACACTTCAGTATAAAAATCACATTATTTCAGCTAGAGTAATCAGAAGTATGATAACTGTATACCATTTCGTTCTTCGGAATGACATTCACCCGGTGATGTATACCTCTTTACTGTAGGACCAGTCAGAAGACCCCGAAAGACCTTGCACGGGGGTGGGGGGGTTAACGAAATGACCACGTGGTCTTTTTTCCTGATTAATAATTCATCGTTGCCACCTAGTCAAGAATCAAGCTTTTGCATTTTAGAATTATAAAATGTACTGAAAGTTTAATATTAAAAATGTAAAAATTTAAGTGAATTTCTGGCACTTGACAATTGAAAAGACCACGTGGGTGAAGACGCAAGGGGGGGGGGGGGTTGTCCAAAAGTCCACCAAAGACCACGGAGGGGTACGGGGGGTATAAAAAGTGTTCGAAACATGACCGCGTGGTTTAGGAACGGCCCCAAAGATAAAAACATCAATACGATTTTTAGCACTCAAAAGCCGGATTTATGAGGAAAAAAAAAACGAAAAACCTATAAAAATGATCGTTCACTGACCCGGAAAAACTGTAAACCAATGAAATTTTATGGGTTCGATGTTTTCTGGTGACCTGTCGAGCCTTCATCGAGATCACAAGCTTCTGAAAAAAAGTTTCGTAATTGACAGTTTTCTATGAATAAATATTTGTTTTGTAGTTTAAAAACTGTTCTGTTGAAAATGTTAACTTCGAAATAATAAAAAAGTTTCTGCATACGAATAATACCCATACTTTCCTCATTTGCCTTGAGCAAACAAACAGGGTAAGGGTTCCAATAGTGGTGCATTCATTTACCACAATCGGAGAAAACAGTCAAAATCAAACTACATTTATCCTAATGCCCAAGTAGCAATACAGTAGTAGAACTAAAATTTATTTGTTTTTTCAATAGTAAACTATTTTTTACATTAAGAATACAAACATGTTGAAGAAAATGAGAATTTTATAATAATGTCTATGTTCCAATAGTGGTGGCATGGTTCCTATAATGGGGCGCCGGGTTCCTATAGTGGATACTCGAACTCGGTTCCATATGAAACTATCTTCTCAATGCTAAACGAACATAAAGCAAGACGGTATCCCTATTCAAACCAAAGTAACACACGTTGTTATAGAACAGTTGGGATAACTCCTCTAATACAACCGACGGTTATAGATCTCAGTTGACATTACTTTTTCCATGACATCTATATCACCAGAAAAGCGCAGGCTACTATAACAAGTACTGGTACAATATGAAGTATTATATAACTTCATGAAAGCAAGCCAACTTGCTAGACTGAAGCTGCAAAATACATCTCGAGTACCAATACGGTAAGAAAACGTTCAAAACAGGTTATTTTCAAATTGTAATTGCTAACTAATCAGAACATCGTTGACGTAAGCATGAAACATCAAAATAAATAGATTGCTGCAAAACGGCGCTGATTTATATTAGGAACAATAAACGTTTCGAATAATCACCGAAAAATAAGAAACAATATTAGATCAACCTTTCGATGCTTGTAATGCAAAGTTCTACGTGCGCGTCAAATTTCATGGTGAAACATTGTGTTTTTCTTCTGAAAAAATCATGCGCCATTCATTGGATACCGTTTTCTATTTGTCAATAAATGGAGAACAGATTATGCATTACAGAATGTTCGCTGATTTATTTCATTGCGAAGAGTCAATTTACCCCACCACCGCATGGATTTAGTTCGTAAGCAACTATTTGGCATCTCTTTCTTACATGCGTAGTAAATCGCAATGTCGTTTTTTTTTCTTGGAAAGATGTGCACTGACCCAGTGGAATGAAGAAAATCGCGCATTCGTGGGTCTGAATTCGCCATAACAAAGCGCATGCGCAAATGCGTTGCTATGACAACATTCAACCTAAGGGGAGACAACTGGGTATAGATTTGCATCCACTTTGGGAACCACTCGCTGATTGGTTGAAATTGAAAACCCCGAGTGCGTTAAAATTTATTATCAGGCTTGCTGGCAGTGTTGCCGAACAACATTGTTTGTTGTTTTGATTTATATTTTTTATCGATGTCACCTGTTATAATCTGAAATAATTTCAAGTGAACATTTGAAAAAAGCACAAATATGGGCGTAGTGAGAGATCCGACTTGGATCATTACTAATATCAATTACCAAAAGATCCAAAAGATCAAGAAGTGCGCAAGGAGTTATTACGGTTTTGCGTGAAGCATAAGAACAGCATACCGCTGCTCAATATCGGGAGCAGTGCTGATAAAAGTCATTTTCCTCAGCAAAATTCTTCGAAAATTACAATCTTTTTTTTTTAATTTTTTTTATAGGGGGTGAGTTTGTAATGATTTATTTATGTACTAAAATATCTATTCAGAATTAGTATTGTGTGTTCTGCCACAAATGGTGACATTTCAACACTATTATATATATTTGTACGCTTTTTAGTATTATTGAATGTTATTAGCTTTCGCAGTTAAGATAATGTTATTGTAGGAAAATTATTAAACCTACTTGTCAAGGAAAAACAAGGAATAAAAGGAATAAAACGAAACTTAAAACTATCTTACTGACTATAAAGTGAGCTAATCGTTGCAATTGAGGATTGCAACGATTTTTGTCGGAATTTGTTGATAATTTGGCTTAACATATTTTCTAATGTTTCTACATTAGTGAGCCTATGTAGCTCGTTCGTGCTAAACCAGGGAGGACGCATTCAAAATCATTTTCAAAAGTTTATTCTGAATCCTTTGAAGTGTCTTCTTCCTGGTTGCACAACAACTTGTCCAGAAGGGAACTGCATATAACATTGCTGGTCTAAATATTTGTTTGTAAATTAACAGTTTATTCTTGAGACAAAGTCTAGAATTCCTGTTGATAAGAGGATATAAACATTTGATATACTTATTGCACTTTGACTGGATATTTTCAATGTGCTCCTTGAAAGTAAGATTCTTATCATAAATTAGCCCTAAGTATTTAACTTGATCAGACCAGTTTAAGACCACACCGTTCATCTTAATAACGTGGTTATGGGTGGGTTTGAGAAATGAAACTCTTGGCTTATGAGGAAAAATAATTAACTGTGTTTTTGAAGCATTAGGGGAAATCTTCCATTTTTGTAAGTATGAAGAAAATATATCTAAACTTTTTTGAAGCCGACTGCATATAACACGAAGGCTTTTTCCTTTTGCGGAAATGCTTGTATCGTCACAAAACAGAGATTTCTCACAACCTGGTGGTAAATCAGGAAGATCAGAAGTAAAAATGTTATATAAGATTGGGCCCAAGATACTCCCCTGAGGCACACTAGCTATAACAGGTAAGCTATTAGATTTACCATTTAGATAGTTAACCTGGAGAGTGCGGTCAGTTAAATAACTTTGTATCATTTTTGTGAGGTAAAGCGAAAAACAGAAATTTGACATTTTAGCTATTAAACCTTTATGCCAAACACTGTCGAATGCCTTTTCTATATCTAGAAGAGCAGCTCCAGTCGAATAGCCTTCAGATTTATTAGTTCGAATCATATTTGTTACTCTAAGTAACTGATGAGTAGTGGAATGCCCATGGCGAAAACCAAACTGCTCATTTGCAACAATTGAGTTCTCATTAATATGTGTTATCATTCTATTATGAATTATTCTTTCAAAAAGTTTGCTAATAGAGGAAAGTAAACTAATTGGTCGATAACTTGATTCCTCAGCTGGATTCTTTTCGGGTTTTGAAATTGGAGTGACTTTGGCATTTTTCCATTTCGTAGGAAAATGTGCTAGTGCAAAGCATCTGTTAAAAATTGTTATCAAGAAATTTAAAGAGTTTTCGGGAAGTCTTTTGATGAAGATATAGAAAATCCCATCATCTCCTGGTGCTTTCATGTTTTTGAATTTTTTGAGAATGGTTCGCACCTCATTCAAGTTTGTCTCCAATACCTCTTCGGAAAGAAATTCTTGGGTGGTGATCTGAACATACTTTTGGTTTACTTCATTTTCAATAGGACTTACTACGTTCAAATTGGAGTTAGGAACACTCTCAAACTGCTGAGCAAGTTTTTGAGATTTTTGTTCATTCGTTAGAAAAATGCAATCACCATCTTTAAGGACTGGAATGGGCTTCGAGTGTTTCTTAAGAACCATCGAAAGCTTCCAGAAAGGTTTTGAATAAGGTTTTAGTTGTTCAACTTCTCTCATGAAATACTCATTTCGCAAGAGAGTGAATCTATGTTCAATTTCCTTTTGTAATTCTTGAAAAATAATTTTCAAAGCGGGATCACGAGATCTTTGGTATTGACGTCTCCGTATGTTCTTCAAACGTATAAGAAGTTGAAGTTCACTGTCAATAATTGGTGCATTTAATTTCACTCTTGCCTTAGGAACTGATAAATTCCGGGCATTGAGTATTAAGCTGCTAAAATTTTCTAATGCTCTGTCAATATCAGCACTATTTTGTAAAATAATATCATCATTCAAATTTTCCTCGATCGTAGAACGATATCTATCCCAATTAGTCTTGTGATAATTTAACACAGATCTAGTGGGATTTAAAATAGTTTCATGGGAAATAGAAAATGTTAAGGGAAGATGATCAGAATCAAAGTCAGCATGAGTTAATAAATCACTGCATGAATGGCTTTGATTTGTTAGTACCAAATCAATTGTAGATGGATTCCTAATAGAAGAATAACATGTAGGACCATTTGGAAATAAAACTGAATAATATCCAGCCGAGCAATCATTAAATAATATTTTTCCATTGGAATTGCTTTGAGCATTATTCCAAGATCGATGTTTCGCATTAAAATCACCGATGATTGCAAATTTAGATTTATTTCTTGTGAGTTTTTGCAAATCTCCCTTGAAATAATTTTTTCGCTCACCAATGCATTGAAAAGGCAAATACACTGCGGCTATAAATAAAATGCCAATACTTGTTTCAATTTCAATTCCCAAACTCTCGATAACTTTGGTTTCAAGATGGGGTAAAACACGATGTTTTATTCGACGGTGGATAACTATTGCAACTCCACCACCGGCAACATCAATTCTATCAAACCTATGAACTATAAAATTTGGGTTCTTTTTTTAGTTTAATATTTGGCTTTAAAAGCGTTTCAGTCACAACTGCAATATGCACATCGTGGACTGTTAAAAAATTGAAAAATTCATCTTCTTTCGCTTTTAAAGAGCGAGCATTCCAATTTAGAAAATTTACAGCATTATTTAAAATCATTGCTGAATTTCAATTTCATAACAATATTAGTTGTAAATTTTATACCTTCTTGAACAGCCTCGTACATCGAGTTACAGTTCAACAAAACGGACATTAGCTGCAGCATGGATTGTTGTAGGTATTCAATCTTTTCGGGAGTTGGATTACCTAAATCAATACTGGCTGACTTTTCAGCACCAAACACGAATGGTTTGTTACCGTTTGAATTTGAAATATTACCTGAAAGGACACTGGCATATGAACAGCCTGGTGTTGCCTGAACAGGATTATTTTTCTGAAATTTGTTATCTGAATTTAAATTATTACCTACATACACACCTGCTAATGAAAGTGCTGGTGATGCCTGAACAGTACTGAAAGTCTTTCGATTACCCACATTGACAACAGGTTGTTTAGAATTCCTACGTTGTCTAGAAGCAATAATTTTTGACCTTACAGGACAGTTAAAGAAATTAGATTTGTGATTTCCCCCACAATTTACACATTTGAAACTAATCATTTTCAATTCTCACTTCCAATGATCGCCGCACTCTTTCAGATACACTAGATTTTCGTCCTAGTAACGTGCTGTTATACTCAGATGAAAAAGATCGCGCGCATCGTTCACGGTTACGGAATAAAATTTGACGACAAATCCAACCAAATGATCTTCACTTCAAAGCTAAAAAGAAAAACAAACAGTCCACTCTACCAAAATGAACCTCACCGAAACACTTTTTCACTGACACTGACCGATGTCTTGAGAATCTTCGTTAACTGATAAACTGATTTTGTTGTCTTGCTTCCATCGCATGAAATATGATGAGGTGTTTTGACAGTTCACTTTTACGCAAAAAGCGGGAAGGGAGAACTCTGAAAGGATTGTAAAAAAATAACGTTTATGGATGCTTTTTTTCACTTTCACTAAAGAGTTTCAACAAATATCAACCCTGGTCGGGAGTAAATAGTGTAGTGTGAGCTTATTTCTACTTTTGAATCCGTTCTGGATTAAGTTTGAAACATACCTGTTGAGGCATATTGCTTGTGCGGAAAGTTCAATTCAAATGGGTCAATGAATGAATCATAATCATTGATGGATGACACGTTCGATTTTAAATATATGAAAGATGCAGATTCCTTGGTAACCCTCAGACGGTAAAACTATCGCCTGCAGGAGGAATTATGCATAATTAAAAGCATTAAAACATGCAAGTATTTTCCGACTGAATGGCATCACTTACGAAAAATACAACAGGGATCATCGAGGTGGATAAGGAAGTAAGAAGCCAGATGACGCCCCTTAGCATTTACCCAGCGCATGCGCAAATGTATTGTTACGCGCAGTGTAACTAAATCGACAATCGTCTCGTCAGTGGCACTTTCAATTAATTATAAATTGATTATAAAAAGCAATGTACAACCTTTCAAGATGGATTGTTTCTGTAGCTTGAATATTAAAGTTGTTTTCGCATAGTTTCAACGTTATCTAGACTTAAAATATAATAACGCTAGAAACATTGTTAGATATACGGTAACAAAAAATGAAATGATACTGGTTGCACTGCAAGCGTTTTGTTTATCTTTTCATGGCACATTTTACCCCACCTCGAATAGTTTTATTGAAATCGTTCAAATGATTTTTATTACAATTTGATCAAGTAATTTAGCGTTGGCTGCTGAATACTTAGACCAACCATAAGGAAAGCACTTTGCAGGTACGTAGTATTGTTATTAGGCGTGTAATATTGAACTGTTGCGGCTGCCCGATAACTCTCCCTCATCTGACGTGTCACACGATTTGCTGCCACCATTGTGCGAGCACGAGCTCGATTTTTCTTATCTGTCACTTCTTGGCACTCCGCATCGAACCACGTGCTGCGTGTGGTTCTTGCAGTCGTGCCCAACACCTCTCGCGCTGTGTAGCTAACCGTGTCGTGGATGTGTTATCACGGTTCGTTCAGATCTCCAACCGGTTCACCAATCCGCTCGTTAACCTTTCGAGTGTACTCAGCAGCAACTCCGTCAGCTGACAACCTCTGGATGTCCAACCTCGAAGTGCTCGATTTTTTTACGTTGGCCAACCAAGCGCGAATCGATCCTACCGCGAGATAGTGGTCTGAGTCGACGTTTGGGCCTCGGAAGGGCCGCACATCGGTTACATCTGAGAAATGTCGACCGTCAACCAGGATGTGGCCGATTTGCTTCGCCATTAGGGTGTTGCCATGTGTGTTTCCTCATAGCTCACAGAACTCCTCCTTCACCTCATCGGGTTTGTCGTTCGACGGTGCGTATACGTTGATCAGGCTGTAATTGAAGAATCTGGTTTTTGCTGAAGTGACCGCCGATTCGCGAACCGAGCTGCTTTTCGTCGAAAAAGGAGTAAAAATCGATGATGATTACTACCTGAATGAGATTTTTATTATTATTCAAAATTTATTTGTAAAGTCATCTGACACAGGCATGGTCTTAACGATAGAATAAATCTAAGTTACAAACACAATTACACTAAACATCTTAAAATAGTTGTCGTCTACAAGAGAGCCGTCGTTTGAAGGCATCAATCGAAATCCCAAAGTTGAAACGTTCGTAGACAGCAATGGATTGTGCGGCCATAAATCGAATTGGATTAAACAGCTCATAGTTCACTCTGCTTGGCTCGAGGTAGCGGTACAGTCTCTTGTGCGGAGTGGTCTCTCGGGTGCGTAAAGGTTCATCTGTTGTAGTATTGCAGGGCAGTCAATTTGTCCGGAAAGGATTTTAGCAACAAAAACGGCTTGAGCAGTAGCTCGTCGCTGCTCGAGTGTTTCAAGTCCCAGTAGCTTACATCGAGCTTCATACGAGGGTAAGTCTAACGGGTTGTTCCAGGGTAGCATGCGAAGTGCGTATCGGAGAAATTTTTTCTGGACAGACTCGATTCTAGCGATACAGTTTGCTTGTGATGGGCACCAGACTACCGATGAAGACTCGAGGATAGAGCGCACTAGCGAACAGTAGAGCGATCGAAGGCAGTAAGGATTTAGAAACTCATTAGCTATCTTGAAAATAAATCCCAGCTGACGATTAGCCTTTGAGATCATTTCATCAAAGTGTGGTCGAAATGTTAGCGCACAATCAAGTTTTACACCAAGATCACGAATGTGAGCTACCCGTTGCAATGTATGATTAACTATGATGTAATCAAATAAGACTGGATTCAGCTTGCGGTGAAATGTTATTACGTTGCACTTCTGAACACTTAGTGTCAACAGATTCTTCGTGCACCATGTCTCAAATCGTTGATCAAACGTTGTAGTTCCAAGCAGTCGGATAAGGCTTTGATTACCGCGAATAATTTTACATCATCTGCGTAAAATAGTCGACACCCAGGCGGCAGTAAAGAGGAGACTTCGTTGATGAAAATAGTGGAAAGCAGGGGACCTAAATTGCTTCCTTGTGGGACGCCGGAAAGATTCGTGAAATATTCTGACTCTTCCGAACCAATTTTCACGCAGAGATCTCGGTCCGTCAGGTATGATTTCATCCATTTTACGAGATCACCAGAAACCCCAAGTTACTCTGTCCTACTCAGTAGAATTCCGTGGTCGATTCGATCGAAAGCAGCTTTCAGGTCTGTGTAAACAGTGTCTACTTGTTCCCCGTCACCCAGACGGCTCAAAAAAAACTGGACTTTCATGCAAGACGGTGCCCTGCTCACATAAAGAAAACTGTTCGGGACTAGTGCAAGTCCAAGTTTTCCTCTGTCATCACCAAGGATGAGTGGCCTCCAATTTCACCAGACGTGGTGGACATCTCAATTTGGGGGATGTTAGAAGCACACAAAAATACACAGTTAAACGACTCGAAGAAGTCTTTGCTCAAAGCTTGGAAGAAAATTCGTCAAAATGACATCCGGTCCGCCGTCGAGTTAAATCCTAAGCGTCTTTGAGCTATCATCAGACCTTAAGGAGGACATATCGAATGAGTTGTTGTTTTTTTTAACTGTTTTTACTCGATAAATTACTGTTATTTCAAAAGTTTTCTCTTACCTACCAAAAACGTGGCGGTCCTCTGTTTCTTGTTACACTAGTTATGGCGCACCCTGTAGAACACTCCACAGGAAGAATGATAGGGCTCAGTTAAGATTTTATCTATAAATTAGACGATTGACAGCAAATGATAAGAACAGCACCGCTGCTCAATGTCGGAAGTAAATAGTGTAGTGTAAGCTTATTCCTACTTTTAAGTCCGTTCTGGCTTAAGTTTGGAACATACCAGGCTTGTGATGTGCGAAGAGTACAATTTAGATGGGTCAATGAATGAACCATAATCATTGATGGATGAAACGTTTGATTTTAAGGATATTGATGATGCAGATTCTCCGGGATCGAAGCAAGCCATGGCAGGAAACGGACGTCAATATTTTCGCTCGCGCGATATTTCGGAATAAAATTTGCTTAATATGGTATTTCGTGTAAGGTATTAGTGTTATCGCGAAGTGAGCTCATATTCGAAATTTACAAGTGTTTTGAGGAAAGTTCACGTATAGCTGTATTGTTTGTGCTACGAAACATTCACTCTTTTACGGTGGTACCGTGAGCATCGGTCGAAAAAATTGCAGCATCTGTGTGTTATGTGTATATGTGACATGGAGTGAATGCGTTTGCACTAGCCAGCAGATGATGGCAGTGAAGAAACTTCGTTCAACATCGGAACGGCTGAGTATAACTTGGAGCCAGTTTAAATTTATTTAAATTTATATATTTTTTCGTGGATTTTCATTCATTTGATTTGAACAAGGCCAACCAAGTGTTGTGCGCGTTCTACCTCAACGTAAAATTTAGTGACAAAGGCAGTTTCCCGAGGAATACAAATGAAGTAATTGGTGAAATCGCGAAGTTCCGGTTCCTCTGATATCTAGAAAAGTGAAGAAGAGCATCAACGGACCGCTCTGGGCATGATAGGTATCGCTATATTTTCGAAGTGTTTTGTTTTTGAGGAGCACCAGCCACAAAACTCATCGACCAAGAAGTAAAATTTAATACGTTCGAATACGAATTAGCTGCCATGGAAAACGTGGGCAGATTCGAATCTGTATACTAATAGCGAAGAATTTCTTTAAGAAGACGTTGGTAAGATCGTTCTGACCTGTAACTGTATTATCAAGTAATATTAAATACGAGCCACTAATGTAAATTAAACTCTTTACTCAAAGCTTGGAAGGAATTTCGTCAAAATGACATTCGGTCCGCCGTCAAGTTTAATCCTAAGCGTCTTTGAGCTATCATCAGACCTTAAGGAGGACAAATCGAATGAGTAGTTGTTTTTTAAACTGTTTTTACTCAATAAATTATTGCTATTCCAAAAGTTTTCTCTTACCTACCAAAAACGTGGCGGTCCTCTGTTTCTTGGTACACTTGTTATGGCGCACCCTGTAGAAATAAACTAAAATGGAAGAAAGATAGGGCTCAGTTAAGATTTTATCTATAAATTAGACGATTGATTGTCATACCACGGATTTAGTATGCAACTGGAAAAAGGCGAGTATTTATGCTGAAATTCAACTTCCTAACATGTTTATAATATTTCAATACTCGGGTCAAAATGGTAGAAAACAAATTGGGATTATTTTCACAAGAAACAGCCTCAAATTTGTTTTTAGGTTTTTGTAAATCAATATATATTTTCTTTTAGTATTGACCACGATCACTTTCAAACAGGGTGAATTCTTCAAACATACAATTGCATTTTATTCAATTTATCTGTCTCAGCATTCAATCCATTGCGTAATACACTACACTCCGGTACCAAAATTGGATTCTTTCTTCCAGTATAGCAAGTCACATAATTCATATCTTCTTCAGTTACATTAGCACGTCTCATATCTGCCAGAACTGAATCTCTCCATGCATAGTCTAACGGATTGTAACCCAAATGAGGAAGTTTAAGTTTTGGAAATTGAGAACCTAAGTTTCCGACGTATTTCAAATGTTTTACACTCAGCAAAAGCTCTTACAGAGAAGGCATCTTCCTCCTACAGATGTCTAGTTCCGATAATCTATTACCCATTAGAGAAAATACACGCAGCACTGGTAAACTTATCATTGATTCACTTTGGATGGTTTTAATTTCATTGTGTCTAGGTCGAATTTCTTCTAAATGCATGCCCCCAGCAAAGTTAGCTGTGTCATGGTTCCTCGAATGATAAGTAAACTTTTTGTTCGAAAACCCTGCAATAAACACAGATTTTCGGTGGATGGGCTGCCGTTGTATATCTTAATCGTTTTTTTGTTTGCGAGCTATGAGAAAGGGCCTTCGTGGTCGAAAAATTCACTAACTGGCAGTGAGGCCAGATTTTCGACGATACTATTTGCATAATGTATTTCAACAGTGATGGCAGATGGAGTTAGCGTAGTCAATCTAGAGGAGAGGTGCGTCAATTTAAAAGGTTTTATTATTGAAATTAAATTGTACTTACATAACTGCGATCAAAAGCGATGCCAACATCATCCTGTTTACTCGTTTCACTAACAGTTCTGTTTTATAATTTTGATAACACAACACGTTAAACACTCTACACCGGAGAAATGTTAGTCACTGAACTTTAGATTTTTGTACTGTTTATAAGCAACGCAAGTTTCAAAGTAATCTTCTGCGGCCGTATTTACGGTTTCATTAGTGATAACATTCTTGAAAAACGACGAAATTATGATTTTTAATACACAACAATACAATGTTCAACTATCAGATCAGAAAAAAATGCTGCTTTTTCTACGCTTCATTGCAAAATTGTTTATTTTTAAGATAAATCCCACACCAACATAATCAACAAAGCTTGATCCTGTAGAAGTACGATATCTTTCCTCTCGAGTCTGTGACCCGGCGAAAGGCGAAAACAAAAAGAGAAATAACAAACCTGAGTATTATATATATTGACATTCGTTTGTATTTTCATTCCCTAAGTACGTTTTGATTAAACTAGACGCAAAAGTGTACGCTCTCTTTGTTCCATCGATACACGCGGCATCCGAAAAGTCCCCGGTTCATTTGGTGCTTTCTGACGGAGAATTGTCCACTTTGTAACCTGTCCGGGATCGAAGAACTACGTTCTCCAGGTTATGGGCCCAGACCGGTGGTGAAAATTGAGTGTATTGTACTTTGCGTGTGAGAAAATAGTTGGCTTGGGGGACGTTCAATAATTACGTAAGCATATTTTTCTACTTTTTATGACCCCCCCTCCCCCCCTTGTAAGACAACGTAAGATTTTTTGATACCCCCCCTCCCCCCTAGTAAGATCTTACTATATATACTATATATAGATTTTTACTATAGTTTTATCATTCTGAAGCAAGCACAATACTTCGTTTCCTCTTTTGTCCTTAATTCGAGTAAATATTCCTTCCGTAATTTTCTTTTTATGAATTTTACCGTCCATACTTTCATCAACATGATTTTTTGAATAGTTCCATTAACAATGTTTTTCTTACGTAAGATAATCAATTCACCCCCCTCCCTCCCCTGTAAGATAGCGTAAGAAAATTGCACACACCCCCTCCGCCCCCTATTTGCTTACGTAATTATTGAACGGCCCCTTGAGTGCGCACCGAGTGCGGCCATTTTGCTTTTACGGCGTGGATGATTAATTGCTGCAGGTAGCAGCGGAGCGTGTCACGGTCAGTGTATTAGTGCGACAGCAGCTTTGTTCGGTTCGGGTCAATCGGTGTGAAGTGGTGTACTCAGATAACGGTTTCTCTCTCGGGTGTCGAGTCGGTGGACACCAACGGCCTAGTCGTGCGTTAGTGTGCGTTTCTATTCAAACCGTGTGGCTGAACGTGCGTTGTCAGTCCTGAAAGTATTTTCTCGTGGTGCGTTTCGGTAAATAGAAGAATATGGCTGAGAAATACTTGTTTGCCCGTTTGAATAACAACAATTATATGGAATATATATGGAAGCCGAGAATGGAAATGCTTTTGAGGCGAGAAGACCGCTGGTATGTGATCGACAGTGCGAAACCGACGTGTGGAAGAAAGACGATTCGACGATGTCACTCGTCAAGCAAAAGTGTTTGGACGAGTATCAGAGGCGCGTTGAGCGGCATCAAGATTACAGAATCGGGGGGAAAAAGCCATGAAGTTTCAGCAAAAGAAGAAACTATGTTTTCACTGCCAGAAGCCCGGCCACTTCCGAAAGGATTGCCGCCAGTGGCTGCAACAGCAGCAGAAGAATAGTGATGGGGAATCATCAAGAGCGAAGGCAGAAAAATAATCCGGGAAGGAAAATAATGTAAAAGCCAAAATATCGTCCGAAAAGAACGTTCCGATATGTTTCACGATCGGCAATGCGCGTCGAAAGAATTGTTGGTATATAGACAGTGGCTGCTCGAGCCATATGACCAACAATCGGGCTTTCTTTAGTGAGTTGAACGAAAGTAAAGAAGTGCAGGTTGTGCTTGCCGATGGCTCTGTATCGAAGTCACACGGAATCGGGGAAGGATTCATGAAGTGCCTCGATAAAGATGGTGAAGTAAACGGTAAACGGTAAGATGGTGAAGTAAACGGTGAAGGTACGAAAGCTGACGAAAAAAGGTTTTCAAGTGAACTTTGCGGGGTCAGCATATTCGATAGTGAGCACCGCCGGTAAGACTGTCGCGATGGGCGAACTGAACGGGAATTTGTGATGAAAACAGTGGAATATGCTAAGCTCAGTAAGGAGTTGCATCATCTTCCGAATTGCCAGGATATGTGGCATCGGCGGTTCGGACACCGGGATCCAGCCGTCTTGGAGAAGCTGAATGAACGTGATCTGACCGTTGGCTTCGAGATGCAGGATTGCGGTTTACGGCAGGTTTGTTGAGACTGCCTAAAAGGTAAGCTTCCACGCACTTCTTTCCCTAAATCTTCTGAAAACAGAGTCAGTAGAATACTCGACCTCGTGCATACTGACGTATGTGGACCTATGGTCAACGTGACCCCAGGCGGCTGCAGATATTTGATGACGCTCATCGACGATTTTAGTCGCTATACCGTCGTATGCTTGCTGCGGCAAAAATCTGATGTAGCTGACTGTATCAAACGTTATGTGGCCCATGCAAAGTCGCGCTTCGGTAGAGCTCCATTTATAATAAGGTCCGAGGAAGGCGAAGAATATGTTAACGCCACGTTGAAGGCGTTCTACCAGAAGGAAGGTATTCAAGCTCAGTACACCGCTGCTTATTGTCCGCAGCAGAACGATGTGGCGGAGCGGAAAAACAGCACATTCTAGGAAATGGCAACGTGTATGATGCTCGACGCAGGACTCGGAAAACAATACTGGGCCGAAGCGGTTATGACCGCCGCTTACGTCCAGAACCGGTTTCCCTCTCGGGTGATAGATAAGACACCATTCGAAAAATGGTTTGGTAAGCCGCCGAAGATAAGCCACCTTCGTGTGTTCGGATGTTCGGCCTACGTCCAGACGTTAAACGATCGAAATTCGACTGTATAGCGCGATAACTGACATTTGTCGGTTACTGTGAGGATCGCTAAGCTTCTAGATTTCTTGATTCTGGAACCAATGCTATCACGATCAGTCGTGATGCGCGCTTTATTGAGCAGCAAGACAGTCCTCACATAGTTAAGCTCGAAGTTTGTGAGCCAGGAGACATCGAGGTCGATCTCGAATGGCCCGAAGCTGAAGCGTCTCAGGAGGAGATAAACCCTTTGGAAGAAGATTGCGATCAGGAGGAGCTATCCGTTCCAGAAGATCACGACCACGATTCAGATGAAGAGTTCAACGATTGTGAGGAGCCTAGTGATGACGGTGGCGAACAGTCAGGTGACAAGCGATCAACTAGAGGAGTGCTTCCATTTAGACTACGGGACTATGATGTTGACGTGGCTCTGGTGGTTGAAGGCGAACCTGTTACCTATTCAAGGACCGGAGCACGATTTATGGCAAATAGCGATGAAATAGGAGTATGATACCTTGATGCAGAACGAGACGTGGACTCTCGTAGAACTACCTGCTGGCCGAAAACCGATCGACAGCAAATGGGTATTTAAGGAAAAGGAGGACAGTGCTGGAAATGTCACCAAATACAAGGCACGTTTAGTAGCCCAGGGACACTCACAACAGTTCGGAGTAGACTATGATTCCGTCTTCGCACCTGTAGCTGCCCAAACTACGTTGAGGGTCCTTCTGACAGTTGCCGGCCATAAGCGGATGATGATTCGTCATCTTGACGTTAAAGCTGCATATTTACATGGACGATTAAAAGAGGAGCTGTATATGCAGCAACTCCAAGGCTTCCAGCAACAAGGTAAAGAAAAAATGGTGAGCAAGCTCCAACGCAGCCTTTACGGCTTGAAACAAAGAGCTAGAGTGTGAAATGATACGATCCGTTAAATACTCGAGACGATGGGTTTCAAATAGGCAGAAGCAGACCCCTGCTTGTTCGCGAAGCGTACTCCAAACGGTTTGATCTTGCTTCTGATTTATGTGGACGATACTCTCGTTGCCTGTGTGTCGGAGGAAGAGATTGCGAAAGTGGAGAATGCGCTGAAGAAGAAGTTGACTTGTCGTCGCTGGGGGACGTTAGCTGCTCCCTGGGCATCCGGATCAGCAAAGACGTCAACGGCCACTACTCGATGGATCAACAGGGCTACATTTTAAGAATCGCTAATCGATTCAACCTTGACCGTGCTAAAGGATCTAAAATTTCACTGGATACCGGTTACTACCGTAGCAGGGAAGGCAGCAAAGTAATGTCCGATAACAAGCAATACCAATGCCTGATCGGAGCACTGCTTTACGTGGCTGTCAACACAAGACCGGATGTGTTAGCGAGCGTTGCAATTCTGAGCTGAAGAGTCAGCGCTTCAACGGATGCTGATTGGGTGGAGCTGAAGAGGGTGGTAAGGTACCTCGTAACTACCAGTAGCTATGTACTACAACTGGTCAGCAGCAGAGAAGAAGCGCTTACATTGGTCGGCTATAGTGACGCCGATTGGAGTGGCGATTTGGAAGATCGCAAGTCCAACACCGGAAATTTATTCCAACTTGGACAAGCAACGATTGAATGGATTAGCCGCAAACAGACATCAGTGTCTCAATTCAGTATGGAGGCCGAATACATTGCCCTGTCGGAGGCGTGCAGAGAAGTCTTGTGGCTGTGGAAGCTACTCGAAGATTTTGAGGTGAAGCAGGGAGGACCGACTACTGTACTGGAAGACAACGTCAGCTGTATTGACTTCGTCGCAATCGACCGCTCGCAGAGCCGGATTTAAGGGGGGGGGGTGGCAGGGGGCCCGGGCTCCCACATTTTTGGGGCCCCCACAAAACGAGAAAAAGTTCTTTTCTCTATCAAAAATGAGATTCAATCAAAAGTTCAATTTACAGTAAGAAAATTTGAACCAGTGCTCGGCTAGCAGTTGTCGTGAACAGACGTATTTATCAGCTGTCTCCCGTGAACTGTGTACAACCGAATTGTTTGGAAATCTATTGTTGGAAGGCTTGATCTACGCTCAGCTAAGTATTCCATTATTTATATAGTGTACTGTACAAAAGGTTTCGGTTTTTGGTGATTCTTTTCTTTTGTCTCCTCGAATCCATTGTTGCAATGGACTGCGAGGAGGACGGCGACCCTGAAATTGACTTGCTAGATCAGCCTGGTGTGCAGTCCGATTCCCGCTCCGATTCTGCACCCGATCCTAAGTCCGTTACAGATTCTGGTTCGAAGCCTGATTCATTTCACGTATCGCCTCTCTCTCCTGACCCAAGAGATGTTAGAATTAGGAAATACCCCGTGAATGCTAAGGGCCTTTTTGTGGTGTATTTTCGTAGGATAACAAAACCGATCCAGTTACTGCTAATTTCAGCGGAATTACATAGTCAATTCACTTCGGTGAAAGAGATTTCGAGGGTTAACAATTACAAATGTCGAGCTATTCTTGGTAAACGAGAAGAGGCTTATCAGGTGGTCGATTTGAAACGTTTTCAGGGTCTGTACCGCGTGTACATTCCTTGTGACCAAGTTGAAATTGATGGCGTCATTTATGATGAAACCCTTACTCCTCAGCAGGTAATTGACCTCGGGAAAGGAAAATTTTATAATCCGTATCTACCTTTGCTGCCCATTTTGAAATGCGAAAGGCTTACTATGCTGGACGCTACAGATAACAGAGTTGCCTCTAACGCCATGAGAGTCACATTTTCTGGTACAACGATCCCAGATTGTGTTTGCGTCGAAAAGGTTCTCATTCCTGTTCGGCTCTATTCTCCCAAGATAATGCTGTGTAAACGCTGCAACGTGTTTGGACATACCGAGAAATATTGTACCAATAAAGTGAAATGTATCAGGTGTGGAGAAGCTCACGAGTCCTCTGCCTGTACTAAAAGTCAAAACAGTTGCATTCTTTGTAAAAACAATCACGATACACTTACAGTGTGTAAAGCGTATCAAGATAAAAGAAAAGACGTTAAGAACAAAACTGTTTCACGTAGCAAAGCATCTCTAACTGAAATGCTAAAAGCTTCAATGCCTCCAATAATTACATCAAACAGTTTCTCACTTTTAGAAAATCAAGCACACTGTAGTTATAATCCCCCAAAGAAAAGAAAAAATAATGCTGGTTTAGCCATTAGTAAACCTGTTGCTTCTAATGGTTCGAACAACAATAGCTCCGCTTGGCCTTTGCTTCAAAAAACAAAAGACGTACCAGGATTCCAGAAAGTGGAAGACAAACAGGCAACCAATGTAAGTAATTGGTTGACTGAATTGCTGAATGGTGTGTGTGATCTACTCAAGATTGATCCGGTGTGGTGTAAGTTAATCGAATCACTCTCCCCTTTATTATCGAAGATCTGGGATATATTCAAGTCTCGTCTGCCGCTCAGTGAACTTCTTCTTAGTGGAAATGGACAGAAGTAATCCGAAACGTAGTTTGTCGATTCTGCAATGGAATTCCAGAAGTATCATTCCGAAGATTGATGGCTTAAAAGCCATGCTTTCAAAAATGAATACCGATGTTTTTTGTGTATCAGAGACATGGTTGACTGATGCAAATTTTCTCAACATCTCTCGTTACGTTATTCTTCGTAAAGATCGATCCGAACCCTATGGAGGTGTTCTTATTGGAATCCGCATGGGTATCGAGTTTCAGTCGCTTCCCATAGCCAATGCTGGTACAATTGAGGTTGTGGCCTGTAGAATTAAGTTAAATGAATTCACTTGCTCAATTTACATTCCACCAAATGGAAAATTTACTGATACCGATATGAAGAAAATTCTCAATTCTGTTCCTCAGCCTTGCATAATTCTAGGGGATTTCAATGCACATGGAACTGTCTGGGGTTTCTCTAGAGACGATGAAAGATCGAAAATAATTTTGGTTATCATTGACGACTTCCGTTTTAGCATAATGAATGACGGTTCATTTACCCGTGTGGCGGGTCCTTCTGGTAGGCCATCATGTGTTGACCTGTCACTCTGCTCCGCCTCGATCGCGTTGTACTGCACCTGGAAAGTGTTGAATGACCCATTCGGAAGTAATCATTTACCTATACAAATTTTGTATTCCCAATCTGATCATGTGCTAAAGGAACAGATTCAACTTTATGATCTAACTAAGAACGTGAATTGGAATAAGTTTAGTAGTAATGTAACTAATACCGTAAACAGACTGCAAGACGTGACTGATATCAATGAGAGATACGACAGGTTTTCTCAGGGTATCGTCGATGCATTAACAAACTCACAATCCAAACCGATTCCGCCTCCTCAATCACGAAAAACATCTCCAACTCTCTGGTGGGACATTGAATGTTCCGATCAACTGAAAGCAAAATCAAACGCCTACATAGAGTACCGACATACTGGCTTGGGAAAAGATTACATAGAATATAAAAGACAAGAGGCTATATTTATAAGAATTACAAAAAAAAAAGAAACGGAGATACTGGCGAACGTTCGTGGAAGGTTTAGATAAAGACTCTTCATTAACAACATTGTGGAGTACTGCGCGCAGACTTCGAAATAGTAGTCAATCAACATCTCCTACGGAAGGATATTCTGAAAAGTGGGTGGATAAATTTGCCGAAAAAATTTGCCCTGACTTTGTTCCAAAAGACAACATCTATTTTTATGACAACACACAGAGATTCAACAATTTAGCAGCACCTTTCACCATTGAAGAATTTGAGCTAGCTCTTTAGTTGTACAAAAAACTCCAGCTCAGGGCTGGATGGTATAAAGTTTTGTGTTGTGAATAATCTTCCTGAAATTGATAAAATATTTTTATTAAACTTGTTTAATAGTTTCTTGGATGAAAACATCTGCCCAGAAGCTTGGCGTAATGTAAAAGTTGTCGGTATATTAAAACCTGATAAGGATCCGTCTTCTGAGGACTCGTACAGACCAATTTGCCTATTATCATGTCCTCGTAAGCTTCTAGAAAAAATGATCCTAAACCGTTTAGAGCCTTGGGCTGAAAAAGAACGCATCCTGTCACCTACTCAATACGGATTTCGACGAGGAAAAGGTACTCTAGATTGTTTAGCTCTGCTAAACACACACGCTCATATTGCTGTAAGTAGAAAGGAAGAGCTAGCGGCTGTTTTCGTTGATATTTCGGGGGCCTACGACTCGGTTCTCGTAGATAAGTTATGCAGCAAGCTAAGTTGCATGGGTGTTCCTTCCTAACTAGTGAACTTTCTGTTGAACCTCTTATCAAAGAAAGTGATGAATTTTCACCTTAACAATATTGTCAAAGTGGCCAGATTCAGCTATTATGGCCTCCCTCAAGGTTCCAGCTTAAGTCCTTTTCTGTTCAATTTGTATACAAGTGATATTGATGAGAATATTGCTCAAGACTGCGTTCTTGTTCAGTACGCTGATGATAGCGTGGTGTGGGTTGCTGGTGAAAACCGTATAAAAATGCAAAATAGCTTACAAAAATCAATGGATAATCTTGTGCAGTGGGGTAATTTGCATGGATTCACATTTTCAGTATCAAAGACGGAAATGATGGTTTTCTCCCAATATACCGGTCAAACTATACAATGTAACAATCAAGCTAGTGTTTGAGTTCAAATACCTGGGTATTTGGTATGACGCTAAATTAACCTAGAAATGTCAAGTGCAATATTTAGTGCAACGTTGCCAAAAAAGAATTAATTTTCTAAGAACTATCACAGGAACTTGGTGGGGTGCTCATCCTAAACTATTATTGACTCTATACAAAACAACTATTCTATCAGTACTAGAATATGGATGTTTTGTTTTTGGACAATCCGCAAAAACTCACTTACTGAAGCTCTGTCGACTGCAAAATCGCTGTATTCGAATTTCGCTGGGTCTAATGCAATCAACTCACGTCCAATCGCTGGAGGTTTTATCTGGAATTCCTTCCTTGACACTGAGGTTTTTTGAACTAAATTGCCGATTTGTTGTTAAATCTTTCAATGAAAGAAACTCAGTTGAAAATGCATTGGATAAACTATTTGACATAAATCCTTCCAGCAGAATTTTGACATCCTATCGACATGTTATTACCATGACTATCGATAAAGCTCCAACAAAAAAATATTTTGATTACAGTATTGAAATTCATGCATTTACACTGCGAGTAGATTTATCATTCCATTCACTGTTAAGCAACGTACCCACTTGGCTAGTCCCTAGAATCGCAGCAAACGTACTCAGCGAAAAACTGTTTGATCTTACAAACACCCAAGTATTTTATTCGGATGGCTCTAGAACCAGAAATTCATCTGGTTTTGGAATCTATCACAACCAAGTGGGGTATTCCTTCAGATTGAATGACCCTTGCTCTGTTTTCGTATCTGAATTGATTGCAATTTATCACTGCTGTCAACTGATTCAACGGCTACCCCCATCTAAATACATCATTTGCTCGGATAGTATGAGTGTGCTTTGCGCACTTAATACAAATCGAATAAGTGGGAAAACTTCTCATATCCTTTCGCAGCTCAAACAATTAGTTTATCAGCTAAACAAACTTCGATACACAATTGTTTTCATGTGGATCCCTGCCCATAGTTCAATCTATGGTAATGAAAAGGCCGATTCATATGCAAAAGAAGGTGCTTTACGAGGTTCTTTATATGAGAGAGAAATTCAAGCGTCAGAGTATTTCCCAAAAATCACGGAACATGTTAGATCAGAATGGCAAAAATCGTGGGAGTCAGATGAATTGGGAAGATGGTGTTTTTCAATTTGTCCTTCAGTTTCATGGATATCTGGTTTAATGATATCCCAGCATCCAGAAGCTTCATTCAAAACATGTCTCGTATTATGTCTAACCACTACAATTGTAGATCTCACCTGTTTCGCATAAATATTTTGCAGGATAACAAATGCTTATGCGACAAGGACTATGAGGACATAGATCATATAGTATGGTCATGCAGCCGCCACGAGAATGAGAGAACCAAACTGGTTTGCTCGTTGACGAAAATCAAGAAGCCTATTGGGAAATCGATTAGAGATGCTCTTGGTAGTCAGGACATTGAGTACCTTAAACTCGTACATACGTTTTTACAAGCAATCGTTCAAAGAAACTGATCAGATCTGGAGGAATGAGAACCCAAGGTCAACAAAGATATTGCGCAGTTCAATAATTCTATTTTCTATTATTATATATTGTTACCGTTATTCCAAATTCAATTATTAATTAGCTCTGTTATGGTGATAAATGTCACCGGTTGAGCTGATTAGAATAAGTAGATTAAGTTTCTTTCGCGGTAAATAAAAAAAAGAAAATTTGAACAGACCATTTCAATCTGAAACTTTCCTTCAGTGTTATTTTTTCGCGAGCGCCAATATCACAACTACATCCATAAGAGTTAACCTTCGATTCTCTTGGAATGACACACATTAACACACCATTTGAATCGAACCAGCGCGCATGGGAGATCAAGCAGGAAAGAAGATAATCCACGTGTTTTGACGTGGGACACGTCTTTGTTTACTATACTGGGATGCATTCTGTAAAATTGGAAATGAAACGGGCAAATGTTGCGTCAGATTTCAAACGCTAATAACAGCATAACCACATGATGGATAACAATAACCAATATGTTGTTGGATGAATAAAATGTATAACAATTTTGTAATGTGTTAATTATCACTCTAATTTCATTGCTAAGCGGTAAAATTGATAATAATTTCAATAACAAATTTACGCGAATAATGAACCAATTACATGCGAGCATTCCTAGCACAGACGACGTGAATGGACACCATCCGTTCCCTGTGATATTCCCTGTATCAATTTCGAAATAAAAATTGACAGAGTCTCCCCGTCCCAATAGGTCAATTTATTTTTGCTTCCATGAGCTTAGACTAATATGATGTCTCGAAGGTAAAAGTTTTCCTAAAAGTTTGAAACAATACCCATCCTTGAACAATCTCTAAACCTGCGTGTTAGGTACTGTAGAACCTAATAAAAACTGATGTCTTGAAAGAAAACATGCCAGTAAAAGCAACAGTACCAGTGGTGTATAGTTCCGCAGGTCTCTCGTCGTCTATGATTGCAGTGGTACTCTTCTATTCGTACTGCAGCAGTACTATTCGTATTGCAGTGGTACACTTTTGTTCGTACATTTCTATTCGTATGCAATTGAGGAAAAACTACAATTCTGCTGTTGATGGTGATTGAAAGTTTATTTCATAAATATGATTGCCATAAATTACTCAACAAGGATTGTAAATTTTTGCAACGGATATTTATTTAATTTTATCTTCGATATTCACTAAATAATCGTGACCGGATAGTATCGAAAGAGTAAATTCCTAAATATATACATTTATAGAAGAGTAAGAACCTGCGAATGCTTGTGATTTTTTAGTTTATTTAGTAAGATTCGTACAGAATCTCTTTTTATATTTCAAAAATTGTTAGATGATATATTATTATTCTAAGTTTTACCATAATAAACGTATATTTCCTGTCTTCGTAATACAGCGAATGTAGTTGCAGGCTAATGAAAAAATAGTCAAGCAAAAAATAAAAATGTAATTGTGGATTTCTACGACTTTTTGCTGGAACTTGTTAGGAATTTTGTTCAAAATATTTTATGTTTTCCAATTGATGAACCTTTGTAAGGGCTTCCATATTATTTTGAAAGTAATATCCATACTATAGATTTGATTTAGTTAGAGTTAAATAAGACAAAACCATTCATTATGATAGCGTAAGCATTATTGGATTTGGTTTTTGAGGATATAGAGATAATTCTGACTTTGACGCATTATGAGAAATTCTTGGTGCTTCTTCAACAAGCACGATATGCTTGTGCCTTGTTAAATACATATTTTTTTGCACAAAAAAAAAATACTAAAGGCATAATATTGCCAAATATAAATGATATTTCTTCGAGTGTTGTTGAATATATTCCAAAAATTGATTTCCAGGGGAGGCTGAAAATAAACACATTGATTCTGTCTGCAGACTCTGTATATTTTGTAACAAAAAATCCCCTAATTACAGTGTTCAGTCCCACGTCACCATTTCATACAACCCTAGGGCTGTATACCTTGTAGTATTTTTAATAAATTGCTGTTGATTCCGAAAATAAGTTTACCTGTCCGAATCAGGGATACTAGATTTGCGTTGCAAAATGCAGATTTTCAGAGTCCGTGTGCATATTTTATTGACCTGCAGAAGTGTGTAGTTTTTTCCTAGGTTCTGTAGATTATTGCCAGCGTAGCCTTATATTTGCGCAGTCTTTCTCAAATTGTGTGCAAATTTTTGCTTGCGGATCGCATTTTTTTCAAATTGCGGTAGGTTTTAATTTTTCAGATATCAAGAAAAAAATTCCGGATTTCAAGCAGTTGCATACATTTATTTATTTGAGCCTAATGATCTCGAACGCAACTGGAGAAAGGTCTTTATCGAAGATGAAACTGATTGAAAATAGGTTGCGTACGACTATGAAGAGTGAAAGGCTGTCAAACTTAGCATTGTTAAGTTGAGAGTACAATATTCTGAAGGAGCTGAATGTTGATTATTCAATCAATAAGTTCTCTGCAAAAAAAAAACTCGTAAGAAAAAATTCTAGCAAATTTTTGGTAACTTTTCAATAACAAATAAATGTTTTAAACTCGTACGATAAAAAAACGGGTTTGTTTTATTCTGGGGCCCCCACTGTAAATTGGGCCCCGGGCCCCCACAATCGTAAATCCGGCTCTGACCGCTCGTCTAGACGATCCAAGCATTTTGACACGCGTTTACATTTTGCAAAGGATTTGTCGGAGAAGGGCACTGTGACTGGCGAATACTGTCCGTCGGCATCCATGATCGCCGATATCCTCACAAAGCCATTAGGCTACCTAAAGCAGAAACAGTTCTCAGAAATGATGGGCCTAACCGAGCCCAATAACCACTAAAGATATCCAGGAGGAGTGTAGAAGTTCGATATCGTTCCTCTCGAGTCTGTGACCCAGCGAAGGCGAAACCAAAAGAGAAATAACTAACCTGAGTATTGTATATATTGACATTCGTTTGTATTCTCATTCCCAAAGTACGGTTTGATTAAACTAGACGCAAAAGTGTACGCTCTCTTTGTTTCATTGATACACGCGGAATCCGAAAAGTCCCCGGTTGATTTGGTGCTTTCTGTCGGAGAATTGTCCACTTTGTAACCTGTCCGTGATCGAAGAACTACGTTCTACAGATCCGACTTATAGTGGGATGGGATGATTGGGAGTTTTACTCTTGCTCTCATTTAACAATCATTCCCCGGGTTGTGGCCAACGTTCGCTTATCAACTGGCCATGAACTTTTGCATGTTTTCGATGCTAAATTACGTCATCAGCTTTTGATGCTTTGCGTCTTCAATCTCATATTTTGATTAGAGGTTGTTATTTTTGAATAATTGCGTATAGAATTTCATTAATAATGCACAAACTCAACCGGCAATTGGCAGCACTCTTTAAAGATGTATATGTTATTGGATAGTATTTCCATAAAAAAAACTAACAAAATTATGTCATAACATGCGTCTTATTTTGTTTTTTATGTATAATTAAAATATGATAAAAGTATTACGTGTTTTCGATATAAATATTTTAGGGCTGTGCTGACAACACTGGTGCACAGTTCAACACACGCCGTTGAGCTGTAACTAAAAAAAAAAAAACAAAATGAAAACCGTTATTTCACGACGAATTATACTTTCGAGGCAATTCTCAATTCTTTTTTGACTGATTTTTCGCGAAAATAAGTCATGATCACAACGATTATTAGTGTAAAAAGAAAAGCATGCAGAGTAGGGTGGGGAATCCTTATATGGAAAAAACGAAACTTGATAGCAGAAAGCCAGAACCAAGTTTTTTTATTCTATTCGGAGTCCCAAACAATCCTAAATTTATCGGAAGTCGAGTGATTTTGTCTCCGCTTGGCACATTGCATTTCAAATTTATATGGAGATTTGTATGGAAAAATCAACTTTTTTGCATTTTCCATTCTAAAGAGCTCAAAATGGCTCAAACCATAGGTTTCATGACTTCAAATGGTAGGTTTTTTTATGCCTATCAACTTGGCCGGAGACACTAAAGAGCTAGGGTGTGCCAAAAAATACTAGAGCTGTTCAAAGTTGAGTATGTCGAAATTTATGTTGCAAATCATTTTTCTGCTAACACTGCCAGTGTACCGGCGTTAGTCAGATTTCCATTAGAAGTAACCTCTGAAACACGTTGTAAGCCACCCTGGTAATGTTAGCAAAAAACAAGATTTTCTTCATTTAAATCGACATACTCAACTTTAAACAGCTTTTGCTCTTCTTAGGAACATCCTAGCTTTCTAGTGCCTTCTGCAAAGTTATTAGGCATCTAAAATACTATACTTTTATATATAATGTTGTGCAATATTAGATCATTATTGAGCTTTCTAGAAGGGTAAATGCAAAATAGGTTGTCACATATAAATTTCCATACAAATTTGAAATGCAATGCGCCAAGCGGAGACAAAACCAATCGACTTCCGGTAAGTTTAGGCTTGTATGGGGTCCCAAAAGGAACCACTCTAATACAGAGTTTCATAGATCACCGTTGTAAAACTGTAAACAAAATTAGCAAGAGTTCTGAAAGTTTTACAAAATTTATTCCAAATCCAGAAACGGAAATTCCCATCGTTGCGTTGCCTTATTAGAATCGCACGGTTCTACTAGCAGTTTCCGAACGGCATTCGCACTAACAGCCAAGCATTTATTGTGCCGCACGTGAGTAAATTGTTTATTCAACTTCGAATACCTCCACTCCTGGTTACCTCTTCCTTTGTGGCAATGTATCATTTGAAGCGCAGCATCACCAGCGTAGTCTACGCAGATGTTCTTAGTGCTGACCTCACCCAGCATGTTGTGCACCCACAGTTGATCCGGGTCTTTGGCTGCCCGGCAGCGTTGCAATCCCGCAGTTCCATCTGCTCGCGGATATTGAAGACATAATGAATCTCCGGTTGCTGCGTTTCTAAACTAAGATTTGGTTTTAAAACTAAGTTTTGAAAGGGAAACAAGAATTTACCTTTCCATGACCTACTCCGTGTCCAGCGGGATCTTCCAACTCCGGAAAGACATTCTCCAGATACCACTTGAAGGTCTTACACTGCAAGCTTTGTCGCAGTTTCTTCCTGGCCGAAACGTCACCAAAGTCCCCCCGAAACTGGGGCCCACCAAACATATCGTACACCACCTGGGCATACTGATCGAGCCAAACCTCGGCGACCCGTACCGTATTAACCCGCACCCAGTCGGTCTTATAATCGCGCAAATACGGATGACCCGCCTTCTGGACGTGACCAACCCTCGAGCAGGGAACCGTCTCCAACCAGCCACCGCACATCCACGCTTTAAGCGACAGTTCCACATTCTCACCACCGTAGATTCCAAAGTCCTCGTCGTACCACCCGAGATGAGCGAAAAAGGTACGATTGATGGAGAACAGCCCACCGGCCATGATGGGAGTCTCGAACGGTTCGAGCCGATTTGCCGGTTGCACCTTACGGTCCCAGCGTCCTCGCCAAGCAAACTGGAAGCCCCAGTCGGTAGCACCGTAGTAAGAGAGCGATTTGTTCGAAATATACGCGAAGTTATGCTCATCGATCCAGTCGATCGCCGGCAGAGCTATCGTGGTCGAACTCCGGGCCACCCGATCCAACTGGGCTTCCAACCATCCTACGAAAAATTTTGGTGTTGTTTATGAAGAATTTTATTCAAATCAACTGTCACTCACCGGCGGTACATTCACAGTGTGCATCAAGGAAAGTTATAATCTCAGTAGTCGTATTTTTCGCACCCAGCAGGCGTGCTTTGATCAGACCTAGACGTTCGGTCGCCCGCAAGATTCGTACCTTTGGATAGCTGACAAAATACTCATCCAGTTGCGTTTTTATTTGTGCTGCAATTTGTGTCGATATCACCCAGAAGATCTCAAACGCAAGCGTTAAACCCGTTACTTACGCAGAGAGGAGCAGTCATCTACTAGCAGCACTTCTCGCAGCAGCTGCGGTGGGGACCGATCGAGCACGGAGTGAACGGTTCGGACCAACACCGACCACGGTTCGTTGTAGAAAACTATCACCACCGAGGTTTGCGGCAGATGGGCGAGGAACCGACCAGGTTCTTTGCACCAATCGTCCCGATAGTCCGGCAATCGACGGTGCACCGAAATTAGATCGCTAACGAACTCGTTCATGGCTGCCATCTTGAACTCTCTATCCGACAGGTCTTTTGCCGCTTGCGGTAAATCATCGGGCAATATTACCGCAGCACCCATATCTCCTGGCGGGGGACTAAGTAGTTTCGGATCTAACTCATAGCTGGGAGTTTCAAATAAGTCCGGTCCGCTGATAGTTGAAACTGACGTTTCTTCGAGCAGCTGCACCTGAATGTTGTCGAGCCTTGCGCTCATCGTACGGTGATAGCAGGTAAGTAGTATTATTGCACTCACACCTGCCACGCAGATAAGCAACCAGCGGTTGCGTCGCAAACGCGACGTAGGCTATAAAATAGCATCAACATAAACACACCTCTGAGTTCCTATGGAAACGGCAGAAAACAATTCGAATTACCTACTTCGATTAGTTTCATGTTTTGCCCTGGCGAAAGCAAATTAATGTCACTTTTCAACAACGATCAGCTCATGTTTTCACTTCCACGGGAGTTCACTACGAGTGACAAACTGTAACTGCATAACGATCCATTGCCGCCGTCCAGGTGAGTTGTTATCAGTTCGAACTGTACACAATGCCTGTAATTGTATGACAAAACTGGGGTTCATTGGTATAGTTTCCGAACCGTAACTCGAGGTGCAGTTGACCTACTTTGAGATTTTTTTATGTGCTTTTTATGTAGTATTTACCTAATTCTAGTAGCGAATTGAATTGTTTGTTGTTGGATCTGTCGTCGTTGTTAGCTGTGATGCTTACCTTTATTATGGCTGTTGGCACGTACTTGCATTATGGAATGCATTCTTATTGCACCGCGGAAGAAATTCATTTAATGTTAGTATGAACACATTCCGATCTTATGAAGTGGAATGTTTTTCTATTATTATTAATCATTTTTGATAAAAATTTAAAATCTTCACATTTTACAATACATAAGCATCTTCTTGATTGAAAACAGTGCCTGAGACCTTTCGGTTTTTGCTTTGTACCGAGTGATAAGAGCTTTATCAGCGGTCTACAATGGTGGATCAAACCGAATCTGTTCGATATTGACAGCGGTGACAGATTTGGAATGATGATTCTATCCAAACCATTGTCTTCTTTTGTTCGACCGCAGGTCATAAGACACTGAAATGGAGTTTTTCGTCCAAAAATAGCTGGCATTTTGGATATAGGGTATTCGACGGCTTCGTATGGTCATCAGGCCGGGTTCAGCTTGATTTCCCATAGTGCTTTTGGTACACTTAATTTAAATCAGTTTTCATTCTAAAACCCGAAATAATCCACCTAGCGGTGAGACCCAGCCATTCTCATTCGAACTTATTATTTTTTTTTTAAATAGTTTATTTGACACGGCACGATACAATTTATGTTTAACTGAGCCAAGTACATTTTTTTTTAATTCTAAATTAGCAGGGAAAAGAGGGAGGACTTTTTTTTATTCTCGCGGCCGACTACGAGCTAGTGGGGATTTAAGGTGAGAGGAGGGGTGTTACAATTTTGTTTTTAACTATTTTATATTACAGAATGTATTCATTCGTACGTGGCTAACCAGTGATGCTCTATTTGAGCAGTTTTGGTCCGAGGTGTCTGCGTAAACATAGAGATGCCGAGTCTTCGTTTTAGTGTCTCCAGCCGGGTGAATCATTCTCTTTCAGTTTGTGACAGAAATTTTATTCTAGCAAATAGATAAAAGAAATCAAATTTTAATGCCAGCATTTTTTATAAACCCGTATAGCTATGTCATGTACTGGAGATCACTGCTTCCCAGAATGTCGCTAACGGGTACGTTCGGTTGTTTTCCTCGGGCCCGAAGGGAATCTATAAGCTCAGACCTAACACCAACCCCTTGAACCATGCTTTCGTCGATACCTTAGGAAAAATGGAATGTAGCCACCGTCCCAGTTCATCTGAGTTCCATGATGATTGCCAACTGTTGAGTGTTTTCTGACGCAAAATGCTATAAAATTCATCATAAGCAATTGGTCTTACATAAATATCGCCATCAATAACACCTACCTTAGCTAAAGCGTCAGCCTTTTCATTGCCCGGAATGGAACAATGAGAAGGGACCCACGCTAAGGTAACCCGGTAATTTTTATCTGTTAAAGCACTTAAAAACCGCCGTATTTTCCCCAGGAAATACGGGGTGTGCTTCACAGTCTTCATCGATCGCAGAGCCTCAATGGCACTGAGACTGTCTGTGAAGATGAAGTAGTGGTCTATGGGTAGGGTTTCGATGATTCCAAGAGAGTACTGAATAGCAGCAAGTTCTGCGACGTACACGGAAGCAGGAGCATCGAGTTTGTAGGAGGCGGTAAAATTTTCGTGGAAAACACCGAAGCCAGTGGAGTCATCTAGATTAGATCCGTCAGTGTAAAACCTTTTATCATAACTAACATGTTTAAACTTATTGGAAAAAATTTTAGGGATCTCTTGGGGTCGCAATTGATCCGGGATACCAGAAATGTCTTGTTTCATGGTGGTGTCGAAGAATATAGCATTATTATTTTTTATTTTTATTATTAAATTGATTTTTATTATTATTTTTTATAACATAAAAAATAAATAATAAAATAATAAAAATTATTAGAAGTATCTAAAAGTGCGACATTGGAGGAATCGTATGAAGAAGGATTAATATCTTGAGCCATATAGTCAAAATACAAAGTCATAAATCTGGATTGAGATTGAAGGTCGACCAACCTCTCGAAATTTTCAATTACTAATGGGTTCATAACTGTGTATCGAATTAGCAACCGGTAAGAGAGATTCCAAAAACGATATTTCAACGGAAGAATACCCGCTAGCACTTCAAGACTCATCGTATGGGTCGACTGCATGCAACCTAAGGCAATACGCAAACAACGATATTGTATTCGTTCCAGTTTGATCAAATGTGTGTTTGCTGTGGAGCGGAAGCAGAAACACCCGTACTCAATTACAGACAATATCGTTGTTTGGTAAAGCCTTAGAAGGTCTCCTGGGTGAGCTCCCCACCAGGTTCCGGTAATCGTACGAAGAAAATTAATCCTCTGTTGGCATTTTTGTGTCAGATACCTAATATGACAAGCCCAGGTGCATTTAGAGTCGAACCAGACCCCGAGATATTTAGCGACTAAAACCTGAGAGATCGTTTTACCCGTTAGTAGGAGCTGCAGCTGAGCTGGATTATGCTTCCTAGAAAAAACGACCAGCTCAGTTTTCTCCGGTGAGAATTCGATACCCAGCTTAAGAGCCCATTCAGACAAATTGTCTAAGGTATCTTGCAATGGTCCTTGCAGATCGCTAGCCTCGCTACCAGTAATGGATACAAGTTGCCTTAGCGTGCATGAATTTGCAAGACATTCATCGATGTCATTGACGTAAAAATTATATAAGAGAGGACTTAAACATGAACCCTGGGGAAGACCCATGAACCTTATTAGGGAAGTTGTCGAATCGCCATGTGAGAAATACATATGCTTTTCTGACAACAAATTGAGCAAAAAGTTATTCAAATTTGGTGAAAGTCCCTGCGAATGAAGTTTCGCGCTTAAAACTTCTACAGAGACAGAGTCAAAAGCCCCCTTAATATCCAAGAACGCAGAAGCCATTTGCTCTTTTCGAGCAAATGCGAGTTGAATTCCAGTAGAAAGCAACGCTAGGCAATCGTTCGTCCCTTTGCCCCGGCGAAAGCCAAATTGAGTATCTGAAAGTAAACCGTTTTTTTCGACCCATTTGTCTAACCGTAAGAGGATCATTTTCTCCATTAATTTCCGGAGGCAAGAGAGCATCGTAATCGGCCTATATGAATTGTGATCAGAGGCAGGATTCCCGGGTTTCCGAATAGCAATGACTTTTACCTCCCTCCAGTCATGCGGAACAATATTTAGCTCAAGAAACTTGTTGAACAAATTCAACAAGCGTCTTTTTGCAGAGTCGGGTAGATTCTTCAACAGGTTGAATTTGATTCTATCTAACCCTGGAGCCTTCTTGTTGCACGACAGGAGAGCCTTCGAAAATTCCAACATCGAAAATGGAGGCTCTTCCGTAGTTACTAATAACGCGTCGCGAAAGGTTTTCTGTTCCGGTACAGAGTCCGGACAGACCTTTTTGGCAAAATCGAGTATCCAGCGATCTGAATACTCCTCACTTTCATTCGAAACGTCACGGTTCCGCATGCGCCTGGCGGTATCCCAAAGAGTGCTCATCGCTGTTTCCCTCGACAACGCGTTTACGAACCGCCGCCAGTACCCGCGTTTTTTCGCCTTTACTAAGCTCTTCATCTGCCTGCCCAGTGCCTCGTACTTTCGTAGTAGGTTGACAGTGCCGTACTCCCGGTAGTCCTTATACGCCGCGGACCTTCGCGCGTACAGCTCAGAGCACTCTTTGTCCCACCATTTGTTGGGAGGGCGCTGTCTAATCGTTACCCCGGGTATCGGTTTCGTCTGAGCTTGAGTCGCGGCGTCGATTATCAAGCCAGCTAAGAACGCGTATTCTTCCTCCGGAGGAAGTTCCTCGTGAGTCTCGATAGATTGCGCTATAATAGACTCATAACGCTTCCAATCAATATTACGTGTAAGGTCGTAGGAAATATTGATTGGGTTCGGGGGAGTTGAACCATTAGCAATTGATATAACGATTGGAAGATGATCACTACCGTGGGGATCGTTCATTACTTTCCACTGGTAATCTAACGCAAGTGATGTCGAGCAGAGGGATAGGTCAAGCACGCTTTCACGTGCTGGAGGATTAGGTACACGTGTCGCTTCCCCAGTATTCAAAAGTGTCATATTGAAGTCGTCGATCAAGTTACAAATTAAAGAAGATCGGTTGTCGTCGTACAGCGACCCCCATAGCAAACAATGAGAATTAAAATCTCCCAATATCAAAAAAGGCGCGGGAAGCAACTCTGCTATATCAGTGAGATGCCTCTGATCAATCCGCGCGGATGGAGGGATATATAACGAAACAAGGCAAAGGTCTTTTCCATTCATATTCGTTTGAATGACAACAACTTCAATATTCGAGATCGAGGGGAGGTCGATTCTGAAAAAAGAATAGCACTTTTTAATCCCTAAAAGTACCCCTCCACCGTGTGAGTCTCGATCTCGACGAATAATGTTAAAATCGTGGAAATTAAGTTGATCGTTTGAATTGAGAAAAGTTTCACAGAGCGCAAATGCGTCACAATTGTATGTATTTATTAAATGAGAAAATAGATCGAATTTGGGGATGGTACTTCTGCAATTCCACTGTAATACAGTGATAAAATTCCTAACCTCTTTCGCCGTATTAGTCATCGAAAGATATGATAGCTGAAATGAGGGGCCAAGTTGCTGCTAGTTGCTTCAAAAAGGTTTTCACTGTAGGAAGAAGGGCAAGAAGAATATTTTGTAGGGGATCTGGTATGTTGAATGTTTTAAGTATCCAGTCCACAATATCAGAAAATTTTATGAACCCTGTTTCTTTTTTATCTTCTGATCGAGAAATGGATGCACGAGGGGTTTTTTGTGCCCCAGGAAGCGGTGGGTACTCCTGGTTTGATTTAAAAATATAACCGGAAGGTACTTGCTTCGGTTTTTCTTCACCGCTTCCTTTTTGTGTTGGTTTATTGGTCGTTCCGCTAGGGGTTATCTTTCGACCTTTGCGAGAAAGATTAGGAGAGTTGATCATTCTCCTCTTCCTAGATCCTTCTGGCATGGCATAAGAACACCCTTCGACGGGATCGTCAGATGTACCCTCATCGTTTGGCAAAAAGGAAAAGATGTTTCCTGTCGAGGGTGGCTCAGCACTCTTCAGCATTTCTGCGAAAGAGCGCTTTGATTATTCCTTGAGGGAACGTTTAATTTTTTCCTCGCGCTGTTTGTACGCGGGACACGCCGAAAGGTCATGCCGAGTTCCCTCGCAGTAAAGACACTTTTTAGTATCCTCACTGCGAGCGGTCTCAGCATGATTGCCTCCACACTTGCTGCAGCGTGCCTTGTTGCAGCAGTAGGTGGCTGTATGACCTAACTGCTTGCAGTTTTGGCAATGCATGACCCGCGGTACGAACAGGCGTACAGGCAGACGAACCCTGTCCAAAGAGATGTAGTTCGGCAGTGCGGATCCGGCGAATGTTACACGGAAGGAATCCGAAGGGAAGAATTTCTTCTTCCCTTCTTCGATGGATACTGAATGCAATTGCTTGACATCCACTATCTTTACATCTTGAATCAGGGGGTTCTTGAAGCAGCCAACCCCGTGACGCAAAATGTCATCGACCGTGAGGCTTCCTTTGGTAACCACACCGTCGATCTCCACGTCCTTGGCAGGGATGTACACGCGGTACTCTCTCGTGAAGAGCTCGTAGCTAGCAATTGCGTTTGCTTGCTTCAAGCTACTCACAGCAACTCGCAGCTTGTTCGGTCAAACCTTTGTAATTTCGGTTACGTCCGTAAACTGTTTTGCCAGGTCCTTGCCGATTTGAATAATATTTAGAGGCTTCTTTATGGGCCTGAAGTAAACTACGAACCGACCCTTCGAAGCATCTGGGTAAGCTTTCACCCGTGTTGCCGGTACCCTTGGTACGGGGCTAGGTAGCGGGGAAGGTAGAGGGGAATTGATGGGGGAGATCTCAATCTCTTTCCCATTTGTTTCCACATCCAGGAATAGTTGCACCTGCATGTCGTCCATTTTGCGGGAGCGTTACGCTCTACCGCACACAAACAATAAATATTCGAATGT